>NW_027202272.1:0-680000 GCF_024711535.1 Dipodomys merriami | reverse complement strand
CTTTCATTAGAATTAGGGTGCTTTCTTCAGTATCCCCATTCTTCAGAAACACTTCACAAATCCTACTAGTTCACATTTAGCCAACCTGTGTTTTATGGGGGAGGGTTGGCTGGGGGTCTTGAACTCAAATTTTGGCGGCCCTGTCCCTGAGCTCTTTGGTTCAATGCTAGAGCTCTACCACGTGGAGGCACAGCTCCAATTTTGGTTTTTTGGGTTGTTCTTTGACAGGTCTTATGGTGATAAGGAAGACCAAGTTGGGGTGTCTGTGTGCAAAGGCTCTTAGCTCAACCTGGAGCTGACCTCTCTCTTTCTTGTGCCCCTGGGAAGCTAGGCCTCCTGGAGCTCTCTTGGCCTAGGGTGGAACAGACTTGCTCTGGCATCAGCACTCAGGGCGAACAAAAGTCAGCTTGGCCCTGGTCACTTCTTAAAATTGAACTTTAGAGGACAATGTCACGGGGCCGCATGTCCCGCAACTGGCCACCAGGGGGCAGGAGTGTCCCGCCATAGGGATTCTACCTGTGAGTTGTGTTACTTTTGCTTCCCTGGGGTCTCCATCATGCTTCCAAGTCACCCTGGACAGGAAAATCCTTGAGACACTTACCTACAATTAACAATCAAAAGGCAAGTGGGGCTGTGGCTCAAGTGGCAGAGCAGTAGCCTTGAGCAAGAAAACTCAGAGATAGAGATAGAGCCTAGGCCCTGAGTTTACACACACACACACACACACACACACACACACACACACACTACATGCATGGAAAATCAGAGATTTCTACACCGCAATCTTTGGGTATTCTCTACTTTTCCCCCACTAAGCCTGGTGGCTGCTGGCCTAGGTGTCTGATGCATACACTGCTACCTGGCATCTTTAATTTTGGGAACAGAATGGGTAGAAGGTCATGCTTCTCCGATCCCAGCTCCTTGATTGGGTCATGTTCTATCCAGGCCCTTTGGGCCTCCTTTACAAAATTGCCAAGATGCCTTCAAAAGTCATCACATACTGGACACTGGTGGCTCATGCCTGGCATCCTAGCTACTCAGGAAGCTGAGATTTGGAGGATCACAGTGCCAAGACAGCCTGGGCAGAAAGTGTGTGACACTCTTATCCTCGATGAACTGTCAGAAAACAAAAGTGGTCCTGTGGCTCAAATGGTAGAGTGCCAGCCTTGAGAATAATAGCTCAGGTACAGTGTTCATGGCCAACAACAAGGAAAGGCTTTGCATGTTGGCTTTGGGATTGGCATTGGCCAAATATAATTGGAATTTTCAAGTGTTCCACGAGAAAGCAGTGCCTCCTTTAGTCCTGTGCTGGTCCATCTTGTCTCACCCCCTGGTGTTGTCCATGTTTTGGGTCAGCATGGCTCTGGATGGAAGGGAGGGCTCCAAGGAGGAAGATCCCAGAGCAATCACCGCATCTCCTTCTGCCATGCTCATCCTGCTGCTTCTGCTCTTTGCCACAGACCTTCTTCCTGGAATCCATCCATGAGGTCATCACCGCCAACATAGTGGTGAGTGGTGGGTTTGGCCTAACTCAGGGCAGTCAGAGGTGGAAGTAGGTCTGGGATTAGGAGCTTCCACCCTGAGTGTGGGCTGAGCCCAGGGTTGACCTTTATTTCATCCTGAGCCTTGCAGTGGTGGGAAGACAGTGTAGACTCCACATTGAGTCAGGTAAATTGGAATCTGGAGGACCCCTTGTGTGGGGGAGGATGTGGGGCTCAGGGGGCCACTATTAATAGTCCTCTCTTGGTACTCCCCTCTCCCTCCCTCATCCCTCAATGGTACAAGAGAAACTTCAAGTAAGGGTTTGGGAATAGGGGGCGGAGAAGTATTTTGGTGTGAACCAGAAGTGCTTCATATTAATCCTAGCCCCTACTTCTTATTTATCTGAGGAATGGCCATATGGGTTTGGGAGGGATGAATCATCCTAGCTGAGAATGTGGCTCAGTGATAGAGTGGTCACCTAGCATGACTGAAGCCCTCGGCTTGATTCCACACAGAAAAAGTTGGAAGGGGAAGTGGGGCTCAACTGGTTGAGCACCAGCCTTGATCAAAAAGAGCTCAGGGACAGTGGCCAGGCCCTTAGTTCAAGCCCCAGTACTGGAAGAAAAAAATCTTTGTTGGAGGCTTTTTTCCCCTCTGAAAACAATTTATTCTTTGTGATAAGCATAACATGGGTCCCTTCCCTCGCCACCAATGGGCCATTAGATGTCCCTTGAACTTGGGCCACCTCCAGGGAGCCTCTACCCTACCCGACCCCCAGTTTAACCTTCCCATCACCCAGCAGATGGAGGCCTGAGAGAAGGCCACCTGACCACCTAATTCCGGTGGCTGCCAAGGCTTTTGAGAGTCAGTATGTCATATGGAGAGTCATTATCTGCATCAGTCTACAGAAGAAAGAGAGGGAGTGCTCCTCACCTGAGCTGTGGGCAGATCTGTATCTGGGGCATCTGCAGCAAGATATGCTCCTTGGGGGAGTCCTCTATGGTGATGAGAACCCTGACCTATCCTCTGGCAGTTTCCACGCTGTCTTCAAGTTGCAATTCTTCAAAACCTTTCTGCTCCTCCCTTAATTTACCCACCACAGGCCCTGATGCATCTGAAGCAGCTTTGGTGGTGTGGCTCAGCCTGTGTTGCATCTGGAGCCTGCTGTCCATGCCTTCCTCTGTGAGGATCAACAGCAGCTCCTGTAGCACTCTCCTCTTCTCCATCTTCTCCTGGAACAGCCAGCACACACACTTGGCTTTCTCCCAAAACAGCTCATTCAGGACCAACATCTGCTCTTTACACACCACGAGGGACTCCTCAATTGTTTGGATGTGTGCTGACAGCTGGCTGCATCGATGGTGGAGCTCACCTGCTGGATTCTGGAAGTCCACCTCATCAGGCAGGTTGTGGATGAATCAGATTTTCTTCTTGGACGCCCATGTGTCGTGCTTCCCATCCCCATGATTGCTGTGGTGGCAGCTCATGGGGCAGGGGGCTGTAGCTCCAGCTCAGTCTGGCACTGAGCTGCCAGTAGGGCCAGGTGCCTACAGCTGGCCCACCGCTGCTCCTGTGGTATGATTTCCCCCCTGTTGATCTCAGCCTCAGTGTGTTAACAGAGCCTCATCCATCTACCAGGCAACATGGAATGTGGGCGTAGCCACAATTCTTGTATCCCACTGGTCAGAAAGAAACATGAAATAATGGCGGTGTGGCCAGAATCCTGTGATGCAGGCAGAATGGGCAGAGTTAAGATGATAGTGGCTCCCCCAGCCCCTTTCCCAGGGAACTCTGTCCAATTCAGTTGGGGACAAGAGGGTGACCTGCTCGAGCCGGATGTCTGCACAGATTATTGTGTATGTCCATTTGTTTCTAGTTTTGGACCTTGAACTCAGGATCTGGCACAGTCCCTGAGCTGCTTTTGCTCAAGGCTAGCCCTCTACCACTGGAGCCACACAGCTCTACTTCTGGCTTTGTTGGCATTGAAGTTGGACAGGGGTTTCAAGGACTTTCTGGCTTAGAGTGACCATGATCCTCCTATCACAGCCTTGTAAGTATCAAGGAGGAGCCACTGGTGCCTGCCTCATTATTGGTTTTGCTGATGTTCTTGGACACACCCTTGAGTTCCCTATCCTCAGGTTTAAGTGGTGGGAGCTAGAGCCCACAGTTGGAATCCTGTTCCTGCCACTTCCAAATGCAGGAGATCCTAAGAAACTCATTCCTATCCATATGAATACCAATGGAATGTGATGTATGTTGTGATTGAATGGGCAGTTCTTGCATGATTCTAGGATAAAATTATACACGATTGTATTCTAGCATACTGATCAATTTTATTAATACTTTATGAAGCATTTAAACAATCACATTTATTAAATGGAGGCAGAATGAAATACCGAAGAATTGGGCATCACATAGTATAGAGATGCCATTTTTTCTGCCCAGACTTTCTTTACTTAATTGCTATATAACATTTTCTGAATGTACTTTGGTATATGCAAGTAGGATATATTATACTTGATCTGGAAATCAATTATTCAAACTGTTTTTTTTATCAAAAATGCTTATAGCATAATAAAGAGTTAAATCCAAATTATGTATATTTGAAGACAATGCTTGGTTAGTCCTCTTCTCACATTACCCATTCCCTTCTTGAGAATAATACACATGGTAAGGAAATGCTTAGAATGTTATGGAGAAATAGGTTGACTTTAAACCAGAGTTACTCTATGTTGCATTTTGTTTACTTTATATCTAGTAAAGCTAAATTCTTACCTTATCATTTTCCTTAGGCTTTATATTCAGGTTTAATCTCTGATGGGCAACAGATAAAGATATAAACATTTTTTAACAGTTGTTAAATTTAGGCTGAGGAATCTAGGTACAATTATGCTCATGCAGATAGGCATCATCAGTCATGAGACCATGATACCAAAATGTTAACCAATGCTTATTGGTGTCATGCTTATGACATTTTGTGTATTATAAACAGTGGTTATTACTATTTATTTTGTAATCAACATCATTTCATGGGTTAGGAATTGATGTGAGACATTATACTCAGAACTATATTGAAGGAGGAATCCAAAATTAGTTACCAAGATATAGACTTAACGCAATGTTTTTAAAATGCAAGTGAAAGAAATAATTTATGAAAAAGTCAACATTTACAATAAATACAGAATCAGTATAATTGATATTTTCTTTTATCCCAGTTGCAATATGCCTTGCATGATGACTTTTCTGGTTATATGTTTAGTTAGGCCTTGATATTTAGTTGAAGTTCTGTTTTTTCATATATTCATTTGTCAGATCAAAGAGGAAATTAATTCCATGCCAGAGTCAACATCCATAATAATGTTACAGTTGTATCCTGCTACTTTGCCAAAGTTTCAAATGAGCATGAGTATCTTGGGTCTTTTTTGGATCTAACTAAATATGTATGCAATTTTGTCAGTAGTAGAAAGATTTTTTGACCACCATTTATTAAACTATTATTTTCCAGAAACAACTACTCTCTTTTCATGAGAGTAGTTGTTTTCAGGTCGTGGGGCCTGAACTCTGAGCCTGAGCACTGTCTCTCAGCTCTTCAGCTCAAGGCTAGTGCTCTACCACTTGGGCCACAGCACCACTTCCGGCTTCTTTATTTTTGCTTATGTGGTGCTGAGGAATCGAAACCAGGGCCTCATGCATGCAAGGCAAGCACTCTACCACTGAGCCACCATACCAGCCCTTTTCATGAGATTTTTAATATCATTTATTTCATGGGTTGATATTTTCCTTTAAATAACCCACATTCTGTCTGCTACAAAGTGTAATTTGGAGTAGTTTTAAATTTTGTACACTCAGGTACAATGCTCAGATTCTATTATTTACATATTTTGTTCTTGTTAAATCAGTAGGATTTAGGTCTCAATATGGATACTATTAGACTTATTCATTGCATTTCTGAATTTTTTAAGATGTCATGATTTTGGTTATTTTATTCTCTTAAATATATTCAGATCTCAATCCACTTACAGTCACATTTATTTTAAACAGTTTGATCCATTCAAGGGATTTACTATATTAGGTTCATCTACATGAATTTAATTACAAATGAACACAACTGTATTTCTGAGACACAGTTATCTTTATGGTTCTAGTCAAGGGTAACATGTATTTGAGGTTTTTGTGCTTAAAAATAACTGGGCCCAACATATTTTAGTTCCTGAGGGCGTTCTAATTTGTTGGTTGTTTTTCCAGCTGTGGTGACTTCAACATATGTGTGCATTTTATTTCAATTGTTTTGTGTCTATATTTTGTTTCATATAACAGAAAGTACAAAAAGAATAAGTGATTTAGAACTTTTCGAAATAGAGTTCTAAGGGAGATACTTGAAGTTTTGTGACATCTGGGACTGGATAGGTCTTGTTAGTGGAGGGGGTAGTAGAATAACAGAGACATTGACATGATTTGAATCTTCCTCTTATTGCCTCACTATTTCATATAGTAATACTTCAAAGTCTTTAGTGGAAAGAAAATAATTTTGTTTGTATGAACTCAGAATTTTTGCTTTAATTGGGACACACTACACATTTATAATTGATTTTAACTCTAAAACCTTCTTCCCTTCTTTTAAAATTACAGATGTGAATTTATAATGCTAAAATAGCATCTACTAATTTATATGAAATAATCCAAAATATTTTCGCTTCACACTATATGTAATATAGACTGTAATAATCGTGAGTAATATAGTACGTAATAACTGACTTTGGGGAAAGTCAATTACAGTGGATTTTGTGAGATACTGAGTAATAGTAAAAATTATATTTGATTCTATTGAAAAGTTCACAGTTACATCTAAAAATAACTCATAGTTATAAACTAATGCTAAAAAGTAAGATTGCTTATTGGGAAAACCAGAAGTTTCAATAAGCTTGCTTTTTAAACATTGACTTGGATCTGGGCGTTGGTGGCTCATGCCTATAATCCTAATTACTCAGGAGTCTGAGATTGAGAATAGTGGTTCAAAGCCAGCCTCAGCAGAAAAGTTGTGAGACTCTTATCTCCAATAACCCACTTGAAAACTAGAAATGTCACTGTGGGTCAAATGGTACAGTGGTATCGATGAGCTGAAGAACTCATTGAAATCTGCAACCAGGCCCATAGTTCAAGCCCCACGACCACCAAAAAAAATTGACATGGATTTTTACTTTATTATTTCATGATTTTTTATTGTGAAAATACATATAGAGGGCTTAAAATTACATGAGCAAAGTAATGATTACATTTCTTATCAAACATTGTTTCCCCCTCCTTTGTTTCCCCTTACCATTCCTTCCCATCTTCCCCGCAAAGCAACACAGGCACCAAAGTTCTAAAGTTCATTTTCCGACATAACTTGTTGTATATCTGATTGTTGCATGGGACCACCTGTATCCCTATTTAAACAACTTGTTTTTCCCTTCCCCTCCACAAATTATAACAACATCAAATACAATGAAAACAAGGGTTATGTCATGGGGGAGGGACATACAAAGCAACAAAGAAATCATCTTATAAATATCCTAAAAAAAACAATAGCAAGAGAAAAAACATTTGAGTCCTTATCTTTGGGTTCATTTCGCCCAACATAAACTTATCTGATCATTTCTGCTTGTCCAAGATAATGAGTACATTTATTTTCAAGAATTGTAGCCTCCTCCTTTGTTTCCCCTTCCCATCCCACCCTCCCCACGCCCCCCCAAACAGCTCTCCCACCCCACCAAAGTTGTAAAGTTCATTTTCGACATAACGATTTATTCATCTCATTGTTGCAATAGGTCCACCTGAATACCTATTTAAACGATTTGTTTTTCCCTTCCCCTCCACAAATTATAACAACATCAAATACAGTGAAAGCAGAGGTTATACCATGGGGAGGGACATACAAAGCAACAAAGAAATAATCTTATAAATGTGTTAGAAACACATGCATGAAAGAAAAAAAAACATTTGAATACATATCTTAGGGTTCATTTCCCTAACATCAACTTATCTGACCTTTTCTGCTTGACTCAGACATATACTACTTATTGCAAATAAGGGAAATCATGGGACCTAAGTTTCATTGGGCCTGGCTTACTTCACTTAATATAATTTTTTCCAAGACTTTCCGTTCCCTAACAAATGGGGAAATGCCATTCTTTCTGATGGAGGCATAGAATTCCATTGTGTATATATACCACATTTTCTTGATTCATTCATCTACTGAGGGGCATCTGGGTTGGTTCCATATCTTAGCTAGGGTAAAGGTAATTAAGGCTGCAATAAACATACTTGTGCTGGTAGCTTTAGTGTGGTCTTGTTTGTGAACATTTGGGAAAATGCCCAAAAGTGGGATTCCTGTGTCATAAGGGAGCTCTATGTGGAGTCTTTTTTTTTTTTTTTTTTTTTTTTTTTTTGCCAGTCGTGGGGCCTGAACTCTGGGCCTGGGTACTGTCCCTCAGCTCTTCAGCTCAAGGCTAGTACTCTACCACTTGAGCCACAGCGCCACTTCTGGCTTTTTTGCTTATGTGGTGCTGAGGAATCGAACTCAGGGCCTCATGCATGCGAGGCAAGTGCTCTACCACTGAGCTACCTTCCCAGCCCCTATGTGGAGTCTTTTGAGGAACCTCTTTACTACTTTCCAAAGTGGTTGAACAAGTTTACACTCCCACCAACAATTCAGTAAGGTTCCCTTCTGTCCACATCCGCTCCAGCATCTGTTGTTATTAAAGTTCTTGATTATAGCCATTCTAACTGGGGTGAGGTGGTATCTCAATGTGGTTTTGATTTGCATTACTTTTATGGCTAGAGAAGTTGAGCATATCTTCATGTGTCTAATGACAATCCTTCTTTCCTCTTCAGAGAAATTTCTCTGTAAGTCTTTAGCCCACTTATTTATTGGGCAGTTGTTTCTTTGAAAATTTGTTTTTGGGGAATTTAATTTTTTGAGTTCCAGTTATATTTTGGATATGAGACCCTTATCTGTTGTATGGCTAGTGAAGACCTTCTCCCAATCTGTGGGCTTTCTATTGATCTTGCTAGCCATGTCCTTTGCCATGCAGGAGCTCTGCAATTTCATGGAATCCCATTTGTCCAACCTTTCTTTTATGTGTTGTGTTTCTGGGTCTCTATTAAGAAAATTTTGGCCTGTGCCAAGAGACCTAGGGTTTCTCCTATTCCATCCTGTAAAGTTTTCAGAATGTCTGTTTGACTCCGAGGACTTTGATCCATTTGGAGTTGATTCTGGTGCAGGGTGATATATAAGGATCTAGCTTTAGTTTTCTACAAGTAGTTAACCAATTTAGCCAACATCATTTACTGAAGAGCCTGTCATCAAGTTTGTAATATAACAACGACATATACAATTTCAATTTCTTCTAATTCACTATGAGGATACTGTAATAGCCAGTGGAGCCAGAATTATCTGTAGGAGCCATTAATCTTTGTAAATTCTTGGCCTGGCCCACCGGAAAGTGTGGGGAATGCCACCAAAAGTGAAGGTGTCAAGCCTCACTTGGTGAGCTGTCAAGAAGTGATTGAACATTGGGCAGTTTGGAAAGTGATAGTTGAAAACAGGCAGAAGACCCGTTGGAGTGAGGAGAGGTCCAACCTATATATAAGTTGCATTTTTAGAGCATTGGAATGGGATATAAAAATGAGAGCTACCTGGATTGAAGAAAGTGGTAAGGCAGCAGGAAGGGAAAAGCCTGAGAAGAGAGGAAGCAGAAAAGTGGTCATTAGGGCAGAGTAGTGTAGGCCTGTGGAGACTGGAGAGGCCTGAAGAGAAGAAGGAAATGGTGGAAGGGAAAAAGAGAAAGACCAGAAAGGAATGACAGGTCTGTACTGAAGGAGGGAGTAATGGAAAAGTTAAAAGCCTTGCCCATTGAGGTTTGGAGCTTTGGAGATCATAATTTTTTGACTGGTGGTTTGCAGACCAATTAAGATAGGGCAGGGCTGCCCATTGGAGGTCTCAGGTTTGGAGGTCAAGGCTGATCTTGGACCTGGTTATCCAGTCCAGGATAAGGTAATCACAGTCTCCTTTCTAGTGTAAATTGGATTATTATATTAAATTTGACTCAATGGTTTGTCTCCTTGCCTTAGAGGTAATAAGTACGCAAGTTCACAGAAAGAGCTTCAAGTCTCAAAGGCCATGAATTTTTTAAGATGTGTTGTGGCCATAATAGGTTTGTAAAAACACAATGGGACAGTGAAATAACAATGCCAATACCACAATATCATCTCAAAATAATGCTTTGATACCACAATTAGTTGTTGATACCATTCTCATGATGAGGTCACAATAAGTGTGTGATGTCACAATAGGTTCATGATGTCAGAGTGGCATGGGATATCTCAAATGTCATTAATTGATAATGAATATATGAGCATAAAAAGGGACTGTAATGTCTCCAAAGACATGTGTTGTCACAAATGTGATGCTGTTCTAACAGCTTTGTGATGTCACAATGTGACACAATGGTCATGACATCTGGCAGTATGATGTCATAAGGGATTTCTGATATCACATGTCATACCAGAAATATGTGATTGAAAACAGATTATGAGCTCACAAAGGCCCTACTATATGACAATGGCAGCATGTCACAAAACTTACAAGGACAGGACTGGTTGTGAAGGCACAGCAGGTTAATAATATCACAATGGCAATGTGATGTCACAAAGGATTGTGATATCACATTGGTTATATGGTCAAAATGGGTTTCTGAAACAGAATGAATTCACAGAATCGGCCTTCACACTGTTAAGTCATAACAATGTCAGTGTGATTTATAATGCTATGATGCCATTGTTGTTTAGTGATGTCACAATGAACTGATGGTGTCATAATGACAATTTGATGTCACTGCTGATTTATGAAGTTACAATGGTTATGAGGTCACATTATGTTTCTGATATCAACACACATGTCAAATTTGAAATAGAATGAAAAAGCCGGGCGCAGGTGCCTATAAACCTAGCTACTCAGGAGGCTGAGATCTGAGGATCGCAGTTCAAAGCCAGCTCAGGCAGGAAAGTCTATGAGACTCTTATCTCCAATGAAAACCACTAGAAAACCAGAAGTGGCTCTGTGGCTCAAGCGATAGTTTGCTCACCTTGAGCTGAAGAACAGGGACAGCACCCAAGCCTAGAGTTCAAGCCCCAGGACCGAAAAAAAAAAATTAAAAACAGGCATTCATAATCTTATTATAACATCACAATGTTAGTGTGATCTCATAATGCTATCTTGTCATTGTAGATTTGTGATGTCAAAAGTAGTTGATGCTGCCATAATGACAATATTATGTCACACTTGTGATGTCACAAAGGGTTTGTGATGTTACAATGGCATGTTTGATATCAATTGTCAGTTCACAATGAGGTTATAGTTACACAAAGGGACTGTGATGTCACAAAGGCCATGTGTTTTTTCAAAGATGCTAAGAAGTCCTAATAGGTTTGGGATGTCACAATGTGATAGTGATTGTCAAATGGCAATGAAAGCTCACAATGGGTTTGTGATGTCACATTGGTGATGAAATCAAATAATTTTGTGAAGTCACATCTCATAATCACATGTCGAATTTCAGTTGCTACTATTTCACAATGAGGATATGAGTTCACAGAAGAAGACTGAAGTATTAAAGGCTATGAATTTTCTAAAACGCTGTGAAGACACAGGTTTTTGAAAACACAGTGGAACAGTGACATCACAATGGCAATGTGATGTTGCAATATGATGACTTCGTAATGTTTTGATATCACAATTGGTGATGCAACACTGGTGATGAGTTTACAAGAGGTGTATCACAATGTCACAATGGGTTGGTGATATCAAAATGACACATGTGATCTCAATTGTCATTAACCCACAATAAGTATATGAGCTCACAAAGGGACTGTGATGTCTCCAAAAGCATGTGTTGTCACAAAAGTGATGAAGTCCTAACAGGTGTGTGTTGTCAGAATATGACAAAATGCTCATAACATCTATCAGTGTGATGTCACCATAATCAAGATGTCACACTGGATTCGGGTATCACATTTCATACCTGGATTGGGTATGAGAGAATTGGAATTTCACATTGCGTTAGTGATATCACTATCAAAATATGGGGTCATGCAGGGATTGTGCTACCACAATGGCTATTAGATCACAATGTGTTTCTACTATAATATGTTTGTGCTGTCACAATTGGTTGGAAACGTCACAATCGCATGCCGGGTCTCAAATGTCATTAATTCGCAATGAAAATATGAGTTCACAAAGGGACTGTGTTGTCTCCAAAGTCATGTTGTTGGCACAAATGTGATGAAGCCCTAACAAATTTGTGAGTTCACAATGTGACACCATGTTCTTGATGTCTATCAATGTGATGTCACAATGTTCATGTCAGAGTCAATTTCTGATATCATATGTCATACCTGAAATATTATGAGTTTGAAAACAGATTATAAGCTTACTAAAGGCCTAAAATATCCTAATGGCAGCATATCGCAAAAGTTATGACTAAAAACTCATGGTCTTTGGAGCTTTTCTTTCTTTGAAATTGTTTCCTCATTGTGAACTAGTAGAAATTGAAATTGCACATGTCATTGTGATATTACAAACTCATAATGACATCACAAACTCATTGTGACCTTATCACCACTGTGACATCACAAAACCATTGTGACATCACATTGCTGTTGTGCCTTCACAATCACATTGTGACATCACAAAGCTATTGTGAACTCTTGAGATGTACAAGTCATGTCAAAAATGAACTTTACAACTTTCATTGGGAGGGGGGAGGGGGAGCGGGGAGGATTGGGTGGGGGGGCAGGGGGAGGATGGGAAGGGATGGGAAGGGGAAACAAAGGAGGAGGCTACAATGTTTGATAAGAAATGTACTCATTATCTTGCCCATGTAATTGTAACCCCTCTGTACGGTATTTTCACACACAAAAAAAAACATGAAAAAAAAAACAACACATGACCTCTGTGGCATCACAGACCCTTTGTGTACTCATATCTTCATAGTGAACTAATGAAAATTGTTATCACACATAGCATTTTATCATCACAAATACTTTGTGCAATAATTATGACTGTGAAATCACATTGTCATCATGACACCACCATTTATTGTGACATCACCAAACCCCAATGACACCATGCCATATTTTTCTTTTTTTAATTCTGTGAGTTTTTTTATTGTAAATACAGTGTACAGAGGATTACAGTTACACGAGCAAGGTAATGAGTACATATACTATCATCATTGCTGCCTTGACATCACATTGTCATTTTCATGTCATAGACCCATTTTGAATGCCTATCTTTGATTTCACTCTATCTGAAACGTGCCATTTGCATTGATATCAGGAAACCATAGTGAACTCATAACCTTTGTGACATCTAAATCTCTTTGTCACAGCACATTGCCTTTGTTATATCACTAACCCAATGTGACATCAAATACCTCTCCTGTTCTCATAATTTTGTGACATGCCATTGTGATATCTTAGGTCCTTTGTGAGTTGAAAATCTGTGTTTGACCTCGTATTTCAGATATGACATGAGATATCTATAATCCTGTGTAACATCATGATATCACATCGCTGGACACCATAACCAATACGTCACTTTGTGACATCTCAGAACTGTTAGTTCTTCACCTTTTTGACTACATATGCTTTGCTGACATCAGAATCCCTTCCCAAACTTATATACTCATGGTGTGTTAATGACAATTGAGATCCCACATGCCATTGTGCCATCACCAACCCCTTGGGACATCTCAAATCTATTGCAACCTCCTCATCAGTATTGCATCACCAATTGTGACATCAAAACATTCTTATAACAGGATGGTGAGATATCACATTGTCATTGTGAAATCACTGTCCCATTGGGTTTTCACATAGTATGACCTCATAATATGGAGCTTTTTCTATCACCTCGTATCCTCATATTGAATTATGAGTCATTGAAATTTGATATATCATTCCATTCTGATATTACAAACAAACTGTGACATCACAAAATCATTGCGACCTGATCACCACTGTGACATGAAAAACCCAATGGGATATCTCATTTCCATTGTGACATTATGGATCACATTGGGCCATCCCAAACTTATTATGACCTCTTACCACCTTTGAAAACACACATGGCCTCTGTGACATCACAGAACCTTTTTGTATCCATATCCTCATGAGGAACTAATGAAAACTGATATCAGATATACCATTGAAACATAACAAATCCTTTCTGACATAATCATAATTGTGACAATATGTTGCTATTATGACACCATCAGCTCATTTTGACATGTAAAACTACAATGACATCATAGCATTATAACATCACATTGTCATTCTGATGTCATAGACATGTTGTTTTTGCCTATTATGTTATTTGATTCTATTTCTAATGTGGCATGTTGGTTGATACCAGAAATCCATTGTGAGTTCATGACCATTGTAATATCACGGTGCCTTACTAGCATCACATTGCCAGTGTGATGTCACATTGCCAAATGGATGTCAAAAAGGGATTTTGATGTGACAATGGTTATGACATCACAATGAGTTTCTGAAATCAACCCACATGCCACATTTCAAATATGATGAAATCACAGATTTGGCATTCATAATGTGACAATGATGTCACAATGACAATGGCAAATGCTATACTGTCATTATCATTTTGTGATGTCACCATAAGCTAAAGATGTCATAACAACAATATAATGTCACACTGGTTATGATGTCACACAGGGTTTATTATCTTACAATGGTTATGAGGTCACAATGTGTTTCTGATATTAACTGATATGCCACATTTGAAATAGAATGAAATCACAAGGTATACATTCACAATGTGTCTATGACAGCAAAATGTCAATGCGATGTCATAATGCTATGATGTCACTGTAGCTTGGTGATGTCACAAGGAGCTGATGGTGTCATAATGATAGTCTGATGTCACACTGGTGATGATGTCACAAAGGGTTTATGATGTCACAATGGCATGTCAGATCTTAATTTCCATTAGTTTATAGTGAGGATATGAGAATGAAGTCACAATGACATATACAAATGAACTGTGATGAAACAAAGGCCATGTTTTTTGTCAAAAGTGCTAGGGTTCTTAACAGGTTCTGGTTGTCAAAGTGTTAATGATATAAAAATGGGTTAGTGATGTCAAATCTAGTTTGCAATATCACATCTAATTTCTATTTTCAATTGCTACAAGTTCACAATGATACAAGTTCACGGAAGGAGCTTTATGTCTCAAAGGCCATAATTTTCTAAGATGTGATGAGATCATAATAGGTTTGTGAAAGCATGAGGGTTCAGTAATATCACAATTGCAATATGATGTCAAATTATAATGTCATAAGAGTGTTGTTATGTCACAATTAGTTGGTGATGCCATAATAGTGATGAGTTCAAAATAGTTTTGTGATGTCGCAGTAGTTTGGTGATGTGACAATGGCATTCCAGACCTCAATTTTCATTAACTCATAATGAGTATATGAGTTTGAATGGGATTGTGAGGATTCCAAAGTCATTTGTTGGCACAAATGTGATGAAGTCAGAACAGATTTGTGATGTGACAATGTGACACAATGGTCATTACATCTAGCATTGTGATGTCACAATATTCATAATATCACAGTATATTTCTAATATTTAATGTCATACCTGAAATAATATGAGATCAAAAATAGATTGAGCTCTCAATGGGCCTAACACAGTGGCAACATGTCACAAAACTTACGAGGACAGAATATGTTTGAGTTGTCACAGTTGTTTAAAGATATCACAATGGCAATATTATATCACAAAGGTATTGTCATGTCACAATGGTTATGAAGTCAAAATGTGTTTTTGATATGAACCCACATTTGAAATACAACGAAATTACATAATAGGCCTTCATAATGTATATATGTTGTCACAATGACAATGTGGTGTCATAGTGGTATGATGTCATTACAGATTTGTGATGTCACAATGACCTGATACTGTCAAAAAGACAATGTGATGTCACACCAATGATTATATTGTAAATGCTTTGTTATATTACAATGACATATCTGATCTCAATTGATATTTCACAATGAGGATACGGATACACAGAGGGACTGTGATGTCACAAAGGCCATGTGTTTTTTCAAAGATGCGAAAGATGTCATAATGGGTTTGGGAGGTATCAAGGTGATTGTAATGTCACAACAGCAATGTGATATCACAATGGCTTTGTGATGTCACATTGGTGATGAGCTCACAATGGACAAGACAGGTTTGTGATGTCAGAACAGGCTAATGATATCACATTGGCACTGTGATGTCACAAAGGGATTTTCATGTCACAATGGCTTTGAGGTCACAATAGATTTCTGATATCCACCAATATTGTTAGCTTGTAATAGAATGAAATCACAGAATAGGAATTCACATATGTCTCTAATGTCACTATGACATATAATGCCATAATATTATGATATTTAAGTTTAGTGATGTCAAAATGGCATGTCTAATATTATTGGTAATTAAATTACCATGAGGATCCCAAAAGTTGCTATATGCTGAGTCCTTCAAAAGGCACATTGTGCTAAATCCATTACACAGAGTTCTTAGTGCTTTTTTTTAAAGTGTGCTATGTGTTGTCATCCCAAAAGATTCAATGTTCTGAGTCCTCGAGAGGACAATCACACAACACCCACCCACCCCCCCCCCCCACACACACACATACACACACAAACTCGGAGCATTATCTTGCACCTGCTTGGTGTGTGGTGTGGATGGAGAAGAGTCTCCCCAAGTGATTGGGCTGAGGGTATCTTCAATTCCCCCAGGCAGCTGCTGGGGTTAGGGGGAAGCCCTGAGCTGAGGTGAGGCTGCTTCTGCCATGGCCTGGTAGTCTTAGGGCAGAGTCAGGGCAGCACAAAGCCAGGGGCGGGGGCATGGCCAAGGTGGGGAGGGAGTGTGACTGAGGGGAGGACAGGGTGTGGCTGAAGGGGCACATAGTTGCTGCAGCCAGGGGCACACAGGAGCTGGCATACTTGTGCAGCAGGGGCTGGGCAGCCTGCATGAAAAGTGGGGGCAGAGAGTGAGCAGAGAGCAGGCACATGCACCAGGGGTGTCAGCAACCATGACTGGCCTCCGCTGCTGTAGGAGCACAGGTCTGGGCCAGGAGCACAGAGGACACAAAGCCAGCACAGCAGGCATATCCCTCTCAGCTCCAGGGAGGCTCAGAGGCCAGGTAGGCTCTGAGTCCAAGGCCCCTGCACCAGGAGCTCAGCTGTGGAGGGGGTGAGCTCAGCCCTGCCACCTGCCCACCGTTGCCCCGGCCCCTTCTCCTGCCCTCCCCGTGGCACCTCGTTTGAAACAGGTTGCTGCCAGCTTGGACCCGTGGTGCCTCTTGGAGTCATCCAGAGATGGTGCATCCCTAGCCTTCTTGCGGCCCTGACCCGGTCCTGGTCCCCAGTGGAAGCCCCTCGGGTCTGCACCTCATGACCTCCCCCTACCCTACACCCCCCCCCATGGACCCGGACCCAGACCCGTGACTCCTGCCTCCCCTCTTGTGTCCCAAACATGCCTCCCTAGCACCAGGCAGGCCAGCCCTGACTGCCACAAATGCGCCCCAGGAGTGGGGGGTGGGGGAGTGGATGTTGATCCGGGGATCCCACCCCCATCCCTAGTGGCCAGTGTCCCAGGAAAAAGGCAGATGCAGGGATGGGTGAGATCCTGGCCTAGAGCAGTGGGAGCCACAGAGCCATGCATCTTCACCCTTTCTCTCCCTGGGGGAACTCGGTGGCTTTAGTCAGAGGTGGGGAGCAGCACCTCCACACCTTCCTTCTTGGGAGTTTTCCTTTTTTCTGGTGGTGGGGTGGTGTTGGATGCAGAAGATAGACCCCCTTCTCTATGAGCCCTTGTCTTTTGTGCTCGGTCACCCTTTCCCCTGAGGAGGGTCCCAGAAGAGCCCACTAGGGAGATGAGGGCACTGGGGGTTAGATACAAGGTGAATGTCTGGGAAGAACATGCCCCTCCAACACACATACACCCTGCTGGTCCCCCCCACTCCAGCTGTCAACAACACTCACAGGGTGATCACATTTCCCAGCTCTGCCACCATCTGCTGGTGCTCCAGGCCCATCTGGTTTCCTCATCCTCCCCAAGAATCCACCAAGTCACCCAGAAGCATCTAGGCTGGAGTAGGAAGTTCATCCATGTATGTAGCCTTTAGGACCTCATCCATTTCCCCAACACTGCCCCCACCCTGGGTCAGACACTTCTCTGGGGGCACTATGACTTCCTGCTTGTTTTCAGTCCAGGTTCTGAAGAGCCACCTGTCTCAGTACTCCTTCACCCAGAGTCCTGGCCTAGGGTTTTGGTGAATGGGGAGTCAAGGCTGGTTATTCCCAAGGGAAAGTGTCTGGTCCTGGAGAAAGGAAGAGGCAGGGTGGTTCAGCATTATTAGAGCAGTGCTTCCTTGGGTCGAGCCCCTGGTTCTGACAAGGGAACTCCCATGCTCCAGCTTGTAGATTGTCCCAGATGAGGAACCAACAAACTCAGGGCACTACTCTGAGTCTGTGTGTGTGTGTGTGTGTGTGTGTGTGTGTGTGTGTGTGTGTGTGTGTGTGTGTGCATGCGTGCATGAAAGAGAGAGAGAGAGAGAGAGAGAGAGAGAGAGAGAGAGCAACTGACTGTGCTCAGGTGAGTGATCAGTTGGCAAATTGTAGGTGCTGCATGGATGAGTCTACAGTCACTGTTCTTGATGTGTGTGTGTGTGTGTGTGTGTGTGTGTGTGTGTGTGTGTGTGTGTGTGTGTGTGTGTATTTGTTGTTCTTTTTTCAGCAATGCCAAGTACAATTTTTGTTTTCACCTTCACTGTTTCATGGCTCCTTTGGGGAAGATTTCAATAGACATTCCTTTCCACCTCTCTCTTCCCCCTTTCCCATAGCCCACAGTAGCTGCTGGGCCTGTGTGGGTCTCGCCTAGGAGGCCTGTGTGAACCACAGACCAAAGTGGACACCTTCTGTCTTAAGCCTGAAGGCTTGTGAGATGAGTGTGACCACAGCCACACTCTTCCAGCCAGACTGTCTGTTCTCATTTGTATAGTTGGAGCTAATTCAAGGGTTGGGAATGTGTCTGCCAAATGTAATTAGGGAACAAGATGGAGGGGGGAGAGTAGGGCAGGGGCTGTGAAGCTCGGAGGGTCTGGGAAGTGGTGAACAGTGTGACATTGCAGATGGTTCACCACTACCAAGGATGAGAGGGCAACCTTACCCAGGGCATTGATGGTGTCCATGGGCATCTGGGCAGGGGGCTCTGGGCTCCCACTGGTGGCATGGATTCCCTCCCGGGGGAGTGCTCTGGTGGGATGTCCTCCCTGGAATCCTGCAGACTCTAATCTATGTCCTGCCTGTGCTGTTTCCTGCTGGGCAGTGGTAGGCAAGTGCATTCCCTCTGTTGGAGCCTGCTCGGTATCAGGCCATGGCAGTTAGCTAGGGCTTGCTGAATGCCAGTTTCTGTAACCTGCTGTAGGCTGTCTGGAAAGAAAAGGGGACCGCTAACTTTGGAACCCTTTAAGTTTGATTGGGACAACTGAAATGACACCTTTTCCAGGGTATTTTCTTGAAGCTGGCAATTTCCACTAATGCCTGGGATTATGGCTCAAATTAGATGAACCATTTCAGCCAACAATCAATGACATTCAAAGTATCACAAGCAGAATTTCCAAGCCAGATGGTCTCCTGCTATGAACGTCGTGCCTTGATTGCTTTTATGGGGCAGCTGTTGATTCTCCTCTGACTCTCTAGTGTGACCACCACAGTTGAGTGAAGGGTTAAAGTACTTGAGGCAGTGCCCACTTGTTGCTTGTTTCAGAGCAGAGCAACACATGGTGCTAAACCACCTGGTTGTGTGCCTTCATAAGACCTGTAAATCCTTAGCTCGGGGCTCTCCTCCTGGGCTCTGCTGTGTCAGAGTGTAGGACGAGGCCCAAGCTGCAGCCCGTTTAAATAAAACAGCTCTAGAGTCTGATTCTTGGTGGTCTTCTTGGTGGGGTCCTGAGACCTAGACATAACATTGAGGATGTCATGGGGAGCAGAGATTGTGACCTCACCATCCCTAGCCTGCCAGCTATGAGTAGAGAGGATTCTCAGCACCTGCACTGGACTCTGGGAGATTCATATACCCAAGATGCCTTGAGGATCCTTTCTCTGAAACATGAAACTTGGGGGCCAGATGTGGTGGTCCATCCTGGCTGGCCCTAGGGGTAGGAGAGTAGGCCCCTTGAGCCTGGCCTTCAGCTCCTGGCAACCTCATACACTCCTGAGTGGGGAATTGAGTACCACAGAGCGGTCAGCTGCTGGCCAGAGATCTTTGAGAAGATAGGCATCCCAGAGGCCCCAGAATCCAGTGAGCACACCGTGGATCATGTCTGCAGAGCCAAAACAATTAAGTTCAGTGGCACAAGGAGGGTGGGAAGAAGGAGAAGGGAGAACTGTGGGAGAGCTACATCAGGCTTTGCCCCACCCAACAAGATGCTTACCTGAACGGGATGGGACTTTTCTGTAGTATTTTTGTAGACAGATGCTCATTTATTTATCCACAAAGAGTTACAGTGTGTGCCAGGCTCTGGAGGGGTCATAGACAATGAGAGTTTCCAGTGCTGGTTCCACAGCACATGAAGAAACCTTGGTTTGAGCTGGATGCCAGTGCTTCATGCCTGTCATTCTGGCTACATAGGAGGCTGTGATGGGAGGATGGATGCTTGAGGCCCAAGCAGGAAAGCCTGTAAAACTCTTATCTCCAACTAACTACCAAAAAGAAAACACCAGAAGTGGATGTGTGGCTCAAGCCATAGTCTGTTGGCCTTGAGTAAAATGGCTCAGGGACAGCACCTAGGCTCTGAGTTCAAGGTCCAAGAGTGAGAGAAAGGAAGGAAAGAGAGAAAGAGGAGGGAAGTCCAGATGGAGAAAAAGAGGAAAGGAAGGAAGAAGGGAGAACATGTGAGACTTGGTTTGGAGTCCCTGGAACAAGGGAGCCAACTATTCACAATCTATGTGGGGACAATTTCAGAGCCTAAAGCCAGTATGTAGGACAAAGCTACTGACACCTCAGCAACTTTCTGATATCCAGGAGCTGTGTGGTAGCCGACTGCAGAGGGAAGCAGCCTCAGGTAGACACTAGGACTCAGGGCCGGTCACCAGGTTTCAATCATCCCTGATGCCAATGAGTTTATTTTCTGGTCAGATTAGAACAAGCTGTCCAAGGGCAAGGGAGGTATTGTTGTGAGGGAGTGTCGGGGGGGGGGGTGTGTGTGCAAGGAATAAGCAGGAAGATGAAGAGGGAAGAGAGTGTCAGGACACTGTAGCCATGACTTCACCTGGCAACTTATACCAAAAGTGATACAGCCTTTGACCTAGCCACACTGCTATTAAGAGTCCTGGCACATTGGGTCACCATTGACCACCTGGCTATAGTCCACTGCAGAATGCCTGTGCAGTACATCCTTGGGGACTGGGACTTTCCAGGTCTCAATCTGAAGTTGACACCTCCCCCCCACACACACGTTCTTTCCTCCACCAGAGACAGAAGTAAGCTGGCCACTAGCACAGGACAGCCAGGGAATGAGGATGGGAGTAAGGACCCTTGTTGCCCCAGACTTCCTCTAGGGGGCGCGAGGACCCCATGATTGCCATTCTCAGAGGCAGAGATGGTTCTCTTTGCAGGCTCAGCCTTTAGTCTAGATGCAGATCTGGGATTCAGAGAGGGCAGACTGAAGGTGGGGCAGGTTTGGATAGAGGCTGGTGGGAAAACCAGAGGCACTGGTCTCTGAGCAAGGTTGTTTCTTTGAGGATACTCACAACCCAGGAATATTCCTGGGATAGATCAGCCCTTTTCTCCTTCCTGAGAGAGAGGGACCTGGAGCCCTTGAGTCTGTGTCCCTTGACCGAAAAATCCTTTCATTCCCACATCCTGTGGTTAGATAACTAGACCTCACCTCCCTACCCAGTGTAGAGGCAGGACAGTGAGAGATCTTGAGTCTTTGATAAGGTCAGGGGATCCTGAATATGTGATTATACTTGAACATCCTGACAGTGCATGGTAAGTTCCATCTAAGTTTACCATGATGTAGGACATAGAATCTAGAGAATCAGATCAGGATGGGGTCTGTTCTGGGAGTCTTGAGTATTATGTGTGAGCTTTCAGCTCCCGTATGCCCACCTGCTTCCCTTTCTTGGGTGGGTCTTTGCTAGAAAAAGCTTGAAACTAGGGACTGGGTCCTATCCCTTGTCATTTATACTCAAAGCTAGCAGTCTACCATTTGAGCCACAACTCCACTTCCAACTTGTTTAGGTGTTTATAATTGGAGATAAAGAGTTCTCATGGACTTTGTTGCCAAGGATGGCATCCAACTGCAGTCCTCAGATCTCAGTCTCCTGAGGGGATAGGATGACAGGCATGGAAAAGTATCTTTGGCCAGGTGGCACTAGCTCATGACTCTCATCCTAGGTACTCAGCAGGTGAGATCTGAGGATCAGGGGTCAAAGCCAGCCTGGGCAGGAAAAACCCTGAAGCTCTTATCTCCAACCAACTGCCAGAAAAGCAGAAGTGGTGTTGTGTTGTGGCTTAAGTAGTAGAGTGCTTGCCTTGAGCTGAAATGCTCAGGGACAGCACCCAGGCCTACGGTTCAAGCCCCACAACTGAAAAAAGAAAGAAAGTAAAACATATTTGCCTGCAAAGGATGGTCCAGGTGTGCAAGGGATGAAAAGGGGGGTGCTGTGGTTTGGAGACCAGGTGCTCACCCCACTGTACAGACATTTCTAAGAACTCCCCAAGTTTACCCCAGCTTGAAGCCACAGCTTCAAGAGGACATGGCTTATGTCAGGCAGTGAGTGGGTGAATGGGTGCAGGGCTGGGATTGCTGTGTCTGTTTTTTCTCCAGTAAAGGATGGATTTGGATTCTTGGTGACAAAGTCTGAAGTGAAGGGTTGCAAGGAGTTTGTGGCCTTATGAGATGGTTTTCCTCTGGGTATGTAAGGTGGCTGAAACTGGAAGTCATCAGTGGCTCACAACTGTCATCCTAGCTACTCAGAAGACCATGGTTCAGAGCCAGCTTGGGCAGAAAAGTCTGTGAGACTTGATATCCAATGGACCACCAGAGAACAGGAAGTGGTGCTGTGGCTTAAGTGGGAGAGTGCTCACCTTCAGCTGAAAAGCTGAGGGACAGTGACCTGGCCCAGAGTTCAAACCCCATGAGCAACAACAAAAAAAGAGGTGGCTAAGTTTTCTGCACAGCAGTGTGTATGGTATGAAATGCCATGCTGGTCTATGAGACATTCCAGATGTGTGAGAGGCTCAATGTTTTGTCTACAGTGGGTCTGATGTCGGTAGTGCCACATTCTTGTGGGTGGGATGTTATCCTAATGGAATGAGTTCATGGTTCTGTTCTCAGGGACTGCTGAAGCATTGAGCTGTCCCTGTGTGTGTGTGTGTGTGTGTGTGTGTGTGTGTGTGTGTGTGTGTGTGT
Organism: Dipodomys merriami; assembly: GCF_024711535.1. NCBI lineage: Eukaryota > Metazoa > Chordata > Mammalia > Rodentia > Heteromyidae > Dipodomys > Dipodomys merriami. Next base: position 656,968 of record NW_027202272.1, on the reverse strand, counting down.
GTGTGTGTGTGTGTGTGAGTCTGTGTGTCTATGTCTGTGTCTGTGTGTCTGTGTGGGTCTGTGTCTGTGTCTGTGTCTGTGTTTGTTTGGAGGTAGAAGAACTGGGCCTTGAACTCAGGGCATAGGTATTGTTCCTGACCTTCTGAGCTCAAAGCTAGTGCTCTGACACTTAAGCCACAGGTCCATCTCTATCTATTTGGTAGTTCACTGAGGATAAGAGCCTCAGAGCCTTTCCTGCATCGGCTGGCTTTGAACTGTGATCCTCAGACCACAGCCTCCTGAGTAGGTAGGATGACAGACATGAACCACCTGTGCCAGATTTGTGTGTGTGTGTGTGTGTGTGTGTGTGTGTGTAGAAGTGGAGATTTGTGTGTGTGTGTGTGTGTGTGTGTGTGTGTGTGTGTGTGTGTGTGTGTAGAAGTGGGTTGTAACAAGGAGCGCTAGACCCTTTGGTAACTTCTAACTGCTATCTTTGGGTGGGTGCATGGATATTGTGTCTGAGGTTTGGGGGCCTGGAAGGGTGAAAAGCTTAAATTATAAGACCAAGGGATCTGTGTTCCCTGGAGCTGTCTACTTCCTTGTCCCTGGATGGTGGCAGAGGGAGCTTGGGAGGACCTGGGGGTGGGGCCTGCAGGAGGTGGCTCCCCAGAGGGACAGAGAGCATGGCCAGCACTTAGTCTGGATGCCAGCTCTGTTATTATGGAGCATACTGGATGGGTCAAACTCTGGGTCTTCTCATCATGAGGTCTGATTGGTGAGGCCAACCCTATTTTAAATCTTGAGCTATGATCTTCAGATCTCAGCCTCCTGAGTAGCTAGGATTATAGGCATGAACCTCTGGCACCTGGCCTCTGATTCTTTTTGGTATATTAAGGTTTGAACTCAAGGCCTTAGGCTTGCCAGTCAGGTATTCTACCATGAAAGCCAAGCCTTTCTGTCTTGGGCATTTCCAAGATAAAGACTAAATATATGCTCAGGCTGGGCTGGTTCATGATCCTCCTGTGACAGGTGTTGGCCACCATGACTGGTTCTCTGTATCGGGATGCTAGACAGGTAGCACCACGTTTAGTTATCAGTTTAGATGGATTGTCACAAACTCTTAGTCCACAGCAGCTGATTCTTGACCACAGTTGAAGCTCTGGGCCTTATCATCGGACCTCAGTATCCTCCTGGGACAGTTGTGAGGAAACAAGGGATCAATATAGGGGGATCACTGGGGCAGGGCCAGGCATAGAATGAGCGGATGCCAGATATGGTTCTTGGAAATTCTGTGAGCATATGAGAGGAAGGTACCCTGCAATGGCTCAGATGGGGCCTGTTATTTATCATGCAACAGGTATGGGATTATGAAACAAAACATGGCTCTCTTTCATCCTTACCCTATCCCCATGTGGAAGGGGATCCTTCACTGTGTTCAGTTTTGCAGCTGGGGAAAATGAGGCACAAAGAAGCTGGGTGACCTATTCATGAACCCCAGTTTACAGGAAGCTCAGCCTGACTTCTCTGCCATGCTCCCTATAAGGGCTGCTATTCAGTCCACTTATTGTGGTGGATAGTCCACTTCTTGTCAGTCCTGAGGCTTGAACTCTGGGCCTGGGTGCTGTCCCCAAGCTCCTCAGTTCAAGGCAGGTGCTCTACCACTTGAGCCCTCAGCACCACTTCTGGATTTCTGGTAGTTCTTTGGAGATAAGAGTCTCACATAACATTTCTGCCTGCGTTGGCTAAAATCCATGATCCTCATATGTCAGCTTCCTGTATAGCATTATGCCTGTGCCACTGGCATCAGGCATAAGTCCAATTTTGATTTTCTTTCTTTCTTTCTTTCTTTCTTCCTTTCTTTCTTTCTTCCTTTCTTTCTTTCTTTCTTTCTTTCTTTCTTTCTTTCTTTCTTTCTTTCTTCCTTCCTTTCTTTCTTTCTTTCTTTCTTCCTTTCTTCCTTTCTTTCTTTCTTTCTTTCTTTCTTTCTTTCTTCCTTTCTTTCTTTCTTTCTTTCTTTCTTCCTTTCTTTCTTCCTTCCTTTCTTTCTTTCTTCCTTTCTTTCTTTCTTTCTTTCTTTCTTTCTTTCTTTCTTTCTTTCTTTCTTTCTCTTTCTTTCTTTCTTTCTTTCTTTCTTTCTTTCTTTCTTTCTTTCTTTCTTTCTTTCTTTCTTTCTTTCTTTCTTTCTTTCTTTCTTTCTTTCTTTTCTCTTTCTCTCTCCCTCTCCGTCTCTGTCTCTGTCTCTGTCTCTGTCTGTCTGTCTCTGTCTCTGTCTCTGTCTGTCTCTGTCTATCTGTCTGTCTGTCTGTCTCTCTCTCTCTCTCTCTCTCCCCCCCTCTCTCTTTCAGAAACTGGTTGAATGTGTCCTGGAGCAGGTGGCTCAGCGTCTCCATGTGGCTGGGACCCATGGTAACCCTCTCATTCTGGAGGTGGGCTCTGGGTCAGGAGCTGTCTTGCTCAGCCTGTTGAAATAGCTCCCTGAGGTCAGCCACTCTGTGCCCGGGCTAGAACGTGATGGTTATTCATTGTCCATCCATCCTCTGAATACTTCCCCACTACCCTCTGCTAAGTCAGTTAAAGGAAAGTGGATGAGGAGGCATTGTGTTGTCCAACAGCCTTGCATGATCCTGGGCCTCTGATCCTCACTGTCATCTATCTGGCCAGACCCCGGTTATAAGAAAATGAATTCACTCTATGACTACTTCGCTTTGCTGGGGTGTGTCATTTCAGGTAGGGGGGCGGGGTACAGAGGAAAGACTCCAGACCTGGCAGCTCTTGTGGTACCTTTGTTCTTGTGATAGAGCCGCCAAGTTATTGCTGTGGATAAGGAAGTAGCTGCCATCAAACTGATCAGATACAATGCTCAAAGGTAAGTAGGCAGGCTGTTGAAGTATCAAACCCACTCATGATTACTTCCCACTCACAATAAGGGGGGGTGCAGTGCAGGTGTCCGGCACTGGCCCTAGAGGAATATAAATGGATGGTGGCGTTCAGTTGCTGGTGGCTCCCATCCATCATCCTGGCTATTTGGGAGGCTGAGGTCTGATGGTCATGACTAAGAGGCAGCACAGGCAGCAAAGTCTGTGATATTCTTATCTCCCCAAAACCACTTCCCCCCACCAGAAAAAAAGCCAGATGTGGTGCTGTGGCTCAAGTGGTAGTGCCTCAGCCTTGAATGAAAGAAGCTCAGGGACGACACCGAGGCCCTGAATCCAAGTCCTAGGGCTCAGAAAAAAATGATAAAATAAATGAATAGTAGGCACCTGTTATCTTACTACTAAAAAAAATGGATTCAGTCTTCTCTTTGGTACTTGTAGCCAAAAGTAAGGGGCTTCTTTGATGCTCCTCTAAACCTCCCTTTCTCTCCATTAGCTCTCTAGGCTTCAGTTTCAGGATAGAATTCAGATCATCCCACTCAATGTGACCTTATATACCCTCTCCTACCCACTTTCCTTGGGGTGGGGATTCTGGATGTACTCACCACTGGGAAGATGAGGCACTGCAGAGATGGGGGTAGGTATCCCCGAAACTCACACACACATGCACACACACACACACATACACACACACACACACACACACACACACACTCACCTAGGCCAACTCAGACTAGCCTTTTCCAAAGGCAAATTATCTCCTTGTATTAACTGACCTAACAGAGGAACTTGATCCCTCGTAAATGACTATTTTAACTACGGCTTGCTTGTTGGCATGAAATAAACAAAGAAAGGGTCTGGGGCCCATTACCTCTGGCTCAGGTACACGTCTGACACCCTGGCTACTTAGGAGGCAAATATCTGAGGATCAAAGATCAAAGCTAGCCATAAGCTGGAAAGCTGGTGAGAATCTACTCTCCATGGAACCACCAAAAAGTTAGAAGTGGAGCTGTGACTCAATTTGTGGAGCACTGCTTTGAGCATGAAAACTCAGAGAGACCACTCCCAGAACATGAGTTCAAGTCCACACACAAAAATGGCCCCATCTTTTTGCCCACAGACTGCCTGGGCCTTGAGTGCCTTCTCACAGAGTGTGATACAACACTGGTCCTAGGTAGTGTATCAGAGCCTTCAGAAATTGGGTGGTGGAAGCCAGGCCTACTCCTTCATGTGCTCTAAACCCACACCAGCTGGAAGGCAGAGCGTGACAAGGCAGGCAGCCTGCAGAGCAAAGAAGATCTTGCTCTGTCAGGGCGATTGGAGCAGGCTTTTTAGAGGCAGCACTTGAAAGGGGGTTTTTCTTAACAAAGAGGATCTGACAGGAAGCACAGAGAGCAAAGATGCTGTAGATAAATTACAACATAGTTAAGCATGTTTATTTACAGCCAGGGCTGCTGGTGAGAAACTCAGTATTGATGTGAAAGACTATCCCGAGACAGGCCCGAGGGTTCACAGAGGAACAGCTATCCAGGGTTGGGATTGTGTCTTAGCAGTAGTGGGCTTGCCTAGCACATAGGAAACCCTGGGTTCAATTCCTAGGTCCTGCATACACAGAAAAAGCCAGAAGCGGCACAATGCCTCAGGTGGAAGAGTGCTTGCCTCAGAAGAAGCTCCTAGACAGTGCCCAGGCCCTGAGGTCAAGCCCCAGGACTGTGAAAATAAAATAGCACTCAGATGGACCTTGGTGACAGGTGGTTGGCTATGCCCTGTAGCTCTTAGTAAATCCATCCATGCTTAGTGTCTCCTTCTTTGACAGAGGAGAGCTGTATATTCCTTCTGCCCTGGACACCTCTGGAGGTAGTTATCAGCAACCCTCCCAACATCTTCCACCGGGGAAATGGCCCCAGAAATCCTCAGGTACAAGTTGGATGGGGTTGGGGGGATACAGGGCAAACCCCAGAAGTCCTAGTGGGTCTGACCTGTCCCAGAGGACCAGTCCATCCAGAGAAGGCAGATGGGAGCTTAGAGAAGGGTAGAGATGTGGAGGGAGCTCTTTAATGCCCATGGCCCTAACCAAATTCCAAGCCTTTCTTTACTTTCTGTGGGGGAGATAGAGGAGTGTCTAGGTGGTAGTGTATAGAGGAGGACTACATGGAAATTCTAAAGACTGAGACACAGTAAGCCTTGTGCTGGTGGCTCACACCAGTTATCCTGGCTACTTGGGAGGCTGAGATTCAGAGGATCTCATTTCCCAGCCCAGGCAGGAAAGTGCCAAGGACCGGCTCTGTCGGGATGATGGAGGACACCTAGTGGAGGAACTGGAATAGGTGGGGAGATGGCAAACAGACAACTCATACACAAGAGGAATGGATGATGAGTGCGATTTAATGCAGAGGATAACAAACTTTTATAGCAAAAGTCTCCAGGAGAAAGGGCAAAAGGTTACACAATCTTGCTGCAGGGCTTCATTCTTGGGTGGTTACCAGCTGGTCGCCTGATAGGCACTTCTTTCTGGCTTATCTCTATTTTTAAGAAATACAATGGGTTTCCATGTTTATCACCAATTAACCATTACCTTTTTCTATAGAGGCCTTAACTGTCCCATAAGATCTTTCCTGTTCCTTCTTTAATAGTAAGCACCAAGGAGGCCTAGATCTAGCAAGTCTCTTAGTAAATGAAAGAGAGTAACAGGAAATTCTTTCTCCTAAGTAGTTCTCCCAGCAATTGCCATACATTCTTTCTGTTCTAGCCGGCCTACAGCTTCTTGTAAATCTCTTACAAACAATTCCTTCTGCTGTCGTGAAACCCCCAATACTTTTATATTTACTTATGACTTGTCTACTAGCGTCCATAAGAGGGGCTTTCTGGTGAGTTAGTCATATTTTTAAGACACTCATCAGATGTTGGAGTCGTCAACACTCTTAAGAAAGAGCTTTAAATAAGGGAACATTAAGCATGAGTAAGTACAATGAGCAGCAGAAACAGTAAAAGATTAATAGGCACTCTTATACAGTGAAGAAAAGAAAAGCAGGGACAGAAACACATCTTTCCCAGGGGCTTGCCAGCCTTTCCAGGAGGTAGGCCTCTTTGAAGCCCCATTCTCTGAGGTAGATTTCGGTGAAGTCCCATTCTCAGAGATAGGTCTCTGTGAAGCCCCATTCTCAGGTCTGAAAGCAGGTTTCCCATGCTAAGCAGACTCCACCGGAGTAGGCGTGGCAGGAAAGTCCCATGAGAGTGTCATCCCCAATCTCCAAACAGAAATGGCACCATGGCTCAAAAGATACAGAACTGGCCTTGAGCAAAAATCATCATCAGGGACAGTTCCCAAGCCCTGAGTTCAAGCCCTTCAACAACAACAACAACAACAACAACAACAAAAACAGAAATACACTCTTGTTGCAAGTGTTGGTGAAGCAATGGGGTTCCTGTCATTGGGAGACCAGATGCTAGCCTAAGTGTACAGAAATTTCTAAAAACTCTCCAGGTTTGCCCCAGTGTGAAGTCACAGCAGGGTGGGCGTTGCTTACCAACAACTCCAGAAGTCGTGGCCTGTCTTAGGCAGAGAGTGGGCTAATGGGAGCAGGGATGGGAGGGTAGTGTCAATTATATTCCCTCCATCCATGGAAATATAGTTTTGGATGCTGGTGTCAAAGTCTGAAGTGAAGGGTTGCATGTGGTTTGTAGCCTGACAAGTTGGGTTTCATCTGGCTATAAGAAGGTAACTGAAGCCGGGTGCTGTCAGTGTCTCACAACTGTCATCCTAGCTACTCAGGAGGCTGAGATTTGAGGCTTGCAGTACAAAGCCAGCTTGGGCAGGAAAGTCTGTAAGATTTTTATCTCCAATGAACCACCAGAAAACCAGAGGTAGTGCTGTGGCTCCAGTGGTAGAGCACACACTTTCAGCTGAAGAGCTGAGGGACTGCGTGCAGGCCCATAGTTCAAACCCCATGACCGACAACCAAAAATAAGGTGAATGAGTTTTCTGCATAGAGTTATGTACAGTAGGAAATGCCATTCTGTGTTATGAGCCATTCCAGACGTGTGAGAGGCTGAGATTTGTCTACAGTTGGTCTGAGGACGGTAGTGCCATCTACTCGGGGTTTGGCATGTTCGGGTGCTCAGGGACTGATGAGGCCTTGGGCTACCCCTGTGTGTGTGTGTGTGTGTGTGTGTGTGTGTGTGTGTGTGTGTGTGTGTGTGTGTGTGTGTGTTTCCTCATCTTTCTCTGTCCCCTTCCTGGGTTCCTGTCTTCCTCTTCCTGACCAGGGATGTTGCCCCTCTTCCATTACAACCTTGCCTTTTGCCCCGTCAGGGTCTACAATGAGTCTTAAATTGCCAGAGACCTGCATAGTTCAGGTTTTCATTGGGGCCCAAGTCTGGCTGTCCATATCTTTGGCCACTTCCAGGGGATTCTGTGTCCGCAGGGCCAGCTGGCATAGGTTCTCCCTTACCTCTGGAGGGGTGGGTTCAGTCGTGGGATGTCTTGTCCTTTTCCTCAGCTGGGCCTCTGGCTGCGTGTCCCTCCCAGCAGGCTGGCAGTGGAGTGGGGGAAGGGTGGTTGCCAGTGGCTCTGACCAACTTGAGCTTGATAGCTGACTGAAGGCTGCCCAAGCAAGAAGGATCTTGGGCTGCATAGAGGTGAGGCCCAGGTGGCTTGGAAGTATCTGTTGTTGTCTAGGAAATGTCAATGAACATTATTGCAGCCAAGTCTATCTCCCAGCCCCAGCTTGGCCTCTCAGGTCCTTCTAGACAATTCTGGATACCCAGAATACAGAGGCACAGACTTAAGATTCCAGGACCAGGGAACTGGGGGATGAGAGACTGGTATGGCCAGTAGCGCAGTGTTCTGGGGCATTAGCCTTCACCTGGTTATGCCTTCCTTGCGTAAGTTCACTTCTTAACCCGTGGCTGGCCACACACCGGCCATTTGTGGCAGTGATATGGAAGTGGCAGTAGCAAAAGTGAGATCTAGTATGACCAAAATCTGGATTTATGGTCTGTGGGGGTGGGGAAGGCAAAGGGTGTATATTAAAAAAAAAATCTCAGAGCTGGAACTCAGGGCCTAGGCACTGTCCCTGAGCTAACACTCTACCACTTGAATCATAGATCACTTTTCACCTTTTTTAGTAGTTAGTGGAGAGATGAGTCTCACAGACTTTCCTGCTTGGGCTGGCTTCAAGCTGCCATTCTAAGAGCTCAGCCTCTTGAGTCGCTGGAATTGCTGGTATGAACAATTGGCTCCAGTTAAGGATGATAGTGGATGCATGTGCTTGCATGCCTGTTTGTGTGCATGCATGCATGCGTGTGTGCATGAGTGTGTATGTGTGTGTGTGTGTGTGTGTGTGTGTATTTACCAGGACTTGAACTCAGAGCCTAGGTGTTATCCTTTAGCTTGTTTGCACAAGGTTGGTGCTGTACCACTTGAACTAAGGTATCTCTGCTTCCCAGCTTTTGGTGATTCATTGGAGAGAAGAGTCTGCTCTGGCTAGCTTTGAATCTTGATTGATCCTCAGGTGTCAGCCTTGAGTAGCTAGGATTATAGGCATGAGCCACTGGCACCCAGTTGCAAGAATGTCTTTTCATACGCTCTTCTGTTCTAACAGCTGTCTACTTCCCCTGGCCTAGATCTCTGACCTCCACTTCAGCTCCCAGCATCCCGGGACTGTGTGGAGAACATAAACCTCTAACCTGATCCCATTTCTTTGTACTCATGGGAGGGTATGTTTCTTCTGTAGCCTGGGGAAGGAGGGTAGCTGTAGATGGGCGCTGGGCTGGGGGATAGGTAGTCTGTTTCAGCCAAGAAGGAAAGTGTGGCCAGATGCTAATAGCTCATGCCCTCCTAGTCCAAGCTCCTCAGGAGTCTGAGATCTGAGGATTGCCATTCAGAGGCAGCCCAGCTTGAAAAGTCGGTGAGACTCTCCTCTGCAACTAGCCACTGAAAAGCTGGAAGAAAAGCTGTGGCTCAAGTGGTAGAGTGCTAGCCCTGAATGAAAAAGGTGAGGCACAGAGTCCAGGCCCTGAGTTCAAGCCCTAGTACCAAGATGTGTGCAAGTGTGTGCAGGCATACATACACACACAGACACACACACACACAGAAGAAGGTGGTAATGATGAGCTCAGCTAGAAAACTGGGGGCACTCCTGAGGCATAGTCATAGTAAACTCTCAAAGCAGATCAAGTGGTTTTTCCCTAAGTCATTCTTGGGCTGAGGGGTCTGGGTCATGCCAGTAAGTTCCATAGAACCTGCCTTTCTATCCATGCACGGGGCCACAGGACCAAGGGAAGGCATTATGGATGCTCATTTGTAGTCGGCCCACAATTGCCCCGAGCACTGGTAAGCAAAGTAAGGGTCCGAACCCTGTGACTCCTGGGATAGAGACTGCTACCAGCAGCAGCCTGCTGGCTGTGGATACCTGAGACTACAAGTCTTTCCTGAGCCCAACTCAACACCGGCCCAATGTGTGCCTGACAGATTCACACTCTTGTGATACTCGAGTGAGTGGGCATTACCTGCTGTGCCATCTTGCAGCTCCTGCCCCTGCTGGCCCAGAACCTTGGTCAGCCATGACAGATGCCATTCTGATGAACAGATTAATGACCTCCATGCTCAAGGCTCCAACCTTCTCTGATACTGTGGCCTGCTCTGTAGGCAAAGGCCTCCAAAGAGGCTGCTCTCAAGACTTGTAGCACACCTAGTCATTGGGAGACCCTCAGTGGCCCACTTGAAATTACTCTGCCTAGATCCACAGAGTGAGGTCCAAGCAGGCCAGGTGTTGGTCATGGGACTTGAACTCTGGGCCTGGGGCCTGTCCCCAAGCTGTTTGGCTTGCCACTTGAGGCACAACACCAATTCTGGTTTTCTGGAGGTTCCTTGGAGATCAGAGTCTCCCAGACTTTCCTGCCTAGGCTGGCTTTGAACCGTGATCCTCACATCTCAGCCTCCTGAGGAGCTAGGAGGACAGGTGTGAGCCACCGGTGCCCGGCTGATCTGGCCTTTCACCACAGTAGACTAGGAGCTTCTGAAAGCCTTTCTTTATTTTTTTAGGTGCAAGTACTGGGGCTTGAACTCAGGGGTTAGGCTCTGGTCCCTTAATTTTTTCCCTCGAAGTTAGCACTCTGCCACTTGAGCCAAAGCTCCATTTCTGGCTTTTGGTAGTTCATCGGCAAGAAGAGTCTCACTTGCTTTCCTCCCCTGAGCTGGCTTGACCCACGATCTCTATCTCAGTCTCCTGAGTAGCTAGGATTTACAGGGGTTGAGCCACTGGTGGCATTGGGATAGAAGCTTTTCTTAAGCAAGTGTTCTGCCCTGAGTTTGCCCTAACTCCTCCATACAAAGGAGGTCTGAGGGTCAGGAGCTCTGAAAAATTAGCTTCCAGCCACAGGAAATGGCTGGGGTCTCTGGTAAAAAGCCAACTAATCTTCCTCCTGGGCCCCATTCTGGGACTCCAGCCTCTGTCCTACCTGTGACTCACATATAAACCTTGACCCAGCCTTGAATGTCCTACCAGACTTGTCTGAAGCCACAGAACCTTCATTCCACCCATAACATCTGCTCTAAAGCACACCTCAGGACCTTTGCCCATGCTGTACCTTCTGCCTGAGGCCCTCTGTCCTGAATCCACATCTTGGAACTCCTGTGGAATTTTGGCATTGGTTATATCACCTAGTAGAGCAAGTCTTTCCTTCCCTTCTCCCTCCTTTTTTTTTTTTTTTAATATTGAGTTTCTAGAGATGGAACTTGTGCAGGCTGACTGGCAAATGCTCTATCTTGGTTTGTGTGTGTGTGTGTGTGTGTGTGTGTGTGTGTGTGTGTGTGTGTGTGTGTGTGTGTGTGCATGTGTGTGCCAGTCCTGGGGTTTGAATTCATGGCCTGGATGCTATCATATCCCTGAGCTTTTGTGCTCAAGGCTAGCACTCTACTCTACTACTTGAACCATAGCTCTATGTCTGGCTTTTTGGGTGTTTAATTAGAGAAAAGTGTCTCATATAGACTTTATTGCTTGCAATTGGTATCATCAGATCTCAGCCTTCTGAGTAGCTAAGATTACAGGGGTGAGCCACCAGCACCTGTCCTCTACTCTACCTCATATCTATAACTTCAGCCCTCGTCTGAGTTCCAGAGCAAAATATCACACCAGGATGAATTTTTTCTTTTTGACAGTCTTGGGGATTGACCTCAGAGTCTCGGCATACCCCTGAGCTTCATTTGCTCATGGCTATCTTTCTATCACTTAAGCCACAGTACCACTTTTGGCTTTTTCTGTTTCTGTGGTACTGAGCAATCAAACCCAGGGTTTGTGCATGCGGGCTAGGTAAGCACTCTAGCACTAAGCCACAATCTCATCCCAAAGCTCCCTTCTAAAGGGAGTTATGAGGGTGGGGTTTATTGGCTTACCCCCTTTGGTGTAGAAATCTCTATTTCATATCTTTGCCATGATTTGGGACCAGCTTGTGACTCGGCAATGAGGCATGATAAATGAGTGATAGCCACAGGCCCCAGAAGTCTAGCCTGTCATCCTACAGAAGGATAAAGAATATGGAGCCAGAACCTTTGACAACTCCTAGAGCCTAGGAACTGTGCTTTCCCTGGAGGCAGTGGCTGGCTTCATGGTGTCCCGATGGGACACCTCGGCCAGAACATAAGGCTTCAGTTCTTAAATGGCAGAGAAGGATTCTTTGTTCATGTTGCCTGCTCAGACTTTGTACTCTCTGAGGGCTTGTCCCAGCTTGCCCAGGTTGGGGGGCTGGGCATGGGCAACCTGCTGAATGCCCATTGTCCATACACAGATACATGGAGTTATTGCCTCGTTTTTTTTTTTATTTTTTATTTTTGGCAGGTCCAGGGTTGTACTATGAGCCTAGGCTCTGTCCCTGAGCACCTTTTGCTCGAGAGTAGTGCTCTGCCCTTGAGCCACAGCCCCATGTATGGTTTTGTTTCCCCTGTGATCTCTTAGAAAGAAGAATGTCATGGACTTTCCCATCTTGGATGAATTCAAATTGGCATTCTCTACATCTTGGCCTCCTGAGGAGCTAGGATTACAGGCAAGAGCCACTGGCACCTTGCTTACTTTTCTTCTTTTTTCTTTTTTTTTAATGGCAACAATCTGAAGTCTTCACGGTGTCACTCCAATGGTTTGCATTATAATTAAATGACCCAGGCCTGGAGTTTGAATGCTAGGACTGCAACCCACAAAAGGAAGGAGAGCCTGACAAACTTATTCCTGTTCATGTGAATGCTTATAGAGTGTTGTTAATGTAACAATAAATGTGCATTAGATTCATAACCCCATTTTAGAATGCCACACAAAAATTATTGGGTTTATGTTTTCCATTCTAACACCATGGTATAATTAAGGATATTGATTAATTTTTAATTAATAATTTTATAAGTATTCAACCTGGATACTTCATTAAATGGAGGCAAAATTTATTAACTAATAATTGGTAATAACATATATAATTTAATATCCTTACATTCCCACTCTCTGTATATGTATATATTTGTATATGTTTATGTCTATCTCTCTATCTACTTCAATCTACATATTTATCAACGTATACATACATATATAAGTATATATATATGTATAAATATAAATATGGTGCAAATTCCAAACCAGTGCCTTATTACTATTATTATTACTATTATTATCATGAAGATGATGATGATTATTTTGCCTAAGCACGGGGCTTGAACTCGGGTCTTGGCATTTCTGCCACAGTTGGTGGTGGCATCCTAGGACCCGAGTTCAAATCTCGGGGTGGAAAAAGAAATAAAAAACTGTAAAGGAGAAGCCTAAAACTGAGAAGTTCAAGGAGGTAGTTTTCCTTTTTATTCCCTTTGTATTGTGACCATCCTGTGTCTAAATGACAAGGCCCAGAAAGCATACATTATCTTGCATTGCTGATGTTTGGTGGGGTATTAAGGAAGCCATAGCCAAAACCAGCAACTTAGGCCTGGAGGTCGAATCCCAGGACTGCCACTAATGAATGGAGATTCTCAGAAACCTATTCCCATATATATCCATATGAATGGAATGTTATAAAATTAACAAATTAGTAGTTAGTATACGATATTATAAAATTATACACAATTATACAATATTGACTAGTTTTCAATTAATACTTCATTATGTATTCATTCATGATAGTTAAAAATGGAAGGAATAATTTAATTGCCAATAATCGGTATTAATATTGTTTATGCAATTTCATAATATACAGACATCTCTCTCTTGTTTTATACATATACATCTATTTGTCTATCTACCAATCTATACATTTATCTGTTCATACAATTGTCACTCCTGGGGTTTAATGATAGAATGTTTGCCTAATAAGTACAAAGCTCTGCATTCGATTCCTCACTACTGTGTACACAAAATTCCAGAAGTCATGCTGTTACCCAAGCAGTCAAGCACTAGCTTTGAGCATAAAAATTTAGGGACTGTGTCTAGACCCTTACTCAAGAGCCAGGACTGGCACCAAAAAAAAAAAAAAAAAGATAGAATGTTCTGACTGCAACAATGTAAGTATAGTACTACAAATACCTCATTACAAGTATGGGACTACAAATACCTCATCACAGAGCAAGTAGGGAGTCTGGTGCTGACAGCTGCCATCTAACTTGACAAAATGTCCCATGATACTATTATCATATATTCACCACTTAGAAACTTGAAGAGGAAGCTGGGCATCGGTGGCTCATGCCTGTCATCCTAGCTAATCAGGAGGCTGAGACATGAGGATCATGGTGCAAATCCAGCCTGGGCAGGAGATTCCTTGAGATGATTATCTCCAATGAACCACCAGAAAGCCTGAAGGGGCGCTGTAGCTCAAGTGGTAGAGCTAGACTTGAGCTGAAGAGCTCAGAGACAGCACTGAGGCCCAGACTTGAACTCCTCCAACTTACAAAAAAGAAGGAAACCTGAAGTGGAGTGCTGGGAACTTGTGTTAGGGGTAGAGTGCTTTGCATGTATGAAACCCTGGGTTTGAATCCTAAGTACCACATCCCTAGAAAAAAACTCTGAAGTGGATCTCTGGCTCAAGCACAAGTGGTATACTTGAACAGGTGAAACAGATACAATGTTCATGTCCTGAGTTCAAGCTCCAGGACTAGGGTATACACACACACACACACACACACACACACACACACACACACACACACACACACACACACACACACAAACACAGAGCATAAGTAAAGTTGTGACACAAAATGGTAAAGCACCTGGATTCTCCTCTGACCTCATTCTCATCACCCTGGCCCTGTGTTCAACCCCAAAACCTAGCCACCCAAGGCCTGACTAGGAGAGGACAAAGGTTTCAAAACCTGATAAGCTTCACCAGATCTAGATGACAGGAAGCATTGTGATTTTGCACAAGTGCTTAGATTTAGCAAACTTCCAGAATCTTAGGGAGGCACCACCATTGCCAATTAGGAATCTTTTCATTAGGTTCAGCTCCCTAGTTGTCTGCCAGAAGGACTCGAATTAATTGAAGCAGTTTGTTTCAACATTGGAACATAATCTCACAAAGACAGGACAAGTCCAGGGAACTTGGCCTGCCACAGGAGGTGGCACAATTGAAGGCTTCCTGTCAAAACAGAGCACTGGGGAGAGAGTTAGCTTGGGGTACAAAGAGGCCTTTTTCTCCTGGCCTTCAGAGCCCATCCACACTCATCCTCACTAATTGCCCCCGATAAATTGTTTGTTACACAGCTGTACAGGAGTGAAACTTTTTGTCTGCCTGTTCCAACAGTGAGGCAGACTTCCTCCAGCAGCCTGGGGTGTGCAGAAACCCTCAGGATACCCTGGGAACAGTGAGGGGAGCCCCGAAATAGGCACTGTCTTGAAAACACCGTTTGTGCTATGAAATCATTCTATTCAAAGCAAATTTCCTAGCTGTGTGCCTTTCTTCATAGCGACCTTGGATGTTCACTGATAGAAATACATACATACACACACAGACACATGGAGTTAATGGCTCTTTTTTGTGGCTTTTTAATGGCTTTTTGTAATGGCTTTTTTTTGAGGCTTGAACTGTGAGCCTAGACATTGTCCCTGTGCTCCTTTTGCTGAAGGAAGCACTTTATTGTCTTAAACCATGTTTACCCTAGGCTGGGGTACAGCATTTACACCCACAGATGATCCGGGGATCCTAGGACCCGAGTTCAACTCACAGCACTGGCAAAAATACATCAAACCAAAAAAAAAAAGAAACGGAGGAAGAAAAATCCAAGAAGTTTTACACAACCATTTTACCTCTTTTTCTTGGCACTGTGACCATCCTGGGTCTCAATGACTCTGCTGGAAAATTGTATGTCACCTTGCATGGCCTAAGGCTTCTGGGCTGTCAGTGAAGCCTGAGCCCAACAGAGACACCTAGGACCTGAGTTCCATGATCCTGGGACTGCCACCTACTCACAGCTGAAGATCCTAGGAGATTCGTTCCTATCTATAGGAACACTAATAGAATGTTTGACATATACTAATTTAATTACTAATTAGCTAGTCTATTATAAGATTGTATGCAATAAATATAAGTCATTGATTAATTTAATTAGTACCTTATTAAGTCTTCTACCATGAGTAATTAATGGAGGCATAGTTTTAGAACTAATAATTGGTAGTAATAGAATATATAAAAATAAGATATAGACAGACATCACATTATATAGAGTTATACACTAGAATCTACATACATGTCTGTCTCTCTATATATACATTTATTTATAGATGAATATACATATGTAAATACACACACACAGCGATCTACACATATATCTGTTTATGTATTGGCCACTCCTAGGCCTTGATCTCAGGTCCTGAAATTTGCTCACCAACTTCACTTGCATCAGACTGTTGTGCTAACATTAACCCATTCGTGAAGTGGGCCTTCTAGGCCTGGAGTTCAAATTACAGAACTGCCAAAAACTTAATCCTGGTGGCAGAAGCCAATTGTCTCACTTGTTTTCCTTATCGGCCAAAGTCCTGGGTTTCAGGAATGATGTATAATACATTGACAAATCTATGTCCTATGTAATAGGATGTAAAAAATGTTATATGTGTAATCATACTCATTAAATAGATTAAAATAAATAAAACACAAAATAAAATGAATAACTACACTAACCACAATATGCAGTAAACGTGCATGTAAATATAAATCATGTATTTAAAATGTATACGAATATTATTTTTTTTCAAGTGCTAGGACTTGAATTCAGGCCCTGAGAACAGGCTTGACTTTCTTGTCCTCCAGCACGGTGAGCTTCCCGTTCCCCCACAATGCTGCAGATTTACCCAGACCCTGAGTTCAAATCCCAGGCCTGGCAGAAAAAATGGCATGAATTCCAAGCCAAGGAGCCTCACAATTTTTAAAATATTTTAATATATTTATTCATTTATTTATTTATTTATTTATTTATTTATTTATTTATTTATTTATTTATTTATTTTTGTTTTGTCAAGCACAGGTCTTGAATTCAGGTAGTGGCAACTCTGCCTCCGCTTTTATCAGTCTAGGCTGGGGTGCAGTCACTGTACCCACAGCTGAACCTGAGTTCCTGGGCCCCAAAGACTGACAGGAAAAAAAAAATGAAAAGACAGATAAAAATCCGGCAACTTGCAGATGGCTCCGGTTTTACATTTACTTTCTTTGCAAGGTAACCATTCGGGATTTGTATGATGGCTGAAAATTGTTTGTAACCTGGCATTTCTGAAGGTTGGCGGGCTACCAGGGAAGCCATAGGCCAACTCGGCAACATAAGCCCTGTGTTAGAAGCCCATTCCTGTCTCCTACCAATGGAGGGAAATCCTAAGAGTCTCATCCCTATTCATAGGAATACTGATGGAAGGTTATGAATGTCAAGGTTGTTCCTGAAAGATACCACTATAAAATTAAACAGAGTGATTTTAGGAGGCCAATGGATTTTAATGAATATTTTCTGACACATTAAAAGAATAATTTTAATTCCATGGATGTAATAGTTTCCGGACAGTGGTTGATTCAATTAAAAATTCATTAAGGATGGAAACAGTCATATTAATTACATTTAGGCATAATAAATACCCAAGTGTTGGTAAGAATGTAGTCTATATAACTGAAGAATGTATGGAAACCTCTGGCACTCTATAAAGATCTATATTTATTTGGTTTTTTTTTCAGGGCTTTTTTTTTTTTTTTGTGAGAATACCGTACAGAGAAGTTACAATTAGATGGTCAAGATAAGGAGTACATTTCGTATCAAGCATTGTTGCCTCCTCTTTTTTTCCCTTCCCATCCCTTCCCATACTACTCCCTTCCCTCCACCAGGT
Organism: Dipodomys merriami; assembly: GCF_024711535.1. Classification (NCBI taxonomy): domain Eukaryota; kingdom Metazoa; phylum Chordata; class Mammalia; order Rodentia; family Heteromyidae; genus Dipodomys; species Dipodomys merriami. The sequence continues at coordinate 639,795 of NW_027202272.1, read as the reverse complement.
CCTCCCGCCCTCCCCACCAAAGTTGTAAATTTCATTTTTCGACATAACAAATTGTACATCTCATTGTTGCAATGGGTCCACCTGTATCCCTTCCCCTCCAAAAATTATACCAACATCAAATAAAGTGAAAACAGGGGTTATACCGTGGGGAAGGGACAAAAAATGCAATATAGAAATCATCTTATAAATATGTTAGAAACAATTGCATGAAAGGCAAAAAAAAACAAAAAAATTTCATACTTATCTTGGGGTTCATTCCCCTAACATCAACTTATCTGACCTTTTCTGCTTGACTCAGACATATACCAGTTATTGCATATACAGGAAACCATGGTACCTATGTTTCTTTGGGCGTGGCTTACTTCACTTAATATATTTTTTTCCAAGTCTTTCCATTTCCTAACAAATGGGGCAATGTCATTCTTTCTGATGGAGGCATAGAATTCCATTGTGTATATATACCACATTTTCTTGATCCATTCATCTACTGAGGGGCATCTAGGTTGATTCCATATCTTAGCTATGGTAAATAATGATGCAATAAACATAGTTGTGCTGGTAGCTTCAGTATGGTCTTGTTTGTGACCATTTGGGTAAATGCCCGAAAGTAGGATTGCTGGGTCATAGGGGAGTTTTATGTGGAGTATTTTGAGGAACCTCCATACTGCTTTGTGTACTACCATCTGCATGTCAATCTGTTCTTATTTTGTCAACCCCTGGGGCTCAATCTCAGTGCTGGGAACTGCTTGTCAGCTCCATCTGCCCCATGCTGGCCGAGCTGACACTCATCCATTCATAAATTGGGCCTTGTAGGCTGTGAGTTCAGATGCCAGCACCCACAAAAATTGAAGCAGGGGGTAAGAAGCCCAGGGTAACACATGTTTTCCTTTTCTGTGAACGTCCTGGGTGTCAATTGTGAAGTTTCATACATAGGCAAATCTATATCCTATGTAATAAATGTAGTAAATATTCCATGTGCAATAAGTCAATAAAATAAATGGTAACTAAATGAATAAAACGAAAAATTAAATGAATAACTACAATAAGTGGAATATTGAGTCAACATACAGGGCTCAATCTCAGGGCCTGGCAACTGCCTGGCAGATGAATTGGCTAGAGGCTGCTATGCTGACAGCCACCCATTCATGAACTGAGCCTTCTAGGCTCTGAGTCAAGATCCTAGCAATGCCAAAAATATAATCTTGGAGTAAGAAGCTGAGCGGGACCCATGTTTTCCTTTTCTTTGAAAATGCTCAGATAGGATGTATAATTCGGGTGCAAATCTATGTACTATGTAATAGGATGTCATAAAGGTAAGAAATGTCATAGGTGGAATAATTGTCACTAAAATGAATGAAAAACAGATTGAATTAGTAGTGAATCATTCTGGGATAAAATTAGATGAAACAATTTAGGAGGTGCATTAAGTTTAATTAATATTTTATTAAGCATTAACAGAATAAAAATTACATGGAGATATAATTAAATACCTAATAATTGAAAGTAACACATGATACATAATTTAACTATATATAGACATCTATCTCATTCTATAAAATATGTAATTTTATGTATGGATGTATGTACATATGATAAACAACAACAGGACATTGAGTAATTATTGATTAATGATTTATTAATTGTTCAACTGGAACATTATCATTAAATGGAGACATAATTTAATACCTACAATTGTTAGTAATATTATCTATAATTAAATAATATACAGACATCTCTCTGTGTATATAATATTTATATACAGCAATCTCTAAGTATACCTTGTTCACTCCTGGTTTCAGTTGTTGAGTGTTCACCTAGCAAGCACCAAGCCCTTGGTTCGATTCTTCAGTGCCACATGAACAGAATACCTGGAAGTTCTGAGGTCTTTCAATCAATTGAGTGCTAGCCTGGAGTACAAATGCTTAGGTACAGTGTCTAAGCCCTTACTCAAGCCATAGGACTGCTTCCACAAAAAGGTAGATTGTTCTAACTGCAACTATACAAAGACAACTGCAACGATACCTCATCACAGAGCAAGCTAGGAGTCTGGTGCTGACAGCTGCCACCTAACCTGACTTAGCCAGATGTAAACACTGCAACCTAGCTCCATGGAACCAGACACAACTGACTTACCCAGATCATCCTAGCTGCTCAGGGGCTTTAAAACCCAGTCCTAGCAGGAATTCTGTGAGACTCTTTAAAATGTGGCTCCAAGTGGTAGAGCTCTAGCCTTGAGCAAATGTTATTAGAGTATAATCTCCATGTTTTGAGTTCAAGCCATATGCCTACCCCCCCAAAAAAAAAACCACCACAATAAACCATTAGATGTGAACTTGTGTGGTTTGTGAAATGTTCCTCAAAGAATGGTGATAGTGATGAAAGCACCCTAATTCAAATAACAGCTTGTGGAATAGAGCTATGTGCTGAGTCCTTCATAAGGTGCTCTGTGCTAAGTCCTGCACATGATGCTATGTACTGAATCCTTCACAGGGTGCAGTGTGCTGAGTCCTGCATTGGGTGCTGTGTGCTGGGTCTTTCACAGGATGCTGTGTGTTGAGTCATGCAAAGAGTGCCATGTGCTGTGTCTTTCACAGGTGCATTCTTTCATCAGGTCCTTGTAAGAGCTCCACAACTGAGATGATTATGCAGACAAGAATATTGAGGCTCAGATACATCCCCATGTCAGGGACAAAATTATGTATTATGTAAGACTAGTGAGTTGTCTCCTGCAGAAAATTGTTTTTTTTTTTCTTTCTTTTTTTTTCACAGTCATGAACCTTGAACTTGGGGCCTAGCCACTGACCCTTACCTCTTGGGTACATGGCTAGCACTCCAACCCGTGGAGCCGAGGACCCCCTTGCAGGAGAGTGCCACCTAGGGGTCGATAGCTGAGGACTGTCACCCCGCCTTCTCAAGAAGCTGAGATCTGAGGATCTGGGTTTCAAACTATCCCAGAAACAAAAGGTCCCATGAGACTACTATCTCCAATTCACCACTAAGAAACCTGAAGTTGAAGCTGGGTGCTGGTCGCTCATACCTGTCATACTAGCTTCTCAGGAGGATAAGATCTAAGTATCATGGTTCAAAGCTAGCCTGGGGAGGAAAGTCTTTAAGACACTTAGCCCCAATGGACCACCAGAAAACATGAAGTGGTGCTTTGGCTCAAGTGGTAGGGCACAAGACTTGAGCTGAAGAGCTCAGGGACAGCACCCAGGCCCAGACTTCAACTCCTACAACCAACAACAACAAAAAAGGCAGAAACAAACTAACAAACCTGAAGTAAAGGGGTGGGAATGTGCCTTAGGGGTGGAGTGATTTGCAATTATGAAACCCTGAACTTTATTTCTCAGGACCAGAACACTAGAAAAAGGCTGCAGTGGCTCTGTGGCTCAATCGGGAGAGGGCTATCCTTGTACAAGAGAAACTAGGTACAGTGCTGAGTACCAGCTCCAGGACTGGTGTATGCGCACTCACACAGACACACAGACACACACACACACACACACACACACAGAGACACACACACACACACACACACACGATCACACACACACACAGACCAGAAGTGAAGTTGTGACACAAAATGGTAAAGCCTTGGGCTTCTGCACCGAGCTCTTGGTAGCACCCAGGCCCTGTGTTCAACCCCCAAACCTAGCCACCCAGGGCCTAACTAGGAGAGGTCAAAAGTTTCAATATCTGATGAGCTTCACCAGCCCTAGATGACAGGAAGCTTTGAGATTTCTGACATGTGCTTGGATTTCCTAAGCTTCAAGAAACCTAGGAGAGGAATCATAGGCCCATCATCTCCAACAATGAAATATTTCATTAGGTTCAGTGCCCTAGTTGTCTGCCAGAAGGTCTCCTGAATTATATTGAGCACTGTATCTGAACACCGGAATATAGTCTAACAAAGGCAGGATGAGTGCACAGGACTTGGCCTGCCATGGGAAGTGGCACAAATGAAGGCTTCCTGTCAAAACAGGGCACTGGGGAGAGAGATCGCTTGGGATACAAAGAGGCCTTTTTCTCCTGGCCTTCAAAGCCTGCCCACACTCATCATCACTAACTGATGCAGATGGAGTTGTTTGTTAAACAGCTGAACAGGACTTAGGCCATTTGTCTGCATATCCAGATAATGAGAGAGACTTCTTCCAGCGGGCCTGGGATGCAGAGAAACAATGAGAGAGACTTCTTCCCAGGAGGCCTGGGATGCAGAAAAACCCTCAGGTTACACTGGGAACAGTGAGGTGAGTCCCAGAACATGCACTGTCATGAAAGCACTCTCTGTGTTATGAAATCATTGAATTGAAAACAAATTTTCTAGATTGGTGCAATTCATAATAGCTACTCTGGAGATTCACCTATAGGAATACGTCCATATACACAGAGACATGGAGGTACAGGTTCTTTTCGAGGGGGCAGGACCTGGGGTTGAACTATGAACCTAAGCATTATCCCTGAGCTCCTTTTACTCAAGGGTATTGCATTAACCTTGAATCACAGCCCCACTTCTGGGTTTTTCTGTGATGTCTTAGAAATAAAAGTGTCATGGATTTTCCTATGCTGGCTGGATTTAAACTCAGATTCTATACATCTCAGCTTCCTGAGGAGCTGGGATTATAGTCAGCCTCCACTGGCTCTTGCCTTTCTTTTCTTCTTCATTTTTTAATCTGTACAATCTGACTTCTTAACAGGGTCCTTCCAGTGGTTTGAATTTATAAGTAAGCAATTCCAATGTCATTTATAGCTGCTTTCTCTGAGAAGTATTTTCTCTCCTCATCTTCTCTTCTGGTCACAGGTTTGAAGCCAAAAGTGAGAAATGAGTATCACAGGATTTGGCAGCTAATGTCCACATTACATGCCAGTTCTGGCACTTAGCATTGAGCTGCAGTGAATTTACTGTCTAAGGATGAGAGAATCGAAAGCTGGAGCAATCCTCATACTGTCTGCATTGCTCCTTTTTCCTATAAAATGATCTAATAATTATGAATGTTGTGTGTCTCCAGTATTAATTATCTAGAACACATTAGAAGCATCTGCATGTTTCTGTTTTTCTCTAGTACATCCTGAGATTTAGACTAAGGTTTTGTGTGGAGGGGTTTCTCAGTGTATCCCTGAGAAAGCTGCTTGCATTCTCCTGGGGAGATCACAATTCAAAGTCATCCTGAGCAAGAAAGTCTGTGAGATTCTTATCACCAATAAACCACCAGAAAACCAGAAGTGGAACAGTGTCCCAGAGGGTAAAGCTACAGCTTTCAGAGAGAAAGCCGAGCAGGAGACACAGGCCAGACCAGGCAAGAAAGCCTGGGAGGTACTTATGTCCAATTAACAACCAGATGGCTGGAAGTGGAGCTGTGGTGGTGGTAAAGCCTCAGCCTTGTACGAAACAGCTGAGGAATGCATTGGGCCCTGTGTTTAAGCACTGGGATGGCTTCTCTTTTCAAAAAGAGAAGGCAAGGATTATGTATCAGTGCACTAACTACTTATGTGTGTATAGTACCTCCCTGAGTGCAAACAGACCATATGCAATGCTTCTCCTTTTATTTACTGGTTCATTTTTCAGATGTGCCCGTTGCACATACTGCACCATTCTCTTCATTTCAGGCCCATGGCTTTTCTCTTCCAGGGTTCCAGGCCTGTGTCCTTATATGATACACACTTAAGCTCTCAGCAGTTTTTATTTACATTTTATTATGAGGCCCATGCAGGAACAGACACAAATCAGGCAGGGGAACAGAAGAAAAGGTTTTTTAGAAATAACTAGTATTCAGAAAATTAAATTTGGGGATGTAAAATGGTAGTATACTTATGTAAAATCTACCATGAAGAAAAAGATGGGGCTGTGGACTTGGATTACTGAAAGAGTGCTTGCCAAGCATGCAAGAACCACTGGGTATGATTACTCAGTATCACATACACAGAAAAAGCCAGAATTGGTGCTGTGGCTAGACCTGGCAAACAGAAACCTACGTAGGTAGGTAGCTAGCTAACTAGGTAGGTAGGTAGGTAGATAGATAGATAGATAGATAGATAGATAGATAGATAGATAGATAGATAGATAGATAGATAGATAGATAGATAGATAGAGAGAGAGAGAGAGAGAGAGAGAAAGATAGATAGATAGATAGATAGATACATACATACATACATACATACATACATACATACATAATACATAGAAAATAGATAGATAGAAAAAAGATAGATAAATAGAAAGAAAAATAGATAGATAAATAGATAGATAGAAAGAAACATGATATATTAACCTGGTCTTGGATGTCAGGAGGAATGAAGGGAACAATTCCCAATCATGATGCCTTCTGCAGTGTTCCGGTCACCAACTTCACCTTCACACAACCACAGAGCAGGAATACTGTCTCTTTCCCACTTCTCAGGCAGCCAAATGCCCCAGAGCCAAGAGGGCAGAGCCAGGTTTTAACTCAGGTGCTTGGAGACAGAAGAGAAAGGACCCTGCTTCTCCTTGGACTGGGAATTTGCATTAATGATGTTCAGAATGAAGGAAGGAGAATGGACTGGCGGAGGTAGAAGAATGGTCTTTAAATATGACAGATGGAGAGTCAAAACCCCACTCCTTAAGACCAGAGAGCAGGGTTTTTCTTCTCTGTTCCTCCCCTCTCCCCCACTAAACTGGCTCTCTATTGTTACCCTAGAGATAGCCTGAGGCTGCCTTCACCTGAGAGAGGAAGGTTAATTAGTCATTGTTTGAAGAGGGTGAGAAAAGTCTGACCCTGCTGTAACTCTAACAAATGTTTCAGGGTTCCCCCCATTGCTGGCTTTTGCAGCTGACTTCCCTGTTGAGTGTGTACATTCTGCTTCCTAATCCTGCAGGCCTAGGTCTCTGCACCTAGCCTGGCTTTTGCAACCATTTTCTGTCCTTCAATTACCGTGTTACACTGGAGTTTTTCTGCAAAGAGTGCTAGGGCTTGGATACTGAGAACTTCATTTGAACCCAGGATGGTTCAATAATGTTTCTTTCCTGCTTCTATAGCTCGAGAACTCTAAGAACATTAGAGTGCAACTAACTTCTCATCACCAAGGGAAACACAGGAATCTCTTGAACATCTGACCTTTCAGAAGTGGAAGTCAGAGTGTCATAGACCTTTCTGCCCTGGCTGGCTTTACCCTGTGATCCTGAGACCTCAGCCTCATGATCTAGGGTGTTGGGCATGAGCTACTGGTGCTCTGCTAGGTTCAGAAATGTAATGACATTGACAATACAAGTCAACTGCTTATCACATAAGGCTCGGGAAGCATATTAAGCCTTTCAACAATGGACCTTTAAGAACCATGTAGGACACAAGGTTCAATGCTAGAGTCTAAGAGGCTGGGAATATAAATCTGCTACATTTGAACCTAGAGCTCTGACTCCAATTCTGGTGTACATCAGTGTTCATTTTCCAGAGAATGTTCTCCTAATTAGCAAATAGGAAAGTACTTAGATTAACCCTCATTTTTTTTCCACATTTTTTTTTCCAGTTGTGTGTCTTGAACTCAAACCTTGGCACTCTCCCTGAGCCCTTCAATTCAAGGTGAACACTCTACCACTAGAGCCGCAGTGCCAGGTGGGGTCTTTTGGTGGTTCACTGGAGCTTTCCTTGCCTAGGCTCTCTTTGAACTGTAGTCTTCAGCTCTCAGCCTCCTGAGAAGCTAGCGTTCCAGGTGTGAGCACTGGCATCTGGCCTATTGTTTTTGTCAGTCCTGGAGCTTGATCTTAGGGCCTTGGTACTATCTCTGTGCTTTTTTTTCTCAAGGTTAGCCACTTGAACCACTCTACAGCTTCTGGCTTTTCCTGAGTATGTGTCACTGAGGATTCAAATCCTGGCATTCATGCATGCTGAGGGAGCGAGCTCTTTACCACTAAGCCACATTTCTAGCTCCACCCTTAAAATTTTATCCCTCAATTTGCCTATCCTCAGGAAAAGGCTTCTGAGTATAAATCATCTAAAGGAATCTCTATAGGAAGATGTCCAAAGATAAGCAAAAACTCAGGGAGGATGGGAAGGGATGGGAAGGGGAAACAAAGGAGGAGGCTATAATGCTTGATAAGATATATACTCATTATCTTGCCCATGTAATTGTAACCCTTCTCTACAGTATTTTCACAATAAAAAGAAAAAGAAAAAAAAGAAAAAAGAAAAAAAAGAAAAAGCTCATACTTGGGAGAGACTCTAAACATGTGAAAACTGTGACAAATGGCTCCATTTAATTATGTATTATGTTTCAACACTTAATAAAATATTAAGGAAAATTACTCAATGTCCTAAGTTATTGTGTATAATTTTATAATAGATGTGCAAAATACAATACATATTATATGTATAATAATATTAAATACAATAATCAATAAATAAATGAATCAAATAAAAATAAAATACAAAATCAATAATAAAAATCATAATATGAAATTAACATAGATATGTAAGTATATATCATACATTCAGTACACATGTACAGAAATATTTTTTTCCATTGCAGGGCCTTCATTCAGGCCCTGGGAACTCTAGCCTGAATTATTTTCCTCAAGGACAGTGGGCTTCACCTTCACCCATGTTGCAAAAGAGTTACCTTGATGGTGAGCTCAAATCCTAGCAATTGCAGAAATACTGGCCCCAGTTCCATGAAAGTGACTTAATTTTTTTAATAGAAGCAGTTATTTTTATTCAGTTCCATACTGAACATTAAAATTAGGCAGCGTAGGGCTGGGAAGTTGGCTCAGTGGTAGAGCTTGCCTTGCATGCCTGAGGCCCTGGGTTCGATTCCTCAGCACCACATAAGCAAAAAGAAAAAAAAAACAGAAGTGGCGCTGTGGCTCAAGTGGTAGGGCACTAGCCTTGAGCTGAAGAGCTGAGGGACAGTGCTCAGGCCCAGAGTTCAGGCCCCACAACTGGACCAAAAAAAAAAAAATAGGCAGCGTAGAATTTTGTACAGCTATTCAGATTTCCTTCCCTTACCCCCAAAGTGCTTTTCTGAAAACTAATATGTTTCTCTTTTTTTGTATGTTTTTTATTGTAAAAATGTTGTACAGAGGGTTCACAGTTACATGAGCAAGGTAATGAGTACATTTCCTATTGAGCATTGTTGCCTCCTCCTTTGTATTCCCGTTACCATCTCTTCCCTCCCATCTTGAAAACTATCTCTGCCTGCCTAGGTCAGTGACTTTTTTCAATTTTGGTTGGCATGGGTTTTGAACTCAAGTAGTGGCAACTCTTCCTTCACATTGCTACAAATTTACCAAGAACCCGAGTTCAAATCCCAGGCGAGGAAAGAAAACTGGCAGAAATTCCAAACCAAGGAACTTTATTTTTTTTATTTTTGTTGAATGCTTTCTTTCTTTCTTTCTTTCTTTCTTTCTTTCTTTCTTTCTTTCTTTCTTTCTTTCTTTCTTTCTTTCTTTCTTTCTTTCTTTCTTTCTTTCTTCCTTCCTTCCTTCCTTCCTTTCTTTCTTTCTTTCTTTCTTTCTTTCTTTCTTTCTTTCTTTCTTTCTTTCTTTCTTTCTTTCTTCCTTTCTTCCTTCCTTTCTTTCTTTTTTCTTTCTTTCTTTCTTTCTTTCTTTCTTTCTTTCTTTCTTTCTTTCTTTCTTTCTTTCTTTCTTTCTTTCTTTCTTTCTTTCTTTCTTTCTTTCTTTCTTTCTTTCTTTCTTCATTTATTTATTTTTTGGCCAACCATGGGGCTTGAAATCAGGTCGTGGAAACTGCCTCCGCTTGGATCTCCCTAGGCTGGGATTCAGTCTCTGGATCCATAGCCGATCCTGAGATCCTAGGCCCAGGGGGCTGTCAGGAAGAAAAGAAAAAGCTGGAAAACACAAAAAGTGGCGAGCTGCAGAGGCCTGGGTTTTTATGATTTTTTTTCTTTACACAGTGACCATCCTGGGTCTGAATGACACGGCTATAAAGTGGACCTGACCTGCTATTGCTGTTGGCTGGTGGGCTCTCAGTGAAGCCATTGGCCAACCTGTCAACAGACCCTAACTTCAAATCTCAGTCCTGATACCAATGACAGAAAATCACAAGAGACTCATTCCTATGCATAGGAATACTGGTTGAAAGAGTAGCTCATGCCTTGGTCTAGTCTAAAATTGGATGCAATAATCCTAGAATGCTGATTGATCTTAATTAATAGTTTTTTAAGCATGAAACAAATAATATTCATTCACCGGCAGTATAATATATACCTACGAGTTGGTAGGACCGTATTTGTCATTCAATCATAGATAGATGGCTCTGTCACTCTTTACTAATATATATTTATTTGTATACCACCATCTGCCTATCTATGTATCGCTGTTTTGGCCAAACATGGGGGTCAATCTCAGCATGTGGGAACCCCCTCACATCTTCATTGGCAAGAAGCTGCCATGCTCAAACTCACCCATTCATGAATTGGGTCTGCTAGGCCCTGATTTCCAACTCTAGCATTACCAGGCATGATGGAGAACACATCTAAAATCTAGATGCTCTATGATAGGATGTAAACAATTTAATAAATGGTATAGGTGTCATCAGAGTCAATAAAATAAATGGTAAATAAATGAATAAAACAAGAAATAAAATGAATAACCACGCCAAACACAATTTTGACTGAACATCTATATGGAAGTATAAATCCTACTTTTAAAATGTATATTAGGTGTATCTTTTCCAGGCCTGAATCTTGAATTCAGCCCCCACTACGAGGAGGGAATGGCGGGAGATCATGAGCTACTCTGTTCTGGACCTAGGAAGAGTCATGGTATGCTATCGATCTCATCCTTGAATGAGTAGTTCGTACATGATGTGAGTAGGAAATGATATGCAAGACTCATGGAGTATCAATTAATTGTAAAGAAGAGTTGATGAAGCTGGCAATAATCATCACATTCATGAAATGGAGGCATCAGGAAAGATCCAAGAATCGGTAGTTCCATGGTAGATTGGATTCCATCACAGGACACAATTTCTCCTACCCTATACAAATATGTACTTATTTGCATTCTACTTCAGCTTATGAATGGATGACTATTGTTCTCCCCACTCTCCCCCTCCCCACGGGGGGGCTTTCAATCTCAGGTCGTGGGAATGGCCTAGCTCCTTCATGGCTCACAGGCTGGTGTGCTCATGTGGACCAAATTTCCAATTGGGACTGCTAGGCCCTGAGTTCAGATCCCAGCCCTGCCAAAAGATTCATCTTGATGTCACAAGCCAATCATTGCACTTGTTGTCCTTTCCTGTGCAAGTCGTGGGCCTCAGCTCGGATGGAGAATTCATGGGTCACCCTGTTGCCATGGGAATAAGTTATTACCCATGTCAACCCAGTTATACCTCTCATCATATACTCAAGAAAATACACAATACATCCATGAATAGCATACAGAAGAAAGAGAGTAACTACACTCAATGCACGATGCAGTCCACATACAGATTTGAATATATATCTCATGTTTCAATGATGCATTTGTAGACTATTTTGGCCTCCCTGGGGCTCAATCTCAGTTCCAGCTCCTTAGTGGCTCACAGGCTGGTGTGCTCACCTGGACCCATTGTGCAGTTGGGCCTCCTAGGCCCTGAGTTCAAATTCCAGCTCTACCAAAAATTCACCTTGATGTGAGAAGTCAGTTGTTGCACCTGTTTTGATGTGTTGTGCAAGTTCTGGGTCTCAGCTAGGATGGAGAATGCATAGACAACTCTATACTCATTGGAATAGGTTGTAATCCAGTTCACCACAGTTATATCTGTCTTCCTATACTCAAGAAAATACAAAATACATCAATGCATGAGACACAAAATAAAGAGAGTGATTACACCAAATGCAAGATGAGGCCACCAATGTTTGGAAATATAGATACTCTGTTTAATTATGAATTTATGACTATATTGCTCCCCATCAGGGCTCTATCTCAGTTCCCTGGAATGACCTAGCTCCTTAGTGGCTCACAGGCTGGTGTGTTCATCATGACCCATACACCAAGTGGGTCTGCTAAGCCTTGAGTTCAAATTCCAGCACTGCCAAAAGTTTCATTCTGATGTAAGACGCCAATGGTTACACATGTTTTCCTGTCCTGTGAATGTCCTAGGTCCCATTGAGGATGGAGAATGCTATATAGACAACTCTATAGCCATGGCAATAGGTTGTCATCCACATCAGCAGTTATATCTGTCACCATACTCAATAAAATATACAATACATCCTTGAATAAGACACAAAATGAAAAGAATAACTACACTGAATGCAAGATGCATACCACACCTGTAGGTAAAGAAAGATCTTATGTTTAAAAAAGGTGGGCTTGCTGTGCTGGGACTTCCAATCAGGCCTTGGACCAGGCCTGAAATTCTATTCCTCAAGGATGGTGAGCTTCCCCTTCTCACCCAGTGCACCAGAGCTGCCCAGACCAGCGTTCCAATCCCAGCACTGACAAAACATTCATGCTGATATCAGAAGCCAGTTGTTGCACATGTTTTCCTCTGCTGTGAATGTCCTGGGTCTCAACTAGGATGTAGAATGTATAGGCAACCCTATAACCATGGGAACAGGTTGTCATCCATTTTAGAACAGTTATACCTTTCACCATACTTAGTAAAATATGTAATACCTCCAAGAATTAGAGACAAAATAAGAAGAAGTGCACCAAACACAAGATAGTGTCCACACATGTATGTCAATATAGATTCTATGTTTAAGTAATGAATTTATGACTATAGTGGACCACTCTGGGGATCATTGTCAGAACCTGAGAATGTCCGAGCTCCTTAGTTGCTCACAGGTTGGTGTGTTCACCTTGACTTATTCTCCAATTGGTCCTGCTAGGCCCTGAGTTCAGACCCCAGCACTACCAACAAGTGGATCATGGAGTAAGAAGCCGAGTGTGAAATTTGTTTATCTTTTCTCTGAGAATCCTGGGTGTCAGGCATGATGGAGAACGTTTCTACAAATCTAGATTCTCTGTGATAGGATGCCATCAATGTAATAAACAGAATGGGTTTCATCATAGTACAATTGATGTTAAATAAATGAATAAAACAAAAAATACAAGGAACAACCACATCAAACATGTATGGACTGAACATCTATAGGTAAGTATAAATCCTATCTTTACAATGACTATAAATAGTATGTTTTCCAGGATTGGGGTTTGAATTCAGGCCTAGTGAACAGACCTGACTTTCTTAACTTCAAATACGGTAATCTTCCCCTTCATCCACATTGCTGCAGATTTACCCAGATCCTGTGTTCAAATCCAAAGCCTGGAAGAATGAATAGCGGGAATTGCAAACCAAGTAGCTAATTTTTTAATTTTTAATTTTTAATTTTTTTTCTCAGCACAGTGCTTGAACTCAGGTCGTGGTAACTCTGCCTCAGCTCTGATAACCCTAGGCTGGGGTGCACCCCCTGGCCCCATAGCTGCTCCTGGCATCCTAAACTCCCAGGCCTTACCTGGAAAAAATGCACAGAAAAAAATGTGGCATTTTTATATTTTCTTACTTTGCATGGTGACCCTCCTGGGTCTGAATGACTCTGTTGCAAAGGGTACTTCACCTTGCATTGCTGAAGGCTGCCAGACTATTGGGGAAGCCATAGGGCTACCCGGCAACATAGGCCCTGATTTTGAATCCCCATTCTGACACCAACCAATGGCAGGAGATATTAAGAAACTGATTCCCATCAATAGGAATAACAATGGAATGGTGTCAATGTGATGGTTGAATATGTTGATCATGAATGATGCTCCTATAAAATTAGACAGCATCATTTCAGGAGGTTGATTAATTTTATTTAATATTTATGAAGCATTAAAAGAATATAATTACTTACAGGAATGCAATAAGTTCAGGACACTAATTGATTTCATTAACATTTTAAGGATGAAAACAGTAACATTAATTATATGGATCCATAATAAATACCCAGGAATTGGTAGGAATGTAATCTGTATAACTGAAAAATGTATAGATGTATCTGGCACTCTATAAAAATATATATTTATTAGCATAATGCCATCTGCATGTCAATCTGTTCTTATTTTGTTAACACCTTGGGCTCGAACTCAGATCCTGGAAACAGCCTGTCAGCTCAATTTGCCCCAGGATAGCGTGATAACATTTACCCATTCATGAGTTTGGCCTTGTAGGCCATGAGTTCAGATGCCAGCACTCCCAAACAATGAATCGTGGAGTAAGACGCTGATGGTGACACATGTTTTCCTTTTCTGTGAATATCCTCGGTGTCAGGTATGAAGTAGAATACATATATAGAACTATATCCTATTTAATCAATGTAATCAATGTTCTATGTGCCATAATAGCCAATGACATAAACGGTCAATACATGAATAGAACAACACAATATGGAGTCAACATATGTATGTAAATAAAAATCATATATGTAAGTTGTATATGGATAGGATGTTTTCTATTGGTGGTGATCTATTTCAGGCCTAATGATCAGACTTGAATTTCTTGACTTCAAGGAAGCCAGCTTTCCTTTCCCACACAGTGCAACAGAGTTACCCAGACCATGAGTTCAAATCCCAGTCCTGGCAGAAAAATGGAACCATTATAGTATGTACTGCTCAATTCTTAAGAATTTCATTATGCCTCCATTATATGTATATGATTGTTTAAATGCTTAATAAATTATTAACTAAAATTGATCAGTGTCCTACAATATAATTGTGAATAATTTTATGCTAGAATCATTCAAGATCTGCTCATGCAATCATGACATATATCACATTCCATTGGTAATCATATGGATAGGAACAAGTTTCTTAGGATCTCCTGCCATTTGGAGGTGGCAGGACCAGGATTCAAACTGTGGGCTACAGCTGCCACGACTTCAACCCATGGATAGGGAACTCACCAGTCTGTACAAGAACATCAGCAAGACCAATGATGAGGCAGGCACCTGTGGCTCTCAGCAGTCCTCCTAGATACTTACCAGGCTGTGACAGGAGAATCATAGTCACCCTAGGTAAGAAGGTCCTTGAGACCCCTGTCCAGCTTCATTGCCAACAAAGCCAGAAGCCTTGTGGCTCCAGTGTGGAGGGCCAGCCTTGAGCAAAAGGAGATGACAGACTGTCCAATCCTGAGTTCAAGGTCTGGGACTGTAAACAGACAGACATACACAACAATCTGTGCAGCTGGCTATCTGGCTAAAGCAGGTCACCCTCTTATACCCAGCTGAATTGGACAGAGTTCTCTGGGAAAAGGGCTGGGGGAGCCGCTGTCATCTTTACTCCACCCATGCTGCTTGCATTACAGAATTCCGGCCACACCCACATTCTTTCATGTTTCTTTCTGAACAATGGGATACAAGAATGGTGGCCATGCCCACATTCTATGCTGCCAGGTAGCACAGGGATTCATTCTGTTGGTTGACACCACTACCAGCAGTTGAGGAAGGCAGAGGTCGCTGAGTGCTCAAGAGAATTTGAGTACAGTAGGATATTGATACACCAGCCCATGCCCTGGCTCCCTCCCCTGCTTTCCCGCAGTGCTGGGTTTCATACCTCAGGCAATGGCTTGCTGCCAGCTAGCCTAAGGCCCCCACCTGGTCCCTGCCCCAGGTCCTCTGCTCTGTGCCCATGTGTCTGCAATGCTGCTGCCATTGCTGCTACCCCACCTGGAGCAGCCACCAACAGCTTCTCCCAGCAGCACAGGTGTATGGCCACCACAACACCAACCCTAACCCGGTTGAGACACCCATCTAGGGGCACTATGATCCCCTGCTTGTTTCCTCTCCCCAGCTCTGAGGAGCCACCTTTCTGTCTTGGGAATTTCTGAGATAGAGACTCAATATACTCAGGCTGGGCTGAATCATGGTACTCCTATCTGTGACAGGTATGCTCCACCAGGCCTGGTCCTCTGTAGTTAGGATGGTAAGGCATGTAGTGCCATGCTCAGTCATCAGTTTAGATGGATTACCCCATACTCTTACTCCACAGCAGCCAATTTTTGACCACAGGTGAATCTCTGTGTAGGGCCTCAACAATAGGACCTCAGTCTCCTCACAGAATAGTTGTGACAAAATAAGGGATTTATGCAGAGGGATCTCGAGCATGGCTAGGCACAGAGGGAGTGGCCTTCAGACAAGGTTCTTGACAATTCTGGGAGTATATGACAGGAAGATACCAGCAAAGGGCTAAGGTGGGGCCTGTTATTATTCATGCAACAGGTCTGGGATTATGAAACAAAACATGGCTTTCTTTCATCATTACCCTATCCTCATGATGAAAGAGATCCTTCACTGTGTTGAGTTTTGCAGCTGGGGAAAGGAAGGCATAGAGAAGCCAGGTGACCTACTTATGACCTCAAGTTCACAGGAAGCTCAGCCTGACTTCTCTGCCATGCTCTCTAGGACAATGGGTGCTATTCAGCCCACTTCTTGTGGTCGAAAGTCCACTTCTTGTCCATCGTGGTGCTTGAACTCTAGGCCTAAGAGCTGTTCTCAAGCTCCTCAGCTCAAGGCTAGCACTCTACCACTTGAACCCACAACGTCACTTCCAGTTTTCTCGTGTTTCTTTCCTGCCAGGGATGGCTATGAACCATGATTCTCAACTCTCAGCCTCCTGTCTAGTTAGTATTAGAGTTCTGAGCCACCAGCACAGACTTAAGTGTAATTCTGACTTGCTTTCTCTCCTTCACACACAGGAACTGGTTGAATGGGTGCTGGAGGAGGTGGCCCAGCATCCCCATGTGGCTGGAACCCAAGGTGGCCCTTTCATTCTTGTGGTGGGCTTTGGGTCAGGAGCTGTCTCACTCAGCCTGATGAAACAGTTCCATGAGGTAAGCCTCTCTCTGCCCTGGTTAGACCGTGATGGTTATTCATTTTTCATCCAGCCTTACTGGACTTAGTATTGTTTTCAGCATCATTTTGTAGCACCTGGCCAAAATTATGATACATAGTTATGGAATGAAAATGTAATGCCATATTAAGACAGTCATTTAGGGCACTGGGAATGTGGTTTCATGGTACGGTGATTACCTAGCATTCATGAAACCCTGGGTTCAATTTCTCAGTACCCCATAAAAAGAAAAAAACTGGAAGTGGTGCTGTGCCTCAAGTGGTAGAGTACTTACCTTGAGAAAAAAAAAGAAGCTGGGGAATATTTCCCTATCCTTGAGTTTAATCCCCTGGATTGGCAAAAACAAAACAAAACAAAACAAAAAACATTTAGTTAGTACATTCAAAATGAAGAACCCACACTTGGAATATATAATTGCTCCTTCCATACTGACACCTGAAAATAGGCCCTAATTCATGTGCAATACTCATATTAGGATACTGTGTTGAAATAAAAAGTTTTGTTTATTAGGTCACAGCAATTAATGCCAGGAATGTGCTTAGATGTCAGGTGAAGATTAATTCTGGAAAGTCAATGATTCCAGGCTTTGTGTGGTCATTGCTAATCACAAAGAGAACGGTAGTCAAAGTGTGATTTGGAAATCTTTTTGGTCAGTCATGGCACCAAAAAGGCAGAGGCTAATTAACAGTTGTGACAGAAGAGAAGGAATAACTCCAGATGGAAGGAATAAAATGATAGCTAAGGTATAACAGAAGCTGTTCTAGGGAACCATTTTTGATTATTGAAGAATTAGTTATCAATTAGGATTGTTCCTCATTGCCTATAGCATTCCAAATCTCTTACGCTAGCTCTTAAGCTCTGTGTGATAAATGTATATCCTTCTATGCTGTTCTTTCATACCTGATCTCCTTTGCTTTCTAAAAATCTCAGTCTTTCTGTATTTCTCTATGAACATTTCCTGATACTACACATATACAGATGGCATAAGATACTAATGGAAGGGTTCCATAGCTCATTAGTCATTAATGTAACAACATGGAAAAGGAGGACATATTTATTGTTAACTCAAATTTTCTGAAAAGCTGGAATGTCATCATTTGGTTCAAATTTCCATTCTTTGTCTGCATATTTGCACATAAATGCAAATGTGAGATGGGTGCTAGTGGTTCACACCTGTAATCCTAGCTATTCAAGAGGTTGATACCCGAGGATTGTTTTTCAAAGCCAGCCTGGTCAGGAAAATCCATAAGACTCTTCAATTAACCACCAGAAACCCAGAAGTTGTGCTAAAGTGGTAGAGCACTCAACTTGAACTGAACTGCTGAGGGACAGTGCCCAGAATCAGAGTTTAAGCCCCAAGACCAACAAAAAAAGTGAAATATGACTTTAAGTTTCCTCAAAAGGAATGACAAGGTCATAATCTTCCCAAGCAGAAGAAATAATTCCAAAATGATTCAGTGTACCTACTTTTGCTGAGTTAAAATTTAAGTTATGTCTTCTTTGATGGACATATACTCTTCTTTTAAAAATTGTCAAATATGGGTTGGGAAGGTGGCTCAGGACCCACAACCGGACCCAAAAAAAATAGTAAAATATTAGTTTGACAATAAATTACAACTAATTTTTTTTCTTTTTTGGGGGGGGTCCAGTTGTGGGTCCTGAACTCTGGGCCTGGGCGCTGTCCCTCAGCTCTTCAGCTCAAGCTAGCACTCTACCACTTGAGCCACAGTGCCACTTCCGGCTTTTTTTTCCTTTCTTTTTGCTTATGTGGTGCTGAGGAATCGAACCCAGGGCCTCATGCATGCAAGGCAAACACTCTACCACTGAGCCACCTTTCCAGCCCTCAAGTAATATTTCTTTTTTCAAAAGATAAGTCCATGCAGTTGATGTCACTTAGCTTTCTTACTATCTTAGTTCAAAGCCAACCCAGGCAGGGGAGTCTGTCAAACTCTTATCTGTAATTAAACACCAAAAATCCGTAGGTGCAGTTTGGCTCAAGCAGTAGAGTACTAGCTTTGGAGGCAGGTGGGCAGGAAAGACAACTGTTCAGAGACGGAGTATAGCCTCTGGATTCAAGCCCCAGAACCAACACAAACTAAACAAACAAACAAGGAAACAAAAATAACCCCACATATTTCTTTGGGACCATCCTTAATGGAGTACTGGTCTGAGAAGAGGCTCCTTTTGCTGATCCTACTCACTGGATCCTGCTTTTTCAGAATCCTTATTGCTCTGGAGAACTCAGGACCAGACTAAAGGAATTGATAACTGTCCCATCCTGCAACAAGAGAATCATCTCAGGGGTGAAATATCCATCCATAAGACACTTTACAACCTCCATGTCTTTGTTTCTTTTCTGTAGAACACTTTTAAAGCAATGTTATTTCCTTTTGTTCTATGCTGGCCTTCAAATGGTACATTATTTCTTTTTGTAATACTCTCAACTAGAAGTTTTCAGAAAAATTTTATATGAGTATAGAACACACTCGAAAAAGTCAGGAACAGAGTTTCCTTCAAACCTTGGGATTCTTTCTTGTACAGTAAAAAGGAAAGCACAAGTTAACATGAACTTTGTCATTCCTCTATGTTCATTTCTTCTCCTGGGAGTTTCCACATCCAGTAGCAGTTATTTCCAGTAACAATCGATGGTGCTGCCTGAGGTATGATGAAAGTTTTCTGGGTTCACTGAAATAACACAAGGACACCGTTGGACCTGAGGTAACACGTGTTTCAGAGACAACTTAGTAAAGAGAAAATATGAAATTTATGTTGCTTATAAATACATTATCAATGAGTACCTTGAGTTCAAACTTTGTAAGTTCTCTGTAAATTAAGGCAAATTTTTAATGGGAAGAAGTTTCTCAGGTCCTTCTTTTTGTGAGTGTATGTGCTGCACATTATTTCTCAAGTGTACAGGAGTTAGTGAGAGAAACAATAGCAATAATAGGAGAAAGAAAAGTTCTGTTTTTAAGTATAAGGGTTCAATACAGTATAGAAGACTCTACACATAAGACAACAATGAAACAATAAAGCCAAGTTCAGTATGTAGATTTATGGGAGTGATATACAGAAAACATTACTCCTATGTGGAACACGAAGTATGAGGCCATTCCCTTTCTAAATCACATTTGCTAATCATGCAAATTTATTAAAAGTAGAATGGAAGAATAATTCTTTTTCCAATGCAAGTCAGCTATAAGAGCATGTACTTAACTGGGGAAAAAGTCCATCTTGAGAGAGCAGGCATTATACTAGCAATGAACTGTTGGCTAAGATTACATTTCTTTTTCTTTACGTATATATATTTTTTGTTGGTGGTGGTGGTCTTGAACTCTGGGCCTGGGCACTTACCCTCTGTTATTCAGCTCAAGGCTAATGCTCTACCACTTGAACCACAGTGCCACTTCCAGTTTTCTAGTAGTTAACTGGAGAAAAGCATCTCCTGGACTTTCCTACCTGGGCTGGCTTTGAAACCCAATCCTCAGATCTAATCGCCTCCTGGTTTAAGATCACATTTCTAACAGTGTACACTCAGAATATGCAATTTGTATGTTCATCTATCTTTATATGAATTCTTGAATAAAAAATCTGGTATACAGCTTAGACTTTACACTCACAAAAATGTTTGTAGTTTAAAAGTTGGTACTACTGGATAAATATAACCTAAGAATGTAAAGGAGTCTGGGAAGTTCAGTTTGCATCCAGCCTGGGCAGAACACTCTTTGTGACACTACCTATAATTAACCAGCCAAAAGCTGGATTGGAAGAATGGCTCAGGTGATGGTATAGTAGTCATGAGCAAGACTGATGGATAAGAGCTTGGGGCTTTTGCATACATACATACAAAGATACACATACACACAGAGATACTTACATGTGCACACATGAATACACAAATGAAACAACTCTCACAATATGTAGAAAAGTTAGAAAACAGTAGAAAATATGTCCTGCGTAATACTAGAATAAAGTGATAATTTTTAAAATTAGAAAGTCCTCAAGTGAATTACCTTCAAAAATTTGAGACTATTACATAGGTAGGTACCAGAGATAGTAAGAGAATCAAGTAATCATTATTAAAGGGATCAGATCTATGGAGGAATGAATCAGAGACCCCTGCAGTTGCATCTGAAAATGTTCATATCTTGTGTGGAATGTTAGAACATCTTTGAAAATAGTAGATAAACAGTCTGAACAGTCATTCTAGTGGATAATATCACTGGAGTAGTTCAGAATTGCTAGTCTGTATGTAGATTAAATAAACCAAGAAACTATGGCAGGGCAATGTGATACAAGGCTAGAATTCTAGCACTCAGACTAAGACAGGAGATTAGAGAGTGCAATTACATAGTGATAGCTTCCCTGGACCAGGTAGTATAATTTTGTCTTAATAAAAGAAACCATTCAAGAAAGGAATACACAGTTGGAAGATTGGGCTAATTTTGTTATTATGTTTTGAGAAGTCAAGTTTCCTATTGCAATGCAACTCATATATAATCCCCAGTTGAGTTTTAAATGCTCTCTTCATTACCGAACATTCCTAGATGCAAAATGGCTCATGATTCCCATCCAAAATTTGAAAAACTAAATAATCATCATTCTGTTGGATTCCAAAGAAATGATGAAGGATTACAAAAGGTTAAACCTGGAGAAATAGCAAATTTTGTCTGTAAGACTTTGAAGATATTGCTAAATTAGAATTTAGATTTAAAATAAATATTTTGGTTTTGTTTGTAATTTCATATTCTATAGGATAGTACAAAATTGTTTTTATGTAGATGGTTTAATTGACAAATTCACAAATGATTTTGGCATTCTATTTGCCCAGAATATTCTTTCAAGAGTTATAATTAGAAATTAGTTAATATATAATTCCAATAGTTCATGTATAAAATGATAATGTGAATACTCTAGATTGAGTTGCAAACAAATGGATGGTATTAATTCATAAATTTAGAAAAAGAGCAATTTTTTGAGGCTTTGGTTTAACATGGTATGAAGAGAGTGATTCTGTGAGATCTTCTTTCTTCTACCTATATGTAACACAAGAAGCAATTTCCTTAATTACATGCCTCTGTATGCAATGAGAAAAATGTTAGGTTTGGGGTTTGTTTTTATTTTTGTTTTGTTTTATTGGTTTGTCCTAGGGCTTGAACTTTGAGCCTGGAAACTGTCTGTGAGCCTGTTTTTGCTAAAGGCTCATGGCCTACCACTTCAACCTCAGTGCCACTTGTGTCTGGCTTTTTCTGAGAAGTTTATTGGAGATAAGACTCTAAGGAACCTTCCTGCCTGGGTGGGTTTTGAACTATAATCTTCTAATCTTAGCATCCTGAATATCTATGATAGTTAAAAAAGTATAAATATAAGCAATATTTGCAAGTATTCTGATCTCAAGAATACCAGTGGGGGGAAAATTCATGCAACCCAGTTTATTGTGGTGTTCGTTCCAGAAAAAGGAGGGCATCACATTAGCAGCGGTTTAGTATTTTTTTCAAAATAGAGATAAGCTATATTTTATGCAACTTATTTTTTAAGTTTAATTTTATTGTCGAAGTGATGTACAGTGGGGTCTCAGTAATTGTAAATTAGTGAATAAATAACTTTTCAAACTTGTTACCCCCTCCCTCATTTTTCTCACAGTTTTTCTTCACCCTAATAACCTCACAAGTTGTAATGTACATTTCCAACATATTGTCTGGTGAGTATTGCTATTGCATTGGTTTGCTCTTTGTCCTTTGTCTCGTCAATTTGTTGTTCCCTTTCCCTTCCCCAATTTAGGTAAATGTATACACAATAAACAGGGTACCAAATTCAAATACAGCACGGGATAAACCATAGGGGAAAAGCCCAAAGAAAACAGAAATCACATAGTACATGAAAAAACAACGATCACAAATAAAAATCTCTGTTTCCATATCTTGAAGTTCATTTTGTTCAGCATCAGCTTATATGGTCATATGTATGCATAAGAAAGTCATTGGAAAATAATAGTTTCGTGGACACAATATCATGAAAACAACATGTTAACTGTTTTTGATGGTAAAGGTGGAATTAGTATTGCTGAATTTGCGATTCTGATAAAGAAATTTCAAAAGAGTTTAAAAATTATGACAGGTTGTAAACTTGTTCAACCACTTTGGAAAGTAGTATGGAAGTTCCTCAAAAGACTCCACACAGAGCTCCCTTATGATCCAGCAATCCCACTCTTGGTCATTTACCAAATGTTTACAAACAAGACCACACTAAAGCTACTAGCACGACTATGTTTATTGCAGCACTATTTACTATAGCTAAGATATGGAACCAACCCTGATGCCCCCATTAGATGAATGGATCAAGAAAATGTTGTATATATACACAATGGCATTCTTTGCCTCCATCAGGAAGAATGACATTGCCCCATTGGTTAGGAAATGGAAAGACTTGGAAAAAATTATATTAAGTGAAGTAAGCCAGGCCCAAAGAAACATAGCTCCCATGGTTTCCCTTATTTGCAATATCTAGTATAAGTCTGAGTCAAGCAGAAAAGGTCCCATAAGGTGATGTTAGGGAAATGAACCCTAAGATATGTATTCAAATGCTTTTTGTTCTTTCATGCGATTGTTTTTAACACATTTATGAGATTATTTCTTTGTTGCTTTTTATGTCCTTCCCCAACAGGATAACCCCTGCTTTCACTGTATTTGATGTCGGTATAATTTGTGGAGGGGAAGGGAAAAAACAAATCATTTAAATAGGGATACAGCTGGAGCCATTGCAAAAATGAGATGTACAAGTCGTTATGTCGAAAAGGAACTTTACAACTTTGGTGTGGCGGGAGGGGGAGCGGGGAGGATTTGCTGAGGGGGGCAGGGGAAGGATAGGAAGGGATGGGAAGGGGAAACAAAGGAGGAGGCTACAATGCTTGATAAGAAATGTATTCATTATCTTGCTCAAGTAATTGTAACCCCTCTGTACAGTATTTTCGAAAGAAAAAAGAAGAAAAAAATTATGACAGGTAAAGTGTAATTGTTCAAACTTTTTAATAGCTTAGCCTATTAAGAAAATTTAAAATTGCCTGGGAAAATAGGCTTTCATGCAAAGAAATCCATGGAGACTTAGCTGAGAGGGAGCAATGTGGGTGAAGATGGCTCATTTTCACTCTAAACAAACAAACCTCAAAAACCTTGCTATAAATACTGTAGGTTCCCTTGAGAATTGTCCTTACCCAGGAAATATACTCTCACTGTTTCAAACAAGTTTCTAGTGGAATTTAAATGCAAAGTTCTTTAAAAAAAAGACATCAAAATTTGTGAATTGACCTTTGATTACCAAATAGTAATTCTCTGAAAAAGATAATTTGGGTCAAAATATTTAGGGAGAAAATGCCCTCCACAATGAAAGAAGTTATTGGGTTTACACTTTTCTGTTTGCAATACTTTCCACAATGTCTTTACACGTGAAGCAGTGAAACACAGAAAAACATCAGATTGGATACTTCAAACCAATGATTTCACATATCTAAGTAGCTCACAAAATATAATATCCTTCGGGCTGGGAAGGTCGCTCAGTGGTAGAGCGCTTGCCTTGCATGCCTGAGGCCCTGGGTTCGATTCCTCAGCACCACATAAGCAAAAAGAAAAAAGCCAGAAGTGGCGCTGTGGCTCAAGTGGTAGAGCGCTAGCCTTGAGCTGAAGAGCTGAGGGACAGCGCCCAGGCCCAGAGTTCAGGCCCCCCCAAAAATATATATATATATATATAATATCCTTATTAACATGATATAGTGAAGACTTCCCTTATTACATAAGCCAAAAAGTTTTGGGATCAGAAGAAGAATTGAACAGGGCTGGGAAGGTGACTCAGTGTTAGAGTGCTTGCCTTGCATGCATGAGGCCCTGGGTTCGATTCCTCAGCACCACATAAGCAAAAAGAAAAAAAGCTGGAAGTGGTGCTGTGGCTAGAATGCTAGCCTTGAGCTGAAGAGCTGAGGGACTGTGCCCAGGCCCAGAGTTCAGGCCCTACGACTAGACCCCACTCCCAAAAGAAAAGAAAATAATTGAGCAAATTGAAAAGGTAAAAAAAGGCGTTCTTAGAAGCCCAAGTTAAGCAGTGGAGGGAGGCCAAAACTTTTTGATATAGACTGTGTTAACATTTTTGGTACCTAAAGTGATTTTACAGAACCCATTTGGCTCACTACAATTCAGAAAATACTGAATGAAGACATGAAAATGAATTCCACATCCAAATAAAAGAGTTTAAAAAGAGAAACCATGAAGATGTAGCAGTGGGGTAGGCCTTATAGTCTTTCAGCTTCACCAGACTTGAAGTCAAGAAGCTGTGATTAATTGGAAATCAGGCAAGAGCTAAGAGGAGGACATCGAAGTAGGACAAAGAAGTATTGTCCGTTGTAAGAGACACTGTCATTCAAGGTATGGGTGATTTAAGTCTGGTCTTCATGCACCTTGTTGAGCAAATGCAAGACCAAGAGAAAAATAATCAATTGAAATAATTTTACAAAGAATAACTTCACTGTTTCTGATATTGTATCTAAGGAGAGTATTAAGGGAGAAGATAAACGTGGAGTATCCTTCGGTTTCCTCTAAGCATCTTGTTAGCAAAATATATCTTTGAGTTTAGAAGAGATTGAACAAAAAATTGTTGGAGTACTTATTTTTGTGGGCACTTTAGACACAGGAAGACTTTAAAGGTAAAAGAAAAAAGAAAAATGAATAGCTAAATATTTGTGATCATAGCCTCTTGGACTGGGTTTTCGGAGACAAAGTTTTACATTAAAGTTTGTCCTCATTAACGTAGATGTTGGGTTTTTGTGGCAACCAAACACAAGGTTGAAGTTTAATGGACTTGCTTGGACACGTAAACAGCATGATAGAAAACAAAATGGCAAATAATATTTAGTGAATTACTTTGACCAATTATTTGCCAGAAAAAAGGAGAGATATAATTCAAAATCACTTGATTTAAAAGTATGAAAAAAGAGTAGTGCAGAGAGATGAGAGAAAACATAGAGAACTCTTTTGTCTCCAGTGGGGTAATGGGTTCTTGATCTTGTTTCTTGCATTCTATCTTCACAAGCTATCAATTGTGTCTCAGGTCTGGAGTATCCAGTTCAGACAAAGAAAACACAGAAGAAAATACTTGCAGCAGATATAGGTGATTTTTAACCTTAGAAAATCTATTTAAATCTGATCAAAATTCTCCCCAAACCCCAAACTGCCTTTTGAACAGCTTTGTCTTTCCCACTACTGCCCTTCATTAACTATTTAAAATTTTGAGAGATCATATTCATACTCTCTAGAGATTGCTGTTTGGTTGTGATTTTTGTGTGTTTTGTTTGTTGTGTTTTTTTTTTTACTGAATTTCAGAAGTTTGTGCAAGTGTGTTACAATTAAATATGTCCATCTAATTGTCCAATGCTCCTGGATCAGAATAATTCCTTCGATCATTCTCAACCAACTCCTTCTCCAAGATTTATTTCAGATTTACTACTTCCTTTATTATATGTGTACATTGAGTATTCTAGCTTGACTTGCCTCTTGTTCCATTTTTCATTTAGTCTATATCTTTGCAATTATTCCTCCCTGGTTTCAACTTCCTGATAGTCATTCTGTTAAAGTGTCTGTTAATATTTTGAAAGGTTTATATACATTCCATGAAGTTTCAATCCTGCATATATTTGAACTGATGTCCACTTATATTTTCATAATTCATTCATCTGCAATAACAATTTGCAAGACTGGAGACGTGAAGCACCTAGACATGATTTTATTCTCATCCATTTGGAAGATTAATCTTTAGTCAAAAAGAAAGTTTAAAAATGGCTTAGAATGTATTCTTTTTTTTTAATTTAATTTTATTTTATTTGAGAACATACTGTACAGAGGGGCTACAATTACATGGGCAGGATAATGCATACATTTCTTACCAAGCATTGCAGCCTCCTCCTTTGTTTACCCTTCACCTCCCTTCCCCGCCTTCCCCCTCCCCCCACCCAATTATACCCCCCTCCCCCCCCACACCGACATTGTAAAGCTGGTTTTGACATGACATTTTGTACTTCTCATTGTTGCAACAGGTCCACCTGAATCCTTAAACGACTTGTTTGTCCCCATCTCCTCCACATGTTATACTGACATCAAATATAGTGAAAGCGGGGGTTACACTGTGGGGGAGGGACATACAAAGCAACAAAGAAATAATCTTATAAATGCGTTAGAAACACATGCATGAAATAAACGAAAACATTAAAATACATATTTAAGGGTTCATTTTCCTAACATCACATTATCTGACCTTTTCCACTTGACTCATACCTATACTAGATATTGCAAATAAGGGAAACCATGGGACCTATGCTTTTTTGGGCCTGGCTTACTTCACTTAATATAATTTTTTCCAAACCTTTCCATTTCCTAACAAATGGGGCAATGTCATTCTTTCTGATGGAGGCATAGAATTCCATTGTGTATATATACCACATTTTCTTGATCCATTCATCTACTGAGGGGCATCTGGGTTGGTTCCATATCTTAGCTATGGTAAATAATGCTGCAATAAACATAGTTGTG
The DNA here is from genome assembly GCF_024711535.1 of Dipodomys merriami. Lineage (NCBI taxonomy): Eukaryota > Metazoa > Chordata > Mammalia > Rodentia > Heteromyidae > Dipodomys > Dipodomys merriami. The sequence continues at coordinate 612,429 of NW_027202272.1, read as the reverse complement.
CTGATAGCTTTAGTGTGGTCTTGTTTGTAAACATTTGGGTAAATGCCCAAAAGTGGGATTGCTGGATCATAGGGGAGATCTATGTGAAGTCTTTTGAGGAACCTCCATACTGCTTTCCAAAGTGGTTGAACAAGTTTACATTCCCACCAACAATGAAGTAAGGTTCCTTTCTGTCCACATCCCCTCTTTGGAAAGCAGTATGGAGGTTCCTCAAAAGACTTCACATAGAATGTATTCTTAACTACCAGGTTTTTTAAAATGGCTTTGTACAATGGTTTGCGATTATTTAATTTTACATGGGATAATATTTTCTACTACCTACAGGTTTTGCAAAAAGAAGAAAACTATAATTTACTACTATAGAGGAATATGATGGAAATAGAAGACAGATTTTATGTTCGTCACATCTCTGATGAGTACCCATCTTCAAGACTGAAAAAATCACATTTCTTAGATAGGCAAACATATGTTAGACAGATAGGGAAACATAAAAAACAATGTATGATAAGGCAACTATTTTTGACTTTTTGAAATGTACCTTACGTGATGACATTTATTTTATTAACTAATGTTTGGTTTGAAATATGAGTGGCTGCTCTATTTAACACATTTCTGGAAGGCATCTACTGAACAAGACAAATGGTGGGGGGTATTATTTCTACACTTCAATGAACGGTTGAACCTGTTTGGCATTTGTGCTGGGTAAATAAATCAACTCTATTGTAATTTGCTCCCTACACATTAAAAACTTGTAATGTCATTAAGTATCACTTACTTGTCAAATGTTATTTTGGTGAATGATTTTAAAATGTTTATTTGAAAAGTAATATACTTTCAGGAGATTAAATGTAGGTTATCATTGGTTTGAGAATGACAACATTTTTATACTACAGAACCAAGTTTTACTGAAGTACCAATGTTTTGAAGCACTAATGATCTTCTCAATTAATGTTTTACTGAATTGTATTTGACTTCTAAGTCGTTTATCTAGCTTTGGTAGACCAATTATGAATCTATCGTTCCAGGAAATATTTTTTGGCCTACTTTGTACTGAAATTTTTCATTAATCATTAGGGGAGGGATATTAAAAATACTCTTGTGACATTTGTAATCTTGTTCACTCATATGGGCTGGTCATTTGTAAATTGAAATTTTGAATTACTGTTCATTTTCTCAGATTTTGTGATATCATCTTTCATTTTAACATGCCTTGCACTTCACAATTGCTTACCGCTACTTTCTGTGTCTTAAGGAATTGGGGCCCTGAAATATTATAGGAAATGAGAAATTGAGATGAGTTTTCAATTACTTTTTGTTGGCATGTTGCATGGGCTTAGGTGAGAAGTCTTGCCCTTGTTATCTGATGATGCGGATAACTGGGACCTGGGATCCTAAGACATGTGGGTCCTGCAGAAGAATAATACCTTTTAGACATCATATCAGCAAAATTAGGGTATAATCAGTAGGAATGCTTCAGAAATATGGAGAGAAACAGTTTGAGACCAGCGAGTTAAAACAATAAAGATAGCAACAGAGTAAAATCCCTTATAGATTAGAGGAAAACAACACATTTTTTTACCATGTGAATTCAAAAGACCAAGTACACGTAGAACGTATCACAAGTTTATACCGAAGACATTGAATTGATACTTTTTATATCCTAATATATATTCTAAACCTATTTATTTATATTCCAATCTATTTATTGGCATAAATATCAATTTATTTGTCAAATTATCAATTAATTTTAGTAAGATTCACTGTGTGAAATATACAATATAAAATATATATATTTATAAATATAAATTTAAAATATATAACTATATATAATATGAGAAAATGTTTTGCATTGTTCTGTTATGGTTAGGGTATCAAAAGCAACTCTGTTTTAAAGTATTATTTCATTATCTCTACCTCAGTGTTTGGTAGAGTTAGACCTAATGCTTTACCCTTTGTAGTTGTACAGCCTAGAGGCAAGAGGAAACACTGTGATGAAACATTACCAATTTAAGGCCTAATATCGAGGAGAAACATATGGACTTCTCCTGGAGCAATGGAAATATTTGGTGATAGAAAGTCAGTAGTGTGAGTTACTGCCTGGTTGGATGGTAGACAGGCCAGGACACTAGGTAATCATGCATATGAACAATTTTTTCATCTTCTTGACTTTAGCTACTTTGAAATAGTAGGTATAATAAACAATTAGATTTTGATAAAATACCTTCTAGTCTGAACAGTTCTGTCTTAACTGTTCATCTCTCTATGATCCCTTGTAACATTTTAGTTTTGTTCCAGTAAGACAATCTATGCTGTCAGGGTAAGATATTCTGGTTGGTCTGTTCATACATGGAAGAAGGGTAAAGGGTCAGGTAGACATTTGTGACAATAAGACCTCATTTGGGAAATTTTAAACTGCAAAAATTTAGAAGTAGCTCTTAAGCAAGGCTTATATTGAATCCATTAGCTCCACAAAGGTAACTCAGTTGATATATAAGTACTTGAAAAGCCATCACCTTTTTTGGGGGGGTGGGGGGTAAAGTCATGGGGCTTGAACTGTGGGCCTGGGCACTGTCCCTCAGCTCTTCAGCTCAAGGTTTGCGCTCTACCACTTGAGCCACAGTGCCACATGCCCCCAGCCCTAAATTATCCTGATTAATTTTCAGATAGAATCTGGTTTCCTACTTGTGTATGATCTTAGGCGCTATCCATTTGATGTTATTCTTCCTGGAAATTAGAATAACTGGTACCTGGGATAGTGTATAGATCTTTCTGTCCAGTCTGGGCTTTATCTACTAGCCTCACAACAGTAGACTCCCATATAGTCAGGATTTTTATAAGCTTACCATACCTGATTTTTAAAAAATCGTTGCATTTCCTGCAGGTTCTTGAATGCTGAATTAATTTGTGTTTTCTTGGGTTCTTTTGTTTCATTTGAATATATGTGTTGACTTATTCCTCACTTTTCCTTTTCTTTCACTCACGTTCTTAAGTAAAGTGCTGAGAAACCAATTCTTCTTTCTCAAGATAGTCAAGGTGAACATTATTTAGTCCAAAGCAATTTAAGTAATATTTAAACAGCTTCATATCTATGAATGGTATATGAATGCTAAGCGCTGACAAGGGTCTTTTTATTTTCTCAGCCATCTTTGGCATACACAGACAGATCATGAATTATATGAAGATAATAAAGCTACAGATGCTTGCCAGGAGGAGAAAAAACTATTACTAATTGTTTGATAGAGAATTCCTTCTCGTGAAAGAAATATGCTGCTTGATGCAGGATTTCACAAAATCATATTGCTAGGAAGAACCTAAACCATCTCCTAACACTACCGATTTGAGGGAGATGAACTGACCTCCTGCATAATTTACTTTTGAGTCAAATAAAATCAGGCTTCCAAAAAGAGAGTAGACTTTAGAGAAACACCATGTAAATAGGTGCTTAGCTGTTTTTGTCAATTGGTGAAATAATACAGGAAAACTACAGCAAGGTAAAAATATAAAGAACTTTGCATTGAAATACTCATTTGTATATATGTGTGTGTGTGTACACGTGCCTGTACACACACGTGCATGTGCATGTGCTCCTGCATGCATTCATCATTCCTGAGGCTTGATAGTGCCTGGGCACTATCCCTAAGCTTCTGTGCCAAAGGATAGTGGTCTACCACTTTGAACAGAGGTGTCTTCAGATCTCAGCCTCCTGAGTAGTTAGCTAAGCTGATTCAGCCTCTGAGTAGCTAGTTAAATTCTTCTTGTCCTCTATGATTCATTGCTCTTTTATTCTTTCCTGAGGTAATCACAAGCCAAAGTCATAATATGTCTAATTGCTTTAAAAATACTATTACTGCTTGGCAGAAGGGACTCCAATCTATACTCTTAACTACTTAGGAGGCTTGAGAACAGAAACCAGGCCAAATTTTAGTGGACTTCCTTCTCAATCTATAGCTGGGTGTATTGGATCATTTCCACCATCCTGCACTATCTAGAGACTAAGATTGGAAGGACTGCAGGATCAAGGCCAGCCATGGTCGGAAGCTAGAAAGTTGGTGTGCAACTCTGATGCCATTGATGATGGGAAGGCTAAAAGGACAGATCAGGTGCATATTCTTGTGGAAAGGGAACCCCTATCCCAAAATTAACCACTGATATGACGCCAGCCTTGCAAGAACCATACCCCAAGTTGAAATCCCCATAATTGCCCACAACCAAAATAGATATATACATTAACATCCAAAAACATAGTACAATCTGTTCTTTGCTGTAATATAATCTTTATCCGATTATCATATGATGTGACAGAGTAGTTTCTTCACTTACTTATGATATATTTAAAAAGACCTAGAAAATTCTTTCTCACGTATTAAGTGAAAACAAATGGCAAATTGCCTCATTCCTTACATATTTGACTACCACGAAAAATTCATCTAATGAATATTATAGTAATATATTCTGATTTATTACTTTACTTTGTAACAGTTTTTAAACTTTTTGCTTCTCTGCTGAAGTTTAAGTATTCAAATAGTATCATCAAAGTATATTCCTAGGTACTTGGGGAAGTTTTGTACAAGGTTTTTAACCGATGGCTTCTAAGAATTCTTAATTGGTATATTATTTGATTTATTTTTAATTTCAATTTAATTTCATTGTAAAGGTTATGTACAGAGGGGTTACAGTTACATAAGTGAGGTAATGAGCACATTTTTTATGGAAAGAACATTGTTATCCACTCCATCGATTTTTTTTTTTTGTACACTCAAACAACTACTGATGATTTTGCTGTTGCTATTGATCAATGGGTACTTTTGCTTTCTTTGTTCATGCATTTTTTTTATTACAAAATTGATATACGCTGGTTTTACAGTTACTTAATTTAACTAAAGAGTACACTTCATTTTATTTTCTAAATTTCAAATTTTGAACTTAATTATTTTCTTTTGTTTTTTGAGGTAATTTTTTCAGAGTTGTAGGATTAGTTAATTTAATTTTTCATGATTTTTACACATGTAAATTATTCAGATATATATTTTGCTTTAAAAATGTTTAACACGTGAATTTCTAAGATTATTTTCTTAATTTTTATATGGTTGGTAAATTTAAATAAATTTATTTTCTTAAGGTACTAAACATATTTTCCAGTTAACAAATACTGTATTTTCAAGAAAGACAAACTTTATTAAGAAGGGCTTTATTACCTGGTCACTTTTTTGTAAATATTTGTACTTGAATTAAAAAAAAAAAAACGTTTAATCTGGGCATGGTGATTTGTGGCTTCCATTTTCTAGCTATGGTAGGAACTGCAAGTAGGGTTTATAAATAGGGAGAGCCTGAGAAAATATGAGACCTTAGTACAAAAATATCCAGAGTGGGGCTGGGAAGGTGGCTCAGTTGTAGAGTGCTTGCCTTGCATGAAGCCCTGGGATCGATTCCTCAACACCACATAAGCAAAAAGAAAGAAGCTGGAAATGGTGCTGTGGCTCAAGTGGTAGAACACTAGCCTTGAGCTGAAGAGCTGAGGGACAGCACGAAGGCCCTGAGTTCAGGCCCCACAACAGGACCCACAAAAAAATATCCAGAGTGAATTAAAAAAAATATCCAGAGTGAAATGAATAGAGATATAGCCATCCCTAGCGCAATATAGAGCACCTGGTTTTCATATTCTAAATCTTGAGTTAAAACTCCAATAACATCAATCTTTTGTAAAAATAAAAGGATACATGTTTCAAAATGTTTATTGTTTAAAACTCTTTGCAAAGGTTCTCATGTCTTCTATTTCTTAATTTTCAATTTACTTAATCTATAAGAATCCAAGTATATCGTGACTATTTTATTTCTACTAAATTTTAAATAGTACAAACAATACTATGATTCAATATATTAACCTACTTTTACTATTTGCGATAATTTACTCTGTTAATATGATAATATCAATATTCCAAAGGTGTGTATGTGTTGTGTGTGTGTGAGTGTTTATGTGGTTTGTGTGTGTGTGTGCTTTGTATGTACTTTGTAATGCTTGGGTGATCACTCTATTGTTTCACATATGCTGGGCCAAGTTTTTACCACTGAACTATACTGTCTAGTTATAATGTAAGTATTGTTTTAAATTATGACTTTTAAATTTTCATTCCTAGTATGTTTTTTTCAAAATTATATATGATAAAATGTGATCCATATTCTATCCACGATAACAATTTTTATTCTTATTTTATTGTTTTTTAGAATATTTCCACTGCTTTTCTACTTCCAAACTCTTGTGTTTGTTATTGATAAAGGTTTTACTTTGCTACTTTTCTCTCTCCATTCTTTTTGCCTTTAGAGTTTATCTACTCTTTCTTTTATTTCTTTGGAAATTAGTGATCATATTCCTATTACAATTTCTTTACATTGTAACAGGTCTATACAATGCTTTATTTTCTATTTTATTTTTTTTCCCAACTTCTTTGACTCTTAGTCCACACTATTAGGTAGAATGAAAAGAAACTTGATTTAGAATACTTTGATTATTTTCCTCCTTCTCTTCTCTGAAGTATTTCTCTACTTAGAAACACAATAGCAATTACATATATCTCCTATGTAGTTCATCATTCTATTCTATCCCCTCTGACTCTACTCTGTAGTACAGTTCAAGTTGTTATCATTCAACTTTATTATGCTATAGTGTTCACTAAATCTTAACTCATTCCTAAATTTATTTTAGATGCTTTAAACATTCTCTAAAGACATTTTTCTCTATATAATATCTGGGGTCTTGTGTTTTCACAAGGTTCAAAATGTGAGTGACTATCAAACATCTAGATATCTCTGTAGAATATTGGTCCACCTGTTCAAAAAACTCGTATGCAAATTCAAGGAATACAGGTCAGTCAGAACAATTTTGTAAAATGGTGTAGCTTGAGCCATCATACTAGTTTTGAACCTTATTACCATGTGTAGTAGTGAAAGAACAGACACATAGAAGAATGGAACAGATTTATCAAAAATAAATTCTTAGTTTTATGGTCAATAGATTTTGAAGAGGATGCCACGACTTCATGAAATAAAAATAGAATCTTAAATGGGTGTATTGGCACCATTGCTTCTCTAGATTTAAAATGATCTTAGACTACTACCTCAAACCTTATACAAAAATTTAAAATAAAAAATGACTATCAAACTAAATGTGAGATGTTAAAACCTATAAAACATAAATATACAAATTCATGACATTGGCTCAGTAAAGGTTTCTAAAAATTTGACATGTAAAGCATTAGAGGCTAAAGATAATCAAAAATTAACTGGTTAGTATCAAATGATAACCTTTCATAATTCTATGAAAGTAATGAAAACATATCCAACAGATAGAGCACACATATTTGTTAATGCTACAATGTTAATGTTACAATGATCCTGAGTCTTAAGTAAATTCATATCTTCTAATTCTATATAAAATTTTTCCTGAACAGGAGACTTCTTAAAGAACATATGTAAATTAGTAGTTAATAGGAGGAGCATATGAAATAATTTAGTATCTAAGAAAAAAGAAAAAAGAAAATTCACTAGTATGACCATAATATAAAAAGATGACACAAAATATAATAATGCATTTGTGGAGAAATTGATACATTCCACATAGCACAATGATTTGTATAATACCGCAATCATTTTAGCAAGCAAGTTTTCCAGTCTTCATAAGGTTAAAGAGAATTGTATATTATTCAGCCATTACACTTCTATGTATGTATTAAAGAGAAGTAAAAAAAAATGTTTGGACAGAGAATGTAGTTCATTTACAGTGCACTTGAATAGTATGTGTGAGACCCTGGAAATAATCCCTGAAAACAAATTTGAAAAGACACACTATAGAGGATATATGCTGGACAAATTCCTGTAACTGAATTTTATATCTATTTTAATGTCTGTTCTAAAATTTACAGCATTTCTATTTGAAGAAATGTAAGTTTGTGAAACTTAGGCTTGGAAAACCTATGATTGTACAATTCACTTACAAAGCACTAAAATGTATACAATAAACGGAGATAATATATTGCATGTGAATTTCATGTCAGCAAAAAAAAACATTGTTAAAAATACTTCACACAAATTGCAGAATACCTGAAAATATGTTTTCGGTGTTAGCTAAAAATTCTTTGTAAACTACAGCTTTTACAATGAAGATGTGATTTCTGTTTATTTTGAGTTTTTTTTGGTCCACTTTTTTGAGTTTATGCAGAGATAACTCAATCAAAAAGTGCATGTGATAACTGGAATATCTAGGAATTATGCATCACTTATAAGTAATTGATAACCTTTTCTGGAAGGAACTTTTAGCAAATGACAAAATACACAAATCTATGTATTTGCATTTTATGAAACCTATATGCTACTTGCTCAATCCAAATGCTTTTCTCTACTTTGCTAGGAAAAAAGTATTCTCAAGATAAGAGCCAACAGCAGTGAAAAGAAACAAAATACACAATCATGTTGATTTATTTGTGAAAATAACAAATGAAATAAAACAATTCCAGTTAAGCAACTCCAATGTTAGTATGTATGAAGATGTTCCTGAATGCCAACAGACATTGATTTTTTTTTTTGAGTTTTAATTTCTACTAACATATGAAAACTAGAACACGAAAACAAATATAGTCTTAAAGCAAACCAGCCTTGGAATAATTTTCTTAATTGTTTTGAAATCACAAAAGAATTGATACCATTGAGGAAATGATCATTTCCTATAGAAATCATTTAAAATGTTTATCACTTATTATAATTCAAAAACCAAACAAGAGTAATTTTATATAATCATTACAAATATCATTTTATTACTATTATAAAGTAGAATAAAAGGCCAGTCCAAATATATTCTTCTTCTTCTTAATTTTTAATCATTACCTAGATATCTCAATCTAAATAGTCATGTCTTTAACATAGATGTAAATATTCTATAATTTTTACTTAACATTTTTCCGGGGCATGTATTCATGTTTCTAAGAAATGTTCACAACAGTTAAAAGATGCTTTTGTGAAATTAATGTGAAATTAATGTGATATATATTGTTGTTGTTTGCAAGGCCTGACCATTGTCTCTAAGCCTTTTTATGATCAAAGCTAGCACTATACAACTTGAGGAACAGAGCTAATTCCTGTTTTTAGTGGTTAATTGGAGATAAAAATCTAACAAGTACTTTTCTGTGTGGACTAGTTTTGAACACAATTCTAAGATCTAATTACACAGAATAGCTCGAATTATAGGCTTGAGTCACTGGAACTTGTTTTGATGTATTTATTTAATTTTAATTATGTCTTAAGATTTTTTCACTATAATGTACATCGTTCTACACAAAAATTTGGATATATGTATATATTTCTGATGACAATCTCCAAAAATGTATGTCTTTCTACATATTTTATATATATATATATATATATATATATATATATATATATATATATATATATATATATATATTTCGGAAGACAGACTCCCTATAAAACTTTATGCTACTATTTTTGATCTTTTTTAATTTCAAAGATATGCAGTCTATTTTTCCTAAAGTTTCCTAGAATAAAATAACTAATATTTAAATAGAATGTAGAGTTTATTATTTTTAAGGGAATTTTCAATATTCCCATGATATTGTAGTAGCATTTACAGTTTATTACTTGAAATAATTCTGTTCAAACTCTTAAATATTTTTGTGTAGTTGGTAGGGAGAGAGGAAGTTAATTCATACTGGTTAGGAATTTGCAATACTTCAAAAATCTATTCTACAATTTGTTATAAGCATATAGTCAAGCTACCTGTTATGGTTTAGTTTTTTATTTCTTTTTTTGTTCTAAATTTTAATATGGATGCATCACAGTGGTAACATGAAAATTATTAATCAACAGACAAATAATTGCAAAATCACAAATACATATCAGACTTTCAATACTTAGCACTTATGATGCTAGTAATAATTTTGGTGAAGATGATGATGACAACAGTGTACCCTGATAATTACAATATTGTGATTGAAAAGGAAAAGACTTTACACATTTTTGAAGCTAGAGTTCCCACATTGAATACATGGTAATAAACAGCGTTCGATTACATACAGTATGAATAACAAGAGGAGAGTTTCAATATCAAAAAATAGAACCATATTAAACAGGTAGAGACAGTAAAACCCTAATGTTATTCCCGCAGTCTCTCTAATTTATACTCATTTTTCCTGGTGGTATTATTTTCTTATAAATAAAATCGTTAATTTGCACATTTTGATGGACTAAGATGTAGTTTTCAACTTATGTGATTAGTTCAAATAACATTCTCATATAGACACTATTCTATAACCCTGTTTTCCAATGATATATTAAGAGTATGTTCTTCAATACAGCTGTAAACATATGACACAATTTACATAATACCACTTACATATCTGTAGTTACCTTAAAAAGGCATACACTCTAGAGACATGAGGTGAAATTTATTTTTATTTCTGCAGGAAACAATTTGTGACTTTATACCAACAAACTGAATTTGACTCTTTCTTTATTTGTAAGGTAAGGTGGAAAATGTAAGGACTCTGGAGTTCAAGCCCCATGACCAAGAAAAGTAAAAAGGGAAAAAAAGGCGGTAAAGCAACATTTTAAAGCAAAAATTGTCTAGAAATAAAATTATAACAGCCCCTGAACTGGCAAAAAAAAAAAAAAGATTAAAATGAAATTGCCTTCAACCATTCATTTAAACAATCTATACTGAGGGCATGCTATTGGAGCTCACATCACGAACTAGAATTTGAGAAGATCACAGTTCAGAACCAGTGTGCAAAGAACGTAATAAGATTCTCATATCATACTAAGCCTGGCATTCTGCAATGCATTTGTGATCGAGTTACTTGGCAGACAGAGGCGAGGAACTTAGCCTCTGTTCAGCCCTCAGCAAAACTGGTAAGTCTATGAGCAAATAACTAAATTGAAAAAAGATTGTTCTAATGGTAGAATACTTGTTCAGCCAACAAAATATCTAAATTCATACTCACTTCCTAAAAGAGGAAAAAGGGGAAGAAAGAGGAAAGAAAGAGAAAGAAAAGAGAGTAGAGAAGGAGGAGGAGAGAAGGGAAGGAAGGAAGCAAGGAAGGTAGGAAGATAGGAAGGAGGGAAGGAAGGAAGGAAGGAAGGAAGGAAGCAAGCAAGCAAGGAAGGAAGGAAGGAAGGAAGCAAGGAAAAGAAAAGAAAAGAAAGAAATGTTGGAATAAAGAATGGGAGGGAGAATGAGAGGTATAAATAAAAACCTCAGCATGTGTTAGATGTTAATAATGACACCAAATCATTTTAGTTATAAATGCCATCACTTAATTCCCTGGGAAGAAACATTTTGTATCAAGCCCTATTGTATGGACTTGGAATCCCTGAAAGGCCACCAGAGACCATGACCATTGCAAACAGCAAAAGAGTCATATATTTGCAAGCTTAAGCTTGATTCTTTGCACATCGCGTAACCGGTGACACTAAGAGTCCCCGAGCACAAAATCAGCACAGCTTTTATAGTATTGAACAAACAAGTTTAGGAAACTTCCACACAAGCACTTACATGATTGTTTTGAGTCCACGGTAAACACATTGCCCTTTTTCTGAACTATTGGTATGTTCTGTTCCTGGAACACTTGGGCAACTGTTCTGCTTTCTTAAGTTTGGGCAGGGTTGGTGGCAACCTGTGGTTTTTTTCTCTCTCTTGGGGTTACTCTGAGGGCAGCCTAGCACAAGTTGGTGGGGGTAATCTCAAATTGGAGTTACTGTGGCTCTTCATTCTCTCCTCTTCTAGAACATCAGGGACCAATCATGGTCCCTTAATTGGCACAGTCTTCTATATTTACAGTTTGGTATTGGGATCTCAGAAATAATAGATGGACTGTGCTGATCTACAGGGTCTACAAGGTCCAATTGTGAGTAACAAAAATTAACAGTACCAAGGACCTTACATTTTCTTCCAGCAATGTGACTCCGTATACCACAGCTAACTTACCTTTATACCAGCTGAACTCGTAAGCTCCAATTTTAAGACATACTCATACAATTTGCTACATACTTAAACTTTCTGAGGTTTGTCTTCTTTACAAACATTTTAAGACAATCCTTATTTTTAAATCTTTCTTATCTAAAGGATACCAATTTTTCCCCAATTCCTTCCTAAGACTTTCTTTACTACACTCCTATTCTTTACAGTTCCTTGAGCTCTTTTGTGACTAGAGTTTAAACCCGTAAATTTTTCCTTTGATTTGTGGAACCAAGTTATCTTAGAAAGCCTTAAAGTACCAGTGGGATGAAAATCTTGCGAGACTTTAAGGCTAAGATTAGGGCTGGGTCTCATTCCTCCTCTTACCACCATATATTTAAAAAAAAATTCTCTCCTCTATCTTTCAAACACATCCAGGCGGAAGCAGATAATTACCATACCAGAGCCAAAATAGGTTGTGACCCTGAAGTGCCTAAGGCAAGGCAGTGATATCCTTGTCCCAAATATCCACTGTGGGAGTAGAGAGGTTACTGGATATCACCAAAAGAATGTCCCACATGATATTAGTTTTAGCAGCTTTCAACCAGGAAGCATTCTCAGGTGATGGAATCAGGCAGGAGTTCAGTCTACTTTTACCAGAGTGGAGATGGTCTGGGTGATGATGTAGATTTCTTCCAGGTGACTGTCAAGCTGTCGTTGAAATTTACTCATTAGTGTGTGCAGCAGCAGCAGCAGCAGCAGGGACTCTCTGTGGCTTCAAGGGACTGTCACACCTGGTTCTGGGCTGCGAATTCCTACAAATACTGGTTAATGATTCATTGCATAGGCTTGGCAGGCTATGACTCAACTAATTTTTTAAGACTATTTACACAGTAGCCCAAGACAATTTACCAAGATGGCAATTTTTTAAACTAGATTGTAATTTTAATAAGATTAGGATTTTCTAGGCAGATATAGAGGGCTCAGGCCTGTACTATTATTTCCCATGCCTTTTCCTTCTATCTATTCAGTCTATTTTGTCACATTTTTGAAAAAGATACTCTGGTCCCTTGTTCTTAAATGGGGATGATGGGCAAAGATTCATCTTCTGTCACTTCTTCAAGCTGACTCAGGGGTGCTGATCCTACCTAACCAGGAACCTATAATCTTAGCCTATTTTACAAAGAGGTTACCAAAGTTAGATGTCATTAAGAACAACATTTTAACTTTTGACAAATGCACAGACCTTTTTTTCTGGCTATAGCAGTGCTGCTTATTTAGCCTTCTGCTTTGCAAAAAGATCTTTCAGGATGGCTTAGGAATGTGATCTCTTGTAATCCTAACAATGTCTGAGTTACCTATGCAGGCATTCAGACATATATCAATAGAAAAAACTCTCCGGGATACAAACTTTTCCTGAGCAGATGAATTTCATGAAGCTCGTGTCAGCTCAAAAGTTACTGCCAATTAGAGCTTTTGGCAGTAACAGGGGTTGGGATCTAAACTATCCTCCACATTTTACAACCTTAGCCTTTTAGTACTATCACAGATGACTGACAAGTTCCTGTCACTTACAAGGTAGATAGTCATAGACATTATGCATGCTTACAACCTATCTTCCCATGACCTCCTGACTCTGACCAATTTTTGAAGGTCCACACACAAATGATTCTAGGATCTGACATTATTTCTGCCATCCCAGCAGATGCTCCTGAATTGCTTTCATCCAAGTAGTGTCTTCTACACACTGGGAAAAATGCCTCATTGGCATTTCTCTTAGTTGGTTGCTGGACTTGAACTCGGAGCCTGAGTGCTGTCCCTCAGCTCTACAGATCAAGGCTAGCACTCTGTCACATTGAATCCTAAAGTAGGTCTGCTTGCTCTTTCAGCCTTCTGGTGGCTGAGTAGAGGTGACAGTCTCACACGGACTTTTTCTGCCCGGGCTGGATTCAAACCAGTTACACATCAATGAGTCTCATAAAAGGCCACTTTACTCCAATTAAAAGCAACAGGGGTGGGGGGGGCATCAACATAGAAGTAGTTTTAAGTATATTCTTACCTGAAACATATTAAGAGCCAAAGTTACGTCTGACAAACTGACAAAAATCCTCACTCCTTTTTTTGGGCCTGATGAGAACTGTTACAAAAAAACCATGAGATCAAACTGAAATAGGAATTAAGCAATTATTTTGGTAATCCTAATTTTTCCTTTCTGCACTTTGAGGAAATGTTTAGAACTATTATACATTTAAACTTTATATACAGAAACCCATTCCTAATTTATAAGCCTCCTATTAATCTCTGTTTTAATATTCTATACTTTAGTTTTTAGTTACATTTTGAAAAATCCTTTGAACTTTCAAGGCTAAGTGTGTCACTAATTTCCTCTTGGCTGCTTGTTTTAAAACAGATACACATGAAAACTTTTAAACTCAAATAATATTTTTTCTTAATGCAAAAATTACAATCACCATCACTGTACCAAGGAGCTAGACTTAACACCTTTATGTCTTTAAAAAAACATACACAATGGCAGAATGTTATTGAGAGCAAATCACATTATACAAATAAAATTTTAACCATCTTTTTAAGGCCTTCTCAATTTTAATTTTAACACATCCAAGGGGCAGTTTTAGCAATGCTAATCAGATCTTTACATCACTCATTTTTACCATCATGTTTCCGGTGTCTATGTGAAGGGAAAAGGGACAGAATAAAGAGGGGCCACTTGGCCCTTCCTGTGGAATGTGCACACACACAATCCGACTCTTTAGGGTTAGATGAACTGCTATTGAGCCAGGTTGCCCTCTTTCACCATGGGTGGACTTCCCATGGCCTGTTCCACCATGCATGACCAGCTGAACTGCACTTCTGCCTGTTCACTGTTCACTCCTAAAGATAGGTTTTTTGTTAGCTTCTAAGTTTCTCCTTTTTGTTAAGCCAGATATCTGGATTACAGTATAAACAGCCTTATGCATTCTGAAATACCAGATTTTCTAATTTTAAAGTTAAAATATCCTTAAAAAGCTATTTAAAACCATGTGAAAATGCTTTAAAAATGTTTCAGTAATGGCCAAACCTCATAACCTTTTGAATTTTAAACTTAATCTCACCCAATTGTTACATCATGCTGACAATTTCTATCATGAATATGTTCACAAACACATACAAAACACACTCAGATCTTTAAGCACCCAAAAATCAAAATCAGTTTTACATATATTTTCTAAAGTTTTCTAACAAAAATTTAAGACAATATTTCTTTTAAACTAAGTAATTTTGTAGAGCTTCATTTTCTCAGGGCCTGATTGTTTAGTGAGTCATTTCACCAATTGATCTTTGACTCACTTCTGTTGGAGGAAGTCTCGGGGGGTGGAGGGGTCACCTGAAACTAAACTGTTTTCTTTTTTATCCAATTTTATTTTTATTTATTTATTTTTCTTCTTAATGTGCTTTTTTTAATTGAGAAAGTACTGTACAGAGGAGTTAAAATGGGCAAGATAATGAGTACATTTCTTATCAAGCATTGTAGGTTCCTCCTTGGATTCGCCTTCCCATCCCTTCCCATCCTCTCTCCACCCCCCAACCCAATCCTCCTCCCCCTCTCCCCCTCACCACCAAAGTTGTAAAGTGCATTTTTGACATAACAACTTATATATCTCATTATTCAAATAGGTCCACCTGTATCCCTATTTAAACGATTTGTTTTTCTCCCTTGCCCTCCACAAATAATACTGACATCAAATACAGTGAAAGCAGGGGTTATAACGTGGGGGAGGGACATACAAAGCAATGAAGAAATAATCTTATAAATGTGTTAGAAACAATCCCATGAAAGAAAAAAAAATATTTGAATATGTATTCAAATTATCTGACTTTTTCTGCTTGACACAGACATATACTTGTTAGTGCAAATAAGTGAAACCATTGGACTTATGTTTCTTTGGGCCTGGCTTACTTCACTTTACAAAATTTTTTCCAAGTCTTTCCTATTCCTAACAAATGGGGCAATGTCATTCTTTCTAATGGAGGCTTAGCATTCCATTGTG
Source organism: Dipodomys merriami (assembly GCF_024711535.1). Classification (NCBI taxonomy): domain Eukaryota; kingdom Metazoa; phylum Chordata; class Mammalia; order Rodentia; family Heteromyidae; genus Dipodomys; species Dipodomys merriami. The sequence continues at coordinate 596,421 of NW_027202272.1, read as the reverse complement.
TGTATATACTACATTTTCTTGATCCATTCATCTACTGGTCGGCATCTGGGTTGGTTCCATATCTTAGCTATGGTAAATTATGCTGCAGTAAACGTAGTTATGCTGGTAGCTTTAGTGTGGTCTTGTTTGTGAACATTTGGGTAAATGTCCAAAAGTGGGATTGCTGGGTCATAGGGGAGCTCAAGCTGGTTCAAAACTTTGGCGAAGTAGCAGGGTATAAAATTAACGCTCAAAAATCAATGGCTTTTCTGTATTCCAACAATGAGAAAAGTGTGGCTGAAATTAGGAAAGAAACTCCATTCAGAATAGCTCCACAAAAAATAAGATACCTAGGAATTAACTAAACCAAAAAAGTGAAGGACCTCTGTGATGAAAACTTTAAAACCTGAAAAAGGAATTTAAAACAGAACTAAGAAAGTGGCAAAAACTCCCATGTTCTTGGATTGGACAGATCAACCTCGTGAAAATGTCAATACTTCCCAAGGCTATCTACAAATTCAATGCGATACCTATCAACATTCCAACCTCATTCTTCAAGGAAATAGAAGAGGCAATCAAAAAATTCATATGGAACAATAAAAGACCCTCAATACCTAAAACAATTCTCAACAGAAAGAACAGTGCTGGAGGAATATCAATACCAAGTTCCAAACTCTACTACAAAGCCATAGTAATTAACACAGCTTGGTATTGGCACAAGAACAGACCTCAGGACCAATGGAATTGAACCAAAAACCCAGAAATGAACCCACAGACCGTTAGCCATCTAATCTTCAATAAGGGAGCTAAAAAAATAGATGGAAGAAAGAGCCTTTTCAGTAAATGGTGGTGCCAAAATTGGTTAAATACTTGTAGAATCAACTCCAAATGGATCAAAGACCTCGGAGTCAAAGCAGACACTCTGAAATCATTATAGGATTATGTAGGAAAAACCCTAGGTCTCCTTGGTACAGGAGGAAATTTTCTTAATAGAGATCTAGAAACACAACAAATCAAAGAAAGGTTGGACAAACGGGATTGCATAAAATTTCTGAGCTTCTGTATGGCAAAGGACATAGCTAGCAAGATCAACAGAAAGCCCATGTACTGGGAGAAGATCTTCACTAGCCTTAAAACAGACAAGGGTTTCATATCTAAAATATACCTGGAACTCAAAAGATTAAATTCCCCAACAACAAACCTTCAAAGAAACAACTGCCCAATAAATAATTCTGCTAAAGACTTAAAGAGAAACTTCTTTGAAGAGGAAAGAAGGATGCCCAAAAGACACATGAAGAAATGCTCAAACTCCCTAGCCATAAAAGAAATGCAAATCAAAACAACATTGAGATAGCGCCTCACCCCAGTAAGAATGGCTGTAATCAAGAACTCTAATAACAACAGCTGCTGGAGGGGATGTGAACAGAAGGGAACCTTACTGCATTGTTGGTGGGTGTGTAAACTTGTTCATCCACTTTTCAGGACTAGCTGAAAAATCAAAACAGGCACACATCTTTCTATGTGACTGAGCTCAGCTGGAGGCTGGAATTTTTATTTCCCCAGAGATTTTCAAATAAATAACAAAAACACTAAAACCAAAAACCCACATTTAAAACTGGTACAAATTCTAAAACAGAACTAGAGAAGACAATAACCAAAGGCTGAGTTTATCCCTACCAGAACTCTGTGTCATTCTCACTCAGCAACCTGAATCCAGAGTCTGCTGAGTGAGCCTACCACTCTCAACCAGAACTTCCCTATCTCCAGAAACATACAACAGAAAACAATAAGGTCTCAGTGAATGGGGTGACATCTCATCAACCTTTGTTGACCCAGGGGCCTTCCAAGGGGGAAGAGAAGTCCAAGTCACTTTGGGGCTAGGGAAATCAGTCCCTAGAGGCCATCCCCTCGGACTTGCAGATTCTCCCCTATACTCCAACCTCCCTGGGCCAAGGCCTAAGGCTAAGATAAACCTCAAATGACAAACAGAGCACTCAACACAAAGGCACAACTTACAAAGGCACACTGCAGCTTTGTAAATTGCCAACCAAAAAGTGCCAGTCTACAGACTTATGGTTTCCCAAAAATGTCCGTCCTAAACAGCAATCTACCCAGAGGGGTCTGGGGACGTCTACTCACAGACCCCATTGGCAGTCTTATAGTGTGTCTACCAAGCCACCTTGCCAACCAGTGTATAGACCCCTCGGGAAACCAGAACTACAGATACAGAACTTGCTGGCAACCAAATATACAGAACAGCAATGCCTTGACTTAAGAGCTGGGTTTTTTGGGATTCTTTGGTGGGCCGTCTAGAGGGTCCTATGAGGCAGGTTCCAGATGAGCCCCCAGAAATGTTGTATGGACTTGGGACCCCCAAAAACCACTGGAGACCATTACCAATGCGAACAGCAAAAGAGTCGTTTATTTGCAAGCTTTAGCTTGGTCCCCCACACACCAGGAAACCGGTGATTCTAAGAGTCCCCGAGCACAAAATCAGCACAGCTTTTATAGTATTAAACAAACAAGTTTAAGGAATTTCCACACAAATAGTTGCATGATTATTGTGAGTCCACAATAACCACTCTGCCCTTTTTTGGAACTATTAGTATGTTTTGTTCATCGAACACTTGGGCAACTGCTCTGCTTTCTTAAGGGTGGGCAGGGCTGGTGGCAGCCTATGTTTTTTGTCTCTCTCTTGGGGTTACTCTGAGGGCAGCCTAGCAAAAGATAGTGGGGTTAATCTCAAATTGGAGTTACTTTAGCTCTTCAGACTGAATAAACCATACCATACCATATACAAAGCTCGGTAAAACACAGGTCTGGTTTACACTGTTGGACCAATAGGAGGGTATGTCTAGTGCTGTTGCAGGTGTGTCTTAAGGTTTGTGGAGTTTTTCATCCTGATGATCTTGAAATGATGAAATAGACTAACTACAGAATTACCTGGACAGATACCTGCTGAGACCTATATTAAATCACAGCTTAACAAAGAACAATAGTTACAATGAAATACATTGGACAACAAGACACCGCAACCAAAATTATTTTTTTCCTGAATCACTGTATTTTTTACACTATATATCTCATGTACAAGTTCCTCATTCCCTTCTGTCTCATTATGTTATCTTTGTTTTGGTTTTGTTTTCAGAACCATGATATAACAGGCCATTTCTTATATTTTTGTCTTCTAGTCTTCAGAAAGTCTGCAGTTAAATAGGGTTACGTTCCTTTTGTTAGAAAATAAAAAAGCATATTGGGAGAGGTCTTCATCATAATTTTGTTATGATCTCAAATACGTTTTTATTTCAGGCATTTTCACCTGTATAATCTCACTTTAAACTTTTCCAAAGGGCACTTTAGTCGAAGGAGGAAATTTAAAGTGGATTCTGGTAGAGAATTTGTTACTAAAATCTCTGGTACATAGTAAGGTAAGAAACTCCAAAATCATTCATTAGAGAGATGAGTTATAACTCATCTTTTTACACACTAATACTCTTTCCTCAACAAAACCAGAGGATTTAAAATAACTAATATTTTTTAGAGTTAATGGGCACAAATGTGCACGAATTTTCTAGAAATAAAATGATCACTCATGAAACCTTACTGATATTTCAAATAATGCTTTCCAATAAGGGGAATCACCTTCACATATTTTCACACAATATGTATCTGCCGGGTAACAGAACCCCAAACTAGACTAAGGCATCTAAGAGCTATCCAATTGTTGTTGCCTTTTTGCAATACTGCTTTCTTATCATATTGATTAGTATGAATTGTATGGCCAGTATAAAATCACATTTGTAATAAAAGTTACTAGATTGGACCTTCATGGATGAAAGAGGAGTGGGGTTTCTGGTGGAGCCCTGCCAGGTGGACTGATTTTCAGTGGAAGAAGGACTGGTCACTGGGGAGGAGGCTGTTTGGGGCAGAGCTTTGAGAAGAAAGAACAAGGCTACAAATGAGGAGGTTAGTTAGAGGAGGGGTGCAGGTAGAGCACTGTGAGCCCTTGTGGGATATGTAGGGTGAGGTTTCCCATCAGACAGGGCAGGAAATGGAGGCAAGAGGCTGACAGGAATGTGGAAAAATGAGGGTGAGGCTTTTCAGGGTCTGGCTTTGAGAGGGCATGGTAATACTAGGAAGAAGTGGGCTAGTAAGGGGTGGAGTTTCTGGTGGAGAATGGCAGGCCTTTGGGAAATGTATTAGGGTGGAGGTGGGGTTTCTGGTAGAGCAGAATATAGTCCCAATGTATGGAGGTGTTTTTCAGAACCAGGGCTTTGTGAGAGCAGTGATAGGATCCAGTGCAGTAGACTACTTGGGATGCGGTTCCTGTTGTAGCCAGTCACCACTTCGCAAAGAGGAGTAAGGTTGGGTGGGAATTTTAGTCTTGCAAGGCAGGACATGGACTTTGGACAGGGTTTCAGGTATGGCAAAGCAACCTTCCAAAAAGGACTATGGAGGGACAAGGATTTACCGTTGAGCCTGGTGAGGCTTCCAGAAGGAGGTCAACTGGTGCCGTGGTTTCCAGTGGAGCAATGTGGGTGTCGAGAGATGGGATAATGTGGTGGGGGTTTTCTAGGCTTCCAGAAGGAGGTCAACTGGAGCAGTGGTTTCTAGTGGAGCAATGTGGGTGTCCAGAAATGGCATAGTGTGCTGGGGGTTTTCTAGTGGGGTTTTTCAGGTGCAGGGTAGTGTTTAGAGCCATGGGGCTAGTTGGAGGAGGGGCTTTGAGAAGGAGTGGAAGGGCTGCAATGGTGTAGAATAATTATGGGACGGGAACCTGGTGTAGGAGGGTGTGGATCTGAGGGAGGAGCCAATAGGGGATGGGTTTATCTGTGGAGCAAGGCAGGGCATTGAGAGAGTAGATGTGGGAGGTAGAGAGCTTGAGTTGGAGCAGGGTTGGCTTTCCAGGCAGGAGATGGACTGTACAAGAAGCTCTGGACAGGTGAGGCGGGGCTTCAAGGGCAGTTATAGGGGAGGTGAAGGGTTTTTGGTATAGCAGGATAGGCTTTGTGGGAAGAGGTAGGTTCAGGGCTGTGTTTGAGAGGTTAGGCCACTTAGAAGTAGGCTAGTTATTGGTGGAGTTTCTGATGAAACCAGGAGGGGCTTGAGGGAGAATGCTGGTTGGGGTTGGGGTATGAAAGGGATGGGAGGAGCTTGGAGGTACTAGAATAGGGGAGCAATGGGACTATGAGGAACTAGAATAGTTAGGGGCGGGGTATCTGGTGGATGAGGTGGGGATTTCAGGGAGGACCCTGATGTAGGCTGGGTTCTTGGTGCAATAAGTCGGGACATGGAAGGAGATATGGATGTGGCCTTGTTTCTGGTGGTGCAGAGCAGGGATTCCAGGAAAGGGTGGAGTGGAAGAGGGAATTCTCTATAACAGAGGAGGGCTTTCAGGAAGGAGTCTGGTTGCAGTCAGGCCTTTGAAAATTTATAGCAGGTCTACCCGGAGGTACATTAGTTACGGTTAGGCATTTTAAGAGGAAGCTGCCTGGAAGTGGGTTTCCAGTGGTTCTAGTCAAGTTTTATGGGAAAGGGGAATAGAAAAGGGACAATAATTAGTGAAGAGTGGGGCTACAAAAAATAAACAGTTACCACTAATAAATACCATATAAGAACACTATTTTCTGTCAGTGTAGACTTATATAACTTTTATGTATGCGAGAGATACTGGATAAAGTAACCAAGTAATAATTCCTTCCTAGTGAAATTTTTCTTTATTCCAGTTGAGTGAAAATAAAACCACAGGTCAAATCAGGCTCATAGGCACAAAGTAGACTAAGCAAATGAAGAACTAGAATTGATTCCCAAGTACCAACATTAAGGACCACAAATAAAAGTTTAAAATGTCTCACTTGGTCATAATTGATAACATTGTCTTAAAGTTATGAATGAATAGAACTTTTACTTTGACCACTTTTGAAATCCTAAAACTAAGTAAATAGTAATGTTTTAACTTTATACAATGTTGGAAAGTATACTAAAATAATTAGTAAAATTTAAAATTGTACACAGAATGCTTGTTCTCCAGTATCAATTCTAATCTAAAAGAATTAAAAACCAGAAAATTGTCATATAATGAGTTTGCAGCATGGTTTCCTTTCCGTCATCAAAATGGTGACTTAAGCAATGTGTCTTTAGCACTGGATGCATCGATGTTAAAACATATCTAAGATTGTGAAACACTATTATACAGACCCTGAAAATACTCAGAAGGATCTATGAAATGTTGTTGGAATAAAATTAATGACTAATTACAGTAGGAATTGCTCTTCACTAGCTATGCCTATAAATACTTTCCAGAAGAAAAGGCTACAATGAAACATAAACAGTGAAAAGGAAGCAGGCAAGCAGACCATGAAGTAAATTTTATCCAATGAACAACATCTATTGAAGCTTGATTGCAATCTTCTTTTACCTAAGTTAGTTACACACCTATGTTCTTCTCTAATGCCAAATAACAAAGTCATGAAAATGCAGTAATCATTTTCATGACATTAGACTTTACAGAAAGAATTCAATGAATGTACTGCTAGAAAGTAAAGATAGATGTCTGAGCAAAAGAGTGAAAAAAATATCCCCAATCTCTGGCCCTCCGCTGTGAGAAGGGTACAAGATGAAGCACAAGGAGAATGGACAGAAGTACAGTAGTGCATAACAGTAGTTCCCAAGATGCAAAGATGAATGTAACAGAGAGAAAATCAAGATCATCACAGGACTTAGCATGGAAGAGTAGAGACAAGAACAGTGAAAATGCAAGGAGAATTACAAAGAATGCCCTTGCATATTTGGCAGAAGAGTGCATGGCATTGAGGTCTAAACTATGTGGAGGTATTATAGGAAGCTACCTGTACTCATATGGTGCCACAAGAAGCAAAGAACTTATATTTACAAGTCATTGAATAATCCTAAAGGTCTTGCTTCAGTAGTGCAGAGTTAAACCTTGATAAATTCTGTTTTGAAACACCTAACAATCTATAAAACCAAGACAAGAAGATTCATATTGTATATAAGTGACTTGACTGTTTGCAACAATAGAGCTCAAAAAATCAAATCACATAATGTGAATGCAAAAGCATAACATTATTAAGGTAATCTTTGAACAACACACATTTTATGGCAATAGTCCTGATTATAAATGATTTGTTTTCCTTACAGATTTTGGACGTACAAATCAACAAAAAACAAAAACAAAACAAAGCAAAATACAATAGAGGATACCAGTGCCTCATCACTATTCCTAGTTAGTCAAGAGCATGAGATTGGAAGATCATGTTTCACAGATGGCTAGAGTAGCAATCAATGAGACATTTATGTTCAATTATTCAATCAAAGCAGAGTGAAACCTTGGTTCAAATAGTACAGACTCAGTCAGTCATGAGTGAAAAAAACAAGCAACAGTTTGAGGCTCCGAGTCAAGTTTAATTACTGTGTGTGCATGCATGCACGCTCACACATGCACACACACACACACACACACACACACACACACACACACAAATGGAATGAGAGAGGAAGAGGGAGAGGAAAAAAAAGGAATATTAAGAGTTTAAGGACTATCCTAAGCATATATTAATTAATAAAATGAGGGAAATCATGGAACCTATGCTTCTTGGAGTTTGGCTTCCTTCACATAATATGATAGTTTTCCAAATCTTTCCATTATTTTGTGAAAGGTGTTTTGTCATTCTTTCTGATAGAAGCATAAAATTCCATTGTTTATATACAGCATATTTACTTGATCTATTCATCTATGGAGGGGCATTTTGATGGTTCTAAAAATGTTGCCAGAAACATAGTTGTAGATTTAGTGTATTTTACCTTGAGATCATATCGACAAATGCCCAGGAGTGGGATTGCTGGTTCCAGAGCTATGTACATTTGACCTTCCAAAATTATGCTAATTGAAATGAACTCCAAGACATAGAAAAAAATTCTTTTTCTTTTTTCAGATATCAACCTTGATGTTCGTAAAGTAGAGCATCTAGATCTTATTTTATTTCATTTGTCTTTTGCCGTTGGTTTATCCCTGGCAATCTCTGTCTTGATTCTGGTACCTTCAACTTTGTATATACATTTATCTGATTTGGAGAAGGAAAGAGAAAAATTATAGTGATGAAAAAAGTACAAAGAGTGACCCATTGCAACAATGATATTCAAAAGATACTATATCGGAAGTGAACTTTACAACTTTGGGGTGGGTTGGAGGTGTGGGGGCTGGGAAGTGATAGGAGAACAACAATGGAGTGGGTAACAATATTCAATAAGGAATGTACCTTACTCACTTAACTGTAACCACTCTGTACAGTATTTTTGAAATAAAATAAAATTTTAAAATTGAACCTATCCTAGAAAAAATAGTTTTCAAAGTAATACATCTGTCACAGTACTTGTGAGGGATTCTGAAGTCAAGCTGTTAGACTTGGAAAAGGATAGATTGGGAAGCCATCGCAAACAACAATCAAAAGGCTGAAAACTGTGCTCTGGAAAGGTCAAACAGTCAAGGGAATACAGGGGTATGAGTTATCTCAAGAGTATTTAAGTTCGAACTGTTTGACATTAAAATATTAAGATTTGGAGACAAGATCGATGTCTGTGTTATGGTTCTAATGACTATTACTCCCTTCTGATCTCTAACAATAAGGGATTCAATTATCACTATGTTTACAAACAATACCTCATGTTAATAGTTGTAACCACAAGCTAGATTGATGCCTTAGTTTGTGGACATGCCTATAGCCACTGACCACCCCCCTTGCAAGTGCCTGCCTTTTTTCTTGAAATTCTTCACCCACTGGTGGTCTCATTTCTCATCGCCTGTTTGGGTGGGATTTAAGACTCCTTCCTCTCCTCACTCAGCCACTCCGAGGCCCCAGGGGCCAAACTCGGCACCTCACAGGCACTCTCCAGAACCCAGCTGCATTTGGGGATGCTGCTTCCTGAGCCATTGACCTACTGCCTCCTTCCTCCCTTCACCATCCTCTGCCAGGGCCTCCCGTACTCTCCCTACTAGCCCCATCCTCAACCCCAGCTCGGCCTCCCCCGAGGCCTCCCCTCCTCTCCAAAAAGCCCCCAGTGCCAACCTCAGAGGGGCTACTGCTCTGGGGAAGACAACTGTGGACCTGGCCCAGCAGAATCAAAGGTTCCACAATGTGCAGCCGGCTTAGAAATGGAGGCAGCATAGGTCTCTGATCAGTGTCTTTCACTTCACTTACACAAGTATTAATTGTATTAATTTGATATTTAATTTTGGATTTTGTAACTTCTTATTAAGCCTTTGAAGAATAGCTGGTAGAAATATAGTCCCAAAATTCAAATTGTCTCTTGTTTAATTCTTTCAAGATTCAGAGATGTTTAAGTAGTTATAACCATCATGAACTCTCATTTCCATAGCAGAGTCTATTCAGAAAATACTTGCTTATGCATCTGTTATCAATTATTTACAAGACTTGAAACTTTTAAAGTTTCAAATATTACAGGAAGATCTTTGATTCATGTTGAATACATGTGAGTAGGTTGAGCTGTTGCATACATTCTTTTGTGTGTGTGTGTGTGTGTGTTGTGTGTGTGTGTGTGTGTGTGTGTGTGTGTGTGTGTGTGTGTGTGTGTAGAGGGGTGTATGTGTATGTGTATCATTGAAATCAAGGATAAGAATGTCTGGTCTGAACTTGTCTCCTTTTTCTGAGATATAATTATGGTGTTTTTTGGTTCATTGTATGATCTGATTGCTTGCCTTTGCCTGATGTGCACAATCAAGCTCAATTTTTCAATTAAAACTTCTTATTTATTATTGAGCATAAGGGCTCTGATATTGCTTTGTCTTTAGTCTGCCATCTAGTATCTTTGTTTCCTCTTCAAAAATTAACATGAAATATAACTTTTAACTCCTGACTGACTTTCCCTTTAATTTGCAATTTGAAATAAGTACTATAAGACCTTTGATGTCTGTGTTCATGAAGAAAAATCATTTTGAATTCTCTGTTTAATGTAATAACATCTGGACAGATTTGTTTGCACCAAGATCTTAAAATTTATTTTGTAGTTTTAGTTTAAAATACCTCCTCCATGTTTATAGCGTGGGGAGACAAACAATTCCTAGTAACAATGATAACTGTTTTATTCGTTAAAATATCTGATAATTCATAATTTTGAATATGTCTAGTTTCAAATGAATGCATTTGTTCAATAGCTTTGCTTGATAGACACATGCACAAAAATACCAGTCGTAGGGGCTGAGGAGGTGGATCAGTGGTAGACAGCTTATCTTGAATGCACAAGACCGTAGGATTGATTCCACAGCACCACCTAAGCAGAAAAAGCTAGATGTGGAACTGTGGCTCAAGTGGTAGAGCACTAGTCTTGAGCTGAAATGCTGAAGGACAGTGACCAGGCCCAGAGTTCACCACCACCAACAAATTAAATAAATAAATGAAAGTCATACTCAAGTACATTAATTTCAAAGGTTAATTACCATTTTGGGTAGGGGCAGGGTGCCAAGATACAGCACCTGAAAAATAGTAAAAACAGAAAGTAAAACATCAGCTCTGCCAACAACATGTAGAATTGCCACTCAAAGAGAAACTGGTACTAAGAATGAAATACTTTTTATAACATTTCTTAAGAAATTATGGCTTTATGATAATTATCAAATAAATTGACCTTCAAAAACTCCATTGGGGGGCCTGAGTCTTAAGGGAACCTACAAAAACTGGAGGAGAAAAATCATCATCCTGTTTTTTAAAATTGTTCTTGTTAAGAGAGTGTACATACAGATAAACATATTGTAAGTCAGGTAATGAGTTCATTTCTTATTTGACAATCCCATCCCTCCTGTCCCTGTCCACAGTGGTATAGCTCATTGTGAATACAGTATCTACAGAGTACAAGTGCTGCCTTTGTTTCCCTGTTCTCCTTGAATATCTCTGACTCCCTCAATTCCCATAAATGGATAAACTAGAACAGAAAAATTCCTCTTGTTTCCAATTCCTGGAATACATTTCAATATAAACATCAGTAATTTTCTCTGTACACATATCCCAAACTCGTATACTTCCTGCACCCAGTCATAACTCTCACCCAATTCTATGGTCCACAAAGTCATTCTTTTCACTTTCCACACAGGAAGAAGCCGAGATTCAGAAAGATTAAGTAACCTATTGGAAATACAATGCTGAGCACAGTGGATCGCTTTTATAACTTACCTAATCCAGAGAGTAAGATCTGAATATCATAGTTTGAAACCAACCCAGGTTGACATATTCATTACATGTTTATCTCCAGTTAAACAGAAGAAAGCGAGAATTGTGTTTCATGTGGTAGAGCTAAAACGCCACCAGACTTGAATGGGAAACGTAAAAGATAGTGTCAATATGATGATTTTCAAGAACCAATGCTGTTCCATACATAATCTCAGACACCACACACACACACACACACACACACACACACACAAACACACACACACACACACACACACACCACAATCACATCCCTTAAAGCAGATGTTAGTACTGAAATCCAAATAGTTATTTTTAATTATATAAGCTTTATTTTTTAGCTTGAGTGAGGTTTGACTTGATAGTTTCAACTGATGAGCCACTACTTAGAACTTTGTTATAAATATACCCCTGTCTGTATTAAGAAAAACATTCTCCTAGTTAAGTCTTCCTCCTTTTCCAGCAATGATAAGTTTTCTCTTCTTGGTCTAGTTTCTTCTTTTGGGACTCAATCTCTTAGACTTTTCCTTCTTGCATTGTCTGTACGTTCATCGATCCAGTAGATCTCAGTCTTCCTAATAACCTGGACAGAACCTGCCTTGAGAAAAGTGTTCTAAGCTCACCATTCAGTGGAGATTGTTAGTACTCACCCATAATCACATTCTCTTCAGAATTGGGAACTTGTTAGGTCCAAGAATTTAGGGAAAGCACTCACTGTGTGCTATTTCATACTTTTTGATTTAATGACAACTTCCATCTATTGTCTACTTTAAGCATTGTGTGAAGAGAAGGATTGCCCCTAAGAGACAGAAGTACTGCACTAACTGTTGCTGTAAAAACATAGAAAGAGGGAAAGAAGCTCTGAAGGAACCGTAGAGCCTAGAAACTGATTTCGTAAAACCCAAACTGCCTTTTATCTTACCGTCAAAATAGAAAGTCAGAGACTGCAGTTACTTGTAAGCTTCATTTATATTCTTGAGCATGGGGCTCCCTTCCTCTTTGTCCTTCTGATCATTTACATCAGGGGCAGGTGGGAAGATGTAACAAGAACACTTAGAGTTGGGACCTGGGATTAAAAACTCCTTTTTGTGATCATAATCATTCCATCACTTCCTGAATTGTACCTGAGGTGCAGAAGGAAATAAGGTTAGTAATTCAGAAACTTATAATTACTTCTAAGTTTGCTACTAATTTTGCTATCTAAACTCATCCATATCCACCCCCAGAATACTATTTCCCAACTGTGTAGACACCCTTACACTCTGTTCTCCCGGAGCATTTGAGTGTAGGGCATCTTCTGTTTCTTATGTGTACTGCTTTATAAATGGAGATTTTCTCCAAGGCTCAAAATTATTTCATTGATTGGGACATTGTGCAATATGCCAAAGAAAGAGTTACCTGGAAGGAAGGTCCTAGAAGGCAAAGCATCTGCTAGGACAATGGATACCCATGGTTTGGCATGCTTAATGTTTTAACTTGTGCACTGAACTAACAGGAGAAAATGACACACTAGGAAATCTGCCAATTATGCCAAATAAAGAGATATGGTGAAGGTCAGAGAAAGGACATTGATTTCATCATAGTTATGACAAGACAAAACCTTAGCACACTATCAGAATACTAATCTATACTCACCTACTTTCTTATTTACCCATATCATTAGGTCTGAGTTGTATGGAAGAGTCCTCAGGAACAGGAAGATCTCGGGGACAGCCTAACATTGTTCTGCCATTTTGGACATAAAATAACTAGTTTGATGAAAGCCATTAGTAATATCCACAAATATGTACATTTATCCTACTACACTTGATAAGTATACCCTCAGTATATTATCTTTGGTTTGGTCACTTGCTGACATAGCAGCTGTCTGGTAGCTCCATTTTGACTTCACTTTATTCACCAGAAATGGAGAAGGAAAGAATAACTACAACACATTTGCATTTTTCTCAATGAGCAGTGAGTGAGTGGCAGGGGAGTATTCAAGAAGCTCCCCATGTTCTCAGTTAGCTAGTACCACCTAGATTCCAGCTCAAATCTTGATAAACAGATACAGAACATACATGTAACTTATTGTGCCAGATTCCCAGCTAGAGAGGTAGATGAGAAAGTGGAAGGGCTTGGTGTGAAAGCCACAGGTTGATATAAAGCAGAATTCAAAGAATGTGAAGATGAAGCAAGCTACCTGGGAGGGAAAGGAGAGGCAGCTAAAGCAGAAGAGCACCTAGACAGAGAAGATAGAGCACATTTGAGGCCACCTGGACATCAAGGTAACCCATCTGAGATACAACAGTCTGGTTGTGCAAAGCCACAGAGAGAGGTTGGAGGAACATCAGCAAGTGCTCTTGCCCATTTCTAGGGAGCTCTCAGAATGACAGGGTAAGAATTGGTAGCTACAAAGAGCACTGCTGCTGAGCACATCTCAGATCCCTTGCTACCATGATAATTGACATTGGAGAGGAGCAGCAAGAATTGTATGAGGTGATTGCAACTCACTATGTGGAGGCTGTTCTGCAGCATTGTGGAGTGTGGTCTCAGGATGCTTAGAGCAAAGATCTTATAGCTGGTATCAAAGAATGCAGTCTACTTGGAGTAGACATTTATAGATGGCACGTGTCTGAACACAACAAGCCCATAATGAGATGCTAGAGGTAGTTTCCCTAAAGATCTAACAGCCAAAACTGGAGAGGCAAACCCAGAGCTCTGCACACATCAGGCCACCATGCCAATTGCTTCTACCATAGTACTAGCTACCCAGTTTGCACACCCATGACTTTTTACCCTGATTGTGCCCCACAATCCCTCACAACTTTTACTCTTTCACTTTGTCTATGTTTCCTTTTCCCTGCTAAACACTTCTGGATGCCTGTATTAGCTACCGCAACCCGTGCAAAACTGTTGTTTCTAATCAATTTCCTGACTCTGTAACTCAAATTACAGTCACAGTTACCATTTACCTGGTATCCTAGTCTCTATACACATTTTTGTTACCCATAATTCATAACACATGGTTCCAACCATCTGAACACTGACACCCCTGTCTCTGATACCCCATTCCCAAACAAAGCAAGGGAATAGTGAGCACAGACAGTCGAGTTTGATACTCCTTTTGCAGGCGTATTGGGACAAGTTATTCCTCAGGTATTTAACACGAGGGACTAACTAGTGGTGGAAAGAAAAGAGCTTACTCAAAGGTGACTAAAATCCAAGGACATGACTTACAACTTATTGCTAGGAAAAGAAGGTCTTGCAGTGAAAGTTAATGAGAAAGAAAATTTTAGAAAAAATATTGGGGATGATGCAAAATTTGAGCTTAGTCTCTTGTACTAGTGGTCTGAATTATTTTATGACATAGATATGTAAAATTATATGAAGATGCACATTTCTGCGGTACTTATATTAATTGATGGAATAGTTGCATAGTATCACGCTAATTATTTTCAATAGTTTATGCTCTATGATATGCTCATGAGTCTGCCTTTGGCAATATGAATTGAGCTCTCTAACAACAAACGGAATTTCATTGTCAAATACTACAAGGAGATTACAGATGATAGTACCAAAATGAAATCTGGAACAGTAAAACTGAATAAAGCTACAAGTTTGCAGTGAGGGTGTCAGTGGTAAGGGCTATGATAAAAGAAAAATTCTTCACCATGGAATCTTGGAAAAATAGAAGGTGTTTTCTTGAATTACTAGCTTTTAAAATATTCTTAGAAATCAAAACATTGTTTTTTATTCTTGCTATTTGGAACCTCTTTAATGAATGGTTTAACAAAAAATTATCAAAACGACTTTGAAAATTCAATGATGTGAATTATCACATTAACATTATACTCAAAGTTGCCTTGAGATGCAGGAAGGCTGTATTCCTTTTCTATTAAATTAATGGAATAAGCTTCCTGTTGAATGATTGGACAGTCCATGACACTTGTTCCAAAACAAAAAATATACTGGAGAGAAAAAAAAGAGGAGTAGTTCTGGGAAAATGGCAGAGAAAAGCTGGAGGCTAAACAAGCTCTCGCATAGAAAGAAGTTTTATTGTTCCAGTGAACAGTCTTAGGCTGGAGAATTACACCAAGTGTGCCATCACAGTACAGAGAGTTAGCCAGAGAGGGAAAATCCAGGCAAGGAGACAGATCTGAGCACTTGCTGGTAGCTGCGGCTGTGGTGGTGAGCCGCCACCTCCATACCTAAACACAGAGAATCCTGGGCAAAGTTGCCAGACACAGCAAGCTAGTAGATTCTACTCAACACCAGTAAGAACTGACAAGGAGCAGATATCTTCATCCTACAGAATGCAGACCAGAGACTTCAAAGGAACCAAGACTCCTTCCACGGAGGAGAAGTCACTCAGCCCAGGCAGTGAAAACTCTGCCCCCAAAGGAGTGTCTTTCTTCACTGGGTACACAGAGCCAGATGCTACCCCTCCCTAAAGCAGCGTAGATAATCAATTAAAATTCAGTAAACATAAACCTTGAGAATGGTTCTAGGCTGGGCTCTGTGAATGTCTCAGAAGCTAGCCCCTCAAGGAAAAGATACTGTTTGCTGAAAGGCCTCAACTCTACCCAGAACCTAGCCTCATCACAGCATCTCCAAACTAGAGGAAACAACCATCTTCCTCTTTGTGACACTCAAAACAGATCTCCCTCCCACTGAACTAGCCTGGGAGGAGGATTACAAAATTCTGGGTAAAGTAGAGCATTTTTCTGCTTGCCCGAACAAATTGATTTAAGAAACCAATCAAACCACAGGAAAACCAAACACCACAAGCAGAACAGAGACTCCACAAATGGATTGGTTATGGACAAAAGGGAGATACAGGATCTTGCCGTTCCCCCCCCCCCCGAAAAAATCAAAGAACCCTACTTTTATACCTATTTTTATACCTATTTTATTAATAATTAAAAAATTGTATTCTATTAATCTTTTTTCCTCTTATAATTTTTATTTTAGGTGAATATGCATGTGTATATTCTTTTAAATTTTTATTTTATTTCTACTGAACTTTTGGTCCTTTTTCTTTCTTTCTCATTCTTTTTATTTTTTCTTCTCTTTCATTCTTTTTTTGAGTGACTAAATTGCTGTTCTGCTCATCTTCAGATATACCTGTCATCGATTATTAGACCTTATCCCTCGTTGTGTACACACATAATCCAGAAATTTATTACTTAATTCAAAATCTCTTAGGCTTAAATTCTGTAATAACAATATTATTTCTTTATATGTATATAATATTTTAAGTATTTTTATTTTTAGTTTTTCATATCTCCTTTCTACTCCTCCCCTCCTCTCATCCTATCCACGTTTTTCTCTCAATATTACTTTAATAATCTTGCATAATTTTTGTGTTTCATTTTTAAATTTAAATTTTTGTTTTTCCATTTTTTCTTGTCTCTTTTTTACTCTTCTATTTCTCCTATCCTTTTGTCCAATCCATTTCCCTCTTTAATTTTAGGAATTAGTTAATTTTACTCTCTTTTTACCTTTCTACATCTCTCGGATCTTATTTTTCCCCACATTTTCCCCTAAACCTAGTAGTTTCTGGATTGCCAAATTCTATTTTGCTGTTCTTAGCCCATTAATACATAGTTGTTTGACATTCAATAGATTGTATCTGTTGAAATATATTGTATCTGCAGAGTTTTGGCTGTACAACTACAGGACTTTGGTTGATACTTGCCTTAAAATAGTGTTCTAGCACAAAGCTGGTATTACTGTCATACTAAATAGAGGCATTCTTGGAATCCATTAAAAGCCAGCTGAAAGAAGTCAGGGAGACCAGAAAGGGAATACTGTATGGAACCCAGCAGAAGGAATTAGAGTCCAAGGAAACCATAACCAATCAACTAAGTGATTTGAGAATAAACACTCAACACCAAATTAAGGAAGTAAAGAAACTCATACAAGATCTAAAACAAAACTCCAACAAAGAATTTGAAGCCATCAAATCCAAGCAATTAGAAGTAAAAGAACTAAAAAAAACAAAATAGAAATTCTTGACAGTAGGTTAAACCATGCAGAAGATCAAAATTCGGGGATTGGAGACAGCTTAGATATTATAGAGAAAGAACGTACAACTATCTAAGACAAATCCAAGAAATATGACAGACCTATTCAACATTTGGAAGACACCATCAGAAGGCCTAATCTGAAGATAACAGGTGTAGAGGAGCACCTAGAAACAGAAGTTAATGGTCTAGGAAAATTGTTTCATGGGATCCTAACAGAAAACTTCCGAAACATGCAAAATGATAGGTCTATTCAAATACAAGAAGCTTTTAGAACCCCAAATAGACCAGACTAGAACAGGACATCGTATCACCACCTTATAATTCCCACAGGATCAATTCACACCAAGGAAAAGATCCTCAAAGTTGTCAAGGAGAAAAGATCAATCACCTATAAGGGAAACCAATTAGAATCACCTCAGATTTCTCAACTGAGACAATTAAAGCAAGAAAACCTTGGATTGATGTAGGCCATGCCCTAAAGACAAACAACTATTAACCAAGCATACTGTACCCAGCTATACTCTGCTTCATAACTGAAGGTCAAATAAAAACCTTCCATACAAAAGAAAAAGTGAAACAATATATCTCTACCAAACCAGCCTTACAAAAGATACTTAAAGATGTCCTACACAGAGAAAACCAACAGGACCACAATAAAGGCCAAGAAACCACACCCAAACTGAGAATCCAAGAACCATAGGAAGAACCCATTTGGCGCAGCCCTTGAGAAAGTGGATTAAAAAGAAAGATCCTTCCATCTGCTCCCTTCAGGACTCACACCTGGACCATAAAAACAAACCCATTTTGAAAGTGAAAGGCTGGAACAAAATCTACCAAGCAAACAGCCCGCGAAAAGAGGCAGGAGTTGCAATCCTAATATCAGATAAAATAGATTTCAAATTAAAATTAGTGAGAAGAGATAAAGAAAGTCACTACATACTAATAAAGGGATCTCTCCTTCAGGAGGATATTAAAATTCTAAATCTCTATTCACAAAACATTGGAGTACCCAAATTTATGCAAGAAACACTACTTTTTCTCAAATCTCACATAGATCCAAAGACATTAATTGTTGGGGACTTTAACACACCATTTCCCCCAATAGATAGATGAACTCGGCAAAAACTCAACAGAGAAACTCAGATATAAACAACTGCATAGATCACCTAGATTTAATATTATGCCCAGCAGTATCAGAATACACGTTTTTCTCAGCAGCATTTGGAACTTTTTCCAAAATAGACCACATTTTTAGGTCAAAAAGCACACTTGTCCAAATTCAAAAACATTGAAGTTATACCTTGCATTCTTTCAGACCACAAGGGAATAAAATTAGAACTGAACACCAAAACCACCAAAGAAAGTCCTGTAACACATGGAGGCTGAAGAACACATCGTTGAATCATCAGTGGGTCATGGAAGAGATCAGAAAGAAAATTCAAATTTTCATAATATTCAACAAAAATGAACACAGAAATTACCAGCTCCTCTGGGACACAGGGAAGACAGTACTCAGAGGCAAGTTTATAGCTCTGAATACCTACATCAACAAATTGGGGAGATCTGAAACCAACAATTTAATGAGACATCTGAGCCTCCTTGAAAAAGAGCCGCAGGATAAACCCCAATCCATTAGATGGAAAGAAATAATTAAATTAAATCAAAATTAAATGAATTAGTATCCATAAAAACATAGAAAGAATCAACAAAACAGAAGTGGTTCTTCAAAAATTAACAAATTGACAGATCCTTAGCAAATCCTGTTAGAAAGAGAAAAGAGGTGCAGGGAGGAGGCTCAATGGTAGAGGGCTTTCCTTGCATGCATGAGGCCCTTGGATCAATTCCTCAGCACCACATAAGCAAAAAGAAAAACACCAGAAGTGGCACTGTGGTTCAAGTTGTAGAGAACTAGCCTTGAGCTAAAGAGCTGAGGGACAGCACCGAATCTAGTATTAGAATGCCCAGCTACAGTAATAAGAAAAGATGCAGATATAAAAGGGATCCAATTACGTAAAGAAGAAGTAAAACTCTCCCTCTTTGCAGATGACATGTTCTTATAATTAAAGAATCCCACAGACTCTACTCCCAAATTACTCAAGCTGATTCAAAACTTTGGCAAAGTAGCAGGGTATGAAATCAACCATCAAAAATCAATGGCTTTCTGAATGCCAACAGTGAGAAAAACATGACTGAAATAAGGAAAGGAACACCATTAATAATAGCCCTACAAAAAATAAAATACCTAGGAATTAACTTAACCAAAAAAGTGAAGGACCTCGATGATGAAAATTTTAAAAACATGAAAAGGGAAATCAAAAGAGAACTTAAAAAGTGGCAAAAACTCCCATACACCTGGATTGGAAAGATCAAAATCCTGAAAATGGCAATAATTCCCAAGGCTATCTACAAGTTCAATCCAATACCTACCAATATTCCATCCTCATTCTTCAAGGAAATAGAAGAGGCTATCCTAAAATTCATATGGAACAATAAAAGACCATGAATAGCTAAAATGATCCTCAACAGAAAGGACAGTGCTGGAGGAATATTAATACCAAATTTCTAACTCTACTACAAAGCCACAATAATCAAAACAAGTTGGTACTGGCACAAGCATAGTCCTCAGGACCAATGGAATAGAATTGAAAACCCAGAAATGAACCTACAGACCTATAGCCATCTAATCTTCGATAAGGGAGCTAAAACAATAGAATGGAAGAAAGACAGTCTCTTCAGTAAATGGTGCTGGCAAAATTGGTTAACTACTTGCAGAAAATTAAGCTAGATCCTTATGTATCACCCTGCACCCGAACCAACTCCAAATGGATCAAAGACCTCGGAGTCAAACCAGACACCCTGAAAATTTACAGGATGGAATCGGAGAAACCCTAGGCCTCCTTGGCACAGGCCGACATTTTCTTAATAGAGACCCAGAAACACAAGAAATCAAAGAAAGTTTGGACAAATGGGATTGCATGAAACTGCAGAGCTTCTGTATGGCAAAGGACATACCTAGGAAGATCGATTGAAAGCCCACAGATTGGGAGAAGATCTGCACTAGGCATATAACAGACAAGGGTCTTCTATCTAAAATATACCTGGAACTCAAAATTAAATCCCCAACAACAAATCCTCAAAGCAACAAATAAGTGACCTAAAAACTTAAAGAGAAACTTCTCTGAAGAGGAAAGAAGGATGGCCAATACACACATGAAGAAATGTTCAACCTCTCTAGCCTTAAAAGTAGTGCAAATCATACCAGCATTGAGATACCACCTCATCCCAGTGACAATGGCTATAATCAAGAACTCTAAAAACAACAGATGAGGCTGGGAAGGGAGGTGAAGGGTAAACAAAGGAGGAGGCTGCAATGCTTGGTAAGAAATGTATGCTTATCCTGCCCATGTAATTGTAACCCCTCTGTACAGTATGTTCACAAATAAAATAAAATTAAATTAAAAAAAAAAGAACAACAGATGATGGAGGGGATGTTAGCAGAAGGGAAGTTTACTGCATTGTTGGTGGGCATGTAAAGTTGTTCAACCACTTTGGAAAGTTATATGGAGGTTCCTCAGAAAACTCCACATAGAGCTCCCCTATAACCCAGGAATCCCACTTTTGGGCATTTACCCAAATGATCACAAACAGGACCACACTAAAGCTACCAGCACAACTCTGTTTATTGCAGCATTATTTACCATAGCTAAGATATGGAACCAACCCAGATGCCTCTCAGTAGATGAATGGATCAAGAAAATGTGGTATATATACACAATGGAATTCTATGCCTCCATCATAAAAAAATGACATTGCCCCATTTGTTAGGAAATGGAAAGACCTGGAAAAACATTATATAAAGTGAAGTAAGCCATTATATATTCTTGATGTGAACCACTTATCAAATATATACATGCAATAACTTTATCCCATTCTGTGTTGCTTTTTTGGACACTGTTGATTGCAACCTTTGGTGCATTCTGATTTATGTTTTCCTATAATGAATGACCCTTCATTGATGTCAGTTTCCAGTATGTCTTCTGGTCCTGTAACTACGAACCATCATATTGATTTGCACTCCTGCTATAGTAACAGTGAAGTAAAGCTACATAATTATGCTCTGGTCACCTACCTACTGCCACTTTTGTATCTCTCTCCATTAGCTTTTTGTAAACGCCTTAGGGCATATCCACAACTTATTTGGTCCTTAAAAACCTGTAGAATTACAGGCCTTAAATTTAGTTTTAATGGAAATATGTGACGTCCAATTTCTTTTTTTTCCTTTTTGTACATTTTTGGTTGTAAGAATACTGTACAAAGGGGTTACAGTTACGTGACAAGGTAATGAGTACATTTCCTATCAAGCATTTTTGCCTCCTCCGGGCAAATAAGATGAAAATTGAGACCTTCATAATATAGAAGCACACCAAAACTCTAGGTATATATTTTTCTTCATATGAGTATTTAGAATTTTGTGATGCTAGAGATTTAACCTACTTGCAAGTTAATAATGAACTTGTCACACTTTAACGGATGCTAGACGATTTATGATGCTCTTGGGTCAGAGACAAAAAGGACTTAATTTTTACAGTAATAGTGAAAGCCAGTGAGATATGTGTGTATGTGTATATTTATATATTACAAGTGTAGCTCCCATCCCTCAGTGCCACTGAGTGAAGTAAAGATAGCCATGTGAAGCCTATACAAACAATGGGTTCTGAGTTTGAGCAAATTCGATCTTTCTAATGAGCAATAGGCATGCATGAACTTTACTCTGGATAATGCCAATAGCTTAGAAAAAGCTTGCAAATATACTATGGAATATAGAGCAGCTAGTGTTCACTTGAAGATATGCAAACACTTGAGTCTGCCGTGGAATTGTTTTTTTTTTCTTTTGTTTCTTGAATGTTCCTAGCTACTAAGACCAATATATATTTCTCCTAATAAACGTTTAGATCCCCTTAAAAGGGAGGCATGACAATTTGTTGAGAATACTTATTATTTTTTTAGCCCTAAGCCCTCAGTCCTATCTAGAATACAATTCAACAAAATAAATAGATGGAATTCAAATTTAACACATCTAGAAGCTTTTTTCTTAGAGGCATTTCTTAATGTAGGTGTGGAAGAAATTAAGGAAAAAATAGGCCCACAAATATATATTATGAAGATATTCTATGTATTTTAACAGTAATAAAAGATTACATTTCTGTTTTTTAGTGTGTGAATATTTACAGAGTATGTACAGAGTGCCAACGTTTATGCCAGGGCCTATCATGGAATAGAATGTAGCAAATTTTCTCTATATTGTTTGTATATTTATAGAATTCACCTGTCTGACTTCTCTCCCATTTTGATAAAAAAAGAGAACCTGTTTGATTGAAATACAATCATTATTTTTCTACCTTCAGGATTCCACACACTTTGCTGTCTACTGAATATAGAAAAGATTGATGCATAACCCTCATCTTCAAGGAGCAATTTTCAGTATCCCAAGTAGCTTGTGTTTATCTCCCACCCCTTTCCTCCCAGCTGTCAATCTAGGTGAGCGATGGCTGAATTCTATAAGACAGGAAAACTCAGATAATTCACAGGCATTCAGTTAGTATCTAATGGAAAATTCTTCACTTGGATTATATTATATCATCATCTTTGTGAGAACTCAGCTTCCTTATTTGGAAACTGAGCTGTTCAGTTAAAAGTGAGTAGATGAATCTTATTATTTAAAATTTCATTTAACTGAAATTGGAAGAATTAATTTTTCAGACACTATTCACATTTAAGATTCATTAGCCACATATAGCCAGTGGCTAGTCTGTTAAACAATGCATATATAGAATATTTCCATTATCACAGATGTTTCTGTTGGAACTGTTTTAGAGCATGTTTTAGTTTGTTAAGGCATGGTCCATGTTCATAAACTATATATGCTCCATACGTGGTACTCAGACTGAAGATCCAACCAGAAAGGCTAGACACCCATGAAGTTAAGATATAGGTATAAATTGTTCTACATAGGCACACTTATTTGTGAGGAGGAAGAGGATCAAACAGCCAACATCAGCAGAATCAACCCTCTCAACTCCAGGAAAGAATAGGTAAAAATTTTAGCAGTTCATTGTAGCTTTGCTTCTGTGATTGTAATTGACTGTGTTATTCTCAATGGTGATTTTGTTGGAAAATATAAATGTGTAATTATCACATTAGCTCAGTGAAGAATTTGAGTTTTTGCTTTGTAAATGTAATTTGATATTTATATGTGACATTTCAATTTCTCCTGGTATCAATACACCACAAATATCTTTATATGTTTTCTGAGGTGTTTCTTTCGTTAATTTTGTTGTTCTTACAGCAGACATTTTAGAAATTAGTGGAAAAGTTAAGACTTTCTTGTGTTTTGCAATCCCATTATTTCTCCGTAAGCTTAACAAAAAATGAGAATCTAAGAACTATGTGAAGAAATTGTATCTCCATTCACCTGTTCACTTTCATTAATTACTGGACCAAAGGGAACTGGCTCCCCAGAATCTCACCTTCAGAATTCAAGAATGAGGTGGGAATAAGGCAAGGAAAGAGAGACATAGTAATTTGCACTGAAGTTACTTTGCTGTCACAATGAACACTTGTTCTCATGCAATCTTTTTGAATCCCACAGTTAGCTTTTTTGTGGTTTTTATTAGTATGACAAAGATGACTGACTTTCCCAGATTTACAGTTGGAAGTGTGGGGGACACATTCCTTTATCTATGGAATCTTCCTTAAAATTGTGCATCATTCACTCTGGGTCTCAGTGCCTTTTCCATCCTTGTCACAAGTATGTATTTCTACAAATGGAAACGTTGGTTCATCATTTGTCTTTAAATGATTAAATTATGTGGATTTGCTATAGAAGGAAGGTATTATGGGTAGGACCCTTTGGTCCATGTGGACATTTCTTTATGGAATTCTTTTACGGTCCTTACTCATGGACTCATGTGTAAGTAATTCTCCCCATATTCCAGTATACTCCAGTAGAGTGGGGCAATGCATTAGAAATTTAAAACATGCCTATAACTCTTATAAAGTATACTTTTAAATATAATGATATAAATAAAAGCTTTTGTTTTGTTTTTATTTTTAATTTTAATATTATTGTCAAGGTGATGTACAGAGGGGTTACAGTTACATAAGTAAGGTAGTGATAACCTTTCTTATCTAACTTGTTACCCTCTCCCTCATTTTTCTTCCTCTTTCCTTCATTCTCTCAATCCCTCCAAAGTTGTACAGATCATTTCCAACATATTGTTACATTTGATTTCCTTTAATTAAATGTTTGTGATGTTCCCATCCTGGAACTCCACAATGTAAACACTGGAACACCACGGTTAGACCCATCTGCCATGCATATATGCATATGCATATTTTCCTAAAATTTGGGGTCATATATTTGTTTGATTATTCATTTGTTTATTGCCCAAACTGGAGCTTGAATCCAGGGCCTACACACTGTTCTCTGCTTTTTTTTTTCCCACAGCACTGGCCACAGGCCCATTTCTGTCATTTTGGTGGTTAAATGGATATTCCTCGGGGGGCTGGCTTTGAACCGTAATACTCAAATCTCACCCTTGTGAGTAGGTAAGATACAGGTGTGATCCTACTTTATAAGTTGACTTTTCATCTCATAATATCATTCATATATTTCCTATCCTTAGAAATTTCATACTGTTCTAAGCACATCACTTAGAATGATTGCATGGGAGTCCAGTGCTTATAAATTCCATAATTAATTAAACTTTCCCTAACACTAAAAATTTTGTTGTCTCCAAAATATTAAATGCATCATTAAAGTTCATTTGGATTTTTCATTCTACTATTTATTTTTTATAAATAGATAAGTATCTGCTAGTTGTTAGAAAGAACCAAATACAAAATTTCTTGTTACATAATGATCTATCTTAACTTGGCTCATCTAAAACAGTACGTTACTCCTCCCCATAAAGTTTATATTTTTCCCAGCATGCAGTTCCAGTTTTGTAACTTTTACACACCTTACCCATTATAATGCTTTTGTCGAAAATCCCTCTTACTATCAACTAGTTTTTGTAAAAACATTTTCCATGTTATATCATTAATAGGAAAGCATATTTAACTAATACCAACTCAACGTCATCATTTCCACGTGTATCAGCATTTTAGCTTGGATCAGAACTTGATTTTAACAATATTTTATTTTAATGGAAGAATCAGAGTATCAAACGGAAGGCTGAGGGTTCCCTTATGAACAAATTTTATCATTCATTGCTTATTTTTTTTTTTGAATTTGAAAGTTAAAGATTACTAGCACACATATCCTCTGTTGTCACTTCATTTGATTCCAGTTCTGTACATCATGTATATACATTTTTCTAATTTGGGAAGGGGAAGGGAAACAACAAAATGCTGAAACAAGGATACATGTTGACCAATTGTAACAATGAGAAGTACAATAAACTATGTTGAAAACTAACTTCACAACTTCAGGGTAGGGGGAAGGAGGAGTTGGGGAAGTAAGGAGGGAAGGGAATGTAGGAGGAAAACAGAGGATGGGGTAACAATGCTCGACAGGAAATGTACTCATTAACATGCTGTAACTGAACCCTGTAACCCCTCTACAATTTCTTTACAATAAAAATATTTTTAAAAAGATTACCAGCTAATATTTCCATGGTTAACTTGCTATGCACCTTAAATGCTTCATATAGCTGAAAATGGGAAACCAAAAAGAAAGCAACTTTATATATATATATATATATATATATATATATATATATATATATATATATATATATATATATATATCTGTAACACTGAGATGCCAAATCCAGTGCCAAGTGAACAAGAACCCAGAGTACAGTCATTAATCTCTAGAATTCTGAGTTGTTTTCTTTTTTCTTTTTTTTTAATTTAATTTAATTTTATTTGTGAACATACTGTACAGAGGGGTTACAATTACATGGGCAGGATAATGCGTACATTTCTTATCAAGAATTGCACCCTCCTCCTTTGGTTTACCCTTCACATATATTCCCAGCCTCCCCCCTCCCCCCCAATCCCAATCCTTCTCCTTCCCCCCCTCCCCCCCCCCCACACGGACATTGTAAAGCTCGTTTTGGACAAGACAAATTGTACTTCTCATTGTTGCAACAGGTCCACCTGTATCCTTAAACAACTGGTTTTTCCCCATCTCCTCCACAAGTTATACTGACATCAAATATAGTGAAAGCAGGAGTTATACTGTGGGGGAGGGACATACAAAGCAACAAAGAGATAATCTTATAAATGCGTTAGAAACACATGCATGAAAGAAAAAAAAATATGAAAATACATGTCTAAGGGTTCATTTTCCTGACCTCACATTATCTGACCTATTCCGCTTGACTCATACATATACTAGATATTGCAAATATGGGAAACCATGGGACCTATGTTTCTTTGGGCCTGGCTTACTTCGCTTAATGTAATTTTTTCCAAGTTTTTCCATTTCCTAACAAATGGGGCAATGTCATTCTTTCTGATGGAGGCATAGAATTCCATTGTGTATATATACCACAGTTTCTTGATCCATTCATCTGCTGAGGGACATCTGGGTTGGTTCCATATCTTAGCTATGGTAAATAATGCTGCAATAAACATTGTTGTGCTGGTAGCTTTAGTGTGGTCTTGTTTGTAAACATTTGGGTAAATGGCCAAAAGTGGGATTCCTAGGTCATAGGGGAGATCTATGTGAAGTCTTTTGAGGAACCTCCATACTGCTTTCCAAAGTGGTTGAACAAGTTTACATTCCCACCAACAATAAAGTGAGGTTCCTTTCTGTCCACATCCCCTCCAGCATCTGTTGTTGTTAGAGTTCTTGATTTTGGCCATTCTAACTGGAGTGAGGTGATATCTCAATGTTGTTTTGATTTGCATATCTTTATGGCTAGGGATGTTGAACATTTCTTCATGTATCTATTGGCCATCCTTCTTTCTTCTTCAGAGAAGCTTCTCTTTAAGTCTTTCGCCCAGTTATTAATTAGGCAGTTGTTTCTTTGAGGATTTGTTGTTGGGTGGTTTAATTTTTTGAGTTCCAAGGATATTTTAGATATGAGACCCTTGTCCGTTGTACGGCTAGTAAAGATCTTCTCCCAATCGGTGGGCTTTCTATTGATCTTGCTAGCTATGTCACTTGCCTTGAAGAAGCTCTGCAACCTTATGCAATCCCATTTGTCCAAGCTTTCTTTGATTTGTTGTGCTTCTGGGTCTCTATTCAGAAAATTTCGGCCTGAGCCAAGGAGACCTAGGGTTTCATCTATTCCATCCTGTAATGTTTTCAGAGTGTCTGCTTTGAGTTCAAGGTCTTTGATCCATTTGGAGTTGATTCTGGTGCAGGGTGATATATAAGGATCTAGCTTTAGTTTTCTACATGTAGTTAACCAATTTTGCCAGCACCATTTACTGAAGAGGCTGTCTTTCTTCCATTCTATTGTTTTAGCTTCCTTATCGAAGATTAGATGGCTATAGGTCTGTAGGTTCATTTCTGGGTTTTCAATTCTATTCCATTGGTCCTGAGGTCTGTTCTTATGCCAATACCAAGCTGTTTTGATTACTATGGCTTTATAGTAGAGTTTGAAATTTGGTATTGATATTCCTCCAGCAGTGTTCTTTCCGTTGAGGAGCATTTTTGCTATTCGGGGTCTTTTACTGTTCCATATGAATTTTTGGATTGCCTCTTCTATTTCCTTGAAGAATGAGGTGGAATTTTGATAGGTATCGCGTTGAATTTGTAGATAGCCTTGGGAAGTATTGCCATTTTCAGGATGATAATATTGCCAATCGAGGACCTTGGGAGGTTTTGCCATTTTTTTAGTTCCGTGTTGATTTCCTTTTTCAAGATTTTAAAGTTTTCATCATAGAGGTCCTTCACTTCTTTAATTAAGTTAATTCCTAGGTATTTTATTTTTTGTGGGGCTATTACAAATGGAGTTGCTTTCCTAATTTCAGCCACACTTTTCTCATTGTTGGCATACAGAAAAGCCATTCATTTTTGGGGGTTAATTTTGTAACCTGCTACTTTGCCAAAGTTTTGAATCAGCTTGAGTAAATTGTGAGTGGAGTCTATGGGATTCTTTAAATACAAGATCATGTCATCTGCAAAGAGGGAGAGTTTTATTTCTTCTTTCCCTATTTGGATCCCCTTTATGTCTGCATCTTGTCTTATTGCTGTATCTAGGCATTCTAATACTAGATTGAAGAGAAGTGGAGAGAGTGGGCATCCTTGTCTTCTTCCTGAGTTAAGAGGAAATGGCTTTAGTTTTTCACCATTGAGTATAATTCTGGCTGTAGGTTTGTCATATACAGCCTTTATTGTATTGAGGAATGTTCCATGGATTCCTAATTTTTACAAAACCTTCATCATAAAGGGGTGTTGGATCTTGTCGAATGCTTTTTCTGCATCTATTGAGATAACCATGTGGTTCTTACTCTTGCTCCTGT
This sequence comes from Dipodomys merriami, assembly GCF_024711535.1. NCBI lineage: Eukaryota > Metazoa > Chordata > Mammalia > Rodentia > Heteromyidae > Dipodomys > Dipodomys merriami. Next base: position 567,731 of record NW_027202272.1, on the reverse strand, counting down.
TGATGTGATGAATAATATTAATTGATTTGCGTATATTGAACCAGCTTTGCATCCCTGAAATGAATCCTGTTTGATCATGGTGTATGATTTTTTGGATGAATTGTTGAAGTCGATTGTCCAAAATTTTGTTGAGAAGTTTTGCATCAATGTTCATCAAAGAAATGGGTCTATAGTTCTCTTTCTTTGATGAGCCCCTGCCTGGTTTTGGGATGAGGGTTATGATGGCTTCATAGAATGTGTTCAGTAGTGAGCTTTCTCTTTCAATTTCATTGAAGAGTTGGAGGAGTATTGGTGTGAGCTCTGCTTTGAAGGCCTTGTAAAATTCCGCTGTAAAACCATCTGGTCCTGGACTTTTCTTAGCTGGGAGGTCGCTTATTGCTGTTTTTATTTCAATGCTTGATATGGGCCTGTTAAGCTGGTTTAACTCATCTTGGTTTAATTTTGGCATGTCAATATTTGCTAGGAAAAGGGCCATTTCTGTCAAGTTCTCAAACTTATTACCATAAAGTTTTGAGAAGTATTCCCTTATAATGTTCTGAATCTTGGTTGTTTCCGTTGTGATGTTTCCATTCTCATCTCTGAGTTTATTAATTTGGGTGTGTTCTCTCCTTTTTCTGATAAGGTTTGCTGAGGGTCTGTCAATTTTGTTAAGTTTTTCGAAGAACCAACTCTATGTTTTGCTGATTCTTTCTATAGTTTTTTTGGATTCTAATTCATTTAATTCTGATTTAATTTTGATTATTTCTTCCCGCCTACTGGATTGGGGTTTATCTTGCTGCTCTTTTTCAAGGAGGTTTGGAGGTGTCATTAATTTGTTAGTTTCAGATCTCTCCAATTTGTTGCTGTAGGAGCTCAGAGCTGTAAACTTGCCTCTGAGTACTGCCTTTGCTGTGTCCCAGAGGAGCTGGTAATTTGTGTGTTCATTTTCGTTGAATAGCATGAACATTTGAATTTCCTTTCTAATCTCTTCCATGACCCACTCATGATTCAGCAGTGTGTTGTTCAGCCTCCATGTGATGCCGGATTTCTTTGGTGGCTTTTGTTGTTGAGTTCTAATTTTATTCCCTTCTCTTCAGAGAGAATGCAAGGTATAACCTCAATGTTTCTGAATTTAGACAAGTTTGCTTTGTTGCCTAACATGTGGTCTATTTTAGACAACGTTCCATGTGCTGCTGAGAAGAACGTGTATTCTAATGCTGCTGGGTGAAATGTTCGGTAAATGTCTGTTAAGTCTAGTTGATCTATGCAGCTGTTTAGATCTGCGGTTTCTCTGTTGAGTTTTTGCCGAGTTGATCTATCTAGTGGGGAGAGTGGTGTGTTAAAATCCCCAACAATTGATGTCTTTGGATCTATATGGGATTTGAGGGAACATAGTGTTTCTTTGATAAATTTGGGTGCTCCATTATTTGGCGAATAGATATTTAGAATTTTAATATCCTCCTGAAGGAGAGATCTTTTAATTAGTATGTAGCGACCTTCTTTATCTCTTCTCACGAATTTTAATTTGAAGTCTATTTTATCTGATAGTAGGATTGCAACTCCCGCCTGTTTATTGGGGACGTTTTCTTTGTAGATTTTGTTCCAGCCTTTCACATTGAAAATGTTTTTGTTTTTACGGGCAAGATGTGACTCCTGCAGGCAGCAGATAGAAGGGTCTTGTTTTTTAATCCAACTAGACAGTCTATGTCGCTTAATTGGAGAGTTCAGTCCGTTAACGTTAAGAGATAGGACTGAGAGGTATTTGGGAGTTCCTGCCATGTTATCCACCTTCTTGGGGGCTGCAAAAACTGGGTTCTTCCTAAGGTTCTTGGATTCTCAGTTTGGGTGCAGTTTCTTGGCCTTTGTTGCGGTGTGGTGGTGTTCTATGTGTAGGACATCTTTAAGAATCTTTTGTAGCGCTGGTTTGGTGGAGATGTATTGTTTCAATTTTTCTTTGCTATGGAAGGTTTTTATTTTGCCTTCAGTTATGAAGGAGAATTTAGCTGGGTACAGTATTCTTGGTTGATAGTTGTTTGTTTTTAGGGCATGGCATACATCATTCCAGGCTCTTCTTGCTTTGATTGTCTCTGCTGAGAAATCTGAGGTAATTCTAATTGGTTTCCCTTTATAGGTGATTAACCTTTTCTCCTTGACAGTTTTAAGGATCTTTTCCTTGGTCTGGGTTGATCCTGTGTGGATTATAATGTGACGGTGGTATGTCCTATTCTTGTCTGGTCTATTTGGGGTTCTAAAAGCTTCTTGTATATGAATAGGCCTATATTTTTTATCACCTATATTTCCTAGACCATTAACTTCTGTTTCTAGGTGCTCCTCTACACCCATTATCCTTAGATTGGGCCTTCTCATGGTGTCTTCCAGGTGTTGGATAGACATATCATATTTCTTGGACTTTTCTTGGATGGTTGTATGTTCTTTCTGTATAATATCTAGGCTGTCTTCAATCCCTGAGATTCGATCTTCTGCATGGTCTTACCTGCAGTCAAGACTCTACTTTTTTATTTTTATCTCTTTTCCTTCTAATTGGTCAGCTTTGATGGCTTCAAGTTCTTTGTTGAAGCTCTGTTTTAGGTCTTGTATGAATTTCTTTACTTCCTTAATTTGGTGTTCAGTGTTTGTTCTCAAATCACTTAGTTGATTGGTTATGGTTTCTTTGGACTCCCATTCCATCTGTTGGGTTCCATTCAGCATTCCCTTTGTGGTCTCCCTGACTTCCTTCAGCTCTTTGTTAATGGATTCCATGAATGCCTTTAGTGATCTTTGTGTATTCTCTACCTGGTCTCTCCATTCCTGAATTACTCTTTGATTAGCTTCCTCCCGTCTGTGGGATTCCTGCAGTTCTCTTTCCTCCCGTTCATGGGATTCCTGCAGTTCTCTTTGAGTGTTCTCAGCCTGCTCACGTCATTCCTCCCTTTCTCTTTGAGTATTCTCAAGTTGTTCATGCAAATCCTGTATCAGTTTTTGAGTAGCTTCCTCATGCTTATGATATTCCTGTATAAACTTCTGGGATGCCTCCTCTCTCTCCCTATCACGCTCATACAGAGTCCTTTGTACATTGTCAAACTTCTCATTTATCATGTTTGCTAGTAGTGTTTGTAGAGCTATTTGGGAACTCTCCTCTGGGTTATTCTTTATCTGTTCTAATCCCTGATTATCAAGATTGGAAATTGAGATACCCGAATTTGCCATTTTTCTTGTGTTTTTCCAGCTTACTCTGCCCATTTGAGATGAAGATAGCACCAGTTTTGTGCTAGAACACTATCTTAAGGCAACCATCAACCAAAGTTTGCGTTTGTACAGTCAATAGTCTACAGATACAATCTAGTTCAACATATACATCTATTCAACATCAAACAACTATATGTTAAAGGACTTCGAACTGCCGAAAAGAATTTGGAAAACCAGAAATTATTAGGATTAGGGAGAGATGTGGGTAAAAAATAGGAATAGATTGGTGTGGGGAGGCACAGGGAGAGTTAACTATGTCCTAATCACAATGCAGGAAATGGGTTGGGTAGGATGCAAGTAGAGAGAGAAAGAAAAAGAAGAGACGGGAAGGGGAATGAAAAGAGAGCAGAAAAAAAATAGAAACGTAAAAATTAATGTTATTATAGAGATAAAAGATCGTCTATTTAGAGAGGAATGTGAATATGTTGCGAGAAATGGAGGGACATAGAGGAGATGTGAAAAACTTTAAGGATGGGAAAGGGAGAAGTAAAGATCAGAAGTTCAGTAGGGCTAGACAAAAAACAAAAAGATAATTAAGAAAGAAAGAAAAAGAGAAAGAAGACAAGAAAAGAAAGGAAAACGCTCATTCACATATTCCTAAAATAAAAATTATAAGAGGAGAAAAAAAAAGTTACTGGAAAACAATTATTTTTTCAGAAGAGGCAAAAGTTAAAGATTAATAAGAGTTTTAGAAGAGAAAAAAATTTATATATATATATATATATATATATATATATATATATATAAGGTAACAAAAAACAGAAAACAAAAAAAAGAAAAGAAGAAAAAAATGAAACAAAAAAGAAAAAAAAAGTCTTTTGATTTTTTTGGGGGGGGAGGGGTGGGAAGAATCCTGTATCTCCCTATTGTCTGTAACCAGTCTCTTGTTGGAGTCTCTGGTCAGCTTGAGGTCCTATAGCTTGATTGGTTTCTTAAGTCGGTTTGTTGGAAGAGGCAGAAAAATGCTCTGCTTTACCCAAGGTTTTGAGATCCCCCTCCCAGGTTAGTTTTCTGGGAGGGTGATCTGCTTTTGGAATCACAAAAGAGGGGGATGCGGTGATGAGGCTAGGTTCTGGGTAGAGTTGAAGCCTTTCAACAAACTGTAGCTTTTCCCTGGGGCTATTTTGTGATAAGGCTCACAGCGCCCAGCCTGGAGCCATTCTCTGGGTTTCTGTTTTTCAATTGATTGTGGTGGCTGCTAGAGGGAGGGGCAGCCTCTGGCTCTGGTTACCCAGTGAGGTAAGCCACTCCAATGGCTGGGACCTGAGCTGGGTGACTTTTCCCTGGATGAAGCTGAGTCTGGCAGGTCGCTTCGCCGTTAAGTTCTTGTGAACTGCTAAATGACTCTTTTTATTCCAAGGCCTGAGCTGGAGCTAGCAGCTCCTCTGAGCTTTGTCGGTATCCAAGATGGAGATCACTGGTGCTGGGGGGGGAGGGTGGCCTTCCCTCTTCTGCTCCCTGAGAAGGAATGAGGACGTCGGGCTTGTACTCACGCCGAGTCTTGGATCCTGGGTGGTCTCTGGTCTGCAAACTGCAGGATGAAGATGTCCACTCCTTGTCGGTTCTTGTTTGTGTTGAGTAGAATCCGCTCAACAGCTGCATCTGGCTCCTTCGTGGTCCTGGACTTTTCTTAGCTGGGAGGTCTCTTATTGCTGTTTCTATTTCAGTGCTGGATATGGGCCTGTTAAGATAGTTTAACTCATCTTGGTTTAATTTTGGCATGTCAATATTTGCTAGGAAAAGGGCCATTTCTGGTCAAGTTCTCAAACTTATTACCATAAAGTTTTGAGAAGTATTCCCTTATAATGTTCTGAATCTTGGTTGTTTCCGTTGTGATGTTTACATTCTCATCTCTGAGTTTAATAATTTGGGTGTGTTCTTTTTTTTTCTGATAAGATTTGCTAAGGGTCTGTCAATTTTGTTAAGTTTTTCGAAGAACCATCTCTTTGTTTTGCTGATTCTTTCTATAGTTTTTTGGATTCTAATTCATTTAATTCTGATATAATTTTGATTATTTCGTTCCATCTAGTGGATTGGGGTTTAACTTTCTGCTCTTTTTCAAGGAGGTTTAGATGTGTCATTAAATTGTTAGTTTCAGATCTCTCCTATTTGTTGATGTAGGAGCTCAGAGCTACAAACTTGCCTCTGAGTACTGCCTTTGCTGTGTCCCAGAGGAGCTGGTAATTTGTGTGTTCAATTTTCTTGAATAGCATGAACATTTTAATTTCCTTTCTAATCTCTTCCATGACCCAGTCATGATTCAGCAGTGTGTTGTAGAGCCTCCATGTGATGCCGGACTTTCTTTGAAGGCTTTTGGTGTTGAGTTCTAATTTTATTCCCTTGTGGTCAGAGAGAATGCAAGGTATAACTTCAATGTTTCTGAATTTAGACAAGTTTGCTTTGTGGCCTAAAATGTGGTCTATTTTAGAAAACGTTCCATGTGCTGCTGAGAAGAACGTGTATTCTGATGCTCCTGGGTGAAATGTTCGGTAGATGTCTGTTAAATCTAGTTGATCTATGCAGCTGTTCAGATCTGCGGTTTCTCTGTTGAGTTTTTCCCAAGTTGATGTATCTAGTGGGGAGAGTGGTGTGTTAAAATCCCCAACAATTAATGTCTTTGGATCTATATGAGATTTGAGGGAAAGTAGTGTTTCTTGGATAAATTTGAGTGCTCCATTGTTTGGCGAATAGATATTTAGAATTGTAATATCCTCCTGAAGGAGAGATCCTTTAATTAGTATGTAGCAACCTTCTTTATCTCTTCTCATGAATTTTAATTTGAAGTCTATTTTATCTGATATTAGGATTGCAACTCCCGTCTGTTTATGGGGGCCGTTTGCTTGGTAGATTTTGTTCCAGCCTTTCACATTGAAAATGTGTTTGTTTTTACGGGCAAGATGTGACTCCTGCAGGCAGCAGATAGAAGGGTCTTGTTTTTTAATCCAACTAGACTGTCTATGTCGCTTAATTGGAGAGTTCAGTCCGTTAACGTTAAGAGATAGGACTGAGAGGTATTTGGGAGTTCCTGCCATGTTATCCACCTTCTTGGGGGCTGCAAAAACTGGGTTTTTCCTATGGTTCTTGGATTCTCATTTTGGGTGCAGTTCCTAGGCCTTTATTGTGGTCTTGTTGGTTTTGTATGTGTAGGACATCTTAAAGAATCTTTTGTAGGGATGGTGTGGTGAAGATGTATTGTTTCAATTTTTCTTTGCTATGGAAGGTTTTTATTTTGCCTTCAGTTATGAAGGAGAATTTAGCTGGGTACAGTATTCTTCGTTGATAGTTGTTTGTTTTTAGGGCATGGCATACATCATTCCAGGCTCTTCTTGCTTTGATTGTCTCTGCTGAGAAATCTGAGGTGATTTTAATTGGTTTCCCTTTATAGGTGATTACCCTTTTCTCCTTGACAGCTTTGAAGATATTTTCCTTGGTCTGAGTTGATCCTGTCTGGATTATAATTTGACGGTGGAATGTCCTATTCTTGTCTGGTCTATTTGGGGTTCTAAAATCTTCTTGTATTTGAATAGGCCTATCTTTTTGTATGTTTGGGAAGTTCTCTGCTAGGATCCTCTTAAACAAGTTTCCTAGACCATTAACTTCTGTTTCTAGGTGCTCCTTTACACCCATTATCCTTAGATTAGGCCTTCTGATGGTGTCTTCCAGGTGTTGGATAGATCTATCATATTTCTTGTACTTGTCTTGGATGGTTGTATGTTCTTTCTGTATAATATCTAGGCTGTCTTCAATCCCTGAGATTCGATCTTCTGCATGGTCTTACCTGCTGTCAAGACTCTCTACTTTGTTTTTTATCTCTTTTCCTTCTAATTGGTCAGCTTTGATGGCTTCAAGTTCTTTGTTGAAGCTCTGTTTTAGGTCTTGTATGAATTTCTTTACTTCCTTAATTTGGTGTTCAGTGTTTGTTCTCAAATCACTTAGTTGATTGGTTATGGTTTCTTTGGACTCCCATTCCTTCTGTTGGGTTCCATTCAGCATTCCCTTTGTGGTCTCCCTGACTTCCTTCAGCTCTTTGTTAATGGATTCCATGAATGCCTTTAGTGATCTTTGTGTATTCTCTACCTGGTCTCCCAATTCCTGAATTACTCTTTGATTAGCTTCCTCCCGTCTGTGGGATTCCTGCAGTTCTCTTTCCTCCCGTTCATGGGATTCCTGCAGTTCTTTTTGAGTGTTCTCAGCCTGTTCACGCCATTCCTCCCTTTCTCTTTGAGTATTCTCAAGTTGTTCACGCAAATCCTGTATCAGTTTTTGAGTAGCTTCCTCATGCTTATGATATTCCTGTATAAACTTCTGGGATGCCTCCTCTCTCTCCCTATCACGCTCATACAGAGTCCTTTGTACATTGTCAAACTTCTCATTCATCATGTTTGCTAGTAGTGTTTGTAGAGCTATTTGGGAACTCTCCTCTGGGTTATTCTTTATCTGTTCTAATCCCTGATTATCAAGATTGGAAATTGAGATACCCGAATTTGCCATTTTTCTTGTGTTTTTCCAGCTTACTCTGCCCATTTGAGATGAAGATAGCACCAGTTTTGTGCTAGAACACTATCTTAAGGCAACCATCAACCAAAGTTTGCGTTTGTACAGTCAATAGTCTACAGATACAATCTAGTTCAACATATACATCTATTCAACATCAAACAACTATATGTTAAAGGACTTCGAACCGCAGAAAAGAATTTGGAAAACCAGAAATGATTAGGATTAGGGAGAGATGTGGGTAAAAAATAGGAATAGATTGGTGTGGGGAGGCACAGGGAGAGTTAACTATGTCCTAATCACAATGCAGGAAATGGGTTGGGTAGGATGCAAGTAGAGAGAGAGAGAAAAAGAAGAAAGGGAAAGGGAAATGAAAAGAGACCAGAAAAAAATAGAAACGTAAAAATTAATATTGTTATGGAGATTAAAAGACCATCTATTTAGAGAGGAATGTGAGTAAAGAGAAGGGAAGGGACGTAGAGGAGAAGTGAAAACCTTAAAAAAAATGCTTAAAATATTATATAGCTATAAAGAGGTAGTACTGCTATTAAGGAATTTAAGTCTCGGAGGTTTTGAATTGAGTAATAAATTTGTGGATTAAGTGTGTACACAATGGGAGATAGGGTATACTAGTTAACTACAGTTTATCTGAGGATGTGCAGGACAAGAGTTAAGTCACGTAAAGATGATCAAAAGAGAGGATAAGGTGCAAAGGATAAGAAAGGGAGAAAAAAGATCAGAAGTTCAGTAGAGCTGGATAAAAAAACAAAAAACAAAAAGATAGTTAAGAAAGAAAGAAAAAGAGAAAGAAGACAAGAAAAGAAAGGAAAATGCACATTCACGTATTCCTAAAATAAAAATTATAAGAGGAAAAAAAAGTTACTGGAAAACAATTATTTTTTCAAAAAAGGCAAAAATTAAAGATTAATAAAATTTTTAGAAAAGGAAAAAAAATTTATATATATATAAGGTACCAAAAAAAAGAACAAAAAGAAAAAAAAAAGAAAGAAAAGAAGAAGAGAAAAAAAAATTCTTTGATTTTTTTTATTTTTTTGGGAGGGGTGGAAAGAATCCTCTATCTCCCTTTTGTCTGTAACCAGCCTCTTCTTGAAGTCTCTGGTCAGCTTGAGGTCCTGTGGCTTGATTGGTTTCTTAGGTCAGTTTGTTTGAACAGGCAGAAAAATGCTCTCCTTTACCCAAGATTTTGAGATCCCCCTCCCAGATTAGTTTAATGGAGGGTGATCTGCTTTGAGTGTCACAAAAGAGGGGGATGCAGTAGTGAGGCCTTTCAACAATCAGTAGCTTTTCCCTGGGGCTATTTTGTGAAAAAAAAGACAGAGCTCAGCCTGGAGCCATTCTCAGGGTTTCTGTTTTTCAATTGATTGTTGAGGCTGCTAGAGGGAGGGGCAGCCTCTGGCTCTGGTTACCCAGTGAGGAAAGCCACTCTAATGTCTGGCGCCTGAGCTGGGTGACTTTTCCCTGGATGAAGTTGAGTCTGGCAGGTCAGTTCGCCGTTAAGTTCTTGTGACCTGCTAAATGACTCTTTTTATTCCAATGCCTGAGTTGGAGCTGGCAGCTCCTCCAAGCTTTGTCGGTACCCAAGATGGAGATCACCGGTGCTGGGGGGGTAGGGGTGGCCTTCCCTCCTCTGCTCCCTGAGAAGGAGTGAGGACGTCGGGCTTGTACTCACACTGAGTCTTGGATCCTGGGTCGTCTCTGGACTGCAAACTGCAGGATGAAGATGTCCGCTCCTTGTCGGTTCTTGCTGGTGTTGAGTAGAATCCACTCGCCTGCTGTGTCTGGCTCCTTCGTCCTGGACTTTCTGTGTGAGCACTCAGGTATGTCTCCCCCAGAGGTGGGCACCGCGGCCTTTCCGCCGCTGCCGCAGCGGGTACTGGCAAGTGCTCAGATGTGTCTCCTTTCCTTGGCTTCCCCTCTCTTGTCTAACTCTCTGTCCTGTGATGGCACACTTGGTGTGATTCTCTGGCTTAGGACTGTTCACTGGAAATCTAAAACTGGTTTCTATACGAGAGCTTGTTCAGATTCCAGCTTCTCCTCCGCCATCTTCCCGGAACTCCCCCTGAGTTGTTTTCTTTGGCTGGAAATCTCTTTAGTGTTTTATGCACAATATGCAGAAATGTCCTGAAAAAATATTCATGGATAAAAACAATTCTACACGATCAGGAAAATTTGCACCATGTGAAAAAGTGGAAAATAAGATGAGAAAAATTCTATTCCTGTTTATATAAAAGCTAGGATTGGACATGGATCTACCAGTAGACTGAAGAAGAGAAACAATTATTTAAGTGAGTTGTTATTATAAATGTAATAATATAATGATATATATGGTAAAATAAAACCTGATGATGAGCCATGAACTCTGCCTGGGGAGTTCAAGAAAATCCTTATTTCTCAGTATCTTGATACATAGGAAGGGTGAAACAAATATTCTGTAAAATGAAGAAAATCTTATGAAGTTCAGTAATCTCTAAATATTATGATCAAGGAACGTAATGTATCAGGAACAAGGTACCAGTTAATTGAAGAGTGAAATTGGAGCAATTGAAATGACCATATTGCTTGGAATTATGGAACTTCCTTAATATGCACAGGGGCCTGGGTTCAATCCCCAGCACTAAAAAGCAAGAAAGGAAAGAAACCAAGAAAGTTTTGCAAGTTGGGGTCTATAGTTCTCTTTCTTTGGTGTGTCCCTGCCTGGTTTTGGGATGAGGGTTATGATGGCTTCATAGAATGAGTTCGGTTGTGAACTTTCTCGTTCAATTTCATTGAAGAGTTGGAGGAGTATTTGTGTGAACTGTGCTTTGAATGCCTTGTAGAATTCTGCTGTAAAACCATCTGGTCCTGGGCTTTTCTTAGATGGGAGGACTCTAATTGCTGTTTCTATGACAATACTTGATATGGGCCTGTTAAAATGATTTAACTCATCTTGGTTTAGTTTCAGCATGTCAATATTGGCCAGGAAAAGGTCCATTTCTGCCAAGTTCTCAAATTTATTAGTATAAAGTTTTGAGAAGTATTCCCTTATAATGTTCTGAATCTTGGTTGTTTCTCCGGTGATGTTTCTATTCTAATCTCTGAGTTTATTTTTTTGGGTTGTTCTCTTCTTTTTCTGATAAGGTTTGCTAAGGGTCTGTCAATTTTTTTAATTTTTTTTTAGAAGAACCGACTCTTTTATTGTTGATACTTTCTATGGTCTTTTTGTGGATTCTAATTCATTTAATTCTGATTTAATTTTAATTATTTCTTTCCTTCTACTGGATTGGGGTTTATCTTGCTGCTCTTATTTAAGGAGAGTCAGGTACCTTATTAAACTGTTGGTTTCAGATCTTTCCGTTTTGTTGATGTAGGAACTCAGAGCTATAAACTTGCCTCTGAGTACTGCCTTTGCTGTGTCCCAGAGGAGCTGGTAATTTGTGTGTTCATTTTTGGTGAATATCATGAACATTTGAATTTCCTTTCTAATATCTTCCATGACCCACTCGTGATTCAGCAGTGTGTTGTTCAGCCTCCATGTGTTACAGGACTTTCTTTGGTGGCTTTTGTTGGTGAGTTCTAATTTTATTCCCTTGTAGTCTGAGAGGTATAAGTTCAATGCTTTTGAATTTGGACAAGTTTGCTTTGTGGCCTAAAATGTGGACTATTTTGAAAAATGTTCCATGTGTTGCTGAGAAAAACCTGTATTCTTATGCTGCTGGGTGAAATATTCAGTAGATGTCTGTTAAAACTGGTTGATCTATGCAGTTGATTAGATCTGCGATTTCTCGAATTGATCTCTCTAGTGGGGAAATTGGTGTGTTAAAGTCCCCAACAATTAATGTCTTTGGATCTATGTGGGATATGAGGAAAAGTAGTGTTTCTTGGATAAATTTGGGTGCTCCTTTGTTTGGTGAATAGGTAATTACAATTGTAATATTCTCATGGAGGAGAGATTCCTTAATTATTAGTATGTAGTGACCTTCTTTATCACTTCTTACTAATTTTAATTTCAAGTCTATTTTACCTGATATTAGGATTGCAACTGCCGCCTGTTTATGTGGGCTGTTTGCTTTGGTTCCAGCCTTTCATGTTGAAAATGTTGTTTTTATGGGCAACATGTGACTCCTGAAGGGAATAGATAGAAGGATCTTGCTTTTTAATCCATCTGGGCAGTCTATGTTGCTTAATTGGAGAGTTAAGTCCATTAATGTTGACAGATAGGACTGAGAGGTATTTGGGAGTTTCTGCATTTTTGTGCACCTTCTTGGGGGCTGCAGCAACTGGGTTCCTCCTATGGTTCTTAGATGCTCAGTTTGGGTGTGATTTCTTGGCCTTTATTGCGGTCTTGTTGGTTTTCTCTGTATAGAAAATCATTAAGAATCTTTTGTAGGGCTGGTTTCGTGGATATATATTGTTTCAGTTGTTCTTTGGTATGGAAGGTTTTTAGTTTACCTTCGGTTATGAAGGAGAGTAAGCTGGGTACAGTATTCTTGGTTGATAGTTGTTTGTCTGTAGTGCATGGCATACATCATTCCAGGTTCTTCTTGCTTTGATTGTCTTTGATGAGAAATTTGAGGTTATTCTAATTGGTTTCCCCTTATAGGTGATTCATCTTTTCTCCTTGACAGCTTTAAAGATCTTTTCATTGGTCTGAATTGATCCATTGTGGATTATAATGTGACAGTGGGATGTCCTATTCTGGTCTGGTCTATTTGGAGTCCTAAAACTTATTGTATCTGAATAGGTCTATCTTTTTTCATGTTTGGGAAGTTCTCTGCTAGGATCCTGTTAAACAAATTTCCTAGACCATTAACTTGTTTTTAAGTGCTCCTCTACACCCATTATCCTCAGATTAGGCCTTCTGATGGTGTCTTCCAAATGTTGAATAGATCTATAATATTTCTTGGATTTGTCTTGGATGTTTATATGTTTTTTCTCTATAATATCCATGCTGTCTTCAATCCTGGAGATTCAGTCTTCTGCAAGTTCTAACCCACTATCAAGACTTTCTACTTTGTTTTTTTTTTTTCTTTTATTTCTAATTGGTCAGCTTTGATGGCTTCAAATTCTTTGTTGAAGCTTTGTTTTAGATCTTTTATGGACTTCTTTACTTCCTTAATTCGGTGTTCAGTGTTTATTCTCAAATCACTTAGTTGATTGGTTATGGTTTCCTTGGACTCCCATTCCTTCTTCTGGGTTAGATTCAGTATTCCCTTTGTGGACTCCTTGAGTTCTTTTATTTCACCACTTATGGATTCCATGAATGCCTTAATTATCTTTGTGTATTCTCATTCTGGTCTCTCAATTCCTGGTCTCTTTGATTAGCTTCCTCCCATTCATGTGATTCCTGTAGCTCTCTTTGACTGATCTCAGCCTGCTCACACCATTCCTTTATTTCTGTTTGAGTGCTCTCAAGCTGCTCACGCAATTCTGTATCAATCTTTGAGTAGCTTCCTCATGCTCATGATATTCCTGTATTGGCCTTTTTTTGCCTCCTCTCTCTCCCTATCATGCTCATACTGAGTCCTTTGCAGGTTTTCAATCTTTCCATTTACCATGTTTACCAGTGGTGTTTGTAGAGCTTTTTGGGAACTCTCCTCTGGATTATTATCTGTTCTGTCTACGGATTATCATGAGTCGGAGTTGAGATACCCAGACTTGCCATTTTTCTTGTGTTTTTCCTGCTTGCTCTGCCCATTTGGGATGAAAGTAACACCTGTTTTGTGCTAGATCACTATCTTAAGGTAAGCATCAACCAACGTTTGTAGTTGCTCAGTCAAAGTCTGCAGATACACTCTAGTTCAACGGATATATCTATTCAACATCAAACAACTATGTATTAATGGGTTATGAACCACAAAGAAGATTTTGGCAAACCAGAAATTATTAGGTTTGGAGAGATGTGGGTAAAAATAGGGATAGAAGGATATGGAAAGGCAGAGGGTGAGTTAACTTAACTAATTGTTAATCTCAAAGTGGGAACTAGGTTGGATAGAATGATAGTAGAGAGAGAGAGAAAAGAAAAGAAGATAAAGATATAAAAAGAGACAAAAATAGAAGAACAAATATTAAAAATTAAAAAGTGAAACACTTAAAAACTTAAAAATTATTCAAATTTAAAGATGTAATATTCAGAGAAGAATGTGGATAGGATAAGATAAGGGTAGGGATGAAAAGGAGATGTGGTATACTAAAAATGCTTAAAATATTATATAGATATAAAGAGGTAGTACTATTATTAAGTAATTTAAGTCTAAAAGGTATTAAATTGAGTAATACATTTCTGGATTAAATGTGTACACAATGGGGGATAAGATCTAATAATCAACTACACGTATATCTGAGGATGAGCAGAAGAGCAATTAAGTCATGCAAAGAATAAAAGAGAAGAAAAGGTTCAAAGAATGAGAAGGAAAGAAAAAAGATCCAAAGGTCAATAGTGCTAAATGAAAAAGAAAAAAAAAGAAAAAAAGCACATACTTATACCCTTAAAATAAAAGTTATAAGAGGAAGAAAAAAGTTAATAGAAAACAATTTTTTTAAAAAAAAAGTTCAATATTAAAAATTTTTAAAAAGTTTTAGAAAAAATTTTTTAATAAAAGGTACAAAAAAGTTCTTTGATTTTTTTTTGGGGGGGGATGGGAAGATCCTATATCTTCCTTGTGTCCTTAACCTGTCTCTAGTTGGAGTCTCTGGTCTGCTTGTGGTATTTGAATTTGCTGTGGCTTGGTTGTTTTTTTTTTTAAGTCGGTTATTATGAGCAGGCAGAAAAATGCTCTGCTTATCAGGATTTTTTGATCCTTCTCCCAGAGGGAGATCTGCTTTGAGTATCACAAAAGAGGGAGATGGCTGTTTCCTCTACTTTAAAGATACTGTGTTGAGGCTAGGTTCTGGGTAGAGTTGAGGCTTTTCAGCAAATAGTAGTTTTTCCCTGAGGGGCTAGCTTCTGATTCACTCACAGAGCCCAGCCGGGAGCCTTTTTCAGGATTTATGTTTACTGTATTTCAATTGATTTTCAAGGCTGCTGTAGAGAAGGACAGCCTCTGTCTCTGTGTAATCAGTGAAGAAATCCACTCCTGGGGCTTGCGCCCTGTTCTGGATGACTTTTCCCTGGGTGGAGCTGAGCCTAGCAGGTCAGATTAGGTTCCTGTGAGCTACTAAATTACTCTTGTTTCCTTCCAATGCCTGAGTTAGAGCTAGCTGCTCAGCCAGGCCTTTGCCAGTATCAAAGATGGAGATCTCTGGTAGTGGCGAGGGGAGGGGTGGTCTTCCTTCCTCTGAACCCTGAGAAGGAGTGAGGATGTCAGGCTTCTTCTCACGCCGGAATCTTGGTTCCTGTGCTGTCTCTGGTCGGCGAGCAAACTGCAGGATGAAGATGTCTGTTCCTTGTCAGTTCTTGCTGGTGTTGAGTAGAATCTGCTCACCTGCCGCCTCTAGGGCCTTTGTCCGGGACTCTCTATTTTGCCAGTATGGTGGCTACATCTGCCACTGCTGCCGCCTCAGCAGCTGCCACCTCAGCTACAGCAGCTGGCAAGTGCTCAGATCTGTCTCCTTGCCTGGATTTTCCCTCTCTGGCCTAACTCTCTGTCCTGTGATGGCACACTTGGTGTGATTATCTGGCTTAGGACTATTCACTGGAACAAAAACTGCTTTCTATGTGAGAGCTTGTTTAGCCTCCAGCTTCTTCTCCGCCATTATCCCAGAACTCCCTCTGAAACCGTTATTCAACTATTTTTTTTATTTCAAAGATAGGCTGTCTATTTTTCGAAAAGTTTCCTAGCATAAAATAACTAATATTTCAATAGAAAGTACAGTTTATTAATTTCAAGGGAATTTTAGATATACGCATGATATTGTGGTAACGTTTCTAGTATATTACTTGAAAAAATTCTGTTCAAACTCTTAAATATTCGTGTGTAATGACAGGGAGAGAGGAAGATAATTCATACTGGTTAGGAATTTGCAATGCCTCAAAAATCTATTGAATAATTTGTTATAAGCACATAGTCAAGCTACCTGATATGGCTTAGGTTTTTTTTTTGTTTCTTTATTTATTCAAAATTTTAACATGTATGCATGCACAGTGGTAACATTAAAATTATTAATCATAATACAAATATTGCAAAATCATAGACAGGTATCATACATTCAATAGTTAGCACTTATGATTGTAATAATAATTTTTATGAAGATGATGATGACCACAGTGTAGCCTGATAATGACAAGGTAGTGAATCAAAAGGAAAAATTTTTAGACATCTTTTAAGCCAGATTTCCCACATTGAATATATAGTACTAAAAAGCATTGGATTAATACAATAAGAATAATAAAAGGAGAGTCTCAATATGAAGAAATACAATCACATAAACAGGTGAGTCAGTAAAAACCCTAATGTTATTCTTTCAGTCTCTCTAAATATACTCACATTTCTTGGTACTATTGTTTTCTTATAAATAAAATCGCTTATTTGCACATGTTGATTATCCCACATAGATAAAATATAATAAGCTGAGTGCTTTCTGTTACAAATCATCTTGTTTGTTCTAGCCTTAGGATTTTAGGAGAAAGCCTTTAACTACCCACATAGCCATTGGCTTAGTTATATATCCCTAGAAGTTAACAACACATGCCTCAAGAAGCATACTTCACTCATTAGGCAGAAATCCATGATCAGTTTTAGTTTCCATCCAGTTAACTGGGGAAAATCTATGTATAAATTTATTAAGAACTCTTGGCAACAAATAAAGCAATAAGAAAAATTTTGATGGACTAAGATGTAGTTTTCAACTCAGTGTGATTAGTTCAAATACCATTCTCATTAAGACACTATTCAATAACCAATGTTTTCCAATGACATATTCTTCAATAGAGCTGTAAACACATGACACAATTACATAATACCACTTAAATATCTGGAGTTACATTAAAAGGACACGGTCCTTAGAGCCAGGAGGAAAATTTATTTTTATTTCTGCATGAAAAAATTTGTGACTTTATACCAACAAACTGAATTTGACACTTTCCTTATTTGTAAGCTAAGGGGGAAAATGTAAGGACTCTTCACTTTTCTTTTTTTTTTGCTCTATAAGCCAACAAATATATTCTTCAATATCTCTGGTAGAATACATCCATTTACAGATGAGAAATGTAAGGCCAGTAGTCAATGTAATGAGTAAATAATGATACTAGAATTTGTGTCTGAGCCCTTCACTCTGTGTGCTTACAAGCAGAAGTAATTTGGTGATGGAAAGGGCCAATAAGAAAAGACTATGGGGAAAAACATACTTTGTAAAATGTTGCTTAAATCTAGGTGACCAGTGATGATTACATGAAACAGGCTGGTGTCAGGGGCATAAAAAGGAGTACATAGAAATCATATTAGTGACAGAAACTCAGAAAATCTTGATCCTTCATCTTAACTAATGGGTGATAGCAGAAGGTTAAGAAGAAATCTAGTGTTCTACATCTCTGGCCAGGCAACTGTGTTAGTGATATTCTTGGTGATAGGGAATGCAAGTGGAAATGATGGATTTAGGGAGAAAAAAACTCTGATAGTTGTAAAGTTTATATGAAAAAGAATAATAAAATTGGGGGCATTATTAAAGGGAAGAGTTAAGGGAAAGTTCTGACACAGTTCTGAACAATGTGAGTACTATTGTGGACAAGATTGGAAGAATGAGATAAATAAGGAAACAAGAAAGTAATAAACTCAGATTTACAGAAGTAAATAAAGGAAAGAATTTGCAGGAAGAAAAGGTCAAAACTGTTACAGAGATATTGAAGGAAATATGCTATTTGGATTTGAAAACTAAAAAGGTATAGACACGTTCAATAAGAACAGTGTTTTGGTGATATCTCCATGATGAAATAACCCTGTCATTCAAACTGCCACAAATTCTTATATGTAGGAAGTACTCTGATAAACTTCAAGCTTTTATTGAATGGAAGATTTCAGACATTACCCTCATCACTAGGATTAAATTTCTAAAAAGATAAGGCATTATGCTTTAATGCCTTTCTTTCATTTTCTCTTACACATTGGCAAGTAGGGGAGGATTCTTATGTAACAATAATACAATGTTGACTTGTAATCACACAACATCTAGGATATAGTGTTAATTCAGATGTTTACTAATTAGCTCTAAAATTTATGGATATTTATATTTCTCCTGGGTAAACTAATGAGCTCCAAGATAATTGTACACCCTCTAATGTGGGCATAGGGTTATACTGTGGAACTTTCCGGTTCAGATAGGGAGTACTACCCTATTGTTTAACATGGAGAACGTACCCTCATAGACTGTGTGTGTGCAAACCAGAAGTGGTACTTGAACAAGGGAAAACATGGGACCTATGTTTCTTTGGGGCTGGATTACTTCACTTAATATAATTTTTTCTAAGTCTTTCCATTTCCTAACAAATGGAGCATTGTTATTCTTTCTGATGGAGGCAAAGAATTCCTTTGTGTATATATACCACATTTTCTTGATCCATTCCTCTACTCAATGGCATCTGGATAGGTTCCATATCTTAGCTCTGGTAAATAATGCTGTAATAAACATAGTTGTGCTGGAAGATTTAGTATGGCCTTGTTTGTGATCATTTGGGTAAATGCCCCAAAGTGGGATTGCTGGATCATAGGAGAGCTCTAGGAGTTTTTTGAGGAACATCCATACAACTTTCCAAAGTGGTTGAACAAGTTTACACTCCCAATAACAATAAAGTAAGGTTCCCATCTGGCCACATCCACTCTAGCATCTGTTATTCTTGTTCTTGCCTATGGCTATTCTAACTGGGGTGAGGTGGTATCTCCATGTGGTTTTGATTTGCATTTCTCTTATGGCTGTTGAGGTCAGGCATTTCTTCATGTGTCTATTGGCAATCCTTCTTTCCTCTTCACAGAATTTTCTCCGTAAGTCTTTAGCCCTCTTATTTTTATTTATTTATTTATTTTTATTTTGAAAATATTGTACAGAGGAGTTAAAATTACATGGGCAAGATAAAGAGTACATTTCTTATCAAGAATTTTAGCCTCCTCCTTTGTTTACCCTTCCCATCCCTTCCCATCCTCCCCCCGACCCCCAATCCTCATCGAACCCCCCATGAAAGTTGTAAAGTTCATTTTCCACATAACGACTTGTACATCTCAATGTTGGAATGTAACCCACTTATTTATTGGGCAGTTGTTTCTTTGAGGATTTGTTGTTGGGGGATTTAATGTTTTGAGTTCCAGGTATAGTTCACATATGAGAACCTTGTCCATTGTATGGCTAGTGAATATCTTCTCCCAATAAGTAGGCTTTCTATTGATCTTGCTAGCTATATCCTTTGCCATGCAGAAGCTCTGCAACTTAATGCAATCCCATTTTTCCAAATTTTCTTTGATTTGTTGTGTTTCTGTAATGATTTCAGACCTGCAATGTTTTCAGAGTGTCTGCTTTGACTCCGAGGTCCTTGATCCATTTGGATTTGATTCTGGTGCAGGATGACATTATGGATCTATTTTTGATTTTCTACAAGTGATTAACCAATTTTGCCAGCACCATTTACTGAAGAGGCTGTCTTTCTTCCATTCTATTTTTTTAGTTCCCTTATCAAATATTAGATGACTATAGGTCTGTGGGTTTACTTCTGGGTTTTCAATTCTATTCCATTGGTCCTGAGGTCTGTTCTTGTGCCAGTGCCAAGCTGTTTTGATTACAATGGTTTTGTAGTAGTGTTTGAAATTTGGTATTGATATTCCTCCAGCACTGTTCTTTCTGTTAAGGATCGTTTTTGCTATTCGGGATCTTTTATTGTTCCATATGAATTTTTGGATTGCCTTTTCTATTTCCTTGAACAATGATGTTGGGATATTGATAGGTATCACGTTGAATTTTAGATAGCCTTGGGAAGTTTTGCCATTTTCACGATGTTGATCCTTCCAATACAGGAGAATGGGAGTTTTTTTTGCCACTTTCTAAGTTCTGTTTTGATTTCCTTTTTCAAGTTTTTAAAGTTTTCATCATAGAGATCCTCCACTTCTTTGGGTATATTAATTTCTAGGTATTTTATTTTTTGTGGGGCTATGACAAATAGAGTTGTTTTCTGGTTTTCAGCATGCTTTTCTCATTGTTGGCATACAGAAAAGCCATTGTTTTTTGAGGATTAAATTTATACCCTGCTACTTTACCAATATTTTGAATCAGCTTGAGTAATTTGAGAGTGGAGTCCGTGGGATTCTTTAAATACAAGATCATGTCATCTGCAAAGAGGGAGAGTTTTACTTCTTCTTTCCCTATTTGGATCCCTCTAATGTTTGCATCTGGTTTTATGGATTAACTAGGCATTTAATTCTAAATTGAAGAGAAGTGGAGACATTGGACATCCTTGTCTCGTTCCTGAGTTAAGAGGATATGGCTTTAGTTTTTCACCATTAAGTATAATGTTGGCTGTAGGTTTGTCATATAGAGCCTTTGTTGTACTGAGGAATGTTCCCTGGATTCCTAATCTTTGCAGAAGTGGTGTTGGATCTTGTCAAATCCTTTTTCTGAATCTATTGAGATAACCAGGTGGTTCTTGTCCTTGCTCTTTCTGATGTGATGAATTATATTAATTGATTTGTGTATATTGAACCAACTTTGCATGAAATGAATCCTGAAATGAATCCTGTTTGATCGAGTTGCATGATTTTTTGGATGAATTGTTGAAGTCGATTGGCCGAAAGTCTGTTGAGAATTCCTGCATTAATGATCATCCAAGAAATGGGTCTATTGTTCTCTTTCTTTGAAGACTCCCTGCCTGGTTTTGGGATGAGGATTATGATGTCTTCATAGAATGAGTTCGGTAGTGAACTTTCTCTTTCTATTTCATTGAAGATTTGGAGGAGTTTTGGTGTGAGCTCTTTTTTGAAGGCCTTGTAGAATTCCTCTGTAAATCCATCGGGATCTGGGCTTTCGTTAGACGGGAAGACTCTTCCTGCTGTTTCTATTTCATTGTTGGATATGGGCCTGTTAAGATGGTTTAACTCATCTGGGTTTAGTTTCTGCATGTCAATATTTGCTAGGAAAAGGTCCATTTCTGCCAAGTTCTCAAACTTATTAGCATAAAGTTTTGAGAAGTATTCCCTTATAATGTTCTGAATCTTGGTTGTTTCTGTGGTGATGTGTCCATTCTCATCTCTGAGTTTATTTATTTGGGTTGTTCTCTTCTTTTTCTGGTAAGATTTGCTAAAGTTCTGTCAATTTTGTTAATTTTATCGATGAATCAACTCTTTCTTTTGTTGATTCTTTCTATGGTATTTTTGGATTCTAATTCTTAATTCTGATTTAATATAAATCATTTCTTTCCATCTACTGGATTATTCAAGGAGGCTCTCAGATGTCTCATTAAATTGTTGGTTTCAGATATCTACAAGTTGTTTGTGTTGGAACTCAGGGCTATAAACTTGTCTCTAAGTACTGCCTTTGCTGTGTCCCAGAGTAGGTGGTAATTTGTGTGTTCATCTTTGCTGAATATCATGAATATTTGAATTTCTTTGTAATGTCTTTCATGACCCACTGGTCAATCCACAGTGTGTTTATCAGCCTCCATGTGTTACAGGACTTTCTTCGGTGACTTTTGGTGGTGAGTTCTAATTTTATTCCCTTGTTGTGTGAGAGAATGCAAGGTATAACTTCTATGTTTCTGAATTTGGAAAAGTTTGTTTTGTGACCTAAAGTATGGTCTATGTAGGGAAATGTGCCATGAGCTGCTGAGAAAAACGTGTATTCTGATGCTGCTGGTGAAATATTCCGTAGATGTCTGTTAAATTTAGTTGATCTATGCAGGTGTTTAGATATGCAGTTTCTGTGTTGAGTTTTTGCCGAGTTGATCTATCTAGTGGGGAAAGTGGTGTGTTAAATTCCCAAACAATTAATGTCTTTGGATCTATGTCAGATTTGAGGGAAAGTAGTGTTTCTTGAAGAAATTTGGGTGCTTGGTAGTTTGGCGAATAGATATTTCAAATTGTAATATTCTCCTGAAGGAGAGATCCCTTAATTAGTATGTAGCAACCTTCCTTATCTCTTCTCACTATTTTTAATTTGAAGTCTATTTTATTTGTTATTAGGATTGCAACTTCCACCTGTTTATGTGGGCCATTTGCTTGGTAGATTTTGTTCCAGCCTTTCACTTTGAAAATGTGTTTGTTTTTATGGGCAAGATGAGACTCCTGAAGGCAGCAGATAGAAGGATCTTGCTTCTTAATCCAACTTGACAGTCTATGTCGCTTAATTGGAGAGTCAATCCCTTAAAGTTAAGAGTTAGAATTGAGAGCTGTTTGGGAGTTCCTGCCATTTTATGCCCCTTCTTGGGGGCTGCAGCAACTGGGTTCTTCCTATGGTTCTTGGATTCTAGTTTGAGTGCGGTTTCTTTGCCTTTATTGTGGTCTTGTTGATTTTCTATGTGTAATACATCGTTAAGTGTCATTTATAAGGCTGGTTTGGTGTATATATATTGTTTCAGTTGTTCTTTGGTATGGAAGGTTTTTATTTGGCCTTCGGTTATGAAGGAGAGTATAGCTGGGTACAGTATAATTGGATGATAATTGTTTGTCTTTAGGGCATGGCAGCTCTTCTTGCTGTAATTTTCTCCACTGAGATATCTGAGGTTATTCTAATTGGTTTCCTTTTGTAAGTGGTTGATCTTTACTCCTAGACTGCTTTAAGGATTTTTTCCTTGGAATTGATGCTGTGGGGATTATAATGTCAAGGTGGGATATCCTGTCATGGTCTGGTCTATTTGGGGTTCTAAAAGCTTCTTGAATCTGAATAGGTCTATCTCTTTGCATTTTTGAGAATTCTCTGCTTGGAAAATGTTAACCAAATTTCCTAGACCATTAACTTCTGACTCTAGGTGCTCCTCTACACCTATTATCCTCATATTAGACCTTCTGAGGGTGTCTTCCAAATGTTGAATAGCTCTAGCATATTTCTTGGATTTGTCTTGGATAGTTGTATGTTCTTTCTGTATAATAACCTCGCTGTCTTCAATCCCTCATATTCGATCTTCTACATGGTCTTCCATGCTCTCAAGACTTTCCACTTTGTTTTTTTTTTCCATCTATTTGGTCAGCTTTGATGACTTCAAATTCTTTGTTGGAGCTTTGTTTTAGATCTTATATGAACTTCATTACTTCCTTAATTTGGTGTTGTGTTTATTCTCAAATCACTTAGTTGATCGGTTATGGTTTCCTTGGACTCCCATTCCTTCTGTTAGGCTCCATTCAACATTCCCTTTCCGGTCTCCCTGACTTCTTTCAGCTGTCTTTTATTGGATTCCATGAATCGATTTTTGTGCTAGACACTATTTTAAGGCAAGCATAAACCAAAGTCCTGTAGTTGCACAGTCAAAAGTCTGGGCATTTTGTCAGTATAAATTTCTGGGCCTTTGTCAGTATCAAAGATGGAGCTCTCTGGTGGTGGGAGAGGGGCCACCTTCCCTCCTCTGCTTTCTGAGAAGGAGTGAGGATGTCAGGGTTCTATTCATGCCAGAAGCTTGGTGACTGGGCCCACTATGGTCTGTGATATGCAGCATGAATATATCTGTTCCTTGTCAGTTCTTCCTGGTGTTGAGTAGAATACGCACACTGTGTCTGGCATCTTTTTGACTGGACTCTCTCTGTAGGCATGGTGACTCTGGCCGCTGATTCTCAGATCTGTTTCCTTGCCTGGATATTCCATCTCTGGCCAAACACTCTGTACTGTGATGGCACACGGGGTGTGATTCTCTATCCTAGGACTGTTGACTGGAACACTAAAACTGTTGTCTATATGAAAGCTTGTTTAGCCTAGACCTTCTGCCATCTTCATCTGAATTCTAGATTATGACTTTTTATACTCTAACTTGGGACAATGATCTGCTGTCAGTTACTTTCCTCTCTTCTCCTTCTTTTGCCCTTCCACTTACATAATTTTTATTTAAAGAAACATATTTGAGCTTGTATTTCTAAATTCTTTAAAATTATCTGAATTTCTTCATACTTCTTGCAGACTCCTATATCTTTCTCAAGGGAATATTTTGTCACTACCATTTTTATCCTATATGATATTAGATATCTTCCTGCCTAATTCAGTGCAAGATATAAATTACACTCATTTAGATATTGCAACACTTGTACCACCATAAAATCCTTTCTTACAAAGAAATAATGATTTTAGTATTTCTGGGGAGGTGTCATCTGTCATTTTTGAATGACCCTAAATGATACTTACATGCAAACATTTTCAAACCAATATGCCATTCAGTAGATGAACGAATCAACAAAATGTGATATATATATGTATATATATATGTATATATATGTATATATATATGTATATATACATATATGTATATATATCACATTTTGTTTATATATATATATATATATATATATATATATATATATATATATATATATGGTTGAATTCTATGCTTCCAATTCAAAAGGAAATGGAAAGATTTTTTAAAATCCTGCTGAATAAAATAAGCCAGACCCAAAGACACAGATTCCATAGTTTCCCTCATTTGTAATAATAGGATATGTATAGAATAACACTAGCAGATGAGCAGAATGGCTCAAAAGCTTTGCATATAGGACCATACAAGATCATGTTGAGCAAAATAAACATCTAGATATGGAAATAGAGGTTTTTCTTTGTGGGTGTTTTTTTTTAATGTACTATGTGATTTCTTTTTTCTTTTGTGTTTTCCCCTATAGTTTATCCCCTGCTGTATTTGATTTCAGTACTGTGTGTATTGCACATGCATTTATCTTAATTTGAGAAGGCAAGATGAACAACAAATTGGGGAGACAAAGTTCAAAGGGCAAACCAATGCAATAGCAATACTCACAAGACAACATGTTGGAAATTTACATTACAACTTGTGAGGGGTTTGGGGGGAAAGGAAAAGTGTGAGAAAAATGAGGTAGTGGGTAAAATTTCGACATGTTATGTATTCACTACCTTACAATTAATGCAACCCCTGTATATATCACCTTAAAAATAAAATTAAACAAAAATAAGTTAAATAAAGTATAATTTCACTGTATTGCTATAGTAAATATTATCCTATGTGCATTACCTTTTAAAAAATGAACACTATTTGGCATCTAATTTGAATTAATTACACCTTTCTTTATCAGAGGTTCATCAACTTGAATGTAATCTAAATATACAATATTTTCACAATATATCTGTCATAATTTTCAAAAAAAATTATAAGTTAATATTGTCCCATAGTAAAACAGAAAACAGTTTAATTCTCTGGAAACTCCTAACTTTTAAAACTGAATAATTGTAAAAGGACAGAATATATGTGTTCTTCAAAGTTCTTACAAATACTAACTACTCATTTTCAAATTCTGAACATTCCATATCAGAGATATTCAAAACAGTACCTGTTTGTATGATATTTAATTCTGCAATAACTGCAGTTTCTAATGGGGTGCTACATAGTGAGAAATCAACAGAAAAAAAATAGCCACATTCTGGTGGATGATATAACTACGAAGTATGTGTAATAATTAATTCCTCAAGAGTAAACATTTGTTCATCAGAGTAAGCTATTATTTCTGTGATCATCAATCCCAAGCTTTTATGCCATAAAGTCTTCGTAGCCCAACAGTTTCCAATTTGTATGGTGCACCTTAAAATTCCCTTAATTCACATCATGAATAGCTTATCAATATTGTGAAAAAATACTACACTTGTGCTAATATGATGCCTTTCCTATTGTGGAAAGTACACTACACTAAACTTTGCTGCAACATTTTTCTGAGTTCTAGAAATCAGAGCACTTGCAAATATTACTTATATTTTTATCTATCATAGATATTCAGGAGGCTAAGATCAGAAGATTGTGGTTCAAAGCCCACCCAGTCAGGAAGATTCCTTAGATTCTTATCTCCAATAAACTTCTCAGGAAAAGCCAGATTCAAGTGGCACTGAGGTTGAAGTTGTAGTGCATGAGCCTTCAGCAAAAACTGGCTCAAAGAGAGTGGCCAGGCCCAGAGTTCAAACCTGAGGACAAACCAAAAAATAGAACCAACTCCAACCTCGCATTTTTCTCATTGTATACAGAGGCATGTAATTAAGGAAATTTCTTCCTGTATTACAAATAGATAGAAGAACCAAGACCTCACACAATTATTGTCTTCATACCATGTTACACCAAAGCCTCAAAAAATTGCTTGTTCTAAATTAATAAATTAATATCATCCATTTGTTGGCAACTCTGTGCAGATTATTCACACTATCTCATTTTATACATGAACTGTTGGAATTATCAATTAACTAAGTTCTAATTATACCTCGTTTGAAAGAATATTTTAAGCAAATAAAATGCCTGATTCATGTGTGAATTCGTCAATTAAAACCTCTACTTAAAAAGAATTTTGTAGTATCCTATAGAATATGAAATTAGAAACAAAACCAAAATATTTATTTTAAATATAAATTCTAATTTAGCAAGGTCTACAAAGTCCTACATTAGATGAACTTTGTATTTTTCCAGGCTTAAACTTTTGTAATCCTTCATTATTTCTTTTAAATCCAACAGAATGATGCTTATTTTTTCAAATTTTTGATTGGGAATCATGAGCCATTTTGCATCTAGGAATGTTGTGTAATGCAGAGAGCATTTAAAACACAACTGAGGATTATATATGAGTTGCATTTCAATAGGAAACTTGCCTTCTCAAAACATAGTGACAAAATTAGCCCAAACTTCCAACTGTGTATTCCTTTCTTGTTTTTTGGTGTGTTTCATTGAGACAAAATTATGCTACCTGGTCCAGGGAAGGTATCACTATGTAATCCCACTCTCTAATCTCCTGTCTTACCTTGAGTGCTAGAATTCCAGGCTTGTATCAAATTGCCCTTCCATAGTTTGGTGGTTTATTTAATCTAGATACAGACTAGAAATTCTGAACTTCTCCTATGATCTTATTCATTAGACTGACTGTTCAAGTTGTTTATGTACTACTTTCAAAGATGTTCTATCATTTCACACAGGATATGAACATTTTCAGATGCACCTGCAGGGGTCTCTGATTCCTTCTTCCAGGGATCCAATCCCTTTAATAATGATTACTTGACTTTCTTTTTATCTCTGGTCCCTAGGTATGTAATATTATCAAACTTTGAATAAATTTCACTTGAGGACTTTCTAATATTAAAAATTATCACTTGATCTAGTCTTACTCAGGATATATTTTCTATTGTTTTCTAACATTTCTCCATATTCTGAGAGTTGTTTTATTTGTGCAGGTGTGTTTGCACATATATGTGCCTCTGTGTGTATGTGTATGTTTGTATGTGTGTATGCAAAAGCCTCAGCAACCTCATTCAGCAATCTTGCTCATGACTAGTATTCCATCACTTGAGTTCACGCCTATAATTCTAGGTATTCAGGAGGCTGACATCTGAGGATTGCAGTTCAAATCCTGTATGAGTAGGAAAGAAATGTTCTGAGGCACTTATCTCCAATTAACCACCAGAAAACTGGAAGTGGCGCTGTGGCTCAAGAGGTAGAACACTAGTCTTGAGGTGAAGAGTGGAGAGATATTTCCCAGGCTGAGTTCAAACCCTGTCTCAACCATCAAAAAGAAAGAAAAAAAGAAAGAAAGAATAAAGATAAAAGAAAGAAAAAGAAATGAGATCTTGGCCACCAGTTCATTGCCAGTATAATTCCTGCTTTCTCACCATGGACTTTTTTTCCAGTTAAGTCCATGCTCTTATATCTAACTTGCTTTGGAACCAGAATTATTCTTCAATTGTACATTTTACAAATTTGCGTGATTAGCAACCATGATTTAGAGATAGAAGTTGAAAGAGAGTGGCCTCATCGTTCATGTTCCTCTTAGTATTAATTATTTCTCTATGTCACTCCCATAGATGTACATAATGGCCTTGGCTTTATTGGTTCAATGTTGTCTTATTTGCAGAGTCTTCTATAGTATATTGAACCATTATACTTAAACACAGAACTTTTCTTTCTCTTATTATTCCTATTGTTTCTTCTACTGTTAACTTGTGTACACTTGGGAAATAATTCACAACACACACACAAATAAACTTTTCTGAGAATCTTTTTCAAGTTAAGTTTAATTTAAGAGCACTTACGGAATTTGAAGTTAATGTACTCATGGATAATGGTTTCTTTTATGTTTTTATAGTAAAAAATAATGTACAGAGGGCTTAGAGTTACATAAGTAAGGTAATGAGTACATTTCTTATTGTTACATCCTCTTTTGTTTTTCCTGTGTTATCCATTCCCTCCCCATCTGCCCAATTCCCCCTCCCCTCCACAAGTTGTAAAATTCGTTTTCTACATAGTGTCTTGTTCATATCATTGTTACAATAGTTCATCCTGAATCTTTGTTTCAGCATTTTGTTGTTTCAATTCCCCTTCCCACACTAGAAAAATGTATATGCAAGATGCAGGGCACCAACATCATATCCAGTGAAAACAGGAGTTATATCATGCGGGAAGAACATGGAGGAGAAACGAAAAAATCACATAGTACATTTTAGATACATTAAAAACAATTTCAATAAAGAATAAAACAAGTTGTGTCCCTATCTTAGGTTTCATTTTTCTTAACATTATCTTATATGGCCATATGTACATGAATAATGTTTTTAAATTTTATATTTTGTATTTACTAAGTTGTCTCTGAAAGGCGTGTTACCTCATGTCCAAAGATGTCTTTGTGCTAGTTCTATGAAGCCTGAAAACATTCATTTTACCTGAAGAGGGTACCTTTCTTCAATTTTTTTAGCTCCCTTATCAAAGATTAGATGGCTATAGGTTTGTAGGTTCATTTCTGGGTTTTCAATTCTATTCCAGTGGTCCTGAGGTCGATCCTTGGAGATTCCTCAAAAGACTCCACATAGAGCTCCCCTAAGACCCAGCAATCCCACTTTGGGGCATTAACCCAAATGTTCACAAACAAGGCCACATTAGAGGTACCAGCACGACTATGTTTATTGCAGCCTTATTTACCATAGCTAAGGTATGGAACCAACCCAGATGCCCCTCAGTAGATGAATGGATCAAGAAAATGTGGTATATATACACAATGGAATCCTATGCCTCCATCAGAAAGAATGACATTGCCACATTTGTTAGGAACTGGAAAGACTTGGAAAAATTATATTAATTGAAGTAAGCCACGCCCAAAGAAACATAGGTCCCATGGTTTTCCTATTTCCAATAACTAGTATATGTCTGAGTCAAACAGAAAAGGTCAGATAAGTTGATGTTAGGGAAATGAACCCTAAGATATGTATTCGAATGTTTTTTGTTCTTTCATGTGACTTTTTCTAACACATTTATAAGATGATTTCCTTGTTGCTTTTTATGTCCCTTCCCCACGGGATAACAATAACCCCTGATTTCACTGTATTTGATGTCGGTATAATTTCTGGAGGGGAACGGAAAAAAAAACAAATCATTTAAATAGGGATACAGGTGGAACCATTGCAGCAATGAGATGTACAACTCGTTATTTCAAAAACGAACTTTACAACTTTGTTGTTGGGGGGAGGAGGATTGGATGGAGGGGGGGAGGGGAGGATGGGAAGGGGAAACCAAGGAGTAGGCTACATTGCTTGATAAAAAATATACTCATTCCAGATCTTAGCTATGGTAAATAATGCTGCAATAAACATAGTTGTGTTCGTAGCTTTAGTGTGGTCTTGTTTGTAAACATTTGGGTAAATGCCCAAAAGTGGCACTCCACATCCCCTCCAGCATCTGTTGTTATTAGAGTTCTTGATTATACCCATTCTAACTGGGGTGAGGTGATATCTCAATGTTGTTTTGATTTGCATTTCTTTTATGTCTAGGGATTGGAAGGGGAAACCAAAGAGTAGGCTACAATGCTTGATAAAAACTGTACTCATTATCTTGCACATGTGATTGTAACCACTCTGTTCAGTATTTTCACTGTAAGAAATATATATTCATTGTTAGAAAAAAAAGAATCCAAGCTTGAAGAAACTGTCCCTGTCTTTTTTCGAGTGTGTTCTTTATTCATATAAAAACTTCTTCTTTAAAGTATTTCAAAAGGAAACAATTTGCCATTTGAAGGCCAGCATAGAACAAAAGGAAATAAACATTGTTTTAAAAGTTTTCTTTTGCAAGGAAACAAAGATTTGGAGGTTTTAATTTGTCTTTTGCATGGATATTTCACTATTGAGATGATTCTGTTGTTGCAGGAGTCACTTATTAATTCCTTTAGTCTTGTCCTGAATTCTCCAGCACAATTAGTATTAGAAAAAAGCAGGATCCAGTGAGTATGATCAGCAAAAGGAGCCTGTTCTCAAACCAGTGCTTTATGGATGGTCCCAAAGAAATATGTGCGTTTTTTTCTTGTTCGTTTGTTTAGTTTGTCCTGGTTCTGGAGCTTGAACTCAGAGGCTGGACCATGTCTCTGAACAAATGTCTTCCCTGGCCAACTTCCCCCAAAGCTAGGACTCTACTACTTGAGCCAAAATCCACTTTTGGCGTTTTTGGTGTTTGGTTACAGATAAGAATGTGACAGACTTTCCTGCCTAGGTTGGCTTTGAACTGAGAAAGTAAGAAAGCCAAGTGACATCAACTGTATCAAGATTTCTGTTTTGAACCAAGAAATACTAGACAAAGTTTATTATAAAGCTAATATTTGACAATTTTTAAAAGAAAAGAATATGTCTAACAAAGAATCCATAACTTAAATAACTCCACAAATGTAGGTGCACTGAATCATTTTGGACGCATTTTTTTCATCTGCTTGGGAAGATAACTACTGACTTCATAGATTCCTTTTGGGGAAACTTAGTCATATTTGCCTGTTGTCACTGGCTTTGTACACATGCATGCTGTACATGCTTCTAAGGGCCCTACATAAAGAAGTCTTGAAATTCTCAACAGTATTTAAATAAGATGCTCCAGCCTAAGGTTAAGATTTTAGGTGTGGACATTTATCAACACTCCTGATTCAGACTCTACTTGATATAATTTTTAATCAATATTTTGTTTTTAGTTTTGTTCTTTGTAAATTCACATGCACCTATGAAAAATTGTGTGGACATCCCAATGATATTCTCAAAGTACCTCTTAATCATGACTCACAAAAAGTTGTATTATATTACGACAAGGAAAAATGCTATAAATAAAGAAAACAATAATTAAATATTAATGATTACTAAAATAAAAAACAAAACAATTACCAGGGTTTTCAGTATTTGAAGTGTACATAGTAGAGTTTACTATTTTCTCATATTCCTGTACATTTAAAACTGGATAAAGCTATAAGTAGCATTTAAATTTACTCACTAAGATTACTATTTATAGTTCATCTCATCATTTGTATGTGGATTATATCATTATTTGTTCATCACTAACATATAACGTAAAGGAGCCCTGAAGATTTAACAGAAACTGTGTACTTAAAATCTTAACTTAAAATCTTAACTGCTTCTTTACACAGTCTTTGCAACTTCTCATTAGTAAAGTGTCTATAAAATCTGAAATGTACATACTTACTAGTACATGCTACCAGAAATATTATATACTTTATCAAAAATTTTTATGACCTGCCAAACAGTCTTAATTTTGCCATATATAAGCAAATCCCAAAATTAAACATATTTAAAACATTAAAACTTTTAACAAACCTTAACATTTGCTGCAATGATCATTATGACAAGTGCCTTTTGTAGAATAATTGAATTCTTCCTCCTACAAATCTCATGAACAACAAATATCTGGAATTATTTTGTTTTTGATATGTCAATCTTGACTTTATTCTTAAATGTGTGCTTATGTAAGAAACACATGGTTCTAAAATTTCACAATTTTTTTGAACTTATTTTTGTTGAATTGTCTAGTTTAAGAAAATCAATTACTCTTTATAAAAATGTTTTGTGCTCAATTTGGCTGCACACACACTAAAATTGGAACATACAGAGAAGATTAGCATGGTCCCTGCACAAGGATGATACACAAATTAGTGAATCGTTCCATATTTTTACAACAACAGATGCTGGAAGGGATATGGCCAGAAGTGAGCCTACTGCATTCTTGGTGGGAGTGTAAACTTGTTCATCCACTTTGGAAAGCAGTTTGGAGGTTCCTCAAAAGCCTCCACATAGAGCTCCCTATTATACAGCAATCCCACTTTTGGGCATTCTCCCAAATGATCACAAAACAGTCCATACTAAAACTACCACCACAACAATGTTTATTGTAGCATTATTTTCTATAGCTAAGATATGGAACCAACCCTGATGCTGCTCAGTAGAAGAATGGATCAATAAAATGTTCTCTCTCTCTCTCTCTCTCTCTCTCTCTCTCTCTCTCTCTCTCTCTCTCTCTCTCTCTCTCTCTCTCTCTCTCTCTCTCTGTGTGTGTGTGTGTGTGTGAATGTACACTTACACAATCACATTGGAAAGCAGTCTGGTGAGTCCTCAGAAAGATAAATATTGACCTTCCTTATGGCCCACTCATACCACTTCTAGGCCTCTATCCTGAACAACAGGTACCAATATTCAAGGACAAATGCACTTCCATGTTTATTGCAGCACTGTTCACAATAGCCAGGATATGAAAACAACCCATATGTCCCACCAGAGATGAATGGATCAAAAAACTGTGGTAACTATACACAACGGAATATTTTCCAGCCATTAGAAAAGACAAATTAATGGCATTAGTAGGGAAATCAATCAAGCTACAGGAAATCATGTTGAGCGAGGTGAGCCAAAATCAAAGAGACAAATGGCACATGGTCTCCGTGATAAGCGGATGTTAAATCCAAAATGTAAGGTGATATGACAAAATTAACAACACTTAAGAAACCAAGAACTTCCACTCATCTGGTCGAATCACTACTAAATAACCCCATTCTGCTGATCATATGTGCACACTGAAGGGAAACCAGGAGGACGACACAGAACTAGAGGGAATCAGGGAAAAACATACAACAGTGGGATCCATCAGCTGCACTGGACATTGACCAAAATGAACTAAGCAACTCAATGTCACTGGAGGGAGGGAGGGAACAAGTGGGAAAGAGGGAACAGCTGACGCTTATGCAATACAAAAGAAATATACATATTTCAAAACAAAAAAGTTTACATATGGAAGAAATAACTCTATTGCAAAGCTCATAGAATTCATAAATGTTGTAGACCATAATAGACAATTTGCTCCATCGAAGTTTGAATGTGTTTGTGACTTAAACTAAGCATCACTATCCCACAATATTGTGAAATTTGGGAAAGTATGTAACCACTTAATCACAATAAAAACATTTGAAAAAATGATGAAGGTGGAAAACTAAGTTGCTCTAAAAAACAAAAAAGGAAAATGTTCTGTGTGTATTTGTGTGTACACACACACGCACACACATATACTATATATATATATATATATATATATATATATATATATATATATATATATATGAATTCTATGCCTCCATCAGAAAGAATGACAATGCTCAATTTGTTAGGAAATGGAAAGATTTGGAAAAAAATTATATTAACTGATGTAAGCCAAGTCCAAAGAAACATAGGTCCCATTGAATCCCTTATTTGTAATAACTAGTATATGTCTGGGATAAGCAGAAAAGTTGAAAGCTTATGTGTATATGACTAGATAAGTTGATGTTAACCTAAATAACCCCCAAGATAGAGACACAAGTGTTTTTTTTTCTTTATTGCTGTTGTTTCTCACGTATTTATAATGTACGATGTGATTGTTTTTCTTTTTTATACGTTCCTCCCCAACAATATAACCCTGTTTTCACTTTATTTGATGTTGGTGCACCTGCATCTTGAATGTACACTTCTCTAATTTGGGAAGGGAAAGGGAAAAAACAACATGCTTAAATAGGAATACAGTTTGACCCATTGTATAACAATAGATGCACAAGACATTATTTTGAAAAAGGAACTTTACAATTTAGGCTAGGGACATTTGGTGGGGCTTTGGGGTATGAGGAGTGTACTTGTGGAGGTGTAAGGGAAGGAATGGTGGGGGAAAAACAAAGGAGGAGGTAACAATGCTTGATAGGAAATGTACTTATTACTTTGCTCATATAACTATAACCCCTCTGTACAGTATTTTTACAACAAAAATGTATAAAAATGTTTTGAGATGGAAGAGTTTATGAAGCCCATTTTACCCTTATAATATCGTTAACAAAGAAATTAATGCAAAACACTGATATGAAGATATTTTGAAAAAGTGAGTGTGTGTGCATTCCTGCGTGTTGGCATGCTCAGAGTTTGAAATCAGGGCTTCAATATCTTGCTACGTCTTTCTCTCTAGATTGGTGAGTTACTATATGAGCTACATCTCCATTCCTGACCCTTTGCTATTTCGTTAAAATTTTGAAAAATAATCTCATGAATTTATTTTGTCCTGTTGACTTCCAAATATTATCCACAGATCTCAGGCTCCTTAATAGGTATCCCGAGTAGTTAAGATTATAGGTGTGACAAACCAGTACCAGGCTTTCAGAATAATTTTAAAAGTAGAAGAAAATTTACTTCACAGAGGCCTGTTTTATCATCTCCTTGTCTTAAAGCATTTTGCAGTGATTATATGTGAAATTTTTCATTCTTGAATTATTAAAATACAGTAAGTGATGATATTTAAAACATTTAGTACTTTTTAAAAATGATACTGAAACTATGGGACAGAAGAAATTTGCCTCTCTTTGGACCATAATTTATAAGCTCAGCTCTGTGCATGATAACCCAATGTCACCAACACAGTCTGTGTTGAAGACAAAATGTAAAAATGGGCAATAATTGCTATGCTATTATTTCTTGGACAGTATGAATATTGAATTGAGAGTATCAGAGAATGGAGAGAATTTATCTACCTTTTGTGTATTGCTGGAAGACTTTTGGAAAATTTGACTCATTTTCTTCCTCACTGTGTGTCTTGGGCCATGCACTTAGTGCCTTTAATTACAATTTTTCCCAACACTAAAATGGTAATAACATTAGCATTATAGCAAATGTTATCTTAAGAATTAAGGGTCCTTAGAATGATGAACTCTTTTCTCATTCTTGTAGAGGCATTATCAGATGAGAGGAACTGTATTTTTTTGTTTGCTTACTTCCATTTATTCATGAATTTGAAATCTGAACTTCTTAAGACTGAAAGAAACCAAAATTAGACACGCAGGCTTTGGAAAGAGCAATCAATGTAAAATAAATAAAATACATATAGATATGTAAAAGATCTGACTAAATTGTTATATAGTCTCAAGCATAAACAGAAAATGATTTAAGCAATATCATGTTATTGAAAATTGAAAAATGTTAGGAGTTGCTTAATTTTTTCCTTTTTACTACCTTGAATTAATTATTTTTGTATAGAGAGATTAAAGATGAGATTAACAATAAACTTGATTAAAAATGGACAAAAGTTCCAATAGACATGTTTTCCATAAACCCCTCTATATCACCAGTGGGTTTACACAGTTGTTTTTAATACAACTTCTGTGCTGGCTTAATGCTGTGAGAAGTCATTAGAGAAATGTAATTCAAAATTACTATGATACTACTTTATAACTATTATAACTCTTATCAAAAAAATCAAAGGAACAAGGTGTGATGGTTAAAGGTTTTAATTCCAAGAATTTAGGAGGTTGGATTTCGGTCTTAAGCCAGTCTAGAGTACTGAAGATAGTAAAAACTTGCCCTTTATTACCTTTTGAATAAAATGTAATCATGTTGGTAAGAGTGTGAAGAAAAGGAAATTTTCTACACTCTTGGTCAAAATCCAGGTTAGTATTTTCCTTGTAGAAAGTAGTATGCAGTTTTCTAAAGAAATCATACTTGAAATATCATCTGACCCACCAATCATGTGATTATTTCTCTCTGGGTAATTCATAAATATATCTGTAGTTCATTGTTATTCACATTATTCACAACAACAGCCAAGATGTAAATCGAAGTTCAGTGTTCAACGACACTAATAAAGCAACTGTGGTACATACACAAATATCTTTTTCTGTTTCATCCTTAAAATAACAAGAGACTGCTCCCATTACCCACAACTTACAATGACCTGTAAGATGTATTCGAAATGAAGAAAAATGTTATGTTCTGATCTTTGTAAACACACACACACACACACACACACACACTCACACACACACACACACACACACACACACATACACAAAAACCATCCTCAAACATTGACAGAATATTTTTGTAAAGTAAAGCATTTAGTTCGGGCATTTAGTTCACAATGCATAAGATACTAGATATACATTATGACCAGGTATAGAGTTGTAATGTACAACATGAGGATACAGGGGACAACATTGGCCTTATATAAGAATTAAGCTAAGTAAGTAGGAGTTGTTCTTCCTAGTAGTGGTTACTCTTTTAGTTGTTCTTCCTTCAATAATGGATAAGATGAATGTAATTCTTTAAGTATACCTGCCTATTTGCAGAAATAATAACAAAAAATATAGCAATAATGTTGCATGCTCAACGTAGAACAAAATGTCAAATTAAAATACATGAGATTATCATTCATGTAAACTAATTCTTACAAATGAAACCATGGGACTTATGTGTCTTTAAGTCTGGCTTACTGCACTAATATGATTTTTTTCCAAGATCTTCCATTTCCTTACAAATGAGGTGGTCACATTCTTTGTGATTGAAGCATAGTTTTCCATGTGCGTTTATCTGTGTGTGTGTGTGTGTGTGTGTGTGTGTGTGTGTGTGTGTGGGAGTGTGTGTGTCATTTTTGGTAAATATTACTGTGATACACAGTAGTAGCTTTACTGTGGCCTTGTTTGTGATCACCTGGTTATATGCCCAGAAGTGGGATTACTGGGTAATAGGGGAGCATTATTGTGTACATCAAGGATAATCTTAGTAGATGAGCAGAATAGTTCAATAGCTATGTACATATGATTGTATAAGGTGATTCTAAGTGAAATGAACTCCAAGACATGTTCTTTGTTGTTGTTGTTCTTAATGTACTGTGATTTCCTTTTATGTTTTTGTGTTTTCCCCACCTATGGTTTATCCCCTGTAGTCACTGTATTTGATTTTGATACCCTGGGTATTTTAAATATGTTGATCTGAACTAGGTAAGGAAAAGAAAAAAAAAAAAACAAAATGGTGAGACAAAGGACAAAGGGAGAACCTATGCAACAGTGGTATTCACAAGTCAATATGTTGTAAATAATCTTGGGGTGGGCGTTGGGAGTGAAGAGAGAGAAAAATAGGGGAAAGGTGTCGCTACCCGCCTCGACCAGCAAGGAAGACGCGACACCGGACTCTTCTCTCTGCAGTTTATTCAGGACCTTTTTGTAATCTTGTGACCCCAACCCCGGGGAGAATTCCCCACAGCCTTAAGTACCCGCTGGGTAGCCAACCCTGATACGCCACGTGGGAACCACCAATAGGTTCAGGTGCGCGGAAGCCAGCCAGATTCTTTGCCTTAGCCATATCAGGAGTTGTTTACCACAGAGACCACTCGCCATCGGGAAGGCGGAGGGCGGAAACCGGCACCATCTTCCAGGTGCGGCCTCTCGCAGCTCTCTACAGTTCCCCCTTTTTTGTTTAAAGAACACAGATGAGAACAGAGGTCTGATCCCTGTTGTGCAATTGCAAGGACTGCATACAAGCCTTCTCCCAGAGGGTACCTTCTCTAGGGATGACTCAGCCTGTCCATTGATTCGTTTTTCACAAGGACGGGAAAAGGCGAATCGAACCCGTATGCAACCAAACATGCTCTCCTCGAGGGCAAAACTCATGCCTCTCGACTGCAGTACTTTGGCTTTGCAATCTGTGTTCATTGTTTTAGGGTGGCAAGCCACGCTTAGGGGGACTGACCTGCTCCAATGACTGTAAAGGCTTGGATAATCATGGCTGCACTGCGACGCTGAGAACCTCTAATTTGGCAAATGCACCACAGACATACCAAGGAGGCTAACACCAGGAGGCCTATCAGGGCTCCCAAACCCGCCCCCTCCTTGAGATGAATCATAGCAGTGGAGATCCATGAAGATAACCCCTCCGCCAATCCGGTATCCACTCAGGTCGAGTTCACCATGACGATGACAACCCTGAGCTGTTCCATCAGCCTGTCGAACTCCCCAGTTCAATTACCTAAAAGATAACTAGACAATTGTTTAGACAAATTTGCAGCGTTTTTTGAATAGGTTTTTTCCTGGGCCTGAACTCTGGGCCTGGGCGCTGTCCCTCAGCTCTTCAGCTCAAGGCCAGCACTCTACCACTTCAGTCACAGCGTCACTTCCGGCTTTTTTCATTTTGGTTATGTGGTGCTGAGGAATCGAACCCAGGGCCTCATGCATGCAAGGCAAGTGCTCTACCACTGAGCCACCTTCCCAGCCCCATTCTTCTGGGTTAATTGCACCACAGCAGCAGCTAATCCAGCTCTCTGCAAACTTTCATCCATGCTTCTAGTCC
The DNA here is from genome assembly GCF_024711535.1 of Dipodomys merriami. Taxonomy (NCBI): domain Eukaryota; kingdom Metazoa; phylum Chordata; class Mammalia; order Rodentia; family Heteromyidae; genus Dipodomys; species Dipodomys merriami. Next base: position 529,544 of record NW_027202272.1, on the reverse strand, counting down.
CCTATTCTTATATGGGGTTATGGTGGCTCTGCATTCCTTAGTGCACTGCTCGTAAACAAGCTGTTTAATTAATGGCATGGCTGCATCTGGGTCACCAAAAATTCTGCCAGTAGCCTCGACCATACGGGCAACAAAGTCCAAAAACAGCTCCGTAGAGCCCTGCAGGATTTTGGTGAGATTGCCATTCACCTCGCCTTTATTTGGTAAGGCCTTCCATGCCTTTATGCCAATTTTATTGATTTGTTCATAAACTTGAACCGGGTAGCCTATCTGCTGATTGGCGAATCTCCCCTGTCCAAGCAGCCTATCTCTGTCCCAAGCTGGGTTTCCCCCAGCCTGATTGGCTGCAGCCTCTTCACTAGCAAATTCAATCAAAAAGGCCTTCCAATCTAAATACTGACCTGGGCTCAAACAAGCTCGTGCGAGCCCACTCCAATCACTGGGTGTCATGCAATGTCTAGGGCCTCCACCTGGGCTACAGTAAAGGAGGCTGTGATTCCGTATGTCCGCACAGACTCCGCTAAAATTTTATAACCTTAAAATCTAAGGGTTCATGAAACCGCTGTCCCTGTGGATCCTGAAATATTGGACAGGCTAGATGTAACTCGGTTCTGACCGCTTTCCACACGCCTGGGCTGAAAGAACAGCCAGGGCTGCCACTTCCAGGGTCCTCCGCATAGAGCGGAGGGGCCGAAGGTGTGGGGCGGTGCACAGAGGGCATGCATTCGTCTTTATCTGGGTCCTCTCTCTCCTTCCCTTTCCTCCTCTTTCTTATCTTTGTTTTTTCTATTTGTTCTATGAGTGATTGTAGTTCCTCTGAGTCTGTAGACTCAGAGGTCTCTAGTTCGGCAAAATCAGGGTATGACCCCCCCCTGCTCTCCTCCTTTTCGCTGTCTGCCCTTTCTGATCTTTCTTCCTGCAGCATTTCTAAGGCGGCCTGACCATTCTCTACCGCCTCACTGCAACGCTGGTCCTCGAGACAGCCTCTTATCAGTTTCCATATTGGTCTCACTCCGCTCTTAAGCGTTCCTTGTTCAGAGGCAAAACCTTGGTCCCTCCCTAGTTTCTCCCAAGGGGCCACCGTGAGGCTTCCAGAGACAGCGAACCATGGGGCAACGGTGTCACATTCATTCAAAAATCTCTCTAAAGTACTCTTTTTTATTTTTAACTTTTTTGAGTGCAGTAGCTCATTGAGAGCCCAAAACATTGGGTGTGAAAAAGAAGCGCCCATGTTTTAAACATTTAAAGCTGGTAAACAAACTTTTACTTTCACTTTTGGCTACTCTATTGACTAGCCCCGGGTTCTCAATCTCTCTTTATCTACCGAGAAGAGCAAAAATCCCCCCGCTCTTGTGGCGGATTCCCCTTTTACCTGGGAATTTACTCCCCGCTCTTGTGGCGGATTCCCCTTTTACCTGGGAACTTACTCCCCACTCTTGTGGCGGATTCCCCTTTTACCTGGGAACTTACTCCCCGCTCTTGTGGCGGATTCCCCTTTTACCTGTGGACTTACCCCCGCTTTTGTCGCGGATTCCCCTTTTACCTGGGGACTTACCCCCGCTTTTGTCGCGGATTCCCCTTTTACCTGGGGACTTACCAGTGCACCACCCTGACCGCAGAGAGTTCTGAGTCCTCGTTGGGGTTATGGCTGAGTTCCCCGTACGGGCCACCACGTGTCGCTACCGCCTCGACCAGCAAGGAAGACGCGACACCGGTCTCTTCTCTCTGCCCTTTATTCAGGACCTTTTAGTAATCTTGTGACCCAACCCCGGGGAGAATTCCCCACAGCCTTAAGTACCCGCTGGGTAGCCAACCCTGATACGCCATGTGGGAACCACCAATAGGTTCAGGTGCACGGAAGCAAGCCAGATTCTTTGCCTTAGCCATATCAGGAGTTGTTTACCACAGAGACCACTCGCCATCGGGAAGGCGGAGGGCGGAAACCAGCACCATCTTCCAGGTGCGGCCTCTCGCAGCTCTCTACAGAAAGGTTAACAAGTTAGAAAAGAAATAAATTAATTACGTTACTTATGTAACTATATCCCATCTGTACATTACCTTGACAATAAAATTTAAATAAAAAATAAAATATATGAGACCAGCATACAGGAGATGGGAGTGGGGGAAATACTGTAGTATCATAGAGTAGAACAGCTGGGGAGAGCAGTAATTTGACTTTAATGTAGGAAGTAATAAACTAGCATACAGATTTTCAGCCTCATGTCAGTCATTAAAAAGGGAAAACAAAATGCACAATCAGCAAACCAATTGAGATAAAATAGAAAACTAAACAATTAAGATAAAGGGATGACTTGGACCAAGAATAACAAATGACACAATTAGGAAATAAATAACAAGCTGCTGGGCTGGGAAGGTGGCTTAGTGCTAGAATGCTTGCCTTGTATGCCTGAGGCCCTGGGTTCGATTCCTCAGCACCACATACGCAAAAAGAAAAAAGTTGGAAGTGGTGCTGGGTCTCAAGTTGTAGAGCGCTAGCCTTGAGCTGAAATGCTGAGGTACAGCACCCAGGCTCAGAGATCAGGCCCCACGATTGGACCCAAAAAATAAAATTAAAAAAAATAACAAGCTGCTAAGTTTAAAAATGATCACCCTTAATTCTATTGACTTGTTTACATCACAATTTGTTAGAAGTATAATTCAAATCACAGTTTAATAGTATATTGTTTTAATAATAGTTTACTTATTATTGATTTCTTAACATTGAATGGTTAATATATAATTTTAATTTCATCAGCTATAGAAAAGAAGAAAGTGAAAATAATTTTAATAATATATTTAATGAATTGTAAAATTGAGAAGGATTAAATTTGAACAAATAACAAATCATTGCTTCATTTCTGTGAGTTAATGTAATAATTCAAAGTGTATTCTACACTTAGCAATCATCTTCACATCAAATAATAAATTATTACACATGACCCTTGGTATTATTTGGAAGAGTTCAGCACTGTGGTAAAATTCACACCACATAGTACACGAGGGTATGATCCCTCTCATATAGCTTAAATTGTGGAAATTTGATTTTTACATGCATGTTAATTTCTTGTCTAGGTCACATCTATAAAATTATTTAAAATTATATACACGAGGACTATTTCAGATGATAATTCAAAGTGATATTCATTAATTAAATTTTTATTATTTCATACCAAATAAATATTTACAGAGAGACTGAATTTTTCTGTAGATGTTGGTTTATGTGTGCCAGATTATACGTATTAAAGCTTATTTTATATTCCTGACATTGTTTCTAGAGTTGAATTTATTTGTCCATTACGGGTTAAGTGTATTATATTGGATATATGAAAGTAAACTGAATGTTTATTCCATTAATCCTTTGTCTAATCCCAATATGAATTATCCATGTGTTTGAAGTAATGAAAATAACAACAGATAAAAGCAAGATAAATCAGTCTGTAGTAGACAAGTATTTACCCCATATTTACAGAATATTCTTTTTTTTGGGGGGGGGGAGTCTGGTCGTGGGGCCTGAACTCTGGGCCTGGGCACTGGCCCTCAACTCTTCAGCTCAAGTCTAGTGCTCTACCACTTGAACCACAGCGCCACCTCTGGCTTTTTTCTTTTTGCTTATGTTGTGCTGAGGAATCGAATCCAGGGCCTCAGGCATGCAAGGCAAGCACTCTACCACTAAGCCATCTTCCCAGCCCTACAGAATATTCTTGGGAATATGTGCTCCAGGCTGGCCACAACTGAAGAATATTATGGTTTGAACTATCATAAGAGACGGAAGGAAGGCGAACCTTCCTTCCAAAAGTCTGATCCCAGGAATGTGATCTGCTTTATGGTGCCTACTTAGGAATGAATATTTTTCACAGTCAACTTTGAAAAGCCATCTTGATAGACGACTTCTGTAAGTGGTTACAAAGCATTATTGATGGATTTGCAAGGATGCCTGATTGCCTCATTTTGAGACAATTAACAGGAATTTAGTCAGTTGTTCTTTGTATCGTATGGAGTATTACTCATTGACTCTAGGCCAGGGGATCACAGGGGCCCAGAGAAACTACTACCTTGAATAGTAATCCTAGATATCTAAAACAAAATACACACACACACACACACACACACACACACACACACACACACACACACACTCCAGTAAGCACATCCAGGCAGGATTGCTATCACAGCCTAAAAGAAGTCAGGCAAAAAACAGAAGCTGAGAATCATTTAGCTGATAACTAATATCTTTTTTATGAGGCATACTCAAATGAGACTCAAGAGAGAGGATCAGAAAGACTGATCAGACTAAAATTGGTCACACAAAGATTGGAAAGTAGAATTCCTTGTAGTAAAAATAAATCATTGAAAGCTTGTGCATGTAAGAACATGACAGAAGAACAAATTCCAGAAATGCACATTTTCTTAGAAGTCAGCTAAATCAATTTTCAGTGCAAATCTTTGAATTCTTAAATATTTGACCACATGTGGGAGAAGGTTGAAAATAAAGAAAATTTCATCACTCTATTAGGAAGTCCAATATCACATTAGGGAATAATCAAGCATAGATTTGTAATAAAAAGAGAAAACAATTATTCCAAGTAAGGGTTTCATTTCTTCTGATGTAAAAGTTCTTAAATTAGGTGCTAGCAATTACCATACAATTGATCCAGTCCCCCAGCTGAGTTGATATTGACTGCAGTATTCCCACATGAAGGAAAAGAGAAAATTTACAAATGTCTGATGAAATGAGGTGAAGGTGAAGTGTTCTAATAGTAATATCTGAGGTTTAGACACAGGTGAAGAGGTGGATTTTCATTTCTAAAAATCCCCCATTTTTACCTGGTGCTAGTAGCTCACAGCTGTAATCCTAGCTACTCAGGAAGCTGAGATCTGAGGACTACAGTTCAAAACCAGCCTGGGCAGGATAGACCCTGAGACCCTTATTTCCATTTAACAATCAGAAAACCAGAAGTGGCACTGTCACTCAAGTGGTAGAGCACTCACCTTGAGTTGAAGAGTTCAGGGACAGTGTCCAAGTCCAGACTTCAAGCACCTCGAACAACAACAAAATCTCCCTTTCATGGACTACCTACATCTCTTCCTAACATTCAACCAAGGAGCCATTTTATCACCCACTAACATTTAAGTCCTAATCTAGCTACTGCAAATAGATTGATTTGGTATCTTATATAAAACGGTTCATATTTACGGAAACAAATACCAGCAGTGGTAACATTTTTCCAGTCCTTGAACTCTGGGCCTGAGCCCTGAACACGGTTATGCTGGTAGCTTTCATGTGAGCTTGTTTGTTATTTATTGGATTACTGCCCATGAGGGGAATTACTGAGTCTTAAGGGAGATCTATATTTACTCTTTTCAGGAAACTCCGTACTGCCTTCCGCAGTGGTTGAAGGAGATTCAAAGAAATAGAAAGTATTTCCCACCAACAGTGTAATAGAGTTCCAAATTGGCTACATCCATGCCAGAATTTGCTATAGTTAATTTTCTTAGTAATGGCCATTCTAATGGACGAGGTAGAATCTGTCTTGTTTACTTATAGATTTGTAAGCATCTTCTAGCTATCATAAATGAATGAATCCATGAAACCTATATTGCTCTGAGTCTGCATTCCTTTCTCTTTTCTCTCAATATAATTTTCCCAAACCTTTCATTTTCCTTACTACTGGTGAAAAGTCATCTTTCTGATGGGTGAATATAATTCCATTGTGTGTGTGTGAGTGTGTGTGTGTGTGTGTGTGTGTGTGTGTGTGTGTGTGTGTGTGTGTGTGCGTGTGTGAGCGTTTGTGTTGGTAAGATGACTATAGGCCCGTGTATTCATTTCTAAGCATTCTGTTTCATCTGTAATTTTGTAATTCCATATTATAGTTGCATTGCTTCTCTTCTACTTTGAAGAATATTGTTGGGATATTAATGAGTATTGCATTGCCAATTGTTTAGAGGAAGTATTGCAGTTTTCAAAATGTTAATTCTTCCAACCAGGAACATTGAAATACTTTCTATTTCTTTGAATCTCCTTCAATTTCCCTTTTTATATTTTTAAAGTTTTCACATATAGGGCCTTCACAATTTTAGTTAAATTAATTAATTCCTAGTTTTGTTGTTGTTGTATTGTTTTGTTTAGATTTGATTTTGAGGCTAGTACATATGAGGTGGTTTTTTGGATTTCAGAGTGGATCTTCCCATTGTTGGTAACAGAAAAACTACTGATTCTTGTGGTTTTTATACCCTGCTGCATTGCTGAAGGTTAGCATCACCTTTACTAAATAGAGGGAGGAATCCACAGGGTCCTTTAAATAAAGGATCATTTCAATTGTAAAATGGGATAGTTTTACTCCTTCCCTATTTGGATCTGCTTTATGTTTTTCTCTTGTCTATTGCTCTTGGAAGAAAGTCCACTACCATATTGAAGAATAGTAGAGAGTGGACATCCTTTTCTCATTCCTCATGTTAATGTCTTCATGCTTCCACCCTTAGGTAAATGCTAATTATCTGTGTCATATACATACTCAGTTTAATATTGAGGAATGTTTCATGCATTCCTAGGTTCCCAGACCTTTTAATCATAAAGGGGTATTGGAGCTTGTTAAAAGCTATTTCTATATCCCTATTGACGATCATGTGTTTCTTGTCCCTGCTTTTGCGGATGGTTTGTATTATGTTTATTGACAAGAATGTTGACTCAAATCGTATCCAAGATGATTCCTACTTGATCATACCATATGATTTTTTGTTAGTTGCTGAAATTGGTTAGTGAGAATTTTATTAAGAAGTTCTGCATTAATGCTTATCAAAGAGTTTGGTTCATAGTTCTCTTTCTTTGGTGAGTCCCTATGTGATTTGGGGAGGAGACTAATTCTAGCTTCATAGAATGCGTTTGATAATGTGTCTCTCATAGATACTAAATGGATGCATCTTGGTTTTTGATACAACTATCTAATCTATGTCTTCTATTTGGAAATTTATGTCCATTGATATTGAGAGTTAAGACAGAAATATCTGATAAGTCCTGCTATGTTATACACCTGTTATATAGGAGCTGTGCCTCATCTACTCTTAATATATTTACCTTGTTCTCTGGTAGGGAGCATTTTATATGACCAGTTCCTCTTCTTCTTGATCTTCTCTATGTAGGATATATTTGATCATATTCTATTCTGATAATTTGGTGGACATACTTTGTTTCAAGTTTTCTTTGTCATGAAATATGTTTATATATCCTTTAAATGTAAAGGAGAGTTTGGCTTGGGACTGTATTCATGGTTGGTAGTTGTTTACCTTTAATGTTTGTCATATATAATGCCAGGCTCTCCTTTTTACCATATAAGTTAAGAAATCTGTATTTATTCTGACTGTATATTCTTTATAAATAATCAATCTTTTCTCTATGGCATCTTTAAGAATCCTTTCCTTGATCTTTAATAATCCTCTAATGGATTATGATGTGGTGGTGGATTCTTCAGTTCTAGAAGTCTGATTGGTTTCTAAAGGCTTCTCTTCTTTGAATGAGCCTATCTCGTTGGATTTTTGGCCTGTTCTCTGCTAGAATTCTGTAATATGCTTCCCATCCATTTAATATCTTGCTCTTCTCCTTCTTGATACCTATCTCCCCGAAATTTGATCTTCTAACTGAGACTTGAAGTTCTGGCAAGATCATTTCTTATTTCTTGGATTTGTTCTAAATGATTATTTCCTCGTTCCTATTAGATCTATTCTGTCTTTGACCCTGACATTATCTTCTATGTCATCTATTTGCTGTGGAGATTTCTACTTTGTTTTTTATTTCCCTGTCTTCTAATTGGTCATTTTTTAGGGGTTCTGTGTCTTTATTAAAGCTTTGTTTTAGGTCTTGTATGGACTTTCTGGACATTTTTTCTTCGGTTGGGGGAGATGTAAGGATTGTTTTCTTAACTGTGTCTTATGTCATATCTTTTAACTAGGCATGCATTTTTTCTTGGACTCCCTTGTCTTCTCAGAATTTATTTATCTTTCTGTTTGAAGTCTCCATGAATTATTTTGCTAATGACTGGTTGGTCTCATCTTGTTTACAAATTTCCTTGTAGAAGTTTTCTATCTTTCCATTAATCACATTTTCCAGCAGTATCTGTAATACATTTTGATAACTAACTTCTACGTCCTTGATTGTCTATTCTAATGTCTGGTTATTTACTGTATGAATAATACTACTTTGACATTACTTTTTTGTATTTTTTTGATTTTTTTTGTCCATTTGGAGGTTTTCTTTTGGGGGATCTATGATATTAATAGGTGACTCTCTATGTTCTTAGTTAATTTGCAGGGTCTTGGTTTGGCTTCCAGTTGTAATGTGTTTTTCTGGAATTGCATTTTTGTTGAGTCCATTAAGTGTAGGAATAGAAATCTGTTGTGGTGAGATGTTGTGATGTTAATATTTGTGGTTCCAGTGACCATTTGGACTGTCCAGTGGTATGGCAAATTGTCTATGTATATGGATGTGGCTTTCTCTGATGTACACTTCTGTTCCTGTTTTTTTTTTTTTTTTCCATGTTGCCTTTCATTTCCACACTGCACATGTGCTTTTGAATGTGTTGCCCAATGTGTTCCTGGGTGGCACCTTTTCATAGATTTCTCTTTTCTTGTGAATACAGTATAAAACCTTCTTATGAATTGTATGTCTATAATTATATATATATTTATAGCTGCATATCTATAATTATAGCTGATTTCATGTGACCCTCTAGCTGTGGAGTACCTGCTACGACTCTAAATTTCTGCTATATTAGAGATAGCTAGGATAATGTTCTGTTGTTATTCTGTCATTGTTTTTCCTCTTCCTCAGATTTATTTTTTATATTGTGGATTTTTTCACATAATTTAGGATTTTTGATTGTTGTATCAGGTTATTTTGTTTTCCTGCTTATGCTACTTTGAAATAGTGATTTCAGGCTTTTAAGAAGAAATAGAAACATATGTTATTAAATTGAGAGAAAGAGAAGACTTTTAAACCTATTTACTACAAGTAAATTAATATTAAGCAAAGCTAATGAAAATAATTACTTATTTACTCTTCAGAGGATGACTATAGTACTCTTGGATATCTCGGAGGAAAAGACTTTAGACTCGTTACAATTGTTGACTTACATTGAAATTACTGGCTAAACGTTCTTCAGAAAGGGAAAAGCTCCATTACTTCCATATTAGTATTATAAAATCATAATAGCTGCATGTTGAATTGTTTTCCCTTTGCTATTTTCAATTCCATTATTCATCCATTATGTATCTAGGGCTTTGAATGACCACTTCCTTAAAATACCTATATTGCTTATATTGTGATGCAAATCTCAGTAATATAAATTTGAATTTATCTGTGAGTCTCATCTTTAGTTACATTCATATGAAATTTATGCAGTCTCAAGTAAGAAACCTGACTTTTTTACTCTATTCTATGCTTTAATCAATAAATCCAGTCTCTTTAGAAATGCGTTCTCAGCTTTTAAATTGCTTCAGTAAACATCATGTGTTTCTAGACTTTTACTGAAGTAAATATAAAGTTTGGAACATGAGGACAACTCCGCTATTATCACTTCAAAGTAAACCCTTGGGAATTATTTTATATATAAAAATAAATAAGTGCAATGCAATGTTTATACATGAATAATATAATGGTTAAGTCAATTAGACACAAGAACTACCATGCAATTCTCAATTAACTTAAAGGCATCAAAATATTGTGTTCATGAATATCACTCATTTTTAAAAAATGATTAGTCAATACAACGTTTACATTCTATTTGAAATTTACAAAATGAAAATTACACTCAAATTTGCTGTCAATATCCTGTTTCCAGGAATACATTTATTTAGCAAACAAGGAAACAAAAAATAAGGGTTTGTCACATAGAATGAAAAATGTAGAAGCAGACTGTCTTTCCTTAAGATGTTAAGTACCTGCAAATCGTGTGATTTATTCAAAGATACTATACACACTCATAAGAGAATTTGTGATCAGAAGTGATAGGTAAGCAAAGTAACTGGAAAACTGTATGCTTAAATTGAGCTTTCAATAAAGGATGACAAGTTTTCAATAAATGAGCCTATTATTCTGTATCTCTAACACACATACAGCATTCTACATTTTCCCACATACTCCCATTCTGTTAGCTCAGTTCCTGATCGATATTCTTCTATTTCATGATTTCAATTCCTTCTAAAACAACAAAGTGGGCGTTTTTTTGTCTCGAGATCCAATACATTCTAGTATCTTGGAACAGTAGTATGAATTCACAGAGTTTGACTTGAATGTCAAGTATGAAGATGTTGTATTCAAGGTACTCTTAATTGGCCTGAAGCATACAAAGATATACAGTATACTTAGAACAAAAGACTTGATCTCAGGGAAACATACAAATCCAGGCAAGATCCTGAAGCAAAGAAAAGCAAGGGAGCACAAACATCAGTCAACTATAATTACAAAGGAATGGAACTGATCTCTGATGTGTCTGGGTGGCAACTCTATGTGTTTGTGTGTGGGTGTTTGTGTGTGTGTGTGTGTGTGTGTGTGTGTGTGTGTGTGTGTGTGTGTGTGTGTGTGTGAGTAGAGAGAGAGAAAGAGAGACAGACAGAGAGAGAATTTAGTGTGGCTTCCATATTTACAGTTCATAGAGCATTACTTGTTAGGGAAGAGGTGCTCATATTAGAGCTGTGATACTACTGTCATCACTTTACTGCAAACAAACACTTGCTTAATCTCTAATTAAATAGGGAAAATAAACTAACATCTTACATGATTGTTTTGACAATTAATTAGTATATTGAAGGCCAAAGGGAGGAATTGCAGATCAATATAATCTTTTTTTTCCTCTCTTCTAAATATTACACTGCAATAGATGTGATTTCAGGAGTCTCCTGCCATGTACTTCCAGTTGAATTACTAATATGCTTAATAATATGAAACATGTGATAGAGAAATAGATCAGCCAACAAGCACAAAGAATTTGTGATAAGATTGAGCTTCCAGCAGGGTTGCCACAACTTTTAGGAATGTAATTCCTTCATATGAACTTCAAATTTTGTGGCTTTCCCTGTGTGATTAAATGGCAAGAAGGTCTGTAGAAACAAGAATTCTTGTTCAGCCAAGTAGAAAGTGCTCATGTTCCCATCCTCAGGTTGCAAATTTCCATTCCATATAGACTTTCTGTTAGAGTGCTTTCATTTAATATACTTCAGCAACTCATCCTTCCCTGTGGGAGACAAGAAAAAAGATAATTTTGTTTGTATATTAAATTATGTAAATTAGTATGTACAGGCATGATTTGTATAATTACAGAAGTTTGTAATAAATATAAGGAGGGATCATTTCACAATAAAAGTATAATTAAAATCACATAATATGACTAGAAGTCACAGAATTATGTGCATGAAAACATGCATTAGATTAGTTGCAGAATTTCTATTTTGAGATAAACTTTATATTGAAGCATAATGCACTTTACCTAAGGATTGAAACATTTTATTGAAAAATATATTTCCTGGAGATATTTTTGCTTCATAATTTTAGGGATACCGTTGGACCCATTTTAATAATGAGATGTACAAGACGTTATGTCGAAGACGAACTTTCCAACTTTGGCTGGTGAGGGTGTGGAGATGGGTAAGGATGGGAAGGGGAAACAAAGGAAAAGGAAACTGCTTGATAAGAAATGTACTCATTACTTTGCCCATATAATTGTAACCCCTCTGTACAATATTTTCACAATAAAAAAATTAAGAAGAAAATGATCCCAAAGTAATCATTTTTGTATTATTTTCTTATTTCCATGTGATTTACCTCTAATTTAGAAATCTAGATATATAATTTAATTTAATTTTACCAAAAATATTATTGAGTATAAGATTCTTATACTCTCTACATTCTTCACACTGAGATCAGCAAATATGGTGAGTTTCAAATGATTAGTCTCTGTTTGACCCACGTGAATATTATTTACAATGTGAGTGAAATGTTTAAAAAGTTGTATTTATTTTAGTTGCTCTGAAGAGACAATAACTGATAAAATCAAAGGCTAAAAATGATTAGATTTAAAATTTAGAATTCAGGAAATATTTTTGACAACACTGGTTACTGGAGCCTTCACAAAAACCTCATGAGATAATTTATATTGATGAAGCAAACATCCCACACTGGTTACTGGAGCTTTCACAAAAACCTCATGAGACAATTTATATTGATGAAGGAAAAATCCCAGAGTTTAGATATTTACGAATAAAAAAAACATGTCATTCTGAATATGTAGAGCTACATAACAAACATAGAAAATTTAGCTTTTAAATATCTGAATATACGAATACATTTAATTGCAGGGTAAGTACTTGTTCTGAAAGGAGTTAAAATTGCATTTATTTTGAAAAGTAAACCTAAGTATTCATTTGAATAAAAGACAATGTTTAAAATATCACTAATCCAAGACACAAGATGTACAGTTCATTGTTTTTTATGCCTATTATGTTCTCTAAACTTACTACAAATATTAGATTAGTAAACCTAAATCATTGCTTTGTAGGGAAATAGAAAGATTCTTAAAACTCATGACTATAACTTTTTCTCATACAATTACTAGGTAACTGTTTTATTTTTTTGTCAGGGAATCTTATTTTTATTCATTAAGTTAAATAATTGGCCAATAACAATATAAATTATGCATGAACAAAGTTTAGAACAAGTATTTCTTTCACAAAACATATCATAGTTCTCTTCACGAACAGTGGAAGGCAGTGTGTTATTTATTTATTTATTTTTAGTTATTTTATTAATGGTTATTAATTTTCAGAAGTGGCAGTTTCGTTATTCTCTTTCCATAATATATTTAAAACATTTTATTACACTCACTCTATTTCCTTTTTGTTACTCCTTCCTCCAAAGATCTTGTTTTTTACATAAAATTATATCTTTATATATGCACATATAAACTCTTTTGGAAGATTTAAGCTAAACTGCAACTTAATTTTGAAGTAGGCCCTGAGAGGAGACTCGAGCTAGTACAGTTTCTTTACAGACTTTGTTTTAGTTTTAGGGATTTTAGGAAAAAAAACCAAAAACCTCTAAACAAGGTTAACTGGACCTTGGCTCCAACCAGCCCAGTTCTTTGAATGAGAAGAATGCCCCTAGGTTCCCCTCCCCTTATTCTGTTAAGGACTGACCTTTTAAACAGATAGCCAGTAATCAGGCTCATGCTGGCAACATCCTGAGTTTACCATAAAGTCCGCCTTTTTCACATGCTTGTGTTAAACTCCACTAAACTCCTTGTATATGCTTACTTTAAGCTCCACTTTACCATTGAGAGTCATTTAAACCAAAAGTGATAGGCTGGTTTAAACAGCCATTATGTGACAAAGTGTAACCTCATTGGCCACCTGTGTGTGGTCTGGTATGACTGTGCAATCTTTTCGGTATGTGACAATCTCATTGGTTGCCTACATGACCAGGCTGTGAGTTTTGCCTTTAAAAACCTAAGTACGTGGGCCGCTGGGGGTCGCAGTATCAGCTCCTGAGCCTGTGCTGCAGCCCTGGCCAGTCAGTGTAGGAACCTTCTCAATAAAGTTGCTTCTTTAATAACAACTTTGTTGTGGTGGGCTCTGTCATTCCAGACAACTAGGTGGGCTTGCCTGCCTGAGTAGGGGGTCTTCCTACTACAAATTTAAGATGTACAGAGGATTAACAGGATGAACAAAAATGAGTATTTTTTTGTTAACTTCTAATTGAACTATCATTATTATTATGGTTAGGGTTAGGATACCAGACAGAATTAGAATTAGGGTTAGAGAAATAGCAAATTTAGGTTCAACTCAGGATGACCTATTGCAACAATAATACTCACAGCACACTGTACTGAAATGAACTTTACACCATGGAGAGAGAAGAGTGATGGAGATGGGAGAGGGAAGGGATAGTTGGACAACAACAAAGAAGGGAGTAACAATGGACAACAACAAAGAAGGGAGTAACAAGAAATGTACTCATTACCTTATGCATTTAACTTTAATCCCCCTGTCAGCCTCATTACCTACTCAGGAAGCTGATTTCTGAGGACCGCAGTTCAAAGCCAGCCCAGGCAGGAAAGTGTGTGAGAATTTTATCTCCAATTAACTACCAGTAAACCAGAAAGTGGTGCTGTGCCTCAAGTGGTACAAGCGCACACATTGAGCTAAAGAACTCAGGGATTGTGCTCAGGTCCAGAGTTCAAGCTCCAGGACTGACAAAAAGAAAAAAAAGAAAAAGAAATGTGTTAAATGTTAAGTAAAACTGAACTTTTTAGATTTTAGGAATTCAGGAAAATCAGGGATAATGGAAGTACAATATATTTCATAATATCAGGATTTGAGATCAATGGGTATACTGATTCCTCTTATGGAACAAGATAGATTCAGAGATAAGAGTGAGAAAATCTGTAGGGCTTAGGAAAACCTGCAATTTATTTCAAGGATTACAGTGGAATTTCAGGATTGCAAAAAATGAGCATTTTTCATAAATTTTAGAATTGGGATACCTTTAGAGTTAAGGTTATGGTTAGGATTCCAGCCATGGTTAGGGTTAGGTTGAAAGAGAAAAAAAATGAGGGTCAAATTGAAGGTAAATTTTAATATAAGCCTGGCAAGAATTAGAATGAATGTGAATTAGAGTATTGCTATTAATATTAGAATCAACTTGCAATTAGGCTTATATTTATTCTCAATATTCCAGTTAAGATTAAGTTTAGGGTTCGAAAATGACTAAGATATTGGAAAAAAATTGAAACTTATGTTTGGAAGGCTTATTTGAATCAAGTTAGGATGAATGAAAACTAGTGAAATACTAATTAGTGTTAGTATTGATATATAATTTGGATTAAAATCAGGGTCAGTATTTTGTTCTGATTATGATTAGCGTTATGAATAGGAAAGTTTTACTATAAAATTGAGATTTCACTAACAGGTAGAAGCAAAAATGTGAGCCTTAATAGTAACTAGAGCATTATCATTATATTTATTTCTCATTGATCATTCTTGTAATGATTAATCAGAGTTTTACAGCCAGTTTTAGGGTGAGAGTTAGCATTAAGTAAAGGACTAGGTGATATATAAATCTGAAATTGTTTTAGGATACAGTGGTGCAGGAAAAGGTAGGATTAATGGAAACTACAGTATTTTTCCTGGTAAGAGAATTTGAGGACAAGTAATATAATGGTTCATGTTAGGAAACAAGATAACTTCACAGGCAGAATCAGGAAATTTGTTGGAATTAGGGCAAATTGAAACTCATTTCCAGAGTGCAAACTGGAATATTCATTAAAATGAATAAATCTAGAGTATTTATTATTATTAATTTTGGACTATTATTAGTTTGAAAATTAGGTTTCAGTTCCAGCTGGACAGTGTTATCATTAGGAAAATGGAAAATTTAGGGTCAAATTGAAAATAAAACTTTGAATAACAAGTCAAGATCGAATTAGGATGAATAGGAAATAGGAAACTGCTAATAATATTAGGATTAGGGTATGATTAGTGTGAGGGAACCTGAATGTTGTGTTAGAAAAATGGCAAGATATTAAGTAGAAACAATTTTAAGAAAGATGAGTTGAATCAAAGACAGGATGTACAAATTTAATGTACTTTAGTGGCTTTTAGAATCCAAAGGCCATTCGTTCTAGGGTTAGGGATACTTTTTCTAATTTATGAACTAATGAATTAAAGGCACAATTCTTTCATTCTTACAAACCAAGACAGTCACGATTTGGGGAAAAAACAATTTCCTACATGAAAATGTGTCTTAAAATATTTTCCAACCAGGATTAAATAATAGTGAACAGGTTGTCATTTATTAAAATTGGGTAAGTTGATGATAAAACTTTCAAAAAATATCCAAACACATAAAATTGGAACTCAGATATGTTAATGGGAATACAGATACTTGCTCTAGCTGGGAAATTGTGTGTGTGTGTGTGTGTGTGTGTGTGTGTGTGTGTGTGTGTGTGTGTGTTTGTGTGTGTATGCACCCACCACATGTCTTCAAATCAGGCCTGGGCCCTGTCGTCAGCTTATTCTGTGGAAGTATGGTACTAAACCACGTAGCCACAGGCTTTCTTCTGGCTTTTTAGTAGTTATTTTGAGATAAATATCTCATGGATTTTCCTGTCTAGACTTAATCTTCTGATCCCCAGCAATCCTTGGGTTAGTGTTACTGTGGGTGCTACCACAAAATGACAGTTCATTAAACTGGGAGCAATATGGAAGTACTCTTGCAAGATATGAAGTAACCAGTTCATTAATGTGGGAGTAACAGGATCACATTAGATTGCCTTCAAACACATTATTTCTGATGAGTTTAACTGAAGCCCAAAGCATAATCCAAACCTATTTGCCACACTGTATGAAGTAGCACATACTCATGGTGTAGAATATGAACAATGAATTAAATCATAAAGACTTCGTTGGGTTTGCAACAAAGAAATAGAGTGTCATTGAAATGAAGTCCAGACTGGAGGCCTGTAGCAAGCAGGAGAGCATCTGCTGAGTGTGTGTCCAACCCCCAGGACCATAAAGAATTAGAAGAGAAAGTGTAAGAGAAAGAGGAAAGGAAAGGAGGAAGAAGGGGTAAGAGAGGAGGAAGGGCATAGCAGGAGGGAGAAGAGGAGGGGACAGGGAGAAAGTAGAGTTAGGAGAGAAGGAAGAGGGAAACAGGACTCTGGAGAAGAGGAGCAGGTGAGGAGGCAGGAAGAGGAAGATAAATGCAATATATCAACAAGAATTGTTGGGAAACATTTTGCATAAGCGATCTGCATGTTCAATGGCAGGATTATTTTCTAATCAGAGACACATCTAGCACAGTGACAATATGGGTGATACCTGTTACTCAATCATTTTATTCCCTTCCTTCAGTGAGGAGTTCAGAAGAAATGCTTAGTTCGGTGTTTTACAGATATACTTCAGGATTTCTTTTTCATGAATCAAACAATGGAAAGAACTAAATGCAACTTCCCTTAATTAAAAAAGAATAGAAGCTATATTTATTTGTATTACTATGCATGAAGAAATCCTGGAGATTTCTGGTTAATTCAGAGGGCCCATGCAAAAATACAGGACATGAGGAAAGTAAAATTGTTTTTAAAGTATAATAGGTTATCATTGCTGAAAAGTTTTACTGGACGTCTTTCGTTTTTTGTTTTGTTTTGTTTTGTTTTGTTTTTGTTTTTGCCAGTTGTTCATTGCTCCAAAGCTGTGCCCTGGAGCCCTTTCCAAGTCACCACATGAAACTCCATTTCTGTAGCCCCTGTGGGTGTGGGTGCCTACTCAGGTCACCCGTTGAGATGTGTGGCCAACTCCTTTATCGTGGATGTGCAGTGAGTGGAGTATGTGCATGCTCCCCAGCATTTCCAGATGAGCCCAGCCCACCCTTCCCACCTAACTTCCCAGTCTCAGTTGCTCCATTTCACCCAGGAGCTGGCAGCTATGGGTATGGATTTGAGGCCACTGTTGCCCTCTCCTCCTCCAGCTGTGTTGGTTGGTACTGGTCTTCTGTGCTCCTGAGTGCGTGGCCCATCCTAGGGAGACTCTGTTCTGGGGTCACTGTCTGCCCCCATGAGTGCGGGGTGAGGGACACCCTGTTTGTACACTGTACAGTCCATTGGTAAAGGAAGGCTGGGCATGCAGTCTGCCCCCTTGGGGCCAGGCAGCCCAGCCTTGGTTCACCTCATCTGTTTTTAAGGGGGTCTGGGTACTGGAGCCATGTGTTGGCCCTTCTGCCAGCTGGCTTGTGACAGATGGAGCAGCTCAGCAACCTGGAGCCCCTTCAGCAACTCTGTGGACCTCCATTTTCTGGTCCTTGTGGACTCGGTTACAGGGCCAACCCTACATATTCCAATCAGCACACCAGCTGCAGCACCGAGGGAATGAAGTTCCTCTTGCTTTGCTGTGTAGCCTCCTCCGTCGCCTTTCTGGCCCACATGGGCCCAGCTCTGGGTGCCATTCCAGGGATACTCCATTTAGAGGCAATGGGCTCACCCCCTACCCTTGTTGTTCTCCAAAGCAGGGGAAAGGGCCTGGCCTTGGCAGTTTAGGCTGCACAGATGGAAGGCAGGACTTGCCTTGCCTTCCCCCCGGCTTTGGCACCTGAGTCTGGGTTGCTTGGTTTGGTCATTAATGGAACCTTGTTGGCTACAGCCCACCGCAAAGGTCCTGCACCTGCTGCAGCAACAATGCAAGGTCCTGGACCCCCTTAGGGTCACCACATGGACCCCTGATGGGCCTACTTGGGCTGGGTGTGGGTTTCATCTCAGGAATCCCATTAGGAAGTTCCACTCTCCTTCGTGGTACTGCAAGCAAGAGGTGCCACATATAATATCTACTTTCTAACATTTTCCTTCACTGAGATAAACAGAACTTGGAGATATAAATAAGTTTTATAAAAACAATATATAAACTATATCACTTCAACCTTTTAAACCACTGTAATAAATTTATCCAGTAGGAATTCTGTCTGTAATTACCTATTTTACATTTGAATGTAACAAATGTAATGTATTTTGTGTGTATTTTACTTTTCTAGTATAATTTCATTTGCACTACTTACAATTTTTTTCAAATTCTGTGATTTAATCACGTGTTTATGGATAGGAGTTTTGTTGTACTTTTATTTCAGTTTTCCATTATGGCCTTATGAATACAAACAATAAAATCCATTCTTGTTGGTATAAAGTTCAATGATTTTGGACTAGAGACTCAAGGATATAGCATAGCATTACATAACATACAGTAATGTGTATCACTTTGTTTAATACTGCTCCAAAAAATAATTGATAATCCAGGTGGCAGCCACTTCATCTGGCATGCTGGTCTGTCTGGTGAAGTAGGATCTTAGTGGCAGCCTGCCCATATCAGGCCATTGCAGGCACCTTGCCTGGGACTGTGGGAGAGGATCAGGGTGCATCTGCTGTTCAGCTAGGGCAGCAACTCGGCAGCTGCTGTGTGAATGACACAGTGTCACTGACTCACATCTAACACATGCCTGCCCCGTGGGCTTGGGCCCTGAGGATCAGCCCCTCCCTCAGACAGCAGAGTTATTCTGGGTTTTGTAAAACGTTCTGCATCTGAGCATTCCCAAGTTTGGTTTTTGTATTGTTTCTTGTAAATGCTTTGTGAAATTTGTGTTTTATGTGTTGAGGTGCGAGAGAAGGAGCCAGATTATGAACACAGTTTCCTACCAGTCTTTCATTTAAAAATGAAAGCAGATTATCTATAAAAATGCCTATCAGGAAATAAATTTGAGAGGGGAAAAAAAGGCTGCTTTCTCATAAGATCAAAATGTGCTAGCTTTATATGCATGTTTTATGCGCTCAAAATACAATTAAGTAACTCACTGTCTAGGAACAATTGTCCAGAGCTCAGAGTTAAGTGTCTGGGACCTAGAGGCATAGTGTTTGTGAGGTTTATCCAAAGGGAGGGAAGAAAGTTAAAATTCATAAATGACTTTGTAGAATCAAGGTGGCAATACAAAATGAGAATCACAATAAACTTCTTTGCTATTCGGGGTATTTTATTATTCCATATGAATTTTTGGATTGCTTCTTCTATTTCGTTGAAGAGTGACATTGGGATATTGGTAGGTATCTCATTGAATTTGGATATAGCCTTTGGCAGTATTGCCATTTTCATTATGTTAATCCTCCCAATCCAGGAGAATGGGAAGTTTCCCTCTTCCATAGCTCTGCTTTAATTTTCTTTTTCAGGTTTTTAAAGTTCCCATCATAGAGGTCCTTCACCTCTTAAATTAACTCCTAGGTATTTTATTTTTTGTGTGGCTAGTAAAAAGGGGTTGCTTTCCTAATTTCAGCTGCACTCTTATCGTTATTGGAATACAGGAAAGCCTTTATTTTCTGAGGGTTAATTTTATAATCTGGTAGTTTACCAAAGTTTCTGATCAGCTCAAGTAACTTGGGAATGGAGTCCATGGGTTTCATTAAATACAAGACCATGTCATCTGCAAAGAGGGAGAGTTTTACTTCGTCTTTTAGTATTTGGATCCCTTTAAGATTGCATCTTATCTTATTGCCCAAGATAGCATTCTAATATTAAGTTGAAAAGGAATGGAGAGAGCAGACATCCTTATCTTATTCCTGAATTTATAAGTAATGGGTTTAACTTCTCACCATTAAGTATAACGCTGGCTGTAGGTTTGTCAGTTCTTAGCAGAAAGAACAGCACTAGCTGCCGGGCACTGGTGGCTCACGCCTGTAATCCTAGCTACTCAGGAGGCTAAGATCTGAGGATCGCGGTTCAAAGCCAGCCCGGGCAAGAAAGACCATGAGACTCCTATCTCCAATAAACCACCAGAAAACCGGAAGTGGCGCTGTAGCTCAAGTGGTAGAGCGCTCGCCTTGAGCTGAAGAGCTGAGGGACAGCGCCCAGGCCCAGAGTTCAAGCCCCACGACCGACAAAAAAAAAAAAAAAAAAAAAAAAAAAAGAACAGCACTAGAGCAATATCAGTTCCAAATTTCAAGTGCTACT
Source organism: Dipodomys merriami (assembly GCF_024711535.1). Classification (NCBI taxonomy): domain Eukaryota; kingdom Metazoa; phylum Chordata; class Mammalia; order Rodentia; family Heteromyidae; genus Dipodomys; species Dipodomys merriami. The sequence goes on along the minus strand of NW_027202272.1, from coordinate 509,027 downwards.
AAAAAGCCATAGTAATAAGAACAGCTTGTTTCTGGCACAAGAACAGACCTGAGGACCAATGGAGTAGGACTGAAGACTCAGAAATGAACCCCCTGACCGATAGCCACCTAATCTTTGACAAGGGAGCTAAAAAAGAGAATGGAAGAAAGACAGACTTTTGAGTAAATGGTGTGGGAAAAATTGGTTAAACACCTGTTAAACTAAAGCTGGATCGGTATATATCATCCTGCACAAGAATCAACTCCAAATGGATCAAAGACCTCAAAATAAAAGAGGACACCATGAAAACATTACATGAAGGAATAGGATAAACTCTAGGGCTTTTTAGCACATACCGAAATTTTCTTAATAGAAAGCCAGAAACAAAGAGTAAAGAAAAATAAGTTAAGAAATTCATTCCTTAATTCATCTCTTTATGAAACAAGTAATTTACTATTACAAGATGAGATGAAATTATAAATTCCAAATGCTGATGCAGTCTGTATGTAATAAACATATTACAATAGTCAGAAAAAGAAATCAAAGAAACGTTGGACAAATGGGATTGCATGAAACATGAGAGCTTCTGCAAGGTAAAGGTCATAGATAGCAATATCAATAGAAAACACACGTTCTGGGAGATCTTCATGAGGTATATAATGGACAAGGTCTTATATCTAAAATGTACTTAGGACTCAAAAAATTAAATCCCCCAACAGCAGATCCTCAAAGAAACAACTGCTCGATAATTAAGTGGGCTAAAACTTAAAGAGAGACTTCTCTGAAGAGGAAATAAAAATGGCCATTAGACACATGAAGAAATGTTCAACTATTCTAGCCACAAAAGAACTGAAAATCAAGACAACATTGTGATTGCAACTTACTCTAGTTAGAATGGCTATAATCAGGAAATTTAATAACAACATGTTGGAGGGGATGTGGCTAAAACGGAACCCTATTTCATTGATGGTGGGAGTGTAAACTTGTTTAACCACTTTGGAAAGCAGTATGGAAGTTCTTCAAAAGACTTCATGTAAAGTTCCCCTATGTCCCAGCAAGCCCACTTTTGTGCATTTAGGCATTTACCCAAAAGATCATATTTACTGCAACATTATTCACCATAGCTAAGATATGGAACCAAACTCGATGCTCCTCATTTCATGAATGGATCAAGAAAATGTGATACACACACACACACACACACACACACACACACACACACACACACGCACAATGGAATTCTATGCCTCCATTAGAAAGAATGAAATTGTCACATTTATTAGGAAATGGATTTGGTAAATATTATATTAAGTGACGTAAGCTAGGCCCAAAGAAACATATTTCCCATGGTTTTCCTTGTTTGCAAGGACTACTTTATGTCTAGGACAAGCAGAGAAGATCAAAGGCTATGGACGTATAACCATATAAGATGACACTAAGTGAAAGGTACCCCAAGTCACACACACAAGTGATTTTGTCTTTCTTGTTTTTGCTTTTAATATACTTATAATGCACTATGTGATTCTTTTGTAGGTTCATCCCCCCATTGGTATAATCCCTGCTTTCATTGTATTTGATTCCAGTGTTCTGCATTTTTGTATACATTTTTGTAATTTGGGGTGTGGAAAGGTTATAGCAGAATGCTGAAATGGGGATACAGGTTGACCCATTTTGATGATGAGATGTACAGGACACTGTCAAAAATGAATTTACAATGTCAGGTAGGGGTCAAGGAGGGAGGAGTTGGAGAGTTGGGGAGGGAAAGGGTAGTAGGGGAAAAACAAAGGAGGAAATAACAATGCTCAATAGGAAATGTACTCATTACCCTACTCATGTAACTGTAAACCCTCTGTATAGTATTTTTACAATAAAAAATATAAAACTCTCTTCCTGGTATAGATTTCCAGTGCTGCCCTCGGCATTGCATCTTTTGCCTTTTCTGGCTGTGGTTAGGTCCATCTGCCCAGTGGATCAGTAGTCTTCAAGGCTTCTTGGTCCTGAAGTGGGACTTGGATTATCCAGCATAGCTTCTTCACTCCCCCCCATGCAACTAGGATTGCAAGCAGAATTTCTATGAATTTGACTCCAGAAAACAACCACTGATCCAAAAGGAAAGGTCACCATACACCTCCCTTCCTCCCCCATTCCTTCCTTTCTTCCTCCTTGGGAAAGTACAAAATAATTTTGCAGGTTTTGGCAAACACACAAATTGCCCACCACTTCCCCTTTTAAACTAGGTTTAAGGTCACTAAGTCATGTAAATGGATAATGCTGCACTCATTATTCTGGAGAACTTCAGGTTGTTTAATGCTTTAATTTGTTGTTGTTGGTGGTGGTGGTAGGAGGGCCTGAACTCTGGGTCTGGTTGCTGTACCTGATGAGCTTTACAGCTCAAGGCTAGTGTTCCTCCATTTGAGCCACAGAGCCATTTCCACATTTTTCTGCTTATGTGGTGCTGAGGAATTGAACCCAGGACCTCATGCATTCAGGAAAAGCACTCTACCACTGAGTCTCCTTCCCAGCCTTAATGCTTCAATTCTTTAAATTTTATTTTTGTCAGTCCTGGGGTTTAATCTCAGGGTGTAAACATATCCCTGAGATCTTCAGCTCAAGTGGAGCCCTCTAACACTTGAGCCACAGTGCCAATTCCTGTTTTCAGATAAGCATCTTTCAGACATTCCTGTCAGGGTTTGCTTTGATCAGTGAATTTTTAATTATATTTCTTCTATGTATTTATTGGAATATTGCATTTTATCTGAAATTTAAAGTTTTCTGTAAAACTTTGTCTTCAAGTATTCCAATAGTATTACATATTACATTTACAATCTATTCTGTAGCAATACATTTTGAAATTATTATGTTAAGATGAAAATCTTGTTGTTTGTAGAAAAGTCCCATTAAATTCCAAATTGGTTTTCTACAAGTAGTTAACCAATTTTGCTAGCACTATTTACTGAAGAGGTTGTATTTCTTCCATTCTAATTTTTTAGCTCCCTTATCGAACATTAGATGTCTATAGGTCTGTAGGTTCATTTCTGGGTTTTAATTTCTAGTCCATTGATCCTATGGTCTGTTCTTGTGAGAGTACCAAGCTATTTTAATTACTATAGCTTTGTAGAAGAGTTTGAAATTTGGTATTGATATTCCTCCAGCACTGTCGTTTCCGTTAAATAATCGTTTTTGCTATTCGTGGTCTTTTATTGTTCCATATGAATTTTTGGATTGCCTCTTCTTTTTACTAAAAGAATGAGGCTAGAATATTGATAGGTATCATACTGAATTTGTAGATAGCCTTGGGAAGTATTACCATTTTCACTATGTTGATCTTTCCAATCCAGGTGCATGGGAGTTTTTGCCACTTTGTAAGTTCGGTTTTGATTTCCTTTTTCAGGTTTTTAAAGTTTTCATCATAGAGTTGCTTCTTTTCTTTGTTAAGTCCTAGGTATTTTCTTTTTTGTGGGGCTATTACGAATGGAGTTGCTTTCCTGATTTCAGCCCTACTTTTCTCATTGTTGGCATACAGAAAAGCCATTGTTTTTTGAGGATTAATTTTATACCCTGCTACTTTGTCAAAGTTTTGAATAAGCATGAATAATTTGGGAGTGGAGTCCATGGGATTCTTTAAATCCAAGTTCATGTCATTTGCAAAGAGGGAGAGCTTCTTCTTTCCCTATTTGGATTCCATTTTATATTTGAATCTTATTTCTGTAGCTAGGCATTCTAATACAATTTTGAAGAGAAGTGGAGTGAGTGGACATCCTTATCTCATTCATTAGTTAAGAGGAAATACCTTTATTTCTTCACCATTAAGTAAAATGCTGGATGTAGGTTTGTCATATACATCCTTTATTGTATTGAGGAATGTTCCCTGAATTCCTAATTTTTCCAGAACCTTCAGTATAAATGGGTGGTGGATCTTGTCAAATCCTTTTTCTGCATCTATTGAAGTATCCATGTGGTTCTTATCCTTGCTCTTGTTGATGTAAGTTATTGTATTAATTGATGTGCATATATTGAAGCAGCTTTACATCCCTGAAATGAATCCTGTTTGATCATGATGTATAATTTTTTGGATGAATTGTGAAAGTCGATTGACCAAAATTTTGTTGAGAAATTTTGCATCAATATTCATCAAAGAAATGGGTCTATAGTTCTCTTTCTTTGATGAATCCGTGCCTGGTTTGGGGATGAGGTTTATGATGGCTTCATAGAATGAGTTCGGTAGTGAACTTTCTCTTTCAATTTCATTGAAGACTTGGAGGAGTATTGATGTGAGCTTTGCTTTGAAGGCCTTGTAGATTTCTGCTGTTAAACTATCTGGTCCTGGGCTTTTCTTAGATGGAAGGTCTCTTATTGCTATTTCTATCTCATTGCTTAATATGGGCCTGTTAAGATGGTTTAACTCATCTTGGTTTAGTTTCGGCATGTCTATATTTACTAGGAAATGGTACATTTCTGACAGGGTCTCAAACTTATTAGCATAAAGGTTTGAGAAGTATTCCTTATAATGTACTGAATCTTGGTTGTTTCTCTGGTGATGTTTCCTGTCGCTACCGCCTCGACCAGGAAGGAAGAGGTGACACCGAACTCTTCTCTCTGCAGTTTATTCAGGACCTTTGAGTAATCTTCTGACCCCAACCCCGGGGAGAATTCTCCACAGCCTTAAGTATCCGCTGGGTAGCCAACACTGATATGCCACGTGGGAACCACCAATAGGTTCAGGTGTGTGGAAGCAAGCCAGATTCTTTGCCTTAGCCATATAAGGAGTTGTTTACCACAGAGAGCACTCACCATCAGGAAGGCGGAGGGCGGAAGCCGGCGCCATCTTCCAGGTGCGGCCTCTCACAGCTCTCTACAGTTCCCCCTTTTTTGTTTAAAGAACACAGATGAGAATAGAGGTCTGATCCCTGTTGTGCAATGCAAGGACTGCATACAAGCCTTCTCCCAGAGGGTACCTTCTCTAGGGATGACTCAGCCTGTCCATTGATTCGTTTTTCACAAGGATGGGAAAAGGTGAATCGAACCCGTGTGCAATCAAACATGCTCTCCTCGAGGGCAAAACTCATGCCTCTCGACTGCAGTACTTTGGCTTTGCAATCTGATTTCATTGTTTTAGGGTGGCAAGCCACGCTTGGGGGGACTGACCTGCTCCAATGGCTGTAAAGGCTTGGATAATCATGGCTGCACTGCGACGCTGAGAACCTCTAATTTGGCAAATGCACCACAGACATACCAAAGAGGCTAACACCAGGAGGCCTGTCAGGGCTCCCAAACCCACCCACTCCTTGAGATGATTCATAGCAGCGGAGATCCATGAAGATAACCCCTCTGCCAATCTGGCATCCACTCGGGTCAAGTTCACCGTGACGATGGCAACCCTGAGCTGTTCCATCAGGCTGTCGAACTCCCCAGTTCAATTACCTAAAAGATAACTAGACAACTGTTTAGACAAATTTGCAGCGTTTTTTGAATAGGTTTTTTCCTGGGCCTGAACTCTGGGTCTGGGCACTGTCCCTCATCCCTTCAGCTCAAGACTAGTGCTCTACCACTTGAGCTACAGCGCCACTTCTGGCTTGTTTCTTTTTGCTTATGTGGTGCTGGGGAATTGAACCCAGGGCCTCAGGCATGCAAAGCAAGTGTTCCACCACTGAGCCACCTTCCCAGCCCCATTCTTCTGGGTTAATTGCACCACAGCAGCAGCTAATCCAGCATTAGTTAGTGGTCCGCCCAGCTCTCTGCAAACTTTCATCCATGCTTCTAGTCCCCTATTCTTATATGGGGTTATGGAGGCTCTGCATTCCTTAGTGCACTGCTCGTAAACAAGCTGTTTAATTAATGGCATGGCTGCGTCTGGGTCACCAAAAATTCTGCCAGCAGCCTTGACCATATGGGCAACAAAGTCTGAAAACGGCTCCATAGAGCCCTGGAGGATTTTGGTGAGATTGCCACTCACCTCGCCTTTATTTGGTAAGGCCTTCCATGCCTTTATGCCAATTTTATTGATTTGTTCATAAACTTGAACCGGGTAGCCTATCTGCTGATTGGCGAATCTCCCCTGTCCAAGCAGCCTATCTCTGTCCCAAGCTGGGTTTCCCGCAGCCTGATTGGCCACAGCCTCTTCACTAGCAAATTCAATCAAAAAGGCCTTCCAATCTAAATACTGACTTGGGCTCAAACAAGCTCATGCTAGCCTTCTCCAATCACCGGGTGTCATGCAGTGTCTGTTTGGGCCTCCACCTGGGCTACAGTAAAGGAGGCTGTGATTCCGTATGTCCGCAAAGACTCAGCTAAAGATTTTATAACCTTAAAATCTAAGGGTTCATGATACCGCTGTCCCTGTGGATCCTGAAATATTGGACAGGCTAGATGTAACTCGGTTCTGACTGCTTTCCACATGCCTGGGCTGAAAGAACAGCCGGGGCTGCCACTCCCGGGGTCCTCCGCATAGAGCGGAGGGGCCGAAGGTGTGGGGCGGTGCACAGAGGGCATGCATTCGTCTTTATCTGGGTCCTCTCTCTCCTTCCCTTTCCTCCTCTTTCTTATCTTTGTTTTTTCTATTTGTTCTATGAGTGATTGTAGTTCCTCTGAGTCTGTAGACTCAGAGGTCTCTAGTTCAGCAAGATTGGGGTATAACCCCTCCCTGCTCTCCTCCTTTTCGTTGTCTGCCCTTTCCGATCTTTCTTCCTGCAGCATTTCTATGGCGGCCTGACCATTCTCTACCGCCTCACTGCAACGCTGGTCCTCGAGACAGCCTCTTATCAGTTTCCATATTGGTCTCACTCCGCTCTTAAGTGTTCCTTGTTCAGAGGCAAAACCTAGGTCCCTCCCTAGTTTCTCCCAAGAGGCCACCATGAGGCTTCCAGAGACAGGAAACCACAGGGCAACGATGTCACATTCATCCAAAAATCTCTCTAAAGTACTCTTTTTTATTTTTAACTTTTTTGAGTGCAGTAGCTCATTGAGAGCCAAAAAAATTGGGTGTGAAGAAGAAGCGCCCATGTTTTAAACATTTAAAGCTGGTAAACAAACTTTTACTTTCACTTTTGGCTACTCTACTGACTAGCCCCGGGTTCTTGCTCTCTCTTTATCTACCAAGAAGAGCAAAAATACCCCCCCCCCGCTCTTGTCGCGGATTCCCATTTTACCTGGGAACTTACCCCTCGCTCTTGTCACGGATTCCCCTTTTACCTTGGGACTTATCCCAGCTCTTGTCGCAGATTCCCCTTTTACCTGGGAACTTACCGGTGCACCACCCTGACCGCAGAGAGTTCTGAGTCCTCGTTGGGGTTATGGCTGAGCTCCCCTAACGGGCCACCACATGTTGCTACCGCCTCGACCAGCAAGGAAGATGCGACACCGAACTCTTCTCTCTGCAGTTTATTCAGGACCTTTGAGTAATCTTCTGACCCCAACCCCGGGGAGAATTCTCCACAGCCTTAAGTACCCACTGGGTAGCCAACCCTGGATAAGCCACGTGGGAACCACCATTAGGTTCAGGTGCGCGGAAGCAAGCCAGATTCTTTGCCTTAGCCATATAAGGAGTTGTTTACCACAGAGAGAACTCGCCATCGGGAAGTCAGAGGGCGGAAGCCGGCGCGATCTTCCAGGTGTGGCCTCTCGCAGCTCTCTACAGTTTCCATTCTCATTTCTGAGTTTATTTATTTGAGTGTGTTCTCTTGTTCTTCTAATAAGATTTGTTAAGGGTCTGTCAATTTGTTAATTTTTTAAAGAACCAACTCTGTTTTGTTGATTCTTTCTATGCTTTTTTTGGATTCTAATTCATTTAATTTTGATTTAATTTTAATTATTTCTTTCCATCTACAGGATTGGGGTTTATCCTGCTGCTCTTTTTCAAGGAGGCTCAGATGTGTCATTAAATTGTTGGTTTCAGATCACTTCAATTTGTTGATGTAGGAACTCAGAGCTATAAACTTGCCTCTGAGTACTGCATTTGCTGTGTCCCAGAGGAGCTGGTAATTTGAGTGTTCATTTTTGTTGAATATTATAAACATTTGAATTTCATTTATGATCTCTTCCATGACCCAGTGGTGATTCAACAGTGTGTTGTTCAACCTCCATGTGTTACATGACTTTCATTGGTGGCTTTTGGTGTTCAGTTCTAATTTTATTCCCTTGTGGTCTGAGAGAATGCAAGGTATAACTTCAATGTTTTTGGATTTGGACAAGTTTGCTTTGTGACCTAAATGTGGTCTATTTTGGAAAAAATTCCCTGTGATGTTGAGAAAACATGTATTCTGATGCTGCTGGGTGAAATATTCGGTAGATGTCTTGTTAAATCTAGGTGATCTATGCAGTTTTTTATATCCATAGTTTCTCTGTTAATTTTTTTTTTGCCGAGTTGATATATCTAATGGGGAGAGTGTGTCTTAAAGTCCCCAACAATTAATATCTTTGGATCTATGGGAGATGTGAGAAAAAGTCAAGTTTCTTGGATAATTTTTGGTGCTCTTATGGGAAATAGATATTTAGAATTGTAATATCCTCCTGAAGGAGAGATCCCTTAATTATTATATAGCAACCTTCTTTATCTCTTCTCACTAATTTTAATTTGAAATGTATTTTATCTAATATTAGGATTGCAACTCCTTCCTCTTTATGAGGCCGTTAGCCTGTTAGATTTTGTCCAGCCTTTCACTTTCAACATGTGTTCCTTTTTATGAGCAAGTTGTGACTCCTGATCTTTTTTAAAAATCCAACTAGACAGTTTATGTTACTTAAGTGTATTGTTAAATTTGTTAATGTTTGGAGATAGTACTGAGAGATATTTGGGAGTTCCTGCCATTTTATGCACCTTCTTGGGGGCTGCTCCAACTGGGTTCTTCCTACGGATCTTGGATTCTCAATTTGGGTTCAGTTTCTTAGCCTTTATTATGTTCCTATTGGTTTTGTCTGTGTAGGACATCTTTAAGTAACTTTTGTAGGGCTGGTTTGGTAGAGATATATTGTTTCACTTTTTCTTTGGTATGGAAAATTTTTATTTGTCCTTCAGTTATGAAGGAGATTATAGCTGGGTACAGTATTCTTGGTTGATAGTTGTTTGTCTTTAGGGCATGGCCTACATCATTCCAGGCTCTTCTTGCTTTAATTGTTTCTGCTGAGATATCTGAGGTGATTCTAATTGGTTCCCCTTATAGGTGATTGATCTTTTCTCCTTGACAACTTTGAGGATCTTTTCCTTGGTCTGAATTGATCCTGTGGATATTATAATGTATAGTTGTGATGTCTTGTTATGGTCTGGTCTATTTGGGATTCTAAAAGCTTCTTGTATCTGAATAGGCCTATCTTTTTGCATGTTTATGAAGTGTTCTGCTAGGATCCTGTGAAACAAATTTCCTAGACCTTCTGTTTCCATGAGCTCCTCTACACCTATTATCCTCAGATTAGGCTTTCTGTTTGTGTCTTCCAAATGTTGAATAGATCTATCATATTTCTTGGATTTGTCTTAGATAGTTGTATGTTCTTCCTCTATAATATATAGGCTGTCTTCAATCCCCGAGTTTCAGACTTCTGCATAGTCTAACCTACTGTCAAGAATTTCTACTTTTTTTTTAAATTTCTTTTCCTTCTAATTGCTCAGCTTTGATGGCTTCAAATTCTTTGTTGGAGCTTTGTTTTAGATCTTGTATGAATTTGTTTACTTCCTTAATTTCGTGTTCAATGTTTATTCTCACAGGACTTAGTTGATTGGTTATGGTTTCCTTGGACTCTAATTCCTTCTCTTGGACTCCATTCAACATTCCCTTTCGGGTCTCCCTGACTTCTTTCAGCTGTCTTTTAATAGATTCCATGAATGCCTCTATTTGGTATGAAAGTAACACTAGTTTTGCGCTAGAACACTATTTTAAGGCAAACATCAACCGAAGTCCTGTAGTTGCACAGTAAAAAGTCGACAGATACAATCTATTTCAACAGATACAAACTATTCAACATAAAACAACAATGTATTAATGGGCTAAGAACAGCAAAGTAGAATTTGGCAAACCAGAAATGATTAGTTTTAGGGAGAAAAGGGGGGAAAATAGGATTAGAGAGATGTGGATAGGTAAACGGAGAGTGAAATTAACCAAGTCTTAATCTCAAAGGGGAAAATGGATTGGACAGAATGATAGGAGAAAGAGAAGAGATAATAAAAGAGGCAGGAAAAAATGGAAAAACCAAAATTTAAATTTAAAAAGTGTAACACAAAAATTATTCAAGTTTAAAGAAGTAATATTGAGTGAAGAATGGGAAAAGGATGAGAGGAGAGGAGGAGTAGAAAGGAGATATGAAGAACTAAAAATACTTATAATAAAAATAAAAATAAAAAATAATTATAATATTATATAGGTATTATGAGATAATATGGTTATTAAGGAATTTAAGCCTAAGAGTTTTTGAAATAAGTAATAAATTTCTGGATTAAGTGTGTAAACAATGTGGAATAAGGTCTAATAATCAATGAAGGGTATATCTGAGGATGAGCAGAACAGCAATTAATTCACCCAAAAGAGAATGAAGAGAAGAAAAAGTGAAAAGAATGAGAAAGAAAGAAAGAAAGGAAAAGGATCAATAGTTCAGTAGAGATAAAATAAAAATACAAAAGTGCACATACATATACACCTAAAATAAAAGTTATAAGAGGAAAAAAAGATTAATAGAAAACAATTTTTTTAAAAATTACAAGTTAATAAAAAGGTACAAAGAAAGGGTTCTTTGGTGGGGGGGCGGGGCATTGAATGGGAAGATGCTGTATCTCCCTTGTGTCTATAACTAGTCTCTTGGTGGAGTCTCTGGTTTACTTGTGGTATTTGGTTTTCCTGTGGCTTGATTGGTTTCTTAAGTTAGTTTGTTTGGGCAGGCAGAAAAATGGTCCGCTTTACCCAGAATTTTGTGAACCTCCTCCCAGGCTAGTTCAGTGGGAGGGAGATCTGCTTTGTTTCTTACAAATGAGGGAGTTGGCTGTTTCCTCTTGTTTGGAGATGCTGTGATGAGCCTAGGTTCTGGGTAGAGTTGAGGCCTTTCAGCAAACAGTAGCTTTTCCCTGAGGGGCTACCTTCTGAGACACTCACAGAGCCCAGCATGGAGTAATTCTCAGGGTTTATGTTTACTGAATTTCAATGGATTATCTAGGCTGCTATAGGGAGGGGAACCCTCTGGCTCTGTTTACCCAGTGAAGAAAGACATTCCTCTGGGTGCAGAGTTTTCACTGCCTGGGCTGAGTGCCTTTCTCCTGGGTGGAGCTGAGCCTGGCAGGTCAGGTCAGGTTCCTGTGACCTGCTAAATGACTCTTTTGTTTTCCTCCAAGGCCATGGTTGGAGCTATATTCTGAGCCTTTGCCAGTATCAAAGATGGAAATCTCAGATAGTGGCACAGTGCAGAGTAGGAGGGAGAGGGGTGACCTTGCCTCCTCTGCTCCATGAGGTGTTATTATGTCAGGGTTCTACTCATGCCAGTGTATTGGTTCTTGAGTCGTCTCTGGTCTGTGATCTGCAGGATAAAGATACCTGTTCCTTGTCAATTCTTGCTGGTTTTGGGTAGAATCTGATCACGTGCTGTGTCTGGCACTTTTGTCCAGGACTGTCTGTGTTGTAGCTATGGCAGCAGCGGCCACTGCTACCGCTGCTGTCACCACGGCCACAGCTACCAACAATTGCTCAGATCTGTTTCCTTTCCTGGATTTTCCCTTTCTGGCAAAACTCTCTGTACTGGGATGGCACACTTGGTGTAATTCTCCCACCTACGACTATTCACTGGTACACTAAAACTGCTTTCTAGGTGAGAGCTTGTTTAGCCTCCAGGTTCTCCTCTGCCATCTTCCTGGAACTACTCTTTTTTTTCTCTACAGTATATTTTTTGGTTTGGAACAAGTGTCATGGATTGTCCAACCATTCAAAAGGAAGCTTATTCCATTAATTTAATAGAAAAGGAATGCAGCCTTCCTGCCTCTCAAGGCAACTTTGAGTATAATGTTAATCTGATAATTCACATCATTGAATTTTCAAATTCGTATTGAGAATTTTTTGTTAAACTATTCATTAAAGAGGTTCCAAATATCAAGAATAAAAACAATGTTTTGCTTTCTAAGAATGTTTTAAAAGCTAGTAATTCAATAAAACACATTCTATTCTTCCAAGATTCCATGGTGAAGAATTTCTCTTTTATCGTAGCCCTTACCAGTGACCCCTCCCTTCAAACTTGTAGCTTTATTCAGTTTTCTTGTTCCAGGTTTCATTTTGGTACTAGCATGAATAATCTCCCTGTAGTATTTGACAATGATATTCTATTTGTTGTTAGAGAGCTCAATTCATATTGCCAAAGGCAGACCCATGGGCATATCATAGAGCATACACTATTGAATATCATTAACGTGATCCTATTCAACTAGTCCATCAATTAATATAAATACCACATAAATGTGCATCTTCATATAATTTTTAAAATGCAATGTAATTACATATCATATGTCATAAAATAATTCAGACCACTAGTAGAAGAGAGTAAGCTCAACCTTTTGCATTGTTCCCAATGCTATTTGTAAAATTTTCTTTCTCATTAACTTTCACTGCAGGGCCTTCTTTTCCTAGCAATAAGTTATGTCATGTCCTTGGATTTTTGTCAACTTTGAGTAAGCTGTTTTCTTTCCACCACCAGTTAGTCCCTCGCGTTAAAAACTTGAGGAATAACTTGTCCAAATATGCCTGCAAGAGGAGTATCCAAGTCAACTCTCTGTGCCCACTATTTCCTTACTTTGTTTGGGAATGGGGTATCAGAGACCGGGAAGACAGGGGTGTCAGGGTTCAGGTGGCTGGAACCATGGTGTTATGAATTATGGGTAGCAGAAAAGAGTAGTAGAGACTACGATACCAGGTAAAGGTTAATTGTGACTGTAATTGCTGAGTTCCAGTGTTAGGAAATTGGTTAGCTTTGCAGGGGTTGGGGTAGCTAACACAGGTATCCAGAACTGTTTAGCAGGAACAAGTAAGCATAGACAAAGTGAAAGAGTAAAAGTTGTGAAGGATTGTGGGGCCCAATCAGGGTAACAAGGTCATGGGTGTGTAAACTGGGTAGCCAGTACTATGGTAGAAGCAATTGGCATGGTGGCCTGATGTGGTGCAGAGCTCTGGGTTTTCCTGTCCAGTTTTGGCTGTTAGATCTTTAGGGAAACTACCTCTAGCAGCTCATTATCAGCTTGTGTTCAGGCACGTGCCATATATAAATGTCTACTCCAAGTAGATTGCATTCTTTGACATCAGCTATAGGATCTTTGCTCTAAGCATCCTGAGAGACCACACTCCACAATGCTACAGAACAGGCTCCACTTAGTGAGCTGCAATCACCGCATACAACCTTTGCTGCTCTTCTCCAGTGTCAATTATAATGGTAGCAAGGGATCTGAGATGTGCTCAGCAGCAGTGCTCTGAAAAGCTACCAATTCTTACAATGGCAATTTGGGAGCTCCCTAGAAATGGGCAAGAGCACTTGCTGATGTTCTTCCAACTTCTCTCTGTGGCTCTGCACAACCAGTTTGTTGTACCTCAGATAGAATACTTTGATGTCTAGGTGGCATCAAACTTGCTCTATCTTCTCTCTCTAGGTGCTCTTCTGTTTCAGCTGCCTCTCCATTTCCCTCCAGTTAGCTCGCTTCATCTCCACATCTTTTGAATTGTGCTTCATATCAACCTGTGGCTTTCCCACCAAACCCTTCTACTTTCTCATCTACCTCTCTGTCAATATGGTACAACATGCTAACTTCTGTATCTGTTTATCGAGATTTGAGCTGGAATCCAAGATGGTACTAGCTAACTGATAACATGGGGAGATTCTTAAATACTCCGCTGCCATTCACTGCTCATTGAGAAAGATGCAAATGTGTTCTGGTCAGTCTCACCTCCATTTCTCGTTCACAGCATAAAGTGAATTCACAATGGAGCTACCAGACAGCTGCTATGTCAGCAAGTGACAAAACCAAAGATAATTTATTGAGGGGATACTTACCAAGTATAGTAGGATAAATGCACATATTTGTAGGATATTACTAAGAGCTTTCATCAAACTGGTTATTTTATGCTCAAAATGGCAGACCAGTGTTAATCTCTCCCCGAGATCTTCCTGTTGTGAAGGCCCTGAGGACTCCTACATACAACTCAGACCTAATGACATGGGTGAATAAAAAAGTAGGTGAGTATGGATTAGTATTTTAAAGGTGTGGTAAGATGTTGTCTTGTCATGACCAAGATGTAATCAATGTCTTTATGTCCTTCCTCTGACCTTCATCATATCTCTTTATGTGGCATAATTGGCAGATTTCTTAGTGTGTGATCTTCTCATGTTAGTTCAGTGCACAAGTTAAAACATTAAGTATGCCAAACCATGGGTTTCCATTGTCCTAGTAGATGTTTTGCCTTCTAGGACCTTCCTTCTAGGTAACTCTCTGTTTAGCATATTGCACAATGTCCCAATCAATGAAATCATTTTGAGCCTAGGAGAAAATCTCCATTTGTAAATCAGTACACATAAGAAGGAGATGATGCCCCACACTCAAATGCTCCAGGAGAACAGAGTGTAAGGGTGTCTACACAGTTGGGAAATGGGATTCTGAGGGGTGGAAATGGATGAGTTTAGATAGCAAACTTAGAAGTAATTATAAGTTTCTGAATTTCTAACCTTATTTCCTTTTGCCCCTCAGATCCAATTCAGGAGGTGGTGCAATGTTTATGATCACAAAAAGGAGTTTTTAATCCCAGACCCAAACTCTAAGTGTTCCTGTTACATCTTCCCACCTGCCCCTGATGTAAATTGTCAGAAGGGCAAAGGGGAAGAGAGCCCCCTGCTCAGGAATAGAAATGGAGCTTACAAGTAACTGCAGTCTCTGACTTTCTATTTTGAAGGTAAGATAAAAGGCAGTATGAGTTACTACAAAATCAGTTTCTAGGCTCTATGCTTCCTTCAGAACTTCTTTCTCTCCTTCTATGTTTTGACAGCAACAGTTAATAAAGTGCTTCTGTCTCTTAGGGACAATCCTTCTCTTCACACAATGCTTAAAGTAGACAATAGATGGAAGCTGCCATTAAATTAAAAAACAAACAAACAAACATGAAATAGCACACAGTGAGTGCTTTCCCTGAATTCCTGGACCTAACAAGTTACCAATTCTGAAGAGAACGTTATTATTGGTGCATACTAACAACCTCCACTGAATGGTGAGGTTAGAACACTTTTCCCACGACAGGTTCTGTCCAGGTTATTAAGATGGCTGAGTTCTACTGCATCAATTAACTTACAGACAATGCAAGACAGAAAAGTCTAAGAGACTGAGATCCCAAAAAGAAACTGGACCAACAAGAGAAAACTTATCATTGCTGAAAATGTGGGAAGACTTAACTAGGAGAATGTTCCTCTGAATACAGATATGGATATAATTATAACAAAGCTCTAATTTGTGGCTCATCAGTAGAAACTATCAAGTCAAACCTCACTAAAGCAAAAAATAAAACTTATACAATTAAAAAAAATCTATTTGGATTTCAGTACTAACATCTGTTTTAAGGAGTGCGATTGTGGGGTGTGTGTGTGTGTGTGTGTGTGTGTGTGTGTGTGTGTGTGTGTGTGTGTGTGTGTGTGTGTGTGTGGTGGCTGAGATTATGTATGGGACAGCATTAGTTCTTAAAACCCATCATTTTGTCAATATTCTTTAGGTTTCCCATTCAAGTCTGGTGGCATTCTAGCTCTACCATGTGAAACACACAATTCTCACTTTCTTCTGGTTAAATGGAGATAAACATGTAATGGATATGCCAAACTGGGTTGGTTTCAAACTATGATCTTCAGATCTTACTCTCTGGAGTAGGTAATGTATAAGAGTGAGCCACTATGTTCAGCCCAGTATTTCCAGTGACTTACATAATCTTTCTGAATCTCAGTTCTTCCTGTGTGGAAAGTGAAAAGAATTACTGTGTGGACCTTAGAATCAGGTGGGAGTTATGACTGGGTGTAGAAAGTATACGTGTTTGGGATGTGTGTACAAAGCCTGAAACGCTCATAAAACTACTGATGTTTATATTGAAATGTATTCCAGGAATTGGAAACAGGAGGGATTTTTCTGTTCTAGTTTATCCATTTATGGCATTGAGGGAGCCAGAGATATTCAAGAAGAACAGGCAAACAAATGCAGTATTGTACACTGTAGATATTGTATTCACAACGAGCTATACCACTGCGGACAGGGACAGGAGGGATGGGATTGTCAAACAAGAAATGAACTCATTACCTGACTTAAAAAATTGTTATCTTTTTATTTTATTTTATTTTATTTGTGAACATACTGCACAGAGGGGTTACAATTACATGGTCAGGATAATGCATACATTTCTTACCAAGCATTGCAGCCTCCTCCATTGTTTACCCTTCACCTCCCTTCCCAGCGTCCCCCTTCCCCCCCAAGCCTTCGCCCTCCCCCCCCAACGACTTTGTAAAGCTGATTTTTGACATGGCAATTTGTACTTTTCATTGTTGCAACAGGTCCACCTGAATCCTTAAACGACTTGTTTTTCCCGTCTCCTCCCCAAGTTATACTGACATCAAATATAGTGAAAGCAGGGGTTATACTGTGGAGAAGGGACATACAAAGCAACAAAGAAATAATCTTATAAATGCGTTAGAAACACATGCATGAAAGGAAAAAAAAAAACATTAAAATACAAATCTAAGGGTTATTTCCCTAACATCACATTATCTCACCTTTTCCCCTTGACTCATACATATACTAGATATTGGAAATAAGGGAAACCATGGGACCTATGTTTCTTTGGGCCTGGCTTACTTCACTTAATACAATTTTTTCCAAGTTTTTCCATTTCCTAACAAATGGGGAATTGTCATTCTTTCTGATGGAGGCATAGAATTCCATTGTGTATATATACCACATTTTCTTGATCCATTCATCTACTGAAGGGCATTTGGTTTGGTTCCATATCTTAGTTATGGTAAATAATGCTGCAATAAACATAGTTGTGTTGGTAGCTTTAGTGTGGTCTTGTTTGTAAACATTTGGGTAAATGCCCAAAAGTGGGATTGCTGGGTCATAGGAGAGATCTATGTGAAGTCTTTTGAGGAACCTCCATACTGCTTTCCAAAGTGGTTGAACAAGTTTACATTCCCACCAACAATGAAGTAAGGTTCCCTATAACAATTTTAAAAATACAGTAACAATTTTAAAAATCCGGGTTGATTCTCTACTCCAGTTTTTGTAGGTGCCCTTATGACTCAGGCCCACCAATGGAGATTTTGAAGGTCAATTTATATAATTAATATAAAGCCATAATTTCCTAAGAAATTCTATATGTTGTTGGTAGAGCTAATGTTTTACTTTCTGGTTTTAGTATTTGTTAGATGTTGAAATCCTTCATAAAGTTTTTCAACAGATTTCTGCTGTATCTTGGCACCCTGTCCCTAACTAAAATGGTTATCAACCTTTGAAATTAATGTACTTGAGTATGAGTTTTATTTATTTAATTTGCTGATGATGGTGAAATGTCGTTGTCCTTTATCTCTTCAGTTCAAAACTAGTACTCTACCACTTGAGCCAAAGTACCTCTTCTAGCTGTTTCTGCTTAGGTGGTGCTGTGGAATAAAACCTAGGGTCTCGTGAATTCAAGATAATCTGTCTACCACTGATCCACCTTCTCAGCCCCCATAAGTGGTATTTTTGTGCAAGGGTCTATCAAACAAATCTATTGAGCAAATGTATTCATTCGCCACTAGACATAATCAAAATTTATGAATTATCAGATATTTTAATGAATAAAACTGTTATCACTGTTACTAGGAATTGTTTGTCTCCCCATGCTGTAAACATGGAGGAGGTATTTTAAACTAAAACTACTAAAGTACTCATATCTAAAATATACTAGGAACTCAAAAAATTAAACCACCCAACAACAAATCCTCAAAGAAACAACTGCCCAATAAATAAGTGGGAGAAAGACTTAAAGAGAAACTTCTCTGAAGAAGAAAGAAGGATGGCCAATAGACAAATGAAGAAATGTTCAACATCCCTAGCCATAAAAGAAATGCAAATCAAAACAACATTGAGATATCACCTCACCCCAGTTAGAACGTCCAAAATCAAGAACTCTAACAACAACAGATGCTGGAGGGGATGTGGACAGAAAGGAACCTTACTTCATTGCTGGTGGGAATGTAAACTTGTTCAACCACTTTGGAAAGCAGTATGGAGGTTCCTCAAAAGACTTCACATAGATCTCCCTTATGACCCAGCAATCCCACTTTTGGGCATTTACCCAAATGTTTACAAACAAGACCACACTAAAGCTACCAGCACAACAATGTTTATTGCAGCATTATTTATCATAGCTAAGATATGGATCCAACCCAGATGTCCCTCAGCAGATGAATGGATCAAGAAAATGTGGTATATATACACAATGGAATTCTATGCCTCCATCAGAAAGAATGACAATTCCCCATTTGTTAGGAAATGGAAAAACTTGGAAAAAATTATATTAAGTGAAGTAAGCCAGGCCCAAAGAAACATAGGTCCCATGGTTTCCCTTATTTGCAATATTTAGTATATGTATGAGTCAAGCGGAAAAGGTCAGATAATGTGATGTCAGGAAAATGAACCCTGAGATATGTATTTTAACGTTTTTTTTTCTTTCATGCATGTGTTTCTAACACATTTATAAGATTATCTCTTTGTTGCTTTGTATGTCCCTCCCCCACAGTATAACCCTTGCTTTCACTATATTTGATGTCAGTTTAACTTGTGGAGGAGATGGGGAAAAAACAGTTGTTTAAGGATTCAGGTGGACCTGTTGCAACAATGAGAAGTACAAGTTGTCATGTCCAAAACGAGCTTTACAACGTCGGTGCGGGGGGGGGGGGGGAAGGGAGAAGGAGAAGGATTAGGATTGGGGGGGAGGGGGGAGGCTGGGAAGGGATGTGAAGGGTAAACCAAAGGAGGAGGGTGCAATGCTTGGTAAGAAATGTACGCATTATCCTGCCCATATAATTGTAACCCCTCTGTACAGTATGTTCACAAATAAAATAAAATAAAATTTAAAAAAAAGTAATTTTAAGGTCTTGGTGCTAACAAAACTGTCCAGGTGTTAGTACACTAAACAGAGAATTCAAGATGAGTTTTGTTCATAAATATAGAGATTAAAGGACATATAATCCTTATTTCAAAATGCAAATTAAAGGGAAAATCAGTCAGCGGGTAAAATTTATATTGAATGTTAATTTTTGAAGAGGAAAAGAAGATCTTAGATGGCAGACTGAAAACACTATCAGAGGCCTTTATGCTGAATTACAAAAAAAAATAACCTTTAATTGAAAATTGAGCTGGAATGTGCACATCAGGCAAAGGCAAGCAATCAGAGCATAGCACCAACAACGAAACACCATAATGTATATCTCAGAAAAAGGAAACAAGTACAGACCAGTGCTCAACATCCTTATCCTTGATTTCAATGATACACATATACCCCCCTACACACAGATGCACACTCACACACATACACACACACAAACACAAAAGAACACACAAGAATGTATGCAACAGCTCAACCTCATCACTTCCATTCAACATGAATCAAAGATCTTCCTGTAATATTTGAAACTTTAAAAGTTTCAAGTCTTGTAAGTAATTGATAAAAGATGCATAGGCAATTATTTTCTGAATAGACTCTCCTATAGAAGTGAGAGTTCATGATGGTTATAACTACTTAAACATCTTTGAATCTCAAAAGAATTAAACAAGAGACAATCTGAATTTTGGAACTATATTTCTACCAGCTATTCTTCGAAGGCTTAATAAGAGGTTAACAAAATCCAAAATTGAATACCAAATTAATACAACTCATATTTGTGTAAGTGAAGTGAAAGACACTTCTCAGTGACCTATGCTGCCTCAATTTCTAAGCCTGCTGCACATTGTGGAACCTTTGATTCTGCTGGGCCAGGCCCACAGTTGTCTTCCCCAGAGCAGTAGCCCTGCTGGGGTTGGCACTGGGAGCTGTGTGGAGAGGAGGGAAGGCCTCCGGGGAGGCCGAGCTGGGGTTGGAGATGGGGGTAGTAGGGAGAGTATGGGAGGCCCTGGCAGAGGCTGGTGAAGGGAGGAAGGAGGCAGTAGGCCAATGGCTCAGGAAGTAGCATCCCCAAATGCAGCTGGGTTCTGGAGAGTGTCTGTGAGGTGCAGTTTGGCCCCTGGGGCCTCATGGCTGGGTGAGGAGAGGAAGGAGTCTCAAATCCCACCCAAACAGACAATGAGAAATGAAACAACCAGTGGTTGAAGAATTTCAAGAAAAAAGGCAGGGACTTGTAGGTAAACTCTGGGGGTGGGGAGGGCAGTAGTGCCTAGCCAGTGGTGGTCATGCCTCTCCTGAGGCCCTTGATGTGAATGAGGGCCTGCTCTGCTGTGCACTAGGCCTCACTCTTGCCTTGAAGCACGCACCAGGAATTGCAGGCACATCCTCAGGTTACCCCACAGAGCTGGCCTGCCATGAGTGCTGGGGACCGGGCAGCTGCTGGGAGGTTATGTGCAGCAGGGCAGAGGAAGAATGGCTTGTTGGGTCTTCATCCGTCCCACAAAAGACGGACGGGGTCTGAGGAAAGGTAAGTGCGGCACTCGCCCGTTCCCTAGCCTCCCTCAGCCCAGGAGACAATCAGACACAGCGGGGAGCCAAATCCAGCAGGTAGAAAAACTCTTTATTAACAGAGAGCAGCCCCTTTTTAAAGACAAAGAGGGTGGGTGGTATGGTAAGGGAGTAAGAGGAACCAATCACTGTCAAGGTCACACCCTATCATTCACCTGAGCCTTCATGGGCTGGTTAGGTACAGATCAGGAGATCAATTGGGGTCTGCCCACTCTACTCTCTCCCAGAGCCATCTTGGCTGGCCATGTGCTCTTCAGTAAATTAGGCTCTGCCCACTCAATCCCCTCCCAGCGCCATCTTTGCTGCCCATGTGCTCCACAGATTCCCCCTTTTTTTTTTGTTTGTTTTAATGACAGACCCACCTAGCACAGTAATAAACATCAGTCCCACCACAGTTAGAAATGTCCGAAGCAGTTCAATTAATTCCTGGGCACCTGGTGTCTTTTAAGTAAGCCAGTTCCTTGTACGTGCCTTTAAGCTAGCACAGGAGTCAAGATGACCTTTGAGCTTTACTGTCAGCTCCCAATTGCTCCCAACATCATCTCCCCCCATCTTTGCTTAAAGAAGCGAACCCGCCTGTCTTAGGTTGGGTGGATCGCCTTGTCTGCCTTACCCGTCATCGGGAACTTCTTCAGAGCGAAGCTGAAGGCCCTGTCTTAGGTTGGTCAGACTGACACCCCCTCTTACCCGTCTCTGGCTGCGATTCCTCTGGGGGGGGGAATTCATTCATTTGGAGCTTAATAACTGGCTGGCTAAGCTCATAAGAGTTTTGCAGTGCACGTATAATGCAAGGAAGGCATAGAAAAACCATCAGCAAAAGCATTCCCAGGCCAGGAAATGTCAGTACTAGTCCTTTAACCTTAGTGAAGGATGGGATAGCAGTCTTTGCCACTTCAGAGTCCAGAGGTGGGGACTGTTCTAATCCAGCTATTTGCCCGTGGGGTTGGACAAAATCTAAGCTGAAAGCATAAAAAAAGGTGGTTGTTTAACAATTAAGTATGAATTCAATGCTGCTATACAAGCAATTAGTACAAGAACAATTAAATCAGGTAACATTAAAATAATTAACTCCTAAAAAAATATTAAATAGTCCATAGGGTGGTGATCAAAAATGAAGGTCAGGCAACCAGGTCGAAGGGACAGCTTCTCTTGTGGTGCTCCTGACGATTTCTGCATTGCCAGCGTTGATCACTGCACAGGTCACTCGCTGAGGTTGATGTAGATTCCATAGGGCCGTTCACAGGATCGGGAGAGTCAGGACAGCCAACATCTGGAGTATTGCCATCTGCAATTGTTAGAGAACACAAGAGAGCTTCTCAAGGGCTGGTTGCCCTTGGGGATGGTTAATAATTGTTTTTCTGGCTTTTGTCTTTAGCTTATTCTTGGGCATCCTCCTGTATAGAGGAAATGGGTAAAAACTTAGGTTCCTGGCAGGGATCCAAATCCCCTGCCCATAGTAACTAGGGGGTCAGGTCCTCTTCATTGTTGTGTCAGGGGGTCCTTCCACCTGACTTTCACTTGGAGCTTAGGGTTTAGTTGTCCCCAGTGCTTCTGAAATCTGGATTCAGTTGCCCCTTTTGAAATCAACGCTATCTGTAACTGTATATGGGGGCTAACTCCCCCTTTTTTGTTTTATAGGCTATCAGAATACAAATTAAAGGGTTTTTGAATGTCCTGAAGGGCCATAATTATGGCCAACATTTCCTTATATTGTAATTGTAGGGACAGAAACCCATGGCAACAGCCAATTGATTTCCCTTAAAAGACTCTGAAGTTGGGTTAAGGTCAGAGAGGCTGGAATATCCAGCAAAGGCTTAAGGGGGCTGGCCTGAGTCAAGGTAAGGTGGGTCCCGAGCACCTTAAAAGGAGCTACCTTTTGAATTTTATTAAGGGCTATGGTAAAAACCCCCTTTTTTAATATGTCCAGAACCTGGGCCAGAAGGCCCTCCAGGCAGCTTGGGTCTCGGTGCCCCAGAATTATATCATCCATGTAGGCATAGGCAAGGGAGGTATCTGAACCCAGCACAGGCCCTAAAAGTGTAGCCAAGTATTGTTGGCAGAAGGCCGGGCTATTGGCCATACCCTGTGGCAGCACTCTCCATTCAAACCTCCGATCAGGCTGGGAAAAATAAAGAGAAGGTATAGAGAAAGCAAACTTCTCGCAGTCATCTGGATGCAGAGGGATAGAGAATAAACAATCTTTAATATCAATCACAACCAAGGTATATTCTGAAGATATAGCAGGAGTCCAGGGCATGCCTCTTAGGGGCGTTCCTACTAGCTCCATCCTTTCATTTACCTTCTGTAGGTCTTGGAGCATCCGCCAAGCCCCAGAGGCTTTTTGAATAACAAATAGGGGTGTGTTCCAAGGACTTATAGAAGGGCAGATATGCCCGAGGCTTATCTGTTCCTCCACCAGAAGGTGGAGGGCTTCAAGTTTAGGTTTGGTCAATGGCCACTGCTCCACCCAGATTGGGCTTCCTGGCTTCCACCTAATGGGAGGTGCCCAGGGGGCAGTGGCCTTTAGGATTGGGGGTGCACCTGAGCGGGTCCCCTATGTTTTTCTCTGTAATTATGAAAGTTAAAAAAATCCCCTTCCTTAACTCCCTCTAGATCCTGTTTAAGCCTTTGTGTTTCTTCCCCATCCAGGATATCATCATAGGATGCTCCATGGTCTGTAGTGACCACGGCATCCATTTGTCTTAGCATATCTTGCCCTAGTAAATTGGTAGTGAGGTTCTTTGCCACTAAAGGACGTATCTTTCCCTGTTCTCCGTCTGGGCTAGTCCATGTCATAAGGGCAACCGTTTCTTTGGTCTGGGAGTTGCCCCCTACCTCCAATATCGGGGGCCCAGATGCAAGCTTCCAGTCCAAGCGCACTTCCTCCTCCCTGAGTATGGTTTGGTCTGCCCCAGTGTCAATTAAGCAGTGAAACCTCTTTTTGCCTATGAGAATACTCATTTTAGGGCGGAGTCTGTCCACCAGGGGGATGGTCCAATGGACCTGGGCTGCCCTGCCATGAGGCTGCCTGGGCCTCACAGCAGAGGGGGTTCCTCCTTGAGTTAAAGGGGCTAGAGGATGCCCCTTCCCCAAGTTTAAAGACTTCCCCTCTAAATCAAACTTGTATCCCTCCATGCCCCTGGGGCAGGATGTAGGGGGCGGTTTGCCCTCAGGCCGGTTGGCGGGGGATTGTTGTAAACAGTCCCTCTTAAAGCGCCCCTCCTGCCTGCATTTAAAACAAGTCCCTCTTCCCGATAGTCTTGGGGTTTCTTGGCCCTGGGCTGCCAGCGCCTGAGTAATAGCCTCAGTCATTGTAAACGCCTGAGCTTGTAAAGCTAAAGCTAGTGATTGGGACTGGTGATGTTGCATTCCCACATCCTGTGAGGCCACCACCCATCTGCTCAGGGAACTCTCTCTCAATCCCGCGCAGGCTATGCCTTGGTCTGCATTCATCCCTTCCCAGACCAGCAGCTTAGTAATAGGTATCATTGGTTGAGCCTGCCGGTTACTCTCTGCACGCACTCTGCATTCCTCCTTAAAGAAAGCCTGCCATTTAATAAACTGAGAACTAGTAAGAACGGCTTTGGCCACATCCATCCAGTCCTTAGGGACACACGGGTGATAGGCAATGTCTTGTAATAGGGTCTGGACCCACGGAAAGTTTGGGCCATCCTCCGCCACCGCCTTGCAGAGGTCTTTAAGATCCTTAGCTTCCCATGGATACCATTCCAAGGGCCTGTTAGCTCCTGGTGCCAGATTGACTGGATACGCTTGGGGAAGCGAATCCTGTGGCCGAGAGTCTGGGCTCTTGGGTGGCCCTTCCTTTCCAGGGCTCTATGGTGGCCCTTCCTTTCCAGAGGAGGTCTCCGAGGAGGTTACTTCCCCGGCCCTCGGCCCCTCCATAGAAGGCTGGTAGGGGTCTGGGTCTTGCAAGTCCCTCTCGCAGGTCTCGTAGGGCGCCGTACCTCCCCTCCAATCAGGAGAATAGGGAGGGGGCCTAGGACTGTCAGTATCAGCTGGGTCAGAGGGGGTAATATCAGCTGGGTCAGAGGGGGTAATTTTTACCCTCGTTTTGACTTCTACTGTGCACGTCTCAGTGCGTTCTCGATTGGATTTGACCCTTTCCTTTTCCTTCTCACTTCCCACATCCTCCTGTACCCCTTCTAGGCCTGATGTTGCCTCTTCCTCCTCCTTCTGTGATATAGCATTACCCATATTTAGGGTTTCACTTACCCCGAGAGACCACTTAGCCTCGGCCGGTATCTTTTCCTTTCGTGCCCCACGTTGGGCGCCAGATGCTGGGTCTTCGTCCATCCCACAAAAGACCGACGGGGTCCGAGGAAAGGTAAGTGCGGCACTCGCCCGTTCCCTAGCCTCCCTCAGCCCAGGAGACAATCAGACACAGCGGGGAGCCAAATCCAGCAGGTAGAAAAACTCTTTATTAACAGAGAGCAGCCCCTTTTTAAAGACAAAGAGGGTGGGTGTTATGGTAAGGGAGGAAGAGGAACCAATCACTGTCAAGGTCACACCCTATCATTCACCTGAGCCTTCACGGGCTGATTAGGTACTGATCAGGAGATCAATTGGGGTCTGCCCACTCTACTTTCTCCCAGAGCCATCTTGGCTGGCCATGTGCTCTTCAGTAAATTAGGCTCTGCCCACTCAATCCCCTCCCAGCGCCATCTTTGCTGGCCATGTGCTCCACATGGCTGGTGGGTACTGCTCCACCCTAGCCAGGCACAGGGCCACTGGGGAAGTTCTGGCTCTGGATCAGGACCAGGGACTGCCTTCCAGACAAGTGGCCTCTGGGGACTTTCATTGTGGCTGTTATATGTGGGCTGGGAAATTCCTTAGCATGGTCAAGGTGTCTCCACAGATAGGCAAATTTACTCCTGTGCCCCTCCTATCTTCTGGATTCCCACTTTCCTCCTGTCTTGTGCCATTTCCAACTATAGGAGTAAAGTTCTCCAGCCTTTAAGAGGCCATCCCAGAGATGCTTACAGGGCTTCCCACGTCTGGTTCACCATGCATGCAGGGCTCATAGGGTGCCATCCTCCAGGCAAAGGGTACCACAATTTCAGTTTGGAAGAGGGAAAAACTTCATTGCCCCAGATACAGCTGCCCTTGGGGTTCTCTGTGTACACTAGTCTTGTGCTGAGATAATGATCCCCAAAGACCACCAAGGAGCCATTTCTGATGTGAGCACACGAGGGTCATTTATTGCAAGCTCGAGCCTGGACTCACAACTGTCAGCATCGCAGTGGGTCAGAGTTGCGACCTCCAAACCTTCAGTTAACAGGGTTTCTATAGGGCATAGGGCTGAGGTAAGTTGGCTCATAGCTTGTCAGTTACATGATTGGTTGACATTTAATGAGAAAATATTGTAACAATCTTATTGGCTAACACGTGCAGGCTTAGCAGTAAGAAGCAAATTATGTTAACTATGGAATCTTAAGAAACATCTGTAGCTTTAGGTACCTTCCTGTCATCCGCTGATGGCTATTGCTAGAGGAGTTACGGGAAGAAGGTTGTTGGGACATTTCATGGTTTTTCCAGGAACCTGAGTCCTAACATTCGGTAAAAGTTTTTGCAATAGATACTTTCAGTAAATGCCTTCACAATGGATACTTTCAGTATAGGCCTTCAAAATGGACTAAGTCCAGAATGGCTATACTTTGGCTAAGGTCTCTCACTAGGGGTAGGTCTCTCACTAGGGGTGTGTGTGTGTGTGTGTGTGTGTGTGTGTGTGTGTGTGTGTGTGTGTGTGTGTTTGTGTGTGTGTTTGGTGTGAGAGAGTCAGACACAGCTGAGGTTTTGTGTAAAACATTTCTTCCCTTCAGCATTGAGTTTTGGTATCTAGTGGTTGTTCCCGCTCCTGAATTCTGAACTCTAAATTTGTTCTTCTATATACTTTTATCCTTAGATCTTCTTAATATTCAGATTCCTAATATCTGCTGTGAACTTCAGAATTTGCTTCATAAAGGGGGTGCCTTTCTTCTAACTTTTATGAAGCCCTTTGCTCTATTTAAATGCAGGATGTGCTGTGTTAGTGGTTTTACTTAACCCAGATTGTTGTGGCCCAGGCTGTGACTGTTAGTTCTGAGATTAGTTTAGGCTAATATGAAATACTATCATTTCAATCTATCTAGTGAAAAAAGTTCAGCATCTTTATTGAAACAATTTCCTGGCTGTAAAACCAATAAAAAAATTCCAGTGGTATAAATGTACAATGTGTTGATTTTAGTTAATTGTGCACCACAGCAATGAAAAATTTCTTCTTACTAAAGTGAATAGTACGTGAAAAAACCAAATATTATAGAACTTAAAAACTGATAAAATATCAAAAGTAAAAGAAAGACACTGATCAGGAATGCAGTACAAATGTAAGTGTTTAATAAATAAATGAAATATTTGCGATTCTTATCCACATAGGAAATACAAAGGAAAATAAATAGGAAAGTCACTGAAATCCCATCCTACACACCAGAATAACTATCACCACTCGAATAAATAAACATCTGGAGAGGTTGAAATAAATCAGGAACTGTATTTGGTTTTGTGGTATTGTAAACTAGTGCAACTCATATGGAGATCATAATGGAAGTTTAGACAATACCAAAAAGACACATGTGTTGATGACTTTTACTGCAACCTTGATACATAAAGAAGGAATATAAATCAACATCAACATCCATGTGCATGGCAGCAAGAAAGAAAGCTGTGCAATCAACTTAGATTCACAAAAAAGAGGGAATAAAGAAATATGCTATTCATAACAATAAACATGTTCTGGTATATAAGAGAAGTGAATTTCTCCAATATCACTGCTAAATATTTTTGGATATACACCTAATCCTAATTTCACAGGTTTTGTGGCTTCGTGTTTTTCTTTAAAAGGGACCTCCATATTGATTTTTAGAGGAGTTACAATAGGTTGAAGATATCCTATAATATGTGGAAATTAGAAGAAATTTAAATATATCAATGAACACATAAAGGACCATCATATACAGTTTATAATTTGATCCAATTTTAAGAAGGCAACAGTTGGGGGACAAGACAATGTTAGAAGCTTAATAACAAAAACACAGACATGGAAAAAATTTTTAAAAAATGTGCAACTGATTAGTGCTAATACTAACAAAATATTTTCCTCAAGTTTTAAAAATGAAAAAATTAAAATAATACTTAATAACATCAAATAAGTATGCCATGGAAGAAAATGTACCATAGACATATGTTCCCCATAATTTGTTTTAATTTATAACAAATGGACACAGGTCTCATGGTTTCCCTTATTTGCAATATCTAGTATATGTGTGAGTCAAGCGGAAAAGGTCAGGTAATATGATGTTAGGAAAATGAACCCTTAGATATGTATTTTAATGTTTTTTTTTTCTTTCATGCATGTGTTTCTAATGCATTTATAGGATTATTTCTTTGTTGCTTTGTATGTCCCTCCCCCACAGTATAACCCCCGCTTTCACTATATTTGATGTCAGTATAACTTGTGGAGGAGATGGGGAAAAACAAGTCGTTTAAGGATTCAGGTGGACCTGTTGCAACAATGAGAAGTACAAGTTGTCTTGTCAAAAACGAGCTTTACAACATCGGTGTGGGGGGGGAGGGGAAGGATTGGGTGGGGGGAAAGGGGGAGGCTGGGAAGGGAGGTGAAGGGTAAACAAAGGAGGAGGCTGCAATGCTTGGTAAGAAATGTATGCATTATCCTGCCCATGTAATTGTAACCCCTCTGTACAGTATGTTCACAAATAAAATTTAAAAACATTAAAAAAGGAAAAAAAAAAAGAAAATGTGATTACATGTCTGAAGATGATAACACATTCAAGTATCATTTATTGAATCCAGCAAAGAAAAGTAACAGAGAAGTAGAAAGTAAGAACAACCTGGGGCATGGATGAAGATACTCAGTAGAACTTTGTGAGGAAAAAATGTGCTCCATTTTGCTCATCAACGTTGAGCTAGGACAGCTACCTTTTGACAGAGCACTTGTAATGTAGTCAGAGCAGTGGAGGTACGAATTTAGGCAGTAATTTATTACTTTTATTCCCTAATCTTATGATGTGATTCCCAAATGATATGAGTGATCCTATATTTTCTGAGCCCTTTTTCACCCAAATTTTCTAATTCCTTCCCCTGCCAGTAATTCTTCTGCTATTCTCATTTCTCCTTGTTTCTGAACTCAACTCCTGTGACGTTTTGATTCATGAGAAAGAGCTGAAGAAA
This sequence comes from Dipodomys merriami, assembly GCF_024711535.1. Classification (NCBI taxonomy): domain Eukaryota; kingdom Metazoa; phylum Chordata; class Mammalia; order Rodentia; family Heteromyidae; genus Dipodomys; species Dipodomys merriami. Next base: position 480,129 of record NW_027202272.1, on the reverse strand, counting down.
TATGAGGATGGTCTGGAATCTGAGGAACATCCACTCCAGCTTGGAGGATCTGGTAAAAGACCTCCACCTGGGACTCAGAATCAGATATTAATTGACCTCTTTGGAAATAGAGAAACTCAATCCCTCAGGCAGGATTCATCATTCCTTGACTTTCTCTGAAGAGATTTGGTACTATGGAACAATTCAGAGAATGAGTTTTCCCACCACTCACCACAGCTTTGTCAGGAGGAATAGGTTCAAAACTAAAAGTGACCTCAGTTCTCACAGGGCCAGTCAGAAACCAAGAGATCACATTTTCCTCCTCATCAGTCACCTTCTGTTAGAAACAGAGTCTGGGCAAAGTCTAAGATGGAGATAAAGTGAGACTGGGCCTAAGGAGTACACAAAAGAATGACCCTCTCTGACTAAAAGTGAGTTGTGCAGTGAGACATGATAACTTCCTTTATATATGAAAATTCACTAGGTGTGTTATCTCACTGCCATTGTGCGGGAGGTCAGTTTCCCCAAAGAAGTTGTTAAATGTTGTGTCTACCAGTTTGCTCTCTAGGCTATTGTCTCTCCCACCCATTCCCATGCCAAGAATGCATTGCTTCTTTCAGGCACTCAACTACTTGTCCTGAATCCTAAGAAGGAATATTGTAGGCTATACTTTGACTAACCTCTTGCATTGGAGGTAGAAAAGTCCCAGGCTCTGCACATGCCAAGAGGTAGAAAAGGTGAGTATAAGCTCAGATTGGAACTGAACAACAATCATATTGAAAAAAATAATAAATGAAATTAATGGTTGAGTAATTTAGGGTGGATAGCCACTAAATTTAGGTAATTATTAGTAACACATATACAATCATGGATTAGGAAGAAAACAGTGAAGTAGGTTCAAGATAACATGGAAAAGACACATAATAACCATAACAGGAGATGAGAGTGTGAAGGAACTGTTGGCATAGGTCCATTTACTATCTGAGGAATGAGCTTGGTTAGGAGGCTTTTAGAATAATATCTAAAAGAGACGGACTTGCTGGGCACTAGTGGCTCACACCTGTAATCCTAGGTACCCAGGAGAGTGAGATCTGAGTATTAAGAATCAAAGCAAGCCCAGGCAGAAAAAGCCAGAAATAGTCCTGTGGCTCAAGTGGTAGAGCACTAGCCTGGAGCTCAGGGACACTATCTAGGCCATGAGTTCAAGCTTCATGATCATCAAAACAACAACAACAACACAATAATGATAAAAAAAATAAAAGAAGGACTAAAAGATATGTGATGGAATGATGATCCTGTGTAACTGTCTAGGGAACATAAAAGGAGACAAAATTTGGAGCAAAATGATACCTATTCTTACTAATCAAGGATGCATAGCAAATGCCAAATTCCTCTTCCGAGAAACTTCCAAACCTGAGCTCAGAACATGGCTCATTGGTTGAGTGCTTGCCTTGCAGGCTTGACACCCTGGGTTCAATTCCTCAGCCAGAAGTGGTGGTATGGCTAGAGTGGTAGAGCATTAGCCTTGAGGTGAAGAGGAGAGGGACAGGACCCAGGCCCAGAATTCAGGCCCCATGACCTACCAAAAAAAAAAAAAAACCAAAAACAAAAAAAGCTTCCAAACTTATTTTTTCTCATAAATTAGGAGAGGCTTTTTTTTTTTTAACATGTATTCTTATCTAGTTCAAGGTCATCAGAATTTCAGTAGAGTTTTCCTGTTGAGATATAATGCACCAACTCTGCTGAACTTAATCATGACTAGGAAAGTATGGACACTAATGTGTTTATTATAATTTTCCTTATAAATATATAATTCTGTCAGATATTATATATAATATATAGTGTAAAATATATTATACATTATATAGTATAATAAATATATTCTAATACAACATATATTATATATTAACAAACTTCCTAATTTTAGAGTTAGGAACAAGCAACATATTGAAAGACAAATGCTTGAATCTCTGAGTAATTTCTCTACCACTGGACAATTCCATGTTTCATTCTTATTACCCAAAGAGCAACATAGGCAAGCGGTGCCCATGGATGTGGTTCTCTGTATTCTGGAAACTGTGATCTGCATATATATATATATATATATATATATATACATATACATGTATATATGAAATATTGTTTTATACTAGTGAATGTGTAAAACTATAGCAACAGATAATTAAGTCAACATCTATGTGCACACACACTCAATCACTTTCAAGTATAAGAATTTCTTTTCTGGCTGGGAAGATGGCTCAGTGGTAAAGCGCTTGCCTTGCATGCATGAGGCTCTGGGTTCAATTCCTCAGCACCACATAAGCAAAAAGATAAAAGCCAGAAGTGGTGCAGTGGCTCAAGTGGTAGAGCACTAGCCTTGAGCAGAAGAGTCGAGGGACAGCACCCAGGCCCAGAGTTCAGGCCCCATGACCGGCCCCCCCACAAAAAAATAATGTCTTTTCTTTGTTCCGTATGCACCTACACAGAGAGTACATGAGTTACCCTTGAATTGTCCTGGTAGTTATTTATCTGGCTACTGTAGCTTCACATCCTTTGTTCTCTTAGTAGCCAGATGTCATGTGTTCAACAACAATACTTTTTACAGGCAAAAGTATCTACCCTGACACACATAGGAACTTGGATTTCAGAAATGCCACAAATAATTGGGAGTTACAGCAGTACTTATCAAAATTAAATAGATTACATATTTATTAGAAAGTTTGTCAGAAAAATAAACTTCAATGCAGCATGAAACACTTGAAGAAAATTACAGTTGAAATTACATATAGCTATGTGCTGGTAGCTCATGCCTGTAATCTTGGCTAATCTGGAGGCTATCTGAGAATCAGTTCAAAGCCATCTTGGGCAGAAAAGTTGCCATGAGACACTTATCTCCAGTTACTCAATCAAGACTAAAATTGATACTGTGGCTCAATGTTGTAGATAGATAACCTTGAGCCAAAGACCTCAGGAATAGTGCCCAGGACCCAAGTTCAAACTCTGCAATAGACAATAAATAAATATAAAAAATAAATTACATATAATTTATTATCAACTCTGTACAAGGAAAATAGGATATGACACATGGCAACATATGACTTCAAGTTACAAAGTTCCAAAGCATTTCCCCACTCTTGAGAACTAGGAGTAATCCACATTGAAAAAAATAAAAACATGAATAATTTATACCAAATTTCAAAGCATACTATATGTTATACAAAGGAAATGCAATAAACATGCATTTCCCAATTTAGTAACATCATATAGTATAAAGAATCTGATTAATTGATTCATAAAAATCAATACAATGGAGATAAAACATCTAATATCTCAGGGGTAAAATTAGCAGAATACTTTCCATCTATGGTGGCTGTTCTGTAAATTATCCAGCCCTATCCATCCCACAATTGCAGAAGGCTCCTCCTAAGAATGGCCAGAAATCTGTGAGTGCTCAATGTAGACCTTGTCCCATTCTCTATTATTTGGGCAAGTGATTGACTGAATATCTGAAAACTTGCCAAAGGCACAATTTGGGAATGGCTTCCAGTAACGACATTTTAGTTCTCAGAAAAAAAGGGAAATTGAAGACAGTGGGAAAATGTACCAGACCCGGAAAGATTTCTATCATTGTATTAAAACTGTACCCTTCTACTGACACTTGAACAAACTGCAGCAATTGTCACTCCAACCACATGTCCAAAAAATAGCTTTCCAAATATTGACCTGTTTTCACGTTGGCAAATCAAGACACTCTATTGTGGCCCTGTTTTATTTAACCTATCTGCTATAGTTTGCCCAAAAGATAGTTGACCTTACCAATTTCTTAAATTTTAGGTCATCACATAAACACTTCATAGCCCTTAAACATTAAAAATACCTATCCATATAAGTCTGCATTACATACTTATTACTGTTTTTCTTCATTTGCCATGTTATACATATTTGTGTATCCCATGGCTTAGTTCTGTAATCTTCCTTCTCATGAGTGTTACCACTGGGTACATGTAATTATTTCGTTTTTTTTCTCCAGCTCTGTTCTTTCTTTAATTCAATTCCTTAATAGCATCATGTTTACTGACAACTCCTAGCTATTGATTTTAACAAATTCAAAAGAGTCCAAAGTGAGCTTTGATTGTATCCCTCATTTCTATTTGATTAATTGATAACTCTTCCAGTTGCCTTGTCAAAATATCTTGTAGTCATTTCAGACTTACCTATTATTTCACACCTCATATGTAATGTATGAGCAGGTTTTGACAAATTAACTCACATAATATTTTAGGAACCATAAATATATAGTATATGAATACTAATACTATGACTTAAATTCGTGGACTTGGTTGATTTTTTTTTTTACTTTTCTTTTGTGCTCAGGTTGTCAGTCTTCCATTTGAGCCACAGCTCCACTTTTAGCTTTTTGGTTCTTAGTTGAAGATAAATGTCTCATGGTCTATTTACCTGGTCTAGGTTGAAACTACGATCTTCTGTTTTCAGCCTTATAAATAGCTAGATTTAAAGGTGTACACCAATAAAACCACCCCTATTATATTTGAATTAAAAATAAGTTGAAAGAACGAATATTTATAGTATTTTCAAATCAATATGTTTTCATTTACACATTGTCTTAAGAGGTTTTTGTTATTACAGCTCACTTATCAAGAAAGGAAAGGAAAAATTCATAACCAAAGAACCTTTGTATGTCGAAAGCTCAAGCCTGCTAACCACAATTTCTTTGCTGGGAAATAACAAAGGATGATATCGACTACAGGCAAAGCAAGAGAAAAAGCTCTTCACTGAAGTTGCTGAAAGACTGATAAGGATGAGGACAAGCAACTTTATCCAGAAAGTATCACAAAGTTATTGCTCTGGATAAGTGTAGCCAATCTTAGAGGATGTTCATAATGATGAGGAGAATATTTGATTACAGAGGTGTGCTTTCTTGAAGATATCTATTTATAACATAGTTTGTGTACTGTTAAAAATGAGACAGTTATGATAGGGATATTGTCATTCCTTGTATCCTTCACAGTATAATATTAAAACCAGTTTTATACATATAGTATTTATAGTAATTATAGACTATCACTAATTATGCATATATTATAAATATATCATTTATATGTTATGTAATATAGTATATTACATATATTATGCACACATAATTTAATTTTTCTACTTGTCTGTCCAGGAATTAAACTAGCAATATCTTTGAAAATGGATAATAAAGTAGGGTCCTTACAATTTCGATTGCAACATAGAGTTTTATTCAGTTAGTAGTTATTTATTCTGAATTGGTTTAGAAATGGAATATCAGAATATAATTGAGCATTCAAAAATAATTATGTAAGAATATGCCAAGGATGGGGTTAAAAATCTATAACCTGACTCATGTATGTAATTCCTGCTACTTAGGGCCTGAGATCTGAAGATAGCTATATGAAGCCAGTCTGAGTGAAATGGCTCAGGGACAAAACCCAGTCTCAGTAATGGCACAAAAATAAATTATGTGACTAAAACATACATATATATTTATTTACATAAACTTGTCATTCCTTGTATCCTTCACAGTATAATACTAAAATGTTTTATACATATATTATTTATAGTAGTCCTAGAATATCAGTAATGATACATATATATGTATATATATGATATATGAATATATAATTTCTATGTTATGTAATAAGATACATTACATATATTATGCACACCTAATTTATACTGATAACACTAATATCCATTAAATTGATATATGTTTTAGAATAGGGAATAGATTTTTTTTGGTACAACAAGGAAGTAAATACACACGAAAATTATTCCTTATGGATTGTATATCCATAACAATCTACCCTGTGTATTGAGGGTACTGATTGATAAAAGCCTGTGTTCGTCAGCACAGGTGTCTTCGATACCAGGAATAATAAACAGTGGAAGCTGAATGATGTTCATTCAGATATTTCTTTAGAAATTAAACTGATCTTCATTTGATATAAAGATCACTTGTGCTGTCATTATCCACACCCTTTTCATTTAAAAATATTTATATTCTGTATCAATGTTATTGATCTCATAACCATAATTAGGAAGATAATGTGGATTCATCTGCTCCATAGCTCTTCAAAAGTAATGAATGTGACACAGAATATCCTCAGATGTGGCTGGTGGAATTCTGGTTTTGAATTATGGGTCTCAACTGATTAGTCTTAGCAACTTGGGAAATTTGTTTGGGCTTCTTTCCTACTTTTGTTTTTAATAAAAATCTTAATTCATTTCCTAACTTGAAGAACACTCATGAGCACTTAAATTACCCTAATGCACGTTCAGTGCTTGGAATGGTGTCTGCACCTTGTGTAGTAGGTCCCAAAGAAGTCAGTTTCCATCAACATGGTCACAGCATCCTTCCTGAAGGACTTCAGAAATATATACCCAATTGATGTTAATATCTTTGAAAATTTGTCTTTACTAAAAAAAAGTCTTGTCCTCATATGAAACAATGAAAGCAATGTTGGGGTTGTCCTGTGGCTTTTATTATGAAGGAGTTTTGCCTAAATTTCATTCTTACTCTATTAGTGGTAGCAGTAACATTCTTTAGTGCTACCCTTCATATTTCTAGTTCTGTGTTCCAGTTGGAATACTATTGTAACTTCGTTTATAATCTTTGTTATAAGAATAAATAAACTACAACTGCTGAAGTTTTCAATAGTCAATGCATTACATTTTATGTGCTTAATATTTTCCTGAAATTATTACCTTTGGATTATATATCCCTAACAAACTATTTTTTATGATTTCTTATATGATTTATATAGATTTCTTATGTGATTCTTATATGACATCTTAGAGATCCATAAATAAAACAGCTCAGAACAGGAAAAGAGTAGGTAAGAAGTCATAAACAATACTATTATGGTGCTCTTAATGGCTAAGTGTAAAGAATATATGACAAAACTGTTGGAAGATTCATTTGTTTTTTTTTTTTTGTTTTGTTTTTTTGTTTGCTAATCTCTCCCCTTTTTTTGTAGAAAAGGTTCTCACTATAAAGTGCCAACTAGTCTGGACCTTTCAAGGCTTGTCTCAGTGACATAAGTGATGAGATTAGGGACATGTGCTCCCATGGCTGGCTTTTAGGAAGTTCACAATATCGCAATACCTATACACATAAAGAAACTTTTGTGAGTAATGTGTATTTACTTCCTCAATAGCCACAATGTCAAATTACTAATAACTGGCATCACTAACACCTCCATAAATCAAATGCAAACTAAAAGCTCTACTTCAAAAACCAACATCTAAGGCAGTGTTGGAAATACAAGAAGATACATAATACATCTAAAGGAGTGAGTTCTTTAACACTGGCAATGAGCAGTGATAGCTGAATTTTTAACCAGCTTGAAAAGTTCGGGTGTCCACTAACTATGTGATTAGAGTTGCAGAGTTGACCTTGGTATCAAGATTGGAGGTAACATTCTAAGGCAGCTAAGTTGCAGCAATATTGTAGCTCGATACAGTGTGACTCTTCCTAATAATGGTAAACAGAGAGTAGAAGCTAAGTCAGTAAAATGTATAGGAAGGATTCTCCACTGAGAATAATTTTAAAGGGTGATCTTGCGTTGAAAATGAATAGCCCATCATTCTACTTTAAGCTCTAGCATATTTATGATTTGAGGACAATTATAACAAACCACTGTGCCATGAGTACTGAGCAGTGTTGGTGTATATTACTATAATATATGTAAAAATCCTTACAGGTATGGAATGGCCTGACCCTGACACTTCATTCTGTGTTGTTGAGTTTCATGGAGAAATGTTCATAATTAGGCAATTCATAGTCATCTAAGTCTGAATCAGGCAACTGAGATAAGACATTAGGGTCATCACTCCAGTGACATGGTCTGTGACCTGTGAAATAAATAACATTATTTAACAATGCATATGTGTTTCTGAAAATGCATGCAGTACCAAATACCAAATATACAAAAGGGACAATTATCCATCTCATATTATCAGAAATAAAGATATTCCTGAAGTACACTTACTTGCTAGAGGATCACAGGGTCACTGCTAATGTTTGGTATCTTTCCAGGTGCTCAATCTTCCTCAATCTTTTTTGAGTAAGTGTTTTTCCATAGTTTGTTTTGAGGTGTTCAGAAAATCAGTACTGTCACTAACCGCAACCATGGGACAGGAAAGATGATGGGATACCTGGCCAAAAAACTGAGAAATCACTGGAAATGATAGGAAAGAAGACACGAGAGGACGCAAAGCCTCATTGCCAGCTTCTGGATCACCAAATCATGCTTAACATATTTATATTCCTTCTACTACCAGGCGGGTGGTGGTCAGTGGCTATAGGTATGTCCACAAACTAAGGCATTAACCTAGCTTTGGTTACAACTATTAACATGAGGTATTGTTTGTATACATAGTGATAATTCAATCCCTTATTGTTAGGGAGCAGAAGGGAGTAATAGTCATTACATCCATAACACAGGCATCCATCTTGTCTCCAAAGTCTTAATCTTTTAGTGTCCAACAGCTCGAATTTATATACTTTTGAGGTAATAACTCATACCCCTGTCTTCCCTTGACTGACCTTTCTAGAACAGAGCTCTCAGTCTTTTGATTGCTGTTTGATATGGCTTCGCAATCTATCCCTTTCCAGGTTTAACAGTTTGACCCTAGAATCCCTCACAAGTACTGTGACAGATATCTTATTTTGAAAACTATATTTTTTCTAGGATAGGTTCAATTTTTTAATTTTATTTTAGTTCAAAAATACTGTACAGAGTGGTTAGAGTTACATGAATAAGATACATTCCTTGTTGAATATTTTTATCCACTCCATTGTTGTTCTCATTTCCCTTCCCACTCTCCACACATCCTCCCCACCCCATAGTTGTAAAGTTCATTTCTGAAAGTGTCTTGTGAATATCATTGTTGCAATGGGTCACTCTTTGTACTTCTTTCATCACTATATTTTTTCCCTTTCCATCTCCAAATCAGATAAATGTATATACAAGATGGAAGGTACCAAAATCAAGACAGAGTTTGCTAGGGATAAACCAATAGAAAAGACAAATGAAATAAAATAATGTCTAGATACTCTACTGACATCAAGGTTGATATCTGAAAAAAAAAAAAAAACTTGCTGTTTCCATGTCATGGAGTTCAACCAAGCTACAGGAAAATCAAATATAACAAGCAGACCAGAGACTCCAACAAGAGACTGGTTATGGACACAAGGGAGATACAGGATCTTCCCTTCTCACCCCCAAAAAGCAAAGAACTCTTTTTTGTCACCTTTTATTAAAATTTTTTTAACATTTTTAATTTTTAACTTTAAAAAATTGTTTTCTAATAACTTTTTTTTCTTCCTCTTATAATTTTTATTTTACGGGTATATGTGTGTGTGTGTGTGTGTGTGCGTGCCTTTTTTCCATTTTTGTTTAGCACTACTGACCTTTTGATCCTTTTTTCCTTTCTTTCTCATTCTTTTCACTTTTTTTCTATTTCGTTCTTCTTTGCGTGAATTAGTCGCATTTCCGCTCATTCTCAGATATACCTGTAGTTGATTATTAGACCTTATCCCCGATTGTATACACACTTAATCCAGAAATTTATTACTGAATTCAAAACCTCTTAGACTTAACTTCTTTAATAGCTGTACTACCTCTATATACCTATATAAAATTTTAAGCATTTTTATTTTTTGACATCTCCTTTCTATCCCTCCCCTTCTCTTATCATATTCCCATCCTTCTCTGAATATTACGTTTTTATTCTGCATAATTTTAAGTGTTTCACTTTTTAATTTTTAATTTTTGTTTTAGTATTTTTCCTTGTCTTTTTTTTTCTCTTTCTTTCCCCCCCCCCCCCCGGTGTCTACTATCATTCTATCGAATCTATTTCCTGCTTTGAGATTAGGACTAAGTTAGCTCCCCTCTACATTTTCACATCCCTCTATTCCTATTTATACCCACATCTCTCACTAAACCTAATAATATCTCATTTGCAAAATTCTTCTTTGCGGTTCATAGCCTATTAATAAATAGTTGGTTGATGTTGAAAATGTATCTGTTGAACTAGATTATATCTGCAGGCTTTTGTAATATTTATTTATTTATTTTTATTGTGAAAATACTGTACAAAGCGGTTACAATTACATGGGCAAAATATTTGCTGCCTTCAGGAGTCACACCTTGCCCATAAAAACAAACACATTTTCAATGTTAAAGGCTGGAACAAAATCTACCAAACAAACGGCTCCTATAAACAGGCGGGAGTTGCAATCCTAATATCAGATAAAATAGAGTTCAAATTAAAATTTGTGAGAAGAGATAAAGAAGGTCGCTACATACTAATCAAGGGATCTCTCCTTCAGGAGGATCTGCAGGCTTTGGACTGTGCAACTACAGACTTTGTTGATGCTTCCCTTAAGATAGTTTTCTAGCACAAAATTGGTGTTACTCTCATGCCAAAGGGACAGAAGAAGCCGGAAAAACACAAGAAAAATGGCAAGTCTGGGTATCTCAACCCCCACTCATGGTAATTAGTGGACAGAACAGATAATGAATAATCCAGAGGAGAGTTTCCAAAAAGCTCTAAAAACACTAATGGTAAACATGGTAAATAAAAAGATTGAAAACCTTCAAAGGACTCTGGGTGAGCATGATATATAGAGAGAGGAGACAAACAAATGTCAAAACAGGAAGCTCATAGGTGTGAGGAAGCTACTCATAGATAGATAAAAGAATTGCATGAGCAGCTTGTGAACACTCAAAGAGAAATAAAGGAATTGTGTGAGTAGGCTGAGATTAGTCAAAGAGAACTAAAGGAATTATATGAACATGAAGAAGCTGATCAAAGAGTAATACAGGAATTTCAAGAGCGGGATTAGCATAGACAAAGATCACTAGAGGCATTCATGGAATCCATAAACAGAAGGTGAAAGAAGTCAGGGAGTCCACAAAGGGAATGCTGAATGGATCCCAAGAGAAGTAATGGGAGTCCAAGGAAACCATAACCAATCAACCAAGTGATTTGAGAATAAACACTTGACACTAAATTAAGGAAGTAAAGAATTTCATACAAGATCTAAAACAAAGATCCAACAAAGAATTAGAAGCCATAAAAGCCGACCAACTGGAAGGAAAAGAAAAAAAAAAGTAGAAAGTCTGGATAGTAGGATTGGCCATGCAGAAGATTGAATCCTGAGGATTGAAGACAGCCTAGATATTATAGAGAAAGAATATACAACCTTCAAAGACAAATCCAAGAAATATGATAGATCTATTCAACATTCAAGCCTTGGAAGACCACACTAGAAGGCCTAATCTGAGGATAATGGGTGTAGAGGAGCACCTAGAGCCAGAAGTCAATGGTCTAGGAAATATGTTTAACAGGATCCTAGCAGAGAACTTCCCAAACATGCAAAAAGATAGGTCTATTCAGATACAAGAAGCTTTTAGAACTCCCAATAGACTAGATCAGAAGAGGATATCCCATTGTCACATTATAATACTCACAGGATCAATTCAGAACAAGGAAAAAATCCTTAAAGTTGTCATGAAGCAAAGATCAAACACCTATAAAGGGAAACCAACTAGAATCACCTCAGATTTCTCAGCAGAAACAATCAAAGCAAGAAGAGCCTAGAATGATGTAATCTATGTCCTAAATACAAACAACTATCAACCAAGAATACTTTACCCAGCTATACTCTCTTTAATAATCGGAGGTCAAATAAAACCCTTCCATAGCAAATAAAAATTGAAACAATATATCTCCACCAAACCAGCCCTACTAAAGGATCTTAAAGATGTCCTACACAGAGAAAACCAACAAGACCACACTAAAGGCCAAGAAATATCACCCAAACTGAGAATCCAAGAACCATAGGAAGAACACAGTTGCCACAGCTCTGTAGTAGTTGGATAAAATGGAAGGAACTCCCAAATACCTCTCAGTTCTATCTCTCAACATTAACGGACTTAACTCACCAATTAAGCGAAGAAGTCTGTCTACTTGGATTAAAAAGCAAGATCCTTTTATCTGCTGGCTTCAGGAGTCACATCTTGCCCACAAAAACAAACACATTTTCAATTTTAAAGGCTTAAACAAAATCGACCAAGCAAACGGCTCCCATAAACAGGATGGAGTTGCAATCCTAATATCAGATAAAATAGACTTTTAATTAAAATTAGTGAAAAGGTTGGTACATACTAATTAAGGGATCACTCCTTCAGGAGGATATTACAATTCTAAATATCTATTTGCCAAACAGCAGAGCACCCTAATTCGTCCAAGAAACTCTACTTTCCCTCAAATCCCATATAGATCCATAAACATTAATTGTTGGGGACTTTAACACACAACTTTCCCCACTAGATAAATGAACTTGGCAAAAACTCAACAGAGAAACCGTAGATATAAACAACTGCACAGACCAACTAGATTTAACACACATCTACTGAATATTTCACCCAGCAGCATTAGACAATACGTTTTTCTCAGCAGCACATGAAACATTTTTCAAAATAGACCACATTTTAGGCCACAAAGCAAACGTCCAAATTCAGAAACATTGAAGTTATACCTTGCATTCTCTCAGACCACAAGGGAATATATTTAGAACTCAACACCAAAAGCCACCAAAGAAAGTCATGTAACACATGGATCCTGAACAACACACTGCTGAATCACGAGTGGGTCTTGGAAGAGATTAGAAAGGAAATTCAAATGTTCATGATATTCAACAAAACTGAACACACCAATTACTAGCTCCTCTGGGACACAGCAAACACAATATTCAGAGGCAAGTTTATAGCTCTGAGCTCCTACATCAACAAATTGGAGAGATCTGAAAACAACTATTTAATGAGACATCTGAACCTCCTTGAAAAAGAGCAGCAAGATAAACCCCAATCCAGTAGACAGAAAGAAAAAATTAAAATTAAATCAGAATTAAATTAATTAGAATCCAAAAAAGCTATAGAAAGAATCAACAAAACTAAGAGTTGGTTCTTTGAAAAAATTAACAAAATTGACAGACCCTTAGCAAATATCAGAAAAAGAAGAGAACACACACAAATAAACTCAGAGATGAGAATGGAAACATCATCACAGAAACAACTAATATTCTGAACATTATAAAGGAATGCTTCTAAAACCTGTATACTAATAAGTTTGAGAACTTGGCAGAAATGGAACTTATTCTAGCAAATACTGACATGTCAAAACTAATCCAAGATGAGTCAAACTATCTTAAAAGGCCTATATCAAGCACTGAAATAGAAACAGCAATAAGAGACCTCCAATCTAAGAAAAGCCCAGGACCAAATGGTTTTACAGCAGAATTCTATTAGGCCTTCAAGGCAGACATTACACCAATATTCCTCCAACTCTTCAATGAAACTGAAAAAGAAAGTTCACTACTGAACTCATTCTATGAGGCCATCATAACACACAACCCAAAACCAGGAAGGGACTCATCTAGGAAAGAGAAATATAGACCCATTTCTTTGACGAACTTTGATGCAAAACTTCTCAACAAAATTTTGGCCAATCAACTTCAACAATTCATCCAAAAAATCATACACCACGACCAAACAGGATTCATTTCATGGATGCAAAGCTGGTTTAAGATACGCAAATCAGTTAATATAATTTATCACATCAACAGAAGCAAGGATAAGAACCACATGGTTATCTCAATAGATGCAGAAAAAGCAATTGACAAGATCCAACATCCCTTTTTATGAAGTTTCTGGAAAAATGAGGAATCCATGGAACTTTCCTCAATACATTAAAGATTTTATATGACAAACCTATAGCCAGCATTATACTTAATGGTAAAAAACTAAAGCTATTTCCTCTTAACTCAGGAATGAGACAGGATTACCACTATCTCCACTTCTCTTCAATCTAGTATTGGAATGCCTAAATACAGTAATAAGACTAGATGCAAGTATAAGAAGGATCCTAATAGGGAAAGAAGAAGTAAAACTCTCCCTCTTTGCAGATGACATGATCTTGTATTTCAAGAATCGCACAGAGTCCACTCCAAAATTACTCAAGATGATTCAAAACTCTGGCAAAGTAGCATGGTATGAAATTAACCCTCAAAAATCAATGGATTTTTCTGTATGCCAACAATAATAAAAGTGTGCCTGAAATTAGGAAAGCAACTCCATTTGTAATAGCCACACAAAAATTAAAATACCTAGGATTTAACTTAACCAAAAAAGTGAAGGACCTCTATGAGGAAAACTTTAAAAAATGGAAAAAGGAAATCAAAACTGAACTTAAAAAGTGGCAAAAACTCCCATGTTCCTGGATTGGGAAAGATCAACATAGTGAAAAAGCAATACTTCCCAAGGCTATCTACAAATTCAATGCGATATCTATCAATATTCTAACCTCATTCTTCAAGGAAATAGAAGAGGCAATCAAAAAATTCATATGGAACAATAAAAGACCCTGAATAGCAAAAATGATCCTTAACAGAAAGAACAGAGCTGGAAGAATATCAATACCAAATTCAAATACAACTACAAAGCCATAGTAATCAAAACAGTTTGTTACTGACACAAGAACCGACCTCAGGACCAATGGAATAGAATTGAATCCCAGAAATGAACCTACAGACCTATAGCCATCTAATCTTCGGTAAGGAAGCTAAAAAATAAAATGGAAGAAAGACAGCCTCTTCAGTAAATGGTGCTGGAAAAATTGGTTAACAACTTGTAGAACACTAAAGCTAGATCCTTATATATCACCCTGTACCAAATCAACTCTAAATAGATCAAAGACCTCGGAGTCAAAGCGGACACTCTGAAAACATTACGGATTGGAATAGGAGAAACCCTAGGTGTTCTTGGCACAGGCTGAAATTTTCTTAATAGAGACCCAGAAACACAACAAATCAAAGAAAGGTTGGACAAATGGGATTGCATAAAATTGCAGAGCTTCTGCATGGCAAAGGTCATAGCTAGCAAGATCAATAGAAAGCGCACAGATTGGGAGAAGATCTTCACTAGCCATAAAATGGACAAGGGTGTCATATCTAAAATATACATGTAACTCAAAAATTTAAATCCCCCAACAAATCTTCAAAGAAACAACTGCCCAAAAATAAGTGGGCTAAAGACTTAAAGAGAAACTTCTCTGAAGAGGAAAGAAGGATGGCCAATAGACACATGAAGAAATGCTCAACCTCCATAGTCATAAAAGAAATGCAAATCAAAACAACATTGTGATACCACCTCATCCCAGTTAGAATGGCTCTAATCAAGAACTCTAATAACACCAGATGCTGGAGGGGATGTGGACAGAATGGAACATTACTGTATTGTGGATGGGAGTATAAACTTGTTCAACCAGTTTGGAAATCAGTATTGAGGTTCCTCAAAAGTCTCCACATAGAGCTCCCCTATGACCCAGAATCCCACTTTGGGTATTTGCCCAAATGTTCACATACAAGGCCACAGTAGAGCTTCCAGCACAACTATGTTTATTGCATCATTATTTACCATAGCTAATATATGGAACCAACCCAGATGCCCCTTATTAGATGAGTAGATCAAGAAAATGTGCTATATATACACACTGGAATTCTATGCCTCCATCAGAAAGCATGACATTGGCTCCATTTGTTAGGAAATGGAAAGACTTGGAAAAAATATATTAAGTGACGTAAGCCAGGCCCAAAGAAACATTAGTGCCATGATTTCCCTTATTTGCAATAACTAGTATATGTCTGAGACAAACAGAAACTGTCAGACAAGTTGATGTTAGGGAAATGAGCCCTAAGCTATATATTCAAATGTTTTTCCCTTTCATGCGATTGTTTCTAACACATTTATAAGAATATTTCTTTTTTGCTTTGTATGTCCCTCCCCCACTGTACAAACCCTGCTTTCACTGAACTTGATGTTGTTATAATTTGAGGAAGGGAAGGGAAAAAACAAATCATTTATATAATAGGGATACAGTTGGACCATTAAAACAATGAGATGTACAAGTCATTATGTCGAATACAAACTTTAAAATTTTGGTGGGGGAAGGACTGGGTGGGGAGCGGGGAGAGGACCGGAAGTTATGGGAAGGTGAAACAAAGGAGGAGGCTACAATGCTTGATAGGAAATGTACTCATTATCATGTCCATGTAATTGAAATCCCTTTGTACAGTATTTTCACAACAACAAAAAATAAATTTAAATATGGAATTAAATTAGTTCCAATAATGCATTGCATTAAGGTATTTAGAAATAACTGAGAAACTTAAAGGTGCATATGATTTTTTTTATTGGAAATGAAGGGATATTGGAATTTGGTTCTCTACATTTTAAGCAATTTGCTTAAAAGAATCGGCAAAATAAAATTTATATTTGCAGCAGACTTCACACATTAAATTTTGTATATTGAAAGGGAAACAAGCCTCAACAATATGTCAATTCTCTCTTCTTATTTATTTCTAAAGGTTTATGCTTCTGGTCTCTGAATATTAAAACTTCAAAAAAATTATGTTTAGCTAGTTGTGCAAAGGGGTTTTGCTTCATCATGTCAGTGTTGAATAGAGTGTGTGCATTTCAATATAGAGTGAATTTTTCTTCCTTCCCTTACCCCAACCTCACCTATCCCTTCATGTTTCCTACTTATATTCTGACATGTGTACATTGAATGGTATGACTGTATTAGTCCACCATTTCCCTCTCCATTCTTCTACCCTACTCCCTTTTTGCCCAGATCCCCCTTTAAGACTTGTTTCAACTTCATGGTATTTTGTTAAATATCTCTACTTTGGCATTTGGCTATGGGCTTGCCACATCCTCTCTTCCATGTTTGACATACATAAATTAGTATATTTCTCCACATTTCTAATCTCAGATTGGCAAAGATAGCTCTTCTTTACTATTCACCATCTGTCCTAAATTTAGAATTGTACTTTCAGGGCCATCCAATAGAGCATTTTTATTCTTTACTCACTGAAGATGGAAGGGAAATAATTTCCATGCTGTCAGCATTATGTTATCCATCATGAATTCCCATCGCTTATCACTTCAGCAGTCTAAATTTAAAGTCATATTTTCTGCATTATATTCACACAGTATAAGTGAATATCAAGGGTAATTTACCTAGTATTTGACGTTTAGGGACAATCTTCAATTTCTGATGATAGAGGCAGGAATCAGTTTCAATTTTCAGATTCCACTATGTAGTGAGTTTGTAGTCTTCTAAATTTTCGATAAATTTCAAGTTACTTTTTGTTAATAATTTAAAAAGTTTTATTTCAGTATTTGAAATGCTGCTCCAATTATTTTAAAAGTTTCACAATAAGTTAGACTGAACTTTTTCCTCCCATGTTCCCCACTAGTTCAGTTAATTCTCCTTTCGCTTTATATTTTGAGAGACCAAGGGATGAGGGTAAACAGAGAGATGATCATTACTCACATACCTCCTTCCTCTCCTGTTTCTGCTGTTCTTGTTGAGAGGAAGACTGGAGCAGGGAACAAGAGTGAAGCTTGACTTCACCATACAAGGGAGCATTCCTGGCATGTCAATTATTGTTTCTCAGAATCACTTAAATTGCTTACTCTTGCCTTCTCTCTGACGGTAACCTAATTGTGGCTTCCTTGGTGCAGACGGAAGCACACTAACAGGTTATTACCTGTAAATTGGTATTTTATATCTCAGCTTACTACTACCAAAAATAAAAAGCTTTGGCTACATAAATGCAAAGGTACTGATTGTCCAACAAAACCTTAGTGAGGAGTAGATAATTCTACTCAGCTACCCCCTCCTCTCGTATCCTCCCTTCCACTCCCCTCCCCTCTTTTAATCTCCCTTCCTTTCTTCTTTCTTTGTTTCTCTCTCCTGCATATTCATGTCTATCTTCTCTCTTTTTCCGTTCCAGTAGCAAGTGCTTTGTTTTATCAGACAACACATAAATAATTGAACAAATATTTTTTCTCCTCTTTTTGTGATTTTTTATTCTTAAGAAGTGAGTTCTAGCACAGCACCAGTGGCTTACATCTAGATAGTCGGTAGGTTCAAATTTGACAATTGAAATTCGAAGCTATTCCAAGTGGATAAACCAAAGAGATTCTTTTCTCCACTTGTGGTAAATGGAAGAAGTGAAGGTGTGGCTCAGGTGGTATAGAGCAAACATTGAGAATTAAAGCCCAGATATAGCTCAAGTCCAGGAATTCAAACCCCAGTACCAGCACAATATAAAAAAAAAATGAGTCCTTTTCTTTGAAAAGGGATATTTCATTGTGCATATATACCACATTTTCATGATCCATTCATCTACTGAGGGGCATCTGGGTTGGTTCCATATCTTAGCTATGGTAAATAATGCTGCAATAAACATAGTTGTGCTGGTAGCTTTAGTGTGGTCTTGTTTGTAAACATTTGGGTAAATGCCCAAAAGTGGGATTGCTGGATCATAGGGGAGATCTATGTGAAACTTTTGATCAGAAAGAATGACATTTCCCCATTTGTTAGGAAATAGAAAGGTTTGGAAAAAATTATATTAAGTGAAGTAAGCCAGGCCCAAAGAAGCATAGGTCCCATGGTTTCCCTTATTTGTAATATCTAGTATAGGTATGAGTCAAGCGGAAAAGATCAGATAATGTGATGTTAGGAAAATGAACCCTTAGATATGTATTTTAATGTTTTCGTTTCTTTCATGCATGTGTTTCTAACGCATTTATAAGATTATTTCTTTGTTGCTTTGTATGTCCCTCCCCCACAGTGTAACCCCCGCTTTCACTATATTTGATGTCAGTATAACATGTGGAGGAGATGGGGACAAACAAGTCGTTTAAGGATTCAGGTGGACCTGTTGCAACAATGAGAAGTACAAAATGTCATGTCAAAACCAGCTTTACAATGTCGGTTTGGGGGGGAGGGGAGTATAATTGGGTGGGGGAAGGGGGGAGGCTGGGAAGGGAGGTGAAGGGTAAACAAAGGAGGAGGCTGCAATGCTTGGTAAGAAATGTATGCATTATCCTGCCCATGTAATTGTAGCCCCTCTGTACAGTATGTTCTCAAATAAAATAAAATTAAATTAAAAAAAAAAAAAGAAAAGGGATATTTCTCCAAAAACTCATACAAAGGACAGTTTCCAAGGTCCAAGACTCGTTCTAAGTCTCTTTCACATCTTAAACTGATTCCTCTGCTTGATTCATATTAAGGAAAATAGGAGTCACACTTCATATTAAAATGTATGCACATTACTGAACAGTTCTTACCATTTTTAATGTAAAGGAAGCATGAGAGAAGAATTCACCTCACTTGGGTGATGTAGGGAGCCAGGGTAAATGCCATTACAAGATGGTGCCCACTCCCTTGCAGCTTTGAGGTAACCACTCCCTTTCAGGTGGTGCTTGGCAGGACGGTGGGTCCTGGGCTTTGCGCATGCGCGAGCCACGTAGGGTCCCCAGCCAATCCCATGGCACCTGGTGATGGTGAAAGGCAGACGACCAATGATAGAAAGACCCGTATTCCTATTCCCTATATAAGTGGCCATGTTTCGGGTGCACGCTCTCTCGCGCTCAAGCTCTCCATCAACTAAAAGGCTCTCCAATAAAGCGTGATCTGAGAAGACTCCTGGTGTGGTGTTTGTTCTTCCTCGCTGGTCGAGAAAGTGCGTGCCGCAAAGTGGTGCCGAAACCCGGGACCCGCGCGAGAGGCTGAACAGGAGCCAGAACTCAACACGTGGAGAGGAGACATCGGTAAGTATCCCCCGGTATGCTGTTTACTGTAGATTATTGGTTGCTTGCATTGCTTCTTCCCTTGTGCTTTGTCCTTTTGATAGTGCGCACTTGCCTCGAGGAGGGAGGGTTTGATTTAATCCAGGAAGGACCCAAAGTACTAACACGGCATCAGGATAGTCTATCAGAGGCAGAGTCCAGTAAAGGGGAGGAAAATAGGTCTAAAAGAAAAAGGGAAAAAAGACAAAAGGATCCTAAAGAATTAAAGCAGGAGGGACTGCAGCCCTCACAAAAGGAGAAGGGTCTTAGGGAGGAGGGGGTCTCAAGGAGACCCCCATGCCCTTCTTTAAAAGCAAACCGGTTCTCAGCCCTACATGTGGAAGGGCGGGACCAAGAATGCAGTGATCCTGTGAGTGACTCAGAGGAAGAAATGTTAGAGGAGGAGGGAGAACAGCTCGATCCAGCTGATAGTGAACAGTTAGAAGAGGCTGCGGCGGAGTATGAGGCAGACAGATATGGGGGGTGGCGCCCCCTAGGGGTGGGAGTACCGCAGCAGCCAGGAAGAGGAAATGGAGCTGGCCCTCACCCGTCGGCCCCCCGGGCGTGCCCGCCGGCGGGGCGGAGTCACTTTATAAAAGGGAGCACCTGGTTGCGGCTGGCAGCCGCCTTTCCAGTTTTTGAAAATCCAATTACTAATGAAAGAGATTTTGAGCCAGTTTCCTACTCCCAGTTAAAAGATTTAGTTAAGGCAGTCAGGACTTATGGTGGCTCCATGGCAATTCTGTGGGAGCAAAAACTGTTCAATATTTTCCTGAATTAGTGGCTAAGCAGGCAATTTTGGGTATAAAGTATTGTTTGATGCACTTTGCAAAAATTCCAGATAAATTAATTATTCCATACACCCGTGAGCAAGTTGAAATTTTAGCAGCCACAGTGGATATGTGGGCAATTCTTGTTTGCTCATTTCCTAATGTAATTGATAACCATTATCCTAAGCATCCTCTGCTTGCCATAGTTAACAAAAATTTAGTGTATTTTCCTGTTGTCACTTCAAAGGAGCCCTTGGTTGATGCTCTGACCATCTTTACGGATGGATCAAAATCTGGACAAGGTGCCCTTTTTGTTCAAGGACACAAACAGCCGGTAGTCTTTAATTTTCGGCCGAATGTCCCACAGGCTGTTGAATGTTTAATTGTGCGAATGTCCCACAGGCTATTGAATGTTTAATTGTGCTTGAAGTTTTTAAAAGATTTGATCAACCTTTTAATTTATTTTCTGATTCATTATATGTTGTAAATGCCGTTGCTTCTCTTGAAGTTGCTGCTTCAATTAAGCAGGCCAGTACTATTTCTAATGTTTTGTTACAGATTCAATCCCTTATCTTAAACAGAAAACACTCTTTTTATATTGGACTTATTCGTGGCCACTCTATGTTGCCGGGCCCGATGGCAAGGTGTAATGATTTGGTGGACCAGGCAACTCGGGCTGTGGCTCTGGTCGCTGCTGATCCTGAAGAATTGTCAAAAGACTTTCATAGATTGTATCATGTACCTGCTAATACCCTTAGGAAAAGATATAATTTGTCCAGGCATGTGGCAAGAGATATTGTTAAAGCCTGTAAATCTTGTGTTACCTTTCTTCATCCTCCCCATGTGGGGGTAAACCCCAGGGGGTTGAGACAAAACGCCCTATGGCAAATGGATGTTACTCATCTGACAGAATTTGGTAAGTTAAAATATTTACATGTGTCTTTGGACACCTTTTCTGGTGTCATTCATGCCACACCTTTGGCAGGAGAAAAGGTGTCTCACGTCAAAATACACTGCTTAGAAGCTTGGGCAGCTTGGGGAAAGCCCCTTAGACTTAAGACGGATAATGGCCCTGCTTATACTTCCCATGGTTTTCGCGCCTTTTGCGCACAAATGCAGATTGCCCACACCACCGCATTGCCCTACAATCCTCAAGGACAAGGTATAGTGGAAAGAGCTAACAGAAGCATAAAAGAAATGCTTCAATAACAAAAAGGGGGAATTGCTGAGTCAGCGTCCCCCAGGGAAAGACTTTCTCTTGCGCTCTTTACCCTTAATTTTTTAATTCTAAATGACAACGATCAGTCTGCCGCAGATCGGCATATGACAAGAGACCCCATGGATACTAAAGACATGGTTATGTGGAAGGATGTTATTAATAATAAATGGTATGGACAGGATCTGGTAATAACGAGATCCAGGGGAGCTGTTTGTGTTTTTCCACAGAGTCAAGAAGTACCTCACTGGGTGCCAACGAGACTGACCAGGCCGGTGGAGACTGCAGCAGAACCCCCTCTTGAAGATGCCATCCACTCGTCTCCTGATGCAGCTGATCTTCCTGCTGTTAGCAACAGTGCTAATAGCAACCCCTGTGATAGCTAAACCAAAGGCTGTGGGCTGTCACCAGGGCCTGGCCAGTTTCTATGCCCCTGCATACAGACTCCCTTTTTCTCCCCACCTTATTTTCCGCAGATTGTAGGATGGAAGACTCGATTGCCTCTGCGGTGTCCTTTTTCAAAGAGTGGGTGGGAGTCGGAATGTTTTTAGCCTGCTGCCTGTGAGGATGCGTGGTCTGCCTATGGTTGGTCTGTCGCCTTCGAGCCCAAACCAGAAGGGACAAGGTTGTTATCTCGCAAGCATTAGCCGCTTTGGAGAGTGGATCCTCACCCCAGATCTGGCTGTCGGCCCTGAGAGGCAATTATGCCTTACCATCCTGCATAGCCTTAGCACCCCGAGGGATCAGGGGATCCCATTGCACCGGGACAGGTATGCAATTTGCAATTTGGGACAAGGTGCTAGGCAAGTGCACTGCACTTGAGGAGGACCATCTCCTCAAGAAGAGCATGCTGGGTTGCAAGTGGGTTGATGCCCAAGATCCCACCTCTGCAAAAAAGGCATCGGACGGGCCTGGTCATCACTGGGGAAGGCGCCCCTCAGGCGAAGGCCAGTGCGAGGTCCTAATGTTTTAGACAGAGGCCCAACCTCTACTCTTACCTGTTGCCAAAAAACAAAAAAGGGGGAACTGTAGGGAGCCAGGGTAAACGCCATTACAAGATGGCGCCCACTCCCTTGCAGCTTTGAGGTAACCACTCCCTTTCAGGAGGTGCTTGGCGGGATGGGGGGTCCTGGGCTTTGCGCATGCGCGAGCCACGTAGGGTCCCCAGCCAATCCTGTGGCACCTGGTGATGGTGAAAGGCAGACGACCAATGATAGAAAGACCCGTATTCCTATTCCCTATATAAGTGGCCATGTTTTGGGTGCACGCTCTCTCGCGCTCAAGCTCTCTCATCAACTAAAAGGCTCTCCAATAAAGCGTGATCTGAGAAGACTCCTGGTGTGGTGTTCGTTCTTCCTCGCTGGTCAAGAAGGCGCGTGCCGCAGGGTGAGTTAGGTTTGATACACTGACAGACTTTTGCAAGTAAATGAGGGTCTGTTTACATGTAAAGAAGTCTATATAGATGCTTTCTAGGAGAGAGAACAAGCTACCTGTTTCCAAGTTTGAATCAGATTAAGTTTATTCCTATGAAATGGTAAAGAGAAGCTCATCTCATACAACATTATGCAGACAGCAATTTCAAAAATATTAAAAACCCATGTCTATGTTTTGAACAGCTAAGTTTTCACAAACAAAAAACAGTTTACTGAACCAAGAAAATATAAGTTAGAGCAATAGGAACTATGTGAAATATAGTTAATGGCTGAGTGATATGTGTAAAAGAGTTCTGTAATCACAACTAAACTATAAATTTTTTCATCATGTCCCTAACAAGAATCTCTAAGATAGGCCTTGCTAATCTGTCATAGAGAGCTGTGTTTATGCAATTATCAGGGTCCAATATCTCCCACAGTCACTTGGGTTGCAAACTGCTCACACCACATGCAGTGTATGGAAACACATGCTGTCTTGCTAGGCACCTAAGGAATTTTTGTGCCATTGTGAATAGTTATTGTTTTCTGCTTGTAATTATACCTGTCAGTGTGAAGTCCTTTCATGATAAGAATAATAGTTCCTGTATCCTTTGTTCTACTAACAAATCTCAGATATAAGTATAGTCGGGTACCCGTGGCTCATGCCTATAATCCTAGCTACTCAGGAGGCTGAGATCTGAGGATCACAGTTCAATGCCAGCTCAGGCAGGAAATTCCATGAAATTCTTTTCTCCAATAAACTACCAGAAAACTGGAAGTGGCGCTAGGTCTCAAGTGGTAGAGCTCTTGCCTTGAGCAGAAGAGCACATGGACAGCACCTAAGCCCAGAGTTCAAGCCCCACGACTGACCAAAAAAAATCTATCTATCTATCTATCTATCTATCTATCTATCTATCTATCTATCTATCTATCTATCTATCTATCTATCTATCTATCTATCTATCTATCTATCTATCTATCTATCTATCTATCTATCTGTCTGTCTGTCTGTCTGTCTGTCTGTCTGTCTGTCTGTCTGTCTGTCTGTCTATTTATCTATGATGAGATGAATTACATTTAAATATAAATCAATATTTGTGATACACATTTAAAATATAAGTAAATATATGATGTATTTATAATATATACATATATTTACATATATAAGATCATATTATATCTGTACGTTTATAAATATACTTGTAATTTATATCCAAAGAGTACATCTGACGATTTTGGGGAAAATGTAGAGTGTCTAAAGGTTACTAATGACCCACCATACTTTCAATCATTTTTTCCACTTATTGTAATGTCTGGATTACTAAGACTGAATGATTATGAAACAGAGTTGTTGTTTTAATCCTTACGATTTTGGATTAGAAACATCTACTTACTTGGTATAAAACCTACCAAAATGTGACTTTGAAATCACACTCCACAAACTGGACATATATATATATATATATATATCAATTTAGCAACTTACAGGTCTTAAACTTTTATTTGAATCCTGTATCTCACATACATTCAGTTTCCTTCGAGTCAGCTACATGTACAAACATGTAGATTTTCATGCTCACATACATCCCCGTACTCACATTACATACTAAATGTAACATTGTAATAAAAAATAATATATATACTGAAAAAGAACATCTTTGCAAATGTAATTAAATTTTATTTTTAAACACAATGCATTATTGAAAAACTGATGAAAGAGCAGTGGAGAGATGTTTCAAATAGTAGATTGCCTGCCTAAAGAGCATGTTTCTTATTCCAAACATCATTATTTCCATCCTTCCTTCTCCCACATAAAAAAGCATAAATAACTACAGAATTAACTGCATGTTCCTTAATCACTCATTGAAGAAACTGTTATATATATATATATATATATATATATATATATATACATATATATATATATTATTTAGCCACACACAATTATGAAATCACATCATCTTCAAGAAAATAGAATTGAAACCTTCATATTAAAGCAATTAGTGATACTGTGAAAAACAATTATTAGATTTCTCATATGCAAACGCTAGACCCAGAAAATAAAATGAATGACCCAGGTGTAAAAGCTGGAACTGATTAAGTTTGGAAAAATGTAAGAGAGGAGATGAAGAGAATTATTGTGGAGTAAATATGTTCAAATATTTCATAAATTTGTATGATGACATAATAAAATATAAGTATAAAAATAGGATAATGAAATTAATAAAAGGAATAAAATTTAACAAACTACATTATGTGGATATATGTGTATAACACAATAAAATACTTTTGTGAAATTGATATTTGCTAAAAAAAGTAAAATTCATTCCATTTGTTATAGATTCATAGGTTAATTTCCATTTTTAGCTGAGATATTTCCCTGATAAAGTAAAAGGAGGAATTGGTTTTGCTCTTTTAGAAGGACAATCTTGTCCAATTAGCATTAAAGTATTCTAGATAGTTAATGTCAATGTGAAATTGTTCAAGTTATTATATTAGAATATTTCCAATTGACTCTTCAAAATATTACCCTATAGGTATATACGTTTTGCTACTAATTGAATATCTTTCTACTCAATTACTATATACCATTTTTTGAATGAAGTTTGGTAAATGTAACTAGGATATATTATACCTGACCAGGAAATCAATTATTCAAACAGTTTTTATCAAAAATGCCTATAACGAAATAAAGATATAAATCCAAATTATGTATATTTGAAGACAATACTTGCTTAGTCCTCGTCTCATATTCTTCATTCCCTTCTTGAGAATAATACACATTGTAAGGGAATGCTTAATATGTTTCAGAGAAATAGATTGACTTTAGTCAAATGAGTTACTCTATGCTGCATTTTGGTTTACATTATATCCAGAAGAGCTAAATTCTTCCCTTATGATTTTCCTTAGATTTTATACTCAGGTTTAACCTCTGATGGGTGACAGATAAAGGTATAAACATTTTTTAACAGTGGCTAAATTTAGGCTGAGGAATCTAGGTACAACTGTACTCATGCAGATAGGCCTGATCAGTCATGAGACCACGTTATCAAAATGTTAACCTGTGCTTCCTGAAATCATGCTTATGAGATTTTGTGTATTATAAACAGAGGTTATTAGAATTTGTTTTGTAAACAACATCATTTCATGGGATACGAGCTGAAGTGAGATATTATACCCAGAACAAAATTTAAGGAGGCATCCAAAATTAGTTACCAAGATATAAATCATTTAACACAACGTTTTAAAAATGCAAGACAAAGGAAATAATTTATGAAAAAAGCCAACGTTTAAAATAAATACAGAATCAGTATGACTGATTTTTCTTTTTATCCCAGTTGCAATACGAATTGCAAGATGACTTTTCTAGTTATATGTTTAGTTAGGACTTGATATTTAGTTGGAGAAGTTATGTTCTTTCATATATTCATTTGTCAGATCAAAGAGGAAATGAATTCAATGTCAGAGTCAATATCAATAATAATGTTACTGATGTATTCTACTACTTTGCCAGTTTCAAATCAGCTCGAGTAACTTCGGTCTTCTTTGGATCTAACTAATTAGATACACAATTTAGTCAGTACTGGATTTTGACCACCATTTATTAAAGTATTATTTTCCAGAAACTACTACTATTCTCTCTTTTCATGAGATTTTTAATTTCATTTATATAACGTGCTGATGTTTTCCTTTAGATAATCCACATTCAGTCTTCTAAAAACTGTATAATTTGGAGTATTTTAAAATTACGTACACTCATGTACACTGCTCAGATTCTATTATTTGCACATTTTGTTCTTGTTAAGTCAGTAGTATTTAGTTCTAATTATGGATATTTTGGAATTACTAATTGCATTTCAGAAATTTTAAGAATGTTATGATTTTTGTGATTTCATACTGTAGCATTTTTTTCTTTTAAGTATGTGCAGATCTTTACATACAGTTACATTTGTTTTAAACAATTTGATCAATTCAAGGGATTTTCTATATTAGGTTGATCCAGATGAATTTAATTACAAATTAACACAACCTTATTTCTGAGAGACAGTTATACTTATAGCTCTACTTAAATTAACATGTGTTTGAAAGTTTTGTAGTTTAAAAAATAAACTGGGCACAACATGTTTTTGTTCCTGGGGAAATTCCAATTTGTTGGTTGTTTTTCCAGCTGTGATGACTTCAAAATATGTGTGCATTTTATTTCAATTGTTTTGTGCGTATATTTTGTTTCATATAACAGAAAATACAAAAAGAATCAGTGATTTAGAACTTTTCCAAATAGAATTCAAAGAGAGACACTTGAAGTTTTGTGACAACTGGGAAAAGGGGGTCTTCTTATTGGAGGGGCAGAATAACAGAGACATTGTTCGATGAGATTTGAATTCTGCCACTTCCTGCCTCACTATTTCCAATGGTATTTCTTCAACGTATTTAGTGGAAAGAAAATAATTTTGTCTGTATGAATTCACAATTTTTGGTTTAATTGGGCCACACTACACATTCATATTTGATTTTACCTCTAAAATCTTTTCTCCTTAGTTTAAAACCACAGATGTGAATTTATAATGTAAAATAGCACCTAGAATATATATGAAATGGTCCAAACTATTTGGAATGTAATGAATATAGTGTGTGAGATAGTATGTAATAATTGATTTTGGAGAAAGTCAATTACAGTGGATTTTTGTGAAATACTGAGTAATAGAATTATATTTGTTTCTATAAAAAATTCACAGTTACATCTAAAAATAACTAAGTTATAAGCTAATTCTGAAAAAATACGATTGTTTACTGGAAAAAGCTAGACGTTTCAATAAGCTTGCTTTTTAAAAATTGACTTGGATCCGGACTTTGATGGCTCATGCCTGTAATCCTTGCTACTCAGGAGTCTGAGATTTGAGGATAGTGGTTGAAAGCCAGCCTGGGCAGAAAAGTCTGTGAGACTCTTATCTCCAATAAACCACCTTAAAACCAGAAATGGCACTGTGGCTCAAATGGTACAGTGGTAGCCTTGAGATGTAGAGCTGAGAGACAGTGCCCAGACCCAGCGTTCAAGGCACACAACCAACAAATAAATTGACATGGAGCTTTACTATATTATTTCATGATTTTTTTATGAGTGGTTGTTCAGTGAAAATATCATTGGTTTTTATATTTTGTGTTGGCATAAAATGAGCCTAGTGTTGTCTTAAATTAATAAAAAAATTTCTTATTCTATGACTGCATACATTTTGTGGGTAATGGTTAAAACCAAGTTGCCTCATTAAAATAAAATATTTATATCATCCCCCCAAAAAGAGGAACAAAATAAAATATATGCCAGAAACTTACTCTGTAAATCTTCATGGACTAATAACCTGTCAGTTTGTTTTAACTTTTAATAAAAAATTAAAGTAATACTGGATAATATGAACCCATTTAAATTTCTTCATCCTTGTCATTTAAGATTCACTTTAAAAAGTTCAACAGGTGAGTGTTTTTTCCTTACTTTTCCAAAGAAATGATCATTTCCTCATTATAGTGTATAGTACAATATACCCAGAAAGCATTTCTTAAAGAAAAAGATTTTTTTTCCCATTCTTTGGTTTGCTTCAGTCTGTATTTAAACTGCATACCACAACTTACCCACCCTATTGTCTGTCTTTTCATTTGAAACATTTCAAAAGTTTTCCTTCCCTGGTGTGTCAACCAGCAAAGTTTTACAAAACAGCACACTTTCATTCATTGTGCTTTCCAAAATATATCTCACAAATGCAAACAATGAAACACAATCTGAAACATCTGTGGACTTTTCTACTTATAGTGGAAAAAATCACTTTCCATACTCCTTAGAACCAGCTGTTTACAGGCATTAATTGCTGCCAGTTCCATGCTTTAGAACAGCTGCATTTGACAATGGCATACATGGTAATTTGTTTACCACATCTGGTTTGTTTTCAGGAAGGACTGTGTTCATAGAAGATGGTAATAGATGAGTTTTGAAATTATGTAGTTTAATAGGGCTCTGAGTTGTGGATATAGAACATCCATTTCAGTGACTAAATTTTAAATTAAATCCTATAAAGTATATTCCTTCAATTTTCTGGGTAAAGTGTTCTACAGTCTAGGTATTTTTAAAGAAATATTATATGTTGTTTCCTTGGTGACAACGTAATTGGAGGACTTAAAATTTTATATACCATGGCCATCTTAAATGCAGTAGATGTACTTGGGTTGGCATGCAAAACTTTTGGTAAGTAAGGAAAGTGCTCTACCACTGAGCCACCTTCCCAGCCCTTCATGCATGCAAAACTTTTGGGACAGCATTAATGTTTGAATCTTGGATAGGATTTGATTGGGAATTGTGGCAGACCTTCATAGTATAAGAAGAAAAACAAAAGGCCATACTAATATTTTTTTTGGGTCCGGTTGTGGGGCCTGAACTCTGGCCCTGGGCATTGTCACTCAGCTATTCAGATCAAGGTTAGCGCTCTACCACTTGAGCCACAGCGCCAGTTTTTTCTTTTTGTTTATGTGGTGCTGAGGAAGGGAACCAAGGGCCTCATGCATGCAAGGCAAAGGCTCCACAACTAAGACACTTTCCCAGCCCCACTAATACTTTTCTCTGCTACATTGTTATATTAGTTTATTCAACACACACATACAAAGACACAGATACACACATTTGTATTATAAAGACCCACTCCGTCTGCAAGAAAATATTTTAATAGGAATTCCATAAAATATTTAGTCTGCTGAGTTATGATTAGAATTTACAGAAATATCTACTTGCTTCTTCCCCTGGACAAGTCATTATCATTTGTGAAGGTGTTGCCAATTGAATTTAGAATGCCCCAGAAAGATCTATGAGTTAAAGAAAAGTGACTTTCTATTTCCTCCCAGACTGTGGAGAATATCTGAATAGTTCTGGAGATTAAGTTCTTCAGCGTGAAAGCTATGAGAACATAGACTCTCCACTACTTTCTTATTTTATCTTTTAATCAGTCTAGGTAAAAAAAAACTTTTCTCTTTGACATACTCCCCACCTTGCCATAGTTTTCTCACAGGCTTCCAAAGCAATAAAACCAACTGAACATATACTGAAACCTTCAAACTTGGAAATCTGAATAAGCATTTCTGTTTAATAAGTCGACAACATCACTTATTATGGTAGGTTATAAAGCTAACCCAGAAGACTAGTCTTTCTAACAATGTAGAGTATATTAAATTATGTTTCATTATAAAATATCTAACTCCATGTTTTATTTTATATTTTTGTTTCTGTTGATCCCAGGGCTTAAACTCAGAGCCTGGATGGTGTTTTTGTGTTTTAGAACACAGTACTTGCCAGTGCTTGCCATACAATCTGAACTGGAACTCCATTTGCCCTGGTGGTTAATTGGAGATAAGAATCTAATGAACTTTCTTATGCAGGTTGGATTTGAACTGTGGTCTTCAGATCTTAGCCTCTTAACTAGCTAAGATTATATCCTTGAGCCACCAGTGCCTACCCATGTTGCATATTTTGTGTAATTCAAATTTTCAGCATTATATACATGCTCTTAGTACAATTAAAAAAAACAACAACCTAGTTTTCACTGTATTTGATGTTGGTATAATTTGTGGAGGGGAAGGGAAAAACCAAATTGTTTAAATAGGGATACAGGCTGACCCAGTGCAACAATGAGATGTACAAGATGTTATGTAGAAAAATGAAATTTACAACTTTGTGAGTCAAAGTTGGGAGAGAGGGTCGGGAAGGGGAGATGGAAAGGGATGATAAAGGGATAGAAAGGAGGAGGTAGCAATGCTTAATGAGAAATGTACTCATTACATTGTCCCTGTAATTGTAACCCCTCTGTATGGTATTTTCACAAAAAACTTAAAACATAATAAGGATATTTGTAAAGTATATAATGAAGGAAGAATTTTCATCCTTTACAAAATCTATGCTAAACTATCTATATTTTACTGTACCTTTCCTGCAACCAGTTTGATATAGTTTAACACCTGTCACTCCAAGTTTCTCTATATTCTACTGGAGATTTAATTTTTCGTGTATGTATGTATATGCACATGTATATGTATATGTATATATCTATCTATCTGTATATGTTCCAATGTGGATCATAAAACTTGAAACTTTGCTTTTTTTTGGCTGTTCAGCAGTTAACCTGGTCGGATCAATATGTGACAATATCTGTGCTCATTCTGATCACTCCTTTATTTACCAAACCCTCAGCCTTTAAAATCAGCTTTATTTCCAGAGATGATTACCAATCAGTCCAACCAATATAAACCCAGAGGGTTTTAATAAAACAAGCTTTAAGGAAGGAAGATAACATGAAATGACAACTACAAAATTTCTACAGAGACCTGACATCTTTCACATTTCTGCCTTCCTCCTGATACTTAAGCAAGAATTGACTAACACTATAACTAATACTGCAATTATAACTTAAAGATCAGTGTTTTTTTGAACCTGAAGCCTTCTTTCCATGATTTTTGACATAAAATTTTGTGAGACTTTTTTTTTATTGTGATGGCATTCCATCCAAAACAAAGCCATGTATAAAAAGAAAGCCAATGGTTTCAACTCAGAGTACTAAACAAAAGAGGGAGAAAATTAAGGTTAGCTATATATGTTAAGCACAAATATAGGCAATACCAAGATATTTTGAAATTGTATACTTTTACTGGATAAAGTGGCTCAAATCTATAGTATTTTCTACTTGGAAAACAGAGCTTAGAGAATTCCAGTTCCAGGCAAAATGTTTTTGGCTTGTGTTAGGAGGACCTCAGTCCAAGCAGGCCCAGGCATAGTGATACTACCTCAAAATAAGCAATCAAATTATAATCTGCAGGTATGGTAGTGTCAGAGATGCTGTTTCACAAGTATAGGTTTTGAGTTCAATTTTCCAATAGCACTGGGAATTTAAATGTGGCACGTCTAAGGTATAACCATAACTTCCATGTCCCAAACAAATAATTTCATATTAGAGATTTTCTTCTATTAAGTAATATGTTATGTCCCACTGAAATCAGACTAAAGATAAAAAACCATTGTTTTACAAAGTGATTGCATATGGAAACAGAATCTCAAAGGTAGCATTTAAGTTGAAGTCTACTCCAAGAGAAGCAGAATGCCTTGAATATGCCAAGGAAAGAGGAATCAGAAGCCAACTCTAATCTTGGAGTTCTAATTCCACCAACTCAGAGACAATGTATTTACAATATTAATGCTACCCAATCTGTGGTAGTTTATTATTGCAATTACTAGCAAACATGTGGAAGCTATAAGACACGAAAAGTCATTGACTCTTTGGATCCAAGACTCATCTCTATAATCCTAGTGATTAAGAAGTACGAGACTTGGGGGATAATGGTTTTCAGGCTAGTAGGAAAGTTCATGAGGTTCTATCTCCAATTAACTACAAAAATTTCTGGGCTGGGGCATGGTTCAAATAGTAGACTGACCACTGTTAGCAAAAAAACAAAAAAAAAACACAAAACCTGAGAGCATAATGTATTTTCAAGCCCCAAACTGGCAGAAAAAGTCCTTAGAAGAATACTATGAGAAGAATTATGAATAGGACAGCAGAAACAAAAGAAATAAACTTATTGATATAAACAAACCTTCTCATTGTGAAATATGGCACAAACTATAATATTTAGGGTTTACCTTCCTAAACAGTAGAAATAAATGGCATTTTTACTTGACGAAACTAAAATATAAAACTGTATGCAATAAATAATCACATTACTTTTATCTTTCCATAATTTAACTTGTTTTACTAAATATTTCTCGAATAGTGTAGCTTTTGAAAATCAATAAATGTTATATTTTCATATATGATTACATATCCTTCCAAGTGTTGTCTAAAATTGATCTACACTGAAATGATTGCTATTGACATCTTTTTGAAGATATTTATACTTTCAGCTGACCTTCCACAAAACTCATACCCCAAATATAACTTTTTAGTTTGTTCATGCAAACATAGGAAGATAAACATATGTCTCAAAAATGTTAATTACTTTTATTTGCTGTCATTAATGAAGTATAACTAAAAGAATTAAGTATATACCCTGAGGGAAATAAGATACTTCCTTCTAAATACAGACTTGGAGGCACTCACACAATCACACATGCACACATATATATTTACCACTCTGACTCAGGTTAGATTCCTGACATTGGGTGTCAGAAATGATCTAATAATCAAATTTTCCAGCCCAGACATTAAATACATTCATAATTCCACACAGACAAAAACACCAGATCATTCAAAATAATGAGAATATCTAACAGAACCAACCAGTCCTGAGCCATCTACTCCCTGATTTCATTCATTCATGATGATGCATGTTTCATATCATAATTAAAATTATTTTTGTTTCTGATTATCAGAAAAAATATGCTATCATATAATAGAAATTGTAGGTAAAATTACTTGTAATCTTTAATAGATCTTATCAAAGACTTCTTTTTCCTTCTTGCAGAGTGTTTTGGGCATTTTGCCCTAATGTCTATAATTAAATTACAAAGGACATGCCATATACCTTAATTCACTTTTCCTAAAGGTTATGCTATGGAGTTGAATCTGATTTGTTTGCTTATTCTAAATTAAATATTCTCAACAACTTGGAATTATTGTTTATGTTACTCCTAATCCATTTGAAATATCAAATAGAACTGGAAATTCCCCTCGGCAATGATTTGTGAATGTCATTAATGGTTGTGGAGGGATGAAGGATTCGAATTTTCTAGAATGCATTAAAAATGGCACTGTTATTCAAAGGGCTGATCATTTAGTCAGCTTTTAAAGTGTGGTGATCTTATTTCATCTAAGAAGATAACACTATGCTTTCCATCACATTCTTGCCTGCAGAGAAGTAGAATTATTTCCTTTGTACAGTTCATGTCCAGCTGCGACTTTAGTGAAACCTACAAACAACTGCACAGGTGTATTAGCTGCTCTAGCTTTTGAAATTTTCTTCCTGTAGCCCTTGTGATTTAAGCCCAGATTCATGGGAGAGTCACATAATCCACAGTAACAAAGCACCACAATATACAAAGACCACATGCAAAATGAGGTTCAATTTTTTCTTTGTTGTTTCCTTTTTTATTGATTGTCTTTTAAGGAGCTAAGGGTGTTTATTTCTCATTATTTTTTATGTGACTTAAATAAATTTTCCAGATTTTTCAAATAAAATAAAGAGATATAAAAGAGAACTATTTAGTCACAAAATACAGCTAACCAGTTGCTTGAATTTTTTATTCTAATCCTGTTCTCAGATATCTTCAAATAACTTTGAGATGAGCCTACCATATGTGTAAATTGACATGTATAAAGCACACAGAATTCTGGAATCTTTGGACTGTGATTTCTATATAACTTCACTTAGAAAAGAAAATTATCACTTGGTGCATGTCTGAAGTAATCTACTTAAAAAAAGTTTTATTAATTTTATTAATAGATGTCATAATCTATGGTACTGATGCATTGCATAAGTATTTGATTCCTTATGTCCACTGAATTAACATTACATTTATTTTACTTTTTTACACATGAAATAATGACATTTGTGAGGATAAAACATGCCTGTTTTTAATTTTGGTTGCTAAAAGGGAATTATTAGACATTTGGAACATCTAAATATGAACTTTCAAATTTCACTAGGACTTCAATTGTGTTACTTACAACTTTAATATTAAAATAAAAAGCATTACTAAATAGAAAGCAATATTATTTTATTACACCTTAATCCCT
Source organism: Dipodomys merriami (assembly GCF_024711535.1). Classification (NCBI taxonomy): domain Eukaryota; kingdom Metazoa; phylum Chordata; class Mammalia; order Rodentia; family Heteromyidae; genus Dipodomys; species Dipodomys merriami. The sequence goes on along the minus strand of NW_027202272.1, from coordinate 445,242 downwards.
GAATTGACTTCATGATAAAAAACAATTAGATTTATATAACAACATATACATACTCAAATGAACTATGAGATACAGAAACAGAAAACTTCTTTTTTGTTTTGTGTTTGTAGTTGTTTATAGCTTGTGATAATTCTGTTTTTTTTTACCTTATGCCTGGTATATTCATTGTGTGTCTTCAGGAAGGTGAGGGGTGGGCACAGAGCTTTAGGGAAAAGAGTGAAAAATTGCAGCAGTGGAGTTCATTGAACGTTGATGAAAGTGAACTATTTAACACATGGGTGGAGACAGAAGGGTGGGACTGGGAACAAGTGAGGGAACTGAAGACATTTCACAAAAGGAAATGTACTCATTACCTGACCCTTGTAATTACAATCCATCTATAAATCACCTTAATAATAACAACATAGAATTTTTTAAAGTCAAACAGAATGTTGCTTGTTAGAATTCTAGATTTTTTTTGTTCACTGGTTTGAGTTGTTGAGTCTATCTCTGAAAATAGCTACATTGACATTCATTGGGTGAATTTTTGAGCTACTAGTAGATAAAAGTCAATTATGATTGTATGTTTTTTGAGACTGATTCATTTATTTTTTAATCTAATTTGTATTATTTCTGTCTAGTGGTTTTTGGTTTTATTTTTCCTGTTTTGTCAAAGACTTAGTGGTGCATCATTAGTGCTGATTTAAGATTGTTCTAATTTGTTGATGTACATACTCAAAGCTATAAATATTCCTCTGAGTATTGTCTGTGCTGCTGCTGTGTCCCAGAGGAGGTAGTATTTTGTGTGTTCACTTCCACTGAATTCCATAAACGTTGGAACTTTCCTGTATATCTCTTCAGTGACTCACTGATGATTTAACAATGTGTTATTCAATCTCTGTGGGTTTCAGAATGTTATGTGATGCCTTTTGATGTCGAGATCTAATTTGGTACAATCATGGTCTGACAGGATACAAAGAGTAGTTTCGTTTTTATTTTTGAATTATGAAATATTTTCCTTGTGATATAAAATATGACCTAGCCGGGCGCTGGTGGCTCACGCCTGTAATCCTAGCTACTCAGGAGGCTGAGATCTGAGGATCGCGGTTCAAAGCCAGCCCGGGCAGGAGAGACCGTGAGACTCCTATCTCCAATAAACCACAAGAAAACCGGAAGTGGCGCTGTAGCTAAAGTGGTAGAGCGCTCGCCTTGAGCTGAAGAGCTGAGGGACAGCGCCCAGGCCCAGAGTTCAAGTCCCACTACCGACCAAAAAAAAAAAAATATGACCTAATTTGGAGAACATTTCATGGGCTGCTGAGTGGAATATATATTGTGACACTGGTAGGTGAAATACTCTGTAGATATCTGTTAGGTATAACTTGTCAATACAATTATTTAGCTCTAAAAATTTTTGCTAAGTTTTCACCTGGATGGCCTGTCCAGATTTGTTCAAGCAACCAACAATTTATTTGGATATAGGCATGTTTTTAGGGTAAGTAGTATTTCTCTGATGAATTTCTCTAGGATTCAGGACATTGATATTTAGAATTTTTATATCCTTCTGATGGAGAGTTTTCTTTGTCAATATTTAATGTCCTTCTTTGTCTCTTTTTACTTTCATACCACTTTTATTTTAAAGCCATTTTAATCTAATATTTGTATAGCTACTCGTCTGTTTATGAGGTCCATTTTTAATTTGTAAAGATGATTTACAGATGGGTTACAATTACAAAAGTCAGATGATGAGCACATTTCTTTTTGAACAGTGTCACCTCTTCACACATATTCTCCCAGTTTTTCCCTTTCAAACGCCCTCTCGCATAAGTTGTATAGTTCATTTACTATGTAATGTCTATTGAGTAGCACTGCTGCATTTAAGCCTTTGTCCCACCATTTCTGTATTCCCCCTTGCCCTATCCAAACGTACATATAAGACCAAAGGTGCAGAAATTTAAAAAATGGCATCAGAACACTGAAGGAAAAAGCAAAATAATAAAGAAACTCTCATAATCATTTCTTGGAGATAATTTTAATGAATATTATTTTATATGATAATATTCGTACAGCTATTGATCCTTTGTGATCCTCTCCAAAGGGCATCCTCCTTTGATCTCACTGTATAAATGTTTAGAATCCCATAAAATTTATCATGTCCAAGTGTAATGTTTTCTCTTTTACCATCCAATTGTGTTTACTTGTAGAATTAGAGGCACGTTCTACTACAAGATATGAGGGAAATTAGGCAACTTATGTTTCTTTGAGTCTGTCTTTCTTCACTTAATATAAGTTTGTTCCAAGGCTTTCCATTTCCTTATGAATGGTGTAATATCATTCTTTCTGGATCAATAGAATCGCATCATACTGAAGAGTTTCTACATGGCAACAGAAAAAGTTAGCAGGATATATAGAAAGAGAACAGAATGGAAGAAGATTTTTATTACCTAAGCATTAGACAAGTGTTTTCATAACTAACCCATATTTAGAGATCAAAAAGTTAAACCCAACAAAATAAACCCTCAAATAAACAAGAACCCAATTAATATATGGGATAAAGACTTAAAGATAACTTCTTAGAAGAAGTAAGAATGACAAATAGCTGCATCTCCCTCCATAAAAGAAATGCAAATCCAAACAACACTGAGATTCATCTCACCCTTCTTACAATGTCATTATGAAAAAACGAACGATCACAGATACTAATAGGGATGTGGCCAAAAGGAAACTCTATTACACTGTTGGTGGGAATGTAATCTTGTTCAATCACTTTGGAAAACAGTATGGAAATTGCTCACAGAACTGAATAGAGAGCTACCCACCTATGATCCAGCAATTCCACTTATGGTCATTTATCCAATAGAGCAGAAACAAGGCCACACTGAAGCTGTTCATTATCACATTATTTTCTGTAGCCAACATATGGAATCAGCCCAGATGCCTCTCATTGTAAAAAGAGATCAAGAAATATATATGTATATATAGATTATATATACATATATATATATATATATATATAATTTTATTGGTCCCAATTTACAAGTATATATGTACGTATATAAATGTATGTATACAAACATATATGCATATAAATATATATACAAACATATAAATACATAATGGAATTCTGTTCATTCATCAGAAAGAATAACATTGCACCATTCTAAAGGAAAAATGAAACACTTAGAAATAATATTAAGTGAAATAAAGCAGACCCAGAGAAACTTAGGTTGCATGACTTTCCTCACTTGTGGTAGATAGGAGTGTCTATAAATGTAAAAGTAAACATATTGGATGGTATGCAAGGAGGTACAAATGAATTAGCTGAAGTGTCAGAGTCCATGGAGAGTGAAAATACTATAATTCTCTTAAAAGGCTAAGTGAAAGCCAACAAAATGAATACCAGTAAATGTGTAGTGCAAGAGAGGATAGTGGGGGGCAATGTGAGAGGGGTAGGAAATTGAAGGGGAAAATGATAGAATACAGGCAAGAATCCATTGTATACTTCCCAGAATTGAAATATACAAAGGAAGGGGTAGTTTGAAATGAGGTTGAAGATGTTGAAGTGGTGACACAATTCCAGGTGCATTGTACACCTAAACTGCTTTGTTAAATGGCAAGAAATTCCATAATATAATATTGAGATACATAAGGATTGGATGAGAGTGTTGAAAGGGGTGACATTGATCAAGATGCACTGTATCCATATACTGTTTCAGTGAATGGCAACCCCTTTGTACAACTAAAGAAAATAAAAATATTCAAAAAATTAATTTTGATAGTTCAATAGACAGTTGAACCTCAATTCAATTCCTATTTAAAACCCGAAGACTTGGAGAATAAAATTCAAATAATAAAACCTTATGAATCTTTTTTATCAGAATTTGTGAAATTTAAATCAAAACTTTGCTTTTTGTCAGCCATTGGGCTGTTAAAATATTTCAAAGTAAGTGGCTTAAAAATATCAGGAGTATATTATCCATACTCCAGAAGCTTAAACATTGATTTTAAAAATGGTTATTCAAAGCAATTTTTTCTCTTATGGGGGTCTAATTTCTGATTCATAATAATCTATTTGCTGGGCGTTCACATGGCAGAGTAATTATATTGGGCTTCTTTCATCAGAATCATTATTGCAGGGTCATCTCTGAAAGGTAGATTCTAATGTCACCAGACAGGAGAATAGAATTTTAACATGTGTATCTGGAAGGAGTTACATCGTCCAAAACACTTTGCTACTTTTTCTTTAACTCAGTGTGGTGTACATTTGGATATTATTTCATAGAACATAATAACTTAAGGACAAGATTATATCATGTAAATTATGTGAATTATTCTTCTTACAATGGGAATAATTATAGTGATGGCAAAATGAAGTATGATTGTTTAGTGGCTCTTGAATCACATCATCGGTAACCATGTTAACGTGGTACAGCCTTTCTAAGGCCCTTCTGATGTATTTGAACAATCTCCAATGAGTTAATTGCTTTCAGAAATATTCATTTGTGCCAACAAATACAGATCTCCTTTCATTTTAATTACTGTTGGCTATTAGGACTCCCACAAACACCAAAATCAGAGTATGCTAATTTCTCTGATAAAACACATAATAAAATTGTTACAATTAATATAACATAAAGACTATTATTAAGAGCATTATAATTACTAGTATTCACATTATATAATATAATGACATCCCTTGGTTACTTGAATTTTTAGAATATTTATAACTAAATGTAAATTGTTTGCAAATAATTATTTGATGATGTATGGAAAATGAGAAGAATATTTGCATACATATTTACTACAGATGCAATCAGATTCACCTGGTTATTTCTGAACCTTCATTTGTTGGTTTCATTCATGCATTGGAAACATGCAGAGAAATGAAAATTGCAAACTTGCATTTACTAAAGGGTTAATTACAAGTTTATGCTGGGCTAAATAGCACATTTTATAAATTAAATTGTTTTTGTCCCTCTCTTCCTCCCTCCCTTCCTTCGTTTCTTTGTGCCTTAATTCCTTAATTCCTTCCTTTTTTCCTTCCTTCCTTCTTTTCTTCTTTCCTTCCTCCCTCCTTCCCTTCATCCCTACTCCTCTCTCTCTTTCTCTCTTCCTTCCTTTTCTTTCCTTCTTTCTTTCATTCTTTTTCTTCCTTTCTTCCTTTCTTTCTTTCACTCAGACTATCTATTATGGCTATAGAAAAATTACCAACTCTTATACTCCAAGGTGTTATGAGTAATTATAAATATACTATATTAACATTAATTTTAATAACCTAAGTTATATCTTAAGACAAATGATAATAAAAACAAATTCACAAAATTTCCGGATATGTAACAAATGTTACTTTCCATGATATTGTTTATTTCTTTAAACTAAAATAAGAATTTATACATAATATTGTGTGTGTGTGTTGTTCTTGTGATTTGAACTCCAGACCTATCCCTTGATTTTTTACCTAGCAAGGACATTGCTCTAACATTTGAGCCACAACTCCACTTCTGGCTTTGTGTGTGTGTGCGTGTGTTTTGATGTGTGTGTGTGATTAATTGAGATGCGACTCACAAACTCTTGGCAAGTCTGGCCTTTTTTTTTTATTTTTTATTGTGAAAATACTGTATAGAGGGGTTATAATTACTTGAGCAAGGTAATGAGTACATTTCTTATCAAGCATTTTTGCCTCCTCCTTTGTTTCCCCCTCCCAAACCTTCCCTTCTACCCCCCCTCTGCCCCTCACCAGGCCAAAGTTGTAAAGTTCATTTTGCAACATAACGACTTTTACACCTCATAGTTTTAATGGGTCCACCTTTATCCTTATTTAAACCATTTGTTTTTTCCCTTCCACTCCACAAATTGTACCAACATCAAATACAATGAAAGCAGTGGGGAAGGGACATATCTGAGATAAGCAGCAAAGGTCAGATAAGTTGATGTTAGGTGAAATGGACTCCAAAATAAGTATTCAGATGTTTTTTTTTTTCTTGTAATTGTTTCTAACATAGTTATAAGATAATACCATTGTTGTCAAGGCTGGCTTTGAACCCCAGCTTCCTGAGTAGTGAGGATTACAAGCTTGCGATACCCATATTCAGCACTGATATAATATATGTAAGAATAAAATAAATTTCTTATTATTTGACTTCTAGAGGCTCAATTTAACAAATTAATATTTAGATATTTATTTAGTTAGTGAATCTGAACCCGCAGTGTGAAAAAAGTTTTCATTTTTATGAAAAAATATACACTCAAAGGTTAAAATGACAGAATGTTTGCACAATTTGAAATACTCTAATATTCAAAAGTGATGAAGGGATCGTTAATCAAATTTCTCATGTAAGCTAAAAGCAATAGGCTCTGTTAGGGTGAATGAAGTCATTTTTCATTAAATTAAATATTATCGACTGTGGTCACATGATTTTCTCTTATTTTAAACCAAAACTTTTTTTGACATAAAATATAGATTCATACATTTTTGGAGTATATAAAAATCTTAATTACTAGTTATTTATTTCTGAGGTTTGGGTACCGAGACATTTCAGAGAAACACTGAATTTCATTTATTTTATGTCAACAGTTATTTTTAGAAATTGAATCAGTCTCCATATAAAATAAAGCAAGATATTCCATTACATGCAATTATTCCTATAGACTTGAATATAACTTATTTTTGAATGGTAGGAAATTCATATTATTCCTACTCTATGGAATAATTAAGAAATAAATGGTTGTAATAGTATGTATTTTTCCTTCAACTAGAAAGAAAAAATCTAATTATAGATGACAAAATCTTGAATAGAAATGTCATAAAATTATGAAAAATTAAAGTCATTATGAGTTAGATGAAATAGTCATTTTTGAAGGTCACCAAATGAAATCTCTGAAGCTTCCTTATCTGTTAAATAAAATGTATTTGCACTCAAAATGTTTCTCCAGCAATGGTATAACCAAACCACTTCCATGCCAAATAGCTTCTTTGATTAATTCAAGTAAATATTTAGGAACAGAAGTTATCACAATGTATAGAAATATCTACCCACCACTCTAGAAATTAAATCTGAAATCATAAAGGATTGAGATTAATAATTAGCTTTCACTAAGTTGCCATAAAGAGGTGAAACCTTTCATGTGGGCATAGTTGTAGAGATTTGGTCACTGAGAACTTGTGATTAAAGGTGTTCAGATCAAAGTCCTTTCCTCCTCTTCCTTCTTTTTCTTCTCTGTCTCCTTCTTCTTCTTTTCCTTCTTCCTCTCTCTCTTCCCTCTTCCTCCTTCGCCCTCTCCCACTCCTATTCCTGTCTTCCACGAATACACATATTTCAACACATATTCCTGACATGGGGTACTGTGCCACCACCAACCCAAGTCAATGAGGATAAGAAACATAATCTGAAATGTATAAAATCAGAAGTCAAGTTTAATCTTTCCCCCTTTTAAGTTAATTTTATAAAGTATTTTTTCATATTAATAGGAGACTGTCACAGCATGCTCTCATTTATTATAGGGGATAAGATTTACTGGAAAAAATCTAACCAACATCACCCTAATGAAATGATTGATTAAATTAATATTATATTAGGACAAATCTACTTTAAAATATCAGATATAGTTCAATACAAGGCAAAATATCACCTCTATGATTTCGTATAAAAGACAGCAGCATACAATCTGTTCCTCAAGGAAATTGACCTATAATTGGCAGTATTGTCAATTTCATAAATGATTTAAGAAAACTATAGAACAAATTTCAACTCAAACTGCATGATATAATATTTACTTTGTCCCCTGTATACCATCTTTGTCTGGTTCCCAAAATGACTTGTATTTTATCATTTTTTAAATTAACTTTAATAGTTGTGTGGGACTTGCTGTTTAACAAAGCAGTATATTAACAGTGTATAGTGAGTTTTTTTTTTGTTTTTCCTCTCCTGAAGTTTGAACTCTGGGTCTGGGGGCTGTCCCCGAGCTCCTTTGGATGAATGCTAGAACTCTATCACTTGAGGCACAGCAGCACTTTCTGATTTTTCTGAGATTTAATTGGAAATAAGAATATCACAGACTTTCTTGCCTGGGCTGGCTTCAAACCTCAATTTTCTGCCTGCTGATTATCTAGGATTACAGCCGTGAGCCGCTAGTGCCCGGCTTAATAAAATGCACCTTTTTTTTTTTTTTTTTTGCCTAGTCCTGGAGCTTGAATTCATGCCTTGGCAACGTCCTTGAGTTTTTTTCCTCATGCTAGTACTCTATGACTTGTGTGATAGTGCCAATTCCTGCTTTTTAGTTTATGTAGTACTGACAAATCAAACCCAGGGCTTCACACATGCAAGTCAAGCATCTACCACTAAGCCACATTCCATGGCCAATACAATGCATCTTATGATCATTATCCCTCATCCTTCTCAATCCTATCTCATAGCTCAATTTACATGAATTTGTCGAATACTCACTGTCTCTTAATGTCATATATAGGCACTCAGAGGACATATCACAGATCATATTTTCTTGATAGTCTTATTCATCAACATACTAAAGTTGTGCATTATAGAATTCTGTGATTTTAAATTCTAAATTATCACTCAGATTAACCCACTACTATTCTAAAAATTTTCCTAATGTTAATGCAAATGCAATCTGTGATTCTTCGATAAAGTCCAATGATTCTTAGAGTGTTAAAGAGTTGTAGTAAGAACATCACCTTCAGTTCAGGAACATTTTATCATTACTACCCTCTCAAAATACTCAAATATTTATTAATAGTCATTTCCTGTCATCATTTCAACCTACTCTCCCTTTGAGCAGCTATTATTTCATATTCTACCTTTACAGATGTGCCCATTTTAAAAACCTCATATAATTAGAAAATGTAGTCTATTTTATCCATTTCTCCCATGTAATATCACTGTTTCCAAAGTAAGTCCCTGTAAATTTTTCTCATGGATAGAGCATATTTTTTGTATGCTTGTGTATATTGGAATAACATCCTCAATGAGCATTTCCATGTTTTATTATATGATATTATGAAGGGTTTTGCTATGTATATTCTTGTACATGTGTCTCATTGGACATATGTTGTAACCTATTTTGTATATAAAATTATAATTCAAAATACTGGATCATAGAGACAATTCTATGTGTAATGTCTTAAAGATTTCCAGTATATTTAAGAAACTGACTATATCATTTTAAGTGCCAAGCATCAATGTATAAGGATTGCAATTTCTACATAATGGTTGTGCAGGGCTTTCTTATTCTTTCTATTTCCACTAATCTCTATATATATGTAATGTCTAGGTATGTTATGATCTTTCCATATGTTCCTTGATTGTTCTTATATTACTATAGAGATATGTATTTGGATTTTTGGATAACTTATTCAGGATGGTTAAAGTATTTCATTGACATTAATATGCTCTTAATATATTTCTGATTCAAGTCTATTTAAATAAATATATATGTGTACACACTACATGTACATATGCATATAGTCATACTTATATGTGTATATATTCAAATACATATATGTATACATATATAAGAATATACAGATGTGTACATACATGTATATATACAGATACATATATTTTAATTTTTATTTGTCTGTAAGTTATTGGCTCATGCCTGTATTTCTAGGCACTCAGGAGGCTGAGATCTGAGCATCATGGTTCAAAGCCACCCTGTGCAGGAAAAGTCTATGAGACTTTTATCTCCAATAAACCACCAGAAAGCCGGAGGTGATATTATGGCTCAAGTGGTAGAGCTCTAACCTTGAGTGGAAGAGCTGAGGGACAGAGCCCAGGCCCAGGGTTCAAGGCCCAGAACCACCACCACAACCAGCAACAAGGAAAAGAATACTGACTAAAAAAACTATAGTATTAAACAGTCTTAAAGATAGGATCAAGTCTAACATTTTAGAATTATCTTAGATACCAGCAACTTTCGAGTCCAATGAGCCATGAGCCCTCAGAATGTTGACTGAATTTCTTAGTTTATTTACACAATCATTATAAGTATGCATTTTCTCATCTATCTTTCTTTCATTTCACCACAGAATGTGTATTTATCCTTTATGTCATACTTGAATACCAAAGCCTTTGGAAGATAGTTATTAATTGGTGCATATTAATTATATGAAGATATTTTATTGCAATATCTTACATTCTCACATATTGATGAAGGGCCTGATTAACCTGTTTCTGGCTTTCTCCATTTCCATTGCCCTTTATATTTCAACTGTTTTCTTTGAATTTCTTTATGCTACCTTCACACATTGTCAAAATGTATTAAAGTGCTATTTACTCACCATCATTGAAAATTATACAATGCTGAATATAAAAGCAAACATCTAAATAAATGGAGACATAATTTTTGTCGATTGGAGGATACAATTCAGAAAAGATATAAATTGTCTCTTCCCCTTTTTTTGGTCATTCCTGGGGCTTGAAATCTGGTCCTGGCATTGTCCTTCTGCTATTCACTTTAAAGTGAATGCTCTACTCATTGAGCAACTGTGCCACTTCTGGTTTTCTGGTGGTTAATAGGACATAACAGTCTTACAGACATTCCCATTCCAGCTAAATTTCAACCACAATCCTCAGATCTCAGCTTCCTATGCAGCTAGGATTACAAGCATAAGCCAACAGCACTCAGCTTCACAGTTTTATTTATGTTTATGACAATTTCTAAGAACACCTGACTAGCACTCTTTGAGTCATTCACAAAGAAAAGTAATCTGGAATATATTTCTCTGTCCAATATTAAAGCTATTTGTGTAAAATTGTTATATTTGTAGAGGAAACATTATCCAACTCAATCGGTCTGTAGGGCACCAGATTAGATCCACATAAATATTATCAAGGAATATTTAATAAGGGGTAAAACCAAACATTTGTGGAATGATGTTCTGTTTAATAAGCGGTGATACATTAGGAAGTATTTGGGAAAGTTAAAAAGTGAACATTGACTTAAACATAACAATTTATTCAAATGTTAACTTCAAGCAGAATTAAAACGTGGCATATAAAACAAAAAGAGAGATGGAAATATACAGCAACGGAAGATGTTTTGACAATTTTGAGAATTGGCATTAAAATTATAGGAAAGGAAAATGAAAGAGTTGAACTCATTGAAAGTGTAAAACAATTTAGCCTATGAAAGTTCATATACAAGTGGTGAGCAGGTGTGTCATGTATCTCATCCTAGCTACTTGGGAGGCTGTGATTTGAGTTTTGCTGTTTGAAGGCAGCCCACAAAATAAACTCCCTGATAATCTTATCTCTGATTAATCAGCAAAAAAGCCAGAAGTGAGGCATGACTGAAAGGGTAAATTGTTAAAAAAATTGCAACAGGACCAAACAAGTTTGAATCAACTTGATATAATGTAACGGTTATAAATTTTAACAATTAAATCAATGAATATTACACATTCCCACAGAAACATAATTGGAAACAAAAGGCATAATTGTTTTCTTAAAACAAGTAATGGAACCATGCATTTCTTTCACTTTATAATTCATGTTTTATGTAACTTTAATTAGCAGACTTCCAGGACTAAAACTAAATATATTAATTGTATACCACAAGAAGAAAAGAGATTATAGTTAAGAATAGATATTTAATCTTAGCCAGAAGATAAGTTTTTGAGCATTCTCTCTAAAAAGAAATGTTACATGCAGAAATTAATGGATATGATGTAGCTTTATTATTACACAACATATAAATGAATGGGATTATCAAGCAATATTTCATAGCTATGTAAAAAATAATTGTGTAGCTAGGAGTCAGTGGCTCATGCTTATAACCCTAGCTATTAAGAAGGCTGAGAGCTGAGGCTCATGGTTCAAAGCCAGCTTAGGCAGGAAAGTCCATGAGACTCTTATTTCCAATGGGCCACTAGAAAACTGGCAGTGGCTCAAGTGGTAGAGCACTAGTCTTGAGCTGAAGAGCTGAGGGACAATGTCCAGGCCCAGATTTCAATCCCCACTACCAACAAAAATTAAAAATAAACAGTTACAAATAAACAAATATTTTGAAATAAATGTTAAAAATATATTCTAACAATTTTTAAATCCTTACTAGGTATACTAGTTTATATAAATATAAAGAATTGCTTTCTGGATTAGTTGTCATTGAGTCAAATTTGTAAATCACACATTTGTCACTCAATTCATATTTGTATATTTCTATACTTACATACTTTAAGTATAATTAAGTGATAAGTGAAAGGCAATACTGTTTTAGGAATCTCCCTTGGCTTTCTATAATTAAGCCTCCTATCCTAAAATCAATATGCCCTCCAAAATAGTCAGACGTTTCATCTCATTGGAGAAGAAAAGTATAAGCCATAATCATTGCTAGAACAAGTAACATTTGACATGTATTTCACTTAGTTTAAGAACCAAAACATTCAAATCATCTTAATAATGCCAGTAATAGCAAAATGTCTTCTGAGCTTTTCAGTCTTTAAGGAGATGAAAATCTTTAATTATACATCTATTTTTTTCTACATTACATCCTATATCTTAGGAAGATATTTTTGGTAACCCTCAGTTCCTGATTAGAAGACCGGAACAAAGGCAATAATGAAAATAGCCAAGGAAAATACTTGAAAACTATTAAAAAAGCAATCACAGACACTCTTGTTTTCATCAATTTCAATGAGAATGTACGGAAAAGTATCACGTTTTGTTGCAGTTAAAGAGCAATAATTAAACTTTAATTAGCAGTGAAGAAGGGAACAGAAAACTTTGAAGACAGCTTGACTTTGAACAATTCAACACAAGCATAATGGATTTATCTTGTTTTTCTATGCAATTGCCAAAATAATAGAGAACAACATCCAAAGGCAGGAAAACACCTAAGTCAAAGCAGTAAACTTTTGTCTATAAAATAGTTTTGAGGGTCTAACTCTTTCAAAGTGAGGCTTGCAAAAAGGAAAGTGTATTTGCTTTGGAGTGAACAATAAAAATATAAAAATCCTCTATTAATGTTTATCATATTTTGATTAGGACTTCTTGTGTTGGAGAAGAGTAAAGTTATGAACAAGTTCAAGATAATTGGACTATTCCCCAATATCATTATTATTTATCAGCTATAGCTATGGAAGTAGCCTTGATCACTCTTAATATCATTCTTCTTTACATTTAGAAGCATTGTTTGTTTCTGGCTTATAAACTGCAAAAACTTGAGTGTTAATAAAGGGTCATTTCTTAAGAGTGGAAAGATGCTGTGCAAACAAACCTAAAATATCAAAGTCTTAGAATAGTGGAAACGATTTTCTAGCTATATCACAATCTGCAGATGTAGATTTTGTTTCAAATTGTTCCAGGGGAACCATTTTTGTTATCTTCTTTTTGACCATCTAATGATCCTATTCCATCCTATACCATCCTGGGATGGCTGTACATTTACTGGATTCTCTAATTGCTGTTGGAAAGTTAGGAGGGATAGAAAATTGAGTTTTTGTATCTGTTTTACCTTATTTTTTTATTACATTAAAAACTGTAACTCAAAATGACATAAATTATCTTTATAATATTAGGAGACAGATTTCATTTCCATATTTTTACCCTAGCCTTCTACATAATTTTGGTATTTAGTGATCCCCAAATGTGAAAATAAAGATAGGAAATCTCTTATATAAATATTATTTAGAATTTCAAATTTTCTTTATGTAAGGCCCGTAAGTAGTATTCACATCATACATGTATACAAAGCCAGTGGCAACATTTTCTCATATTCTCAAAAACTAGGAAATGTGGTGTCCCTGTAGTTGCATCAGGAAAAGGCTGTAGTTGAATTAGTTTATTAATCTAAATCTGCTGTAAAATATTTCTACACGTTAGTTGGCTTGAATAATCCGTATTTATCATTTTGCAGTTCTAAAGGACAGAAATTTAAAAGAAGTCTCACTAGATTAAAATCGAGCCACCTACAGAGCTAAAATATTTTTCAAATGATTCTAGTGGAAAAAGCGTTTACTTGCTGTTCTGCTTTCCAGAAATTCAGAATCTGGGTTGTTGTTTTTTACTTTATTTTCTAATGTAGCATCTTTACATGTCTCTGATGGTTCAAACCTCATCATGTGCTTTCGAACTATACCTGGGACTTTAAAGTACTCATTTGAATATATTTCGCCTATCTGATAATTCTTCATGTTTGTGTTCATTGGATTATGAAAGGTGATTATTTTACAAACTTATATACATATAATACAAATGTACATTTGAGGGATTCGTTATTTGGGGAAGACAGATATTATGGAAAGGTATTTTGCTATGTAAAATGAGTGTATAGCATTCTTTCTACTATAAACTGTTATCCTTTCATTAATTTTGAACAACATATTTCTTCAATGAAATATAACTAGAAAAAAATTAGTCCCTGAAAGCAACTAATCATGATTAAAACCTTGTCATGTACTAGAAATCCTAAATGCCAGAGAGCAGCTCCTGAAGTAGTTGCGGAACTATCACTTTTTGTATATTCTGCTTACAATCTTCTCTTTTCAAGAGCATTTGATTGTTATTATTTTGGAATTATGGTTAATATTTATTTGACTGCTATTTTTAAAAATGCATTAGCCAATACTGGTTCTCTTTTTCTAACTTTTTTGGGTCTATTCTATTTCGGGAAGAAACACATCCATTTGAATTACATTAACTGCTTATTGAAGTTGAATCATCATGGAGAGGAAAAGAAGAAAAAAAATATGTCTCTGTGGGTATGTCAAGGTAAAAATGTATCTACAGGCTATTTATCTTAAAATCATCTAATTTTCATTATGTTTGGATTCTGATAAAATTAAGCCTCTCAACTCACACAATGTTAATGCAGTCTTATTTCATGCCTCCCAAAAGCAAACAACAAATTACTATTTATTTTAAAATTATTTTTAATTTTTTAATTATCTTTTTTTAAAAATCTATATTTTTAAAAAGTTAGCCAAGGCAAATGGTTCACTAGCTATTTAGAGTCATGTTCAGAGTCTATGGTGAAATCCAGAAAGGGAAAAAAAATCATGTTTTTATTCTTCCTTGATCCACTCTGATTTACTTCATCTATTTCTGAAAGAATAAAATTCTGGCTTTGAAGCCTTTTGCTTCATATCCACAATGTGTTATTCTTCCTTAATTAATAGGAGAATTTGGAGAAAAGATGAGAATCCACAATAGAAAAAGGAGAAGAGGAAAAGAGAAGGAGAAATCTAGATATTTTTTTCTTCCTCATCTCAATCACAAGATCTGGATAATGATTGTGGATATTAGATCCAGTGCTCTAGAGTGATTAAACACATCTATAGAAATAGATAACCCCACAAGTGATCACATGGAGAATGCTTATTTATAAAAAAATTGTAATATCACTCTCTGCTCTTTTCTAGCTCTCTCTGCTCTCTCTCTGCTCTAGCTTTCTCTGCTCTCTATGCTCTTTTCTAGCTCTTTCTGCTCTCTGCTCTCTCTGTTATTTTCTAGCTCTTCTCTCTCTCTTACCCAGCTCTCTCTCTTTCCCAGCTCTCCCAGCTCTCTTTCCCAGGCCTTTCCCCACCGCATTGAATACCAAAATGGCCTGGTGCCAGCCAGAATGCTCCATGTAGTACCTGCGTTACCTAGGCAACTTGGACACCTGGAAGAGGTCACATCTGAATTTGATGTGGCCATACCTTTCTCCACACATAAGGCCTAGTTCAAGTACAGACACTCTCTCTCTGTTCTTTCCTAGCTCTCTCTGCTCTCTCTGCTCTTTTCTAGCTCTTTCCTCCCTTTATTCTAGCTCCCTTCTCTTTCCTAGCTCTCTCTCTTTCCCACTTTTCCCAGACACGCTCTCTCTCTGCTCTTTTATCTCTTTTTCCTCTCTCTTTCCTCTCTTTCCCAGCTCTCGCTCTTTCCCAGGCCTTTCCCAGCCACGTGGAGTGCCAACCTTGCCTGGTCCCAGCAGGTCTACTGAATAAACTTACCCTTTACCTGAAAAAAAACGTAATATCTTCCAATAGGAAATGTTATCAATTTGTTTAGTTCTTGTTTAGGATTTGTTGAATTCTGGTGTGCTATAGCCAGCTATCATATATATATAAAAGAATGGTAAGAAACTAGCATCTTAATATATTCTAATATTAGCTTAGTTCTGCCTGTGTTATATGTATGAGGCTGAATTTGAGTTTTGCCTCATTTTCACATGCTACACTCTTCCAACACATAAGTTGAAAAAAGACTCTCTCTGGAAATATGCTATTTTTATAGCTAAGGAGAAAAAGACACAGATAATGAGATAGAAATCTTCCCCTAGAAATAGCCTTTCACCACTTCTGGTTCACTTTTGTAAGCTGAAGTAAGTCACATGACCCATCTTGACACTGCAGAGTAGAGGTAAATCTCACCTACAGGAAGCTGATTCAGGACATAGAGTAATATGCCAAGATATGCAACACTTGAGATAAAGAGGAAAAAAAGAGAACCATAATACAATCAATCATACTTGCCATCACATGTCTCTGCAGAAAGGATGCAATTACATTCCTTATTTTCTAAAACAACTGAGATCTTCAAATCATGTCTTTTATGTTTGGAAGTTACAGAAATTAGAGAACATTTTGATACTGAAACAGCATAAAATTTCAAAGAAAGTTGGAGTAATCACTTCAATACTACCTTTTGTTCTCCAAGAAAAGAAATCATTTTATAGACAATAATTTGTAATTTCTTAACTAGTATCTTATTTTTCCAGAAATGGATTTTGTTAATATATGTGATTATCCTCCAGAATAAATGTCTTCATTTATCTGCATCTTGTGCAAACAGCAAGTCAATTAGATGTAAGTGGGAGTTCATCAGTAGCACTTTTTAAAAATGCAAAAAATGTGGACAGTTAGCCAATATACATATTTTTCCACCATCACTTACTACATCCTCCTTCTTCCTTCCTAGGAAACACACCCAATCAATAAAAAGGCGTACATATTTGGTTCTTGACCTGGAACGTGGAAGCAGAATGTTATGGATGTCTGGGATGACAGTTAATAGTGTTTTACATAATAATGTCACATACAACAGCCCTAAGAGTCCTGCAGGTCTTAACACTACTTCCTTAGTGATGTGATCGGAATGTCAGCCTTACTGGACTTAGTATTGTTTTCCACTTCCTTTCCTATCACTTGTCCAAAATTGTAATACATATTAACCGAATAAAAAAGTAATGTCATCTTAAGAAATTCTTATTGCAACAAGACATTATGTCGAAAAAAGAACTTTACAACTTTGGCGGTGGATGGGGGGGGGGGATCGGAGGGCAGGGATGGTAAGGGTAAACAAAGGAACCAATGGAACAGAATAGAAGATCCAGAAATAAATCCACAGGCCTACAGCCAGCTGATATTCGACAAAGGAGCCAAAGACATACAATGGAAGAAACACAGCCTCTTCAACCGCTGGTGCTGGGAAAACTGGGCAGCCACATGCAGAAAACTAAAAGTGGACCCCAGCCTATCACCATGCACCAACATCAACTCAAAATGGATTAAAGACCTTAACATTAAACCTGAATCTCTGAAACTACTGCAGGACAGAGTAGGAGAGACACTTGAACTAATAGGCACAGGAAGGAACTTCCTGAACAGAGTCCCAGGGTCACAACAAATTGGAGAGAGACTCGACAAATGGGACTACCTTAAAATAAAAAGCTTCTGCACAGATAAAGCTATCGCAACCAAGCTAGAAAGACAACCAACTAATTGGGAAAAAATATTTACTAGCAATATATCAGACAAGGGGTTAACATCCTGTATATACAGGGAACTCAAGAAACTAATCCCTCCCAAACCTAACAAACCAATTACTAAATGGGCAAGGGAACTAAAGAGGGACTTCTCAAATGAAGAAATAAAAATGGCAAAGAAACACATGAGGAAATGTTCATCATCCCTGGTGGTGAAGGAAATGCAAATAAAGACAACCCTGAGATACCACCTTACCCCAATCAGAATGTCCCACATCCACAAATCAGCCAACGACAAATGCTGGAGGGGATGTGGAGAACGAGGAACGCTATTACACTGCTGGTGGGAATGTACACTCATACAACCACTTTGGAAAGCAGTCTGGAGGGTCCTTAGAAAGCTAAAGATTGACCTCCCTTACGACCCAGTCATACCACTTCTAGGCATCTACCCTGAACAACAGGAACCAATATACAAGGACACGTGCACCTCCATGTTTATTGCAGCACTGTTCACAATAGCTAGGATATGGAAACAACCTAGATGCCCCACCACAGATGAATGGATCCAAAAATTGTGGTATCTATACACAATGGAATATTATGCAGCCATTAGAAATGACAAAATAATGGCATTTGCAGGGAAATGGATGGAGCTAGAAGGAATCATGTTGAGCGAGGTAAGCCAAGAACGAAGAAACAAACAGTACATGGTCTCCCTGATAAGCGGATGATAAATCCAAAATGTTAGGTGATATGACAAAACTAACAGGACTTAAGAAACAAAGAACTCCCACTCATCTGGTTGAACCACTACTAAATATCCCCATGCTGCTGATCACGTGTATGGTATATAACATATGAACACCGTTATATATTACAGACTGTGATAGACAATTTGCTCCAGGAAAGTTAGAATGAACGTGTGACTTTAAATGAGCATCATTATTCCACAATACTGTGAATTTCTGGAAATTAAGTAATCACTTAATCACAATCAAAAAAAAAAAAAAAAAAAAAAAAAAGAACCTAGGGGAAGGGAGGGAGGGAGGGGATGGTAGGGAGAAAAAAAAAAATGTTTGATAAGAAATGTACTCATTACCTTGCTCATGTAATTATAACCCCTCTGTACTGTATTTTCACACAAAAAACTTATTAACATAAAAAAAGAAAGTCATTTAGGGCTCTGGGAATGTGGTTTCATGGAACAGTTATTGCTTAGCATGCATGAAACCACATAAACAGAAAAAGAAACACTGGAAGTGGTGTTTTGCCTCAAGTGGTATAATGCTAGCCTCGATAAAAAATAGAAGCTCAAGGACAGTTCCTTGGCCCTGAGTTCAAGCCCCAGGACTGTCAAAAGAGTCATTTAGCCAGGAAATGCAAAATAAAGAACCCATACTTGGAATATATAATTGCTCCTTCCAACTGATACCTATCAATAGTCCTTAATTCATGTACTTTACCTATATTAGAATACTGTGTTGAACAAAAAAAAAACGTTTTGTTAATAGGTCATGGCAATTAATACCAAGAATGTGCTTAGATATCAGTGAAGATTAATCCTGGAAATTTAAAGATTCCAGGCTCTTGAGTGGGCACTGCTAATCACAATCAGAAGAGTAGTATAAGTGAGATTTGGAAATCTTTTTGGTAAGTTATGGCACCAAAAAGGCAGAGGTTAATTGATAGTTTTGACAGAAGGAATAACTCCAGATGGAAGGTATAAATGATAATAATAACTAAGTTATACCATAAACTGTTCTAGAGAACCATTTTTGATTATAAATAACCAAATAACTTAGGCTAGTTCGTAATCTCTGTGTGATAAGTTGTATATACTTCTATGCTGCTCTTTCATACTTGATCTCCTTTGCTTTCTACAAATCTGTCTTTCTCTATTTCTCTATGAACAATTACTGATACTAAGTCCACATATGCAGACAACAGAGGATGCTAATGTAAGAGTCCCATAGGTCATGAGTCATTAATGTAAGAACATGGAAAAAGAGGACATATTTATTGCTACATCCATTTTATTGAAAAGCTGCAATGTCACATCATTTGATTCAAATTTCCATTCTTTGTCAACATAGTGTCATTAAGTGTACATAAATGCAAATATGTGCTGGTGACTCACACTTGTAATACTAGCTACTCAGGAGATTGAAACCAGAGGATTGTGGTTCAAAGCCAGCCTGGTCAGGAAAATCCATGAGAATCTTATCTTCAATTACGACCAGAAATCTGGAAGTGGTGCTGTAACTAAAGTGGTAGAGCCCTCAACTTGAGCTGAAATGCTGAGGGACAGCGCCCAGAATCAGACTTCAAACCCCATGACTAACAGAAAAAGTTCCTCAAAAGGCACGACGAAGTCAATACTAATCTTCCCAAGCAGAGAACATAATTCCAAAATAATTCAGTGCACCTACTTTTGCTGAGTTAAGTTATGGTTTCTTTGCTGAATATATTCTCTTCTTTTAAAAATTTGTCGAATATTAGCTTTATAATAAACTTCATCTAACATGTCTTGGTTCAAAAGAGACATCCATACAGTTGATCTCACTTGGATTTATTACAGTCTCAAAGCCAACAGGCAGAAGAGTCTGTCAAACTCTTATCTTTAATTAAACACCAAAAAAGCCAGAAGTGGAGTTTTGGCTCAAGCAGTAGAGTACTAGCTATGGTGGCAGGAGGGCAGAAAAGACAACTATTCAGGGACAGGAGCCAGACTCTGAGTTCAAGCCCCAGAACCAGCACAAACTAAACAAACAAGCAAGCAAAAAACGTCCACATATTTATTTTGGACCATCCTTAAAGCACTGGTTTGAAAAGAGGCTCCTTTTGCTGATCATACTCACTGGATCCTGATTTTTGGAATCCTTATTGCTATGGTGAACTCAGGACCAGATTAAAGTAATGGATAACTGACTCCTGCAACAAGACAATCATGTAAGGAGTGAAATATCGAGGCATAAGTTACCTTACCTTTAAACCTATATGTCTTTGTTTCTTTGCAGTAGAACACTTTTAAAACAACGTTATTTCCTTTTTATCTATGTTGGCCTTCAAATGGCATATTGTTTCCTTTTGTAATACTCTCAACTAGAAATTTGCAAACAAGTTTTATGTGAGTAAAGAACACACTCGAAAAAGTCAGGGACAGAGTTTCCTTCAAGCTTTGAATTCTTTTCTTGTACAGTAAAGCGAGCGCACAAATTAAATTGAACTTGTCATTTCTCTATGTTCAATTCCTCTCTTGGAATCAGTTTCCACTTCCAGTAACAGTTCCTTCCAGTTACTTCAAGTAACAATCTATGGCGCTGCTCCAGGTAAAATGAACGTTTTGTGGCTTCATTGAAATAGCACAAGTACATCTTTGTACATGAGATAAAGCGCTTCAGAAACAACTTAGTCATGAGAAAATATGGAATTTAAATCACTTATAAAACATTATACATGTACATATAGCCATATAAAATGATGTTAAGTGAAATGGACTCCAAGATAGGACACAACTTGATTTTTCTTTATTGTTACCTAACAGGTACTATGTGATTTTTTTTCTCTTCTATTTTCTACCACCATGGTATAACCCCTGTTTTTACTGTATTTGATGTCGGTGATCTGCATCTTGCATATACCTTTTTCTAATGTGGGGAGGGGAAGGGAAATAATAAAATGCTGAAACAAGAGTACAGTATGATCCATTGTAACAATGAGTTCTACAAGACGCTATGTAGAAAATGAACTTTATAACTTGGGGAGGAAAGGGGGGATTTGGGGCAGCGAGGAGGAAAGGGAAGACGGGAAAAACAAAAGAAGAGTTAACAATGCTTGATAGATTATGTACTAATTAACTTATATATATAACTCTAACCCTTCTGAACAACATTTTTACAATAAAAAACATGAAAAACCATTATCCTGGAGTACATTAAGTCAAATTTCCTAAGTGCTCTATAAATTAAGACCAATTTTAAGTGAGAAGAAGGTTCTCAGAAATATGTGTGTGTGTTGTACATTTTTTCACAAGTGTACATAAGTTAACAGTAGGAGAAACAATATGAATAATAGGAGAAAAAGAAGTTCTGTGTTTAAGTATGGTTGTTCAATACAGTATAGAAGACTCTGCAAATAAGACAAATTTGTAACAATAATGCCAAGGCCAGTATGTATATCTATGGGAGTGATGTAGAGAAAGCATTACTACTCAGTGGAACATGAAGGATGAGGCCACTCTGTTTCTTCTTCTATCTCTAAATCATGGCAACTAATCATGCAAATTTGTAAAAACTAGAATGGAAGAATAATTCTAGTTTCAAAGCAAATCATATATAAGAGCATGGACTTAACTGGAAAAAGAAAGCCATGTGGTGAGAGCAGGAATTATACTAGCAATGAACTGGTGGCTAAGTTCACATATCTTTTATTTCTTTACTTTTCTTTTCCGTTGGTATTTGTGGGGCTTGAAGTCTGGGCCTGGGCACACTTCCTCTACTCTTCACCTTAAGGCTAGCAGTCTACCGCTTGATCCACAGTGCCACTTCCAGTTTTCTGGTTGTTAATTGGAGATAAGTGCTTCAGAAACTTTCCTACTTGTGCTTGATTTGAACTGCAATCCTCAGATCTCAGCCTCCTGAGTAGCTAGTATTATAGGCATGAGCCACTGTCATCTGGCTTAAGATCACATATCTAACAGTGTACACTCAATGTATGTAATGTGTATGGTCATCTATCTTTATATGAATTCTTAAGTTAAAAATCTGGGCTACAGGTTAGACTTTACACTCACAAAACTGTTTCAAGTTTAAAAAATGACACTCCTGGAAATATAAAACCTAAGAATGTAAAGGATTCTGGGAAGTTCAGTTTGCATCCAGCCTGGGAAAAAAAAGTATTTGCCACAATACCTATAATTAACCAGGCTAACCTGCATTGTAAGAATGTCTGAAGGGATGGAATACTAGGTATGAGCAAGACTGCTGAATAAGAGCTTGAGGTTTTGGCATACATACACGCAAGCATGCACATACACAGAGGCACTTATATGTGTAAACACACATATGAAACAACTCTCAGAATGTGTAGAAAATGTTGGAAAATAACAGTAAATATGTCCTGAGTAAGACTAGGACAAGTGATAATTTTCATATTAGAAAGTCCTCAAGTGAACTTTCCCCCAAAAAGCTTGAGAATATTACAAAGATAGGGACCAGAGATATTAAGAAAGTCAAGTAATCACTATTAAAGGGATCAGATCCATGGAGGAATGAATCAGAGAACCCTGCAGGTGCATCTGAAAATGTTCATATCCTGTGTCAAATGTTAGAACGTCTTTGAAAATTGTACATAAACAGTCAAAGCAGTCAGTCTAGTGGATAAGATCATCGGAGAAGTTCAGAATTGCTAGCCTGTTTCTAGATTAAATAAACCAACAAACTATGGCAGGGCAATGTGATACAAGCCTGGAATTCTAGCACTCAGACTAAGATAGGAGATTAGAGAGTGGAATTACATAGCGATACCTTCCCTGGACCAGGTAGTATAATTTGTCTCAATAAAACAAGCCAAACAAGAAAGGAATACCCAGTTGGAAGTTTGGGCTAATTTTTTCACTATGTTTTGATAAGTCAAGTTTCCTAGTGAAATGCAACTCATATATCATCCTCACTTCTGTTTTACATGCTCTCTTCATTACAGAACATTGCTAGATGCAAAATAGCTCATGATTCCCAATCGAAAATTTGAAAAAGTAAGCACCATTCTGTTGGATTCTAAAGAAATGATGAAGGATTACAAAAGCTTCAGCCTGGAGAAATAGCAAAGTTCATCTAATGTAGGACTTTGGAGACCTGCCTAAATTAGAATTTAGATTTGAAATAAATGCTTTTTGTTTGTAATTTCATATTCTCTAGGATACTACAAAAATGTTTTCAAGTAGAAGATTTAATTTAGAAATTCACAAATGGTTCTGGCATTCTAATTGCCTAGAATATTCTTTCAAGTATTAGAAATTAGTTAATGCATAATTCCAACAGTTCATGTATAACATGATAATCTGAATAATCTAGACAAAGTTGCCAACAAATGGATGCTATTAATATATAAATTTAGAAAAAGATCAATTTTTTGAGGCTTTGGTGTAACATTGTATGAAGAGAGTAATTGTATGACATCTTTTTTCTTCTACCTATACATAACACAGGAAGAAATTTCCTTACATACCTCGTAATTACTCATACAATGAGGGAAAAAAAGCTAGGTTTAATGCTTGTTTATATTTTGTTTTTGTTGTTTAGTTTATGCTAGGGCTTGACCTCTAGGTCTGGGCACTGTCCCTGAGCCTGTTTTTGCTCAAGGCTACTGCTCTACTACTTGAACCTCAGTGCCACTTGTGTCTGGCTATTCCTTATGAGTTTATTGGAAATAAGAATATAAGGAACCTTGCTACCTGGGTGGGTTTGATCCATAATCTTCAGATCTTAATATTCAGAAATTCTGATCTCCTGAATATCTATGATAGATAAAAATAATACATAATAAAATTAATATAAAATAATAATATAAATAATATTTGCAAGTGTTCTGATCTCAAGAATACCACTGGAGGAAAAATGATGCAGAAAAGTTTAGTGTAGTGTTCTTTGCACAATTGGGAGGGCATCACAGCAGAAGTGTAGTATTTTTTTCACAATAGTGATAAGCTAGTGATGATGAGAATTTAGGCAATTTTAAGGTGCACCTTACAAGTTGCAAACTTTTGGGCTAGGATAAAAACTTGGAATTGATTGTCATAGAAATAATAGCTTTTTCTGATGAACAAATGTTTACTCTTCAGGAATTAATTATTATAGATAGATCATAGTTTTATCTTCTACCAGAATGTGGCTATTGTTTCTATTCACTTTTACATATGTAACATCACATTGGAAATTTCATCTATTGCAGAATTAATTAAAATGCAAACAGATACTGTTTTAAATGTCTCTGGCATGGCATGATCAGAATTTGAAAATGATTAGTTAGTAGTCATCTGAATTTTGAAGAATACATATATTCTGTCGTTGTAACAATTATTCAGTTTTAAAGTTAGGAGTTTCCGTAGAATTAAACTTTTCTGTTTTAATATGAGGTAATGTTTTTTTCAACATAAAGGCAAATATATTGTGAAGATATTGTATAGTTTGATAACATTCAAGTTGATGACCCTCTGATAAAGAAAGGGGGAATAGAGTGGTATTTACTATACCAATACAGTGAAATTATATTTTATGTAAGTTATTTTTTAATTTAATTTTATTGTCAAGGTGATATATAGAAGGGGTTGCCGTAATTGTAAGATGGTGAATACATAACATGTAGAACTTTTTATCCACTACCTCACTTTTCTAACAGTTTTCCTTTACCCCAATACCCTTCACAAGTTGTAATGTAAATTTCCATACTGTTGTCTTGTGAGCATTGCTATTACATTGGTTTATACTTTGTCTTTTGTCACGCCATGTTGTTGTTCCTCTTCCCTTCCCTAATTATGATAAATATATATACAATAACACATGATACTGAAATCAAATACAGCAGGGGACAAACCATAGGGGAAAACACAAAAGAAAAAAGAATCACAGAGTACATTAAAAACAACAACCACGAAGAAAACCTTTGTTTCCATATGTAGGAGTTCATTTTGTTCATAATCTTATACATAGCTACTGAGCCATTCTGCTCATCTGCTAGGACTATCCTAGATATTTCCTACTTGTTGCAAATTAGGGAAACCATGGAATCTCTTTCTTTGTGTCTTGTTTATTTTACTTAGTAGGATTTTTCCATTTCCATATGAATTGCAAGCATAGAATTCCACAGTGGATATATTTATCACATTTTGTCAATTCGTTCATCTCCTGAGAGGCATATTGATTTAAAACATGATTGCATGTAAGTATCACTTAAGGTCATTCAAAAATGACAGATGCCACCTCCCCAGATATTCTAAAATCATGATTTTTATGAAGATACGTTTTCATGGTGGTACAAGTGTTGAGATATCTGGATGAATCTAATCTATATCTTGCACTGAATTAGACAGGAAGATATCCAATATCATATGGGTTAAAATGGTAGTGACAAAATATTCTCTTGAGAAAGATAGAGGAGGCTTCCAGAAGTATGAATTAGTTCATATAATTTTGAAAGATTTAGTAATGCAAGCTCAAGTATGTCTCTTTAAATAAAAAATATGTAATTGTTAGGGCAAAAGATGGGGAGGGGAAAGAAAACGACTGACAGCAGATCATTTTCCCAAGTTAGAGTATAAAAAGACGTAATGTACAACTTCCCAGTTAAAAAGAGAGTAATATACTATTTCCCACTTAATTTAGGTACATGCAAAAAATTTACTTGGGTTTTTCCTACTTTAACCCACCAAAATAAGTGAAGTCTTATAAGAAAAATTATGTTATTTCCATTACTTCAACACCTGAACACTAACTGTGATGAGCCCTCTTTTTCTCACTTTGCACTTGGAAAATAGTCCCTAAGTTGATGATGATGTAGCTGATTAGAGTCAGAGTTACGGGCTTCTACTTGTACAATTATCACCGAAGAGTTTAAAGCAGTTTTTCCCCAAGATACCCAACTACTTTTTCTTAAGCTGTACTTTGAACACACCCTCACACCTGAGCACATAATTTGAAATTATACTTCAGCATTTCCTTGGCACATTCTACTTTGTGCCTTTCGCTTTTTTGCACATTCCTTTTGAGTTCATAGTTGCTCTCTTTCCATTTCATCTATACAAACTGCTAAGAACATTGTTCAACTACCACTTCTTGTTTGCACAAGACCAGTCTATGTACGAAAGTACTTTGTCCATATTAAGCAATAGGGTAGTACTCACTCTTTGAGGAGAAAAGTTCCACAGTGTAACCCTATGCTCACATTAGAGAATGTAGAATTTAAAGCATTTTGAGAAAAACTGATATTAGAATTGAAAGTCTCCTTAGGTCAATTTCCATGGGGCTCATTAGGTTTCCCATGAGAAATATAAATAGCCACAAAATCTAAAGCTAATTAGTAAGTATCCGAATTAACACTAGATCCAAGATGTTGTGTTAGTAAAAGTCAGCATTGTAGGTGAATCCTTCCCTACTTGCCAATGGGTATGAGAAAATGAAAGGAAGGCATTACAGCAAAATGTTTTACCTTTTTAGGCATTCAGTCGTACTGGTGAGGGTAAAATCTGAACTCTCCAATTCAATAAAAGCTTGAAGTTTATAAAAGCATTCCCTACATATAAGAATTTGTGGTAGGATGATTGACAGGGTTATTTCACCATGGAGATATCCCTAACAAGAACTAGAGTTAAATGGAGTATATGGCAGTTATGATGTGTCAATGACTATTGAGGCATTTTCTATTCTAAAGAAGAATCAATTCGAGGAGTATTCAGTCACATCAGTAATGCTGTTGTTCAACCTAATACTTAGTGTTACTTGGCTTACATTTATAACGAATAGGCTGATAAGACATCCAAACATATCTAAAAATATTTCAATAAAATCCCAAACTGATGTGGATACATGGGCCACACATTGGAACTGTAGGACAAATTAGGCTTGTCTGTGCTGTAGTTCAATCTACAAACTCCTGAATAAACACAGTCTTCAAAAATGTTCACACAATACCTATGAGTAAAGTTCATGACAATTATATCTGTATAATTTTTCTAAGTTCAGGATAAAAGCATTGGTTCCCAACATTTAAAATCAACAGGATCTGTTGAATTTATGGATCCAGAATTTTATGGCTTCATATTCATATCCCAAAATTTTATCAATATGACTTTCACCAAAACAATGATCTTATTGAACTTGTCTATGTCCTTTTACTTTTCAAATCCAAATAGCATATTTCTTTCAATATCTTCTTGCAAATTCCTTCCTTTACTTCTGTAAATCTGTGTTTGTTACTTTTTTATTTCCTTATTTATCTCTTTCTTCCAATCTTGTCTACAGTGGTGCCCACATTGCTCACACCTGTGTCAGAACTTTCCTTTTCCTTTTCCTTTCAATAATGCCCCCAATTTTATTATTCTTTTTCATATTCATGGTCGTGGATATTTTGATGATGTCTAACCAGACCCATCTTTGCAACTAAACTTTAGAACTATCAGATTTTTTCCCCTAAATCCATCATTTCCACCTGTGGTCCTTATAACTAAGAGTAGCACTAACAGAGTTGTCAGCCAAACGTGTGGAAGCACATTTAGATTTCTTCTTACCCTTCTACTCCCTCCCATTAGATAAGATGAATGATCCAGATTTTCTCAGTTTCTGTCACTCAAATAATTTCTATTTTTTGGGTGGGTGCATTCGTGGGGCCTGACCTCTGGGCCTGGGCGCTGTCCCTCAGTTCTTCATCTCAAGACTAGCACTCTACCACTTGAGCCACAGCACCACTTCCGGATTTTTTCTCTGCTTATGTGGTGCTGAGAAATCGAATCCAGGGCCTCATGCATGCAAGGCAAACGCTCTATCACTGAGCCACCTTCCCAGCCCCCACTCAAATGATTTCTATATACTCCTTTTTTATGCCCCTGACACCAGCCTGTTTCATTTACTCAACACTGTCACCTAGTCCTAAAACAACCATATCCAAAGTATGCTTTTTCCCCATAGTCTTTTCATATTGGTCCCTTCCATCACCAAATTACTCTCTTTGTAAGCACACAGAGTGAATAACTCAGACACAAATTCTAGTATCATTATTTACTCACTACATTGACTGTTGGCCTTACATTTCTCATCTATAAATGGATGTAATCTACCAGAAATAATGAAGAATATATGGGTTGACTTCTAGAGCAGGAAAAAAGAAAATTGAAGAGTCCTTACATTTTCCACCTTACCTTACAAATAAGGAAAGACTCAAATTCAGTTTGTTGGTATAAAGTCACAAATTGTTTCCTGCAGAAATAAAAATACATTTTACCTCCTGGCTCTAAGGTATATGTCATTTTAAGGTAACTACAGATATGTAAGTGGTACTATGTAAAAATAAATGGTGTCATGTTTTTTCAGATGTATTGAAGAACATACCCTTAATATATCATTGGAAACATTGGTTATTGAATAGTATCTATAGGAGAATGTTTTTGAACTAATCACACTAAGCTGAAAACTATACCTTAGTCCATCAAAATGTGGAAATAAATAATTTTATTTATAAGAAAATAATACCACCAAGAAAAGTGTGTATACATTAGAGAGACTTCAGGAATAACATTAGGGTTTTTACTGTCTCTACCCATTTATGTGATAGTATTTCTTGATATTGAAACTCTCCTCTTGTTATTCTTATTGTATGTAATGCAACGCTATTTTTTTACTATATATTTAATATGGGAAATATAGCTTCAAAAATGTGTAAAGTTTTTTTTTCCTTTTCAATCACAATATTGTCATTATCAGGATACTCTGTGATCATCATTATCCTCATCAAAATTATTATTAGAATCATAAGTGTTAGCTATTGAAACTCTGATATGTATCTATGATTTTGCGATTATTCCTTTTGTCTTTTGATTAATAATTTTAATGTTAATCACTGTGCATGCATCCATATTAAAATTTTGAACAAAGAAACCAAAAAACTAAACCATAACAGGTAGCTTGGCTATTTGCTTATAACATATTATAGAATACATTTTTGAAGTATTGCAATTTCCTAACAAGTATGAATTAACTTCCTCTCTCCTCACCACTACACACAAATATTTAAGAGTTTGAACAGAATTATTTTAAGTAATATACTACAATATCATGTGTATATCTAAAATTCCCTTAAAAGTAATAAACGCTACGTTCTATTGAAATATTAGATATTTTATTCTAGGAAACTTTTGGAAAAACATACTGTATATCTTTGAAATAAAAAGGTAAAAAGATAGTAGCATAAGAAGTTTTAGAAGGAGTCTGTCTTCAGAAATGTTTATATATATATATATATATATATATATATATATATAAAATGTGTAGAAAGACATACATTTTTAGAGATTGTCATCAGAAATACATACATATATCTAAATTTATGTGTAGAACGAAGTACATTATAATGAAACAAAAATCTTGAAACATAATTAAAATTAAAATATACATTAAACCAAGTGCCAGTGACTCACACCTATAATTCGAGCTATTCTGGGTAATGAGGTCTTGGAATTGTTTTTGAAACTAGCCCAGACAGAAAAGTACTTGTTAGATTCTCCAATTAACCACTAAAACCAGGAATTAGCTCTATACCTCAAGTTGTAGAGTGCTGGCTTTGAACACAAAATGGCTTAGGGACAATGCATAACCTTGCAAACAACATCTAGAACAACAAAATATATCTCATTAATTTCACAGAAGCATCTTTTACCTGCTGTGAACATTTCTTAGAAACATGAATACATGCCAATGGAAAATGTTAGGTAAAAATATAGAATATTTACGTCTATGTTAAAGACATGACTATTTAGATTGTTTAAGATATTTAGGTAATGATTTAAAATTAAGAATAATGATAATATATTGGGACTGTCTTTTATTCTGTTTTATGATAGTAATACAATATTTGTAATTATTCTGTAAAATTACTCTTGCTTGGTATTTAAATTATAATAAATAATAAACATTTTTAAATGAATTCCATAGGAAAGGATAATTTTAATGGTATTAATTCTTTTGTAATTTCAAAACAATTAAAAAAATTATTCCAAGGCTGGTTTTCTCTAAAACTATATTTATTTTCTTATTCTAATTTTCATATGTTCGTAGAAATTAAAATTCCAAAAATTCAATGGATGTTGGCATTCAGAATCATCTTCATAAATACTAATAATGGAGTCGCTTATGTGGAATTGTTTTATTTCATTTGTTTTTGTCACAAATAAATCAAGATGATTGTATGTTTTGTTTCTTTTCACGTTATTGGCTCTTACCCTGAGAATACTTTTTTCTAGCAAAGTAGAGAAAAGCAATTGGATTGAGCAAGTAACATATGGCTATCAAAAAATGCAGATGCATAGATTTGTGTTTTCTATCATTTGGTAAAAGTTTCTTCCAGAAAAGGTTATCAATTATGTATAAGTGATGTATAATACCTAGATATTCCAGTTATCACATACATTTTTTGATTGGGTTATCTCTGCATAAAGTATAAAAACAGACAAAAAACTCAAAATAAACAGAAATCACATCTTTGTTTTAGAAACAGCAGTTTACAAAGAATTTTTAGCCAACACCAAAAACATTAGGTATTTTGCATTTTGTAGGAAGAATTTTTAACTATAGGTTTATTTTTTTGCTGACATGAAATTCACATACAATATATTATCTCCTTTCATTGTATACATTTTAGTGCTTTGGAAGTGAATTGTACACTCATAGGTTTTCCAAGCCTAATTTTCACAAACTTGGATTTCTTCAAATAGAAATGCTATAAATTTTAGAACAGATATTAAAATAGATATAAAATTGAGTTACAGGAATTTGTCCTGCATACATTTTCTATAGGGTGTCTTTTCAAAATTTGTTTTGAGGAATTATTTCAGGTTCTCACTCATACTGTCCAAGTGCACAGTCAATGAACTACATTCCGAATCCATACAAGTTTTTTAATTCTCTTTAATACATACATAGAAGTGTAATAGCTAGAACATATACAATTCTCTTTGACCTTTTGAAGACTTGAAAAATTGCTTTATAAAATGACTGCAGTATTACACAAATCATTCTACTATGCGAAGTATATCAATTTCTCCACAAATGCATTACTATATTTTGTGTCATCTTTTTATATTATGGTCATACTACTGAATTTTCTTTTTCTTTTTTCTTAGATACTAAAGAGGAGCTTAATTCATATGCTCCTCCTATTGACTATTAATTTACATATGTTCTTTATACAAATATCCTTTTCGGAAAAAATTTATACAGAATTAGAACATATAATAGTACTTAAGATTCAGGATCACTGTAGCATTAACATTGTAGCATTAACAAATATGTACCCTCTATCTGTTGGATATGTTTTCACTACTTTCATAGAATTAAGAAAGGTCATCAGTTGATATTAGTTTATTCTTGCTTTTCTTTAGCCACTAATGCTTTTCATGTCAAATTTTTGGAAACCGTTACTGATCCATTGTCATGAATTTTTACATGTTTGTTTTGTAGGATTTTACAACTCACATTTAGTTTGATAATCATTTTTTATTTAAAAATTTTTGTATATGGTTTGAGGTAGTAGTCTAAGATCATTCTTTAAAACTAGAGAGGCAGTAGTGCCAATATACCCATTTAGTATTCTATTTTTATTTCATTAAGTCATGGCATCCTTTTCAAAATCTATTGACAATAAAACTAAGAATTTATTTTTGATAAATCTGTTACATTCTTCTATGTGTCGGTTCTTTCACTAATAAACATGGTAATAAAATTCAAATCTAGTTAGAGTGCTCAAGCTACACCATTTTACAAGATTGTTCAGATTGACCTGTTTTCCTTGAATTTACATACAAGTTTATTGAGTTGGTGGACCAATATTCTACAGATATCTAGATGTTTGATAGTCACTCATATTTTGCACCTTGTGAAAACACAAGACCCCAGATATTATATAGTGAAAAATGTCTTTAGAGAATGCTTAAAACAACTAAAATTAATTTAGGAATGATTTAAGATTTAGATAACACTATAGAATAATAAAGATGAATGATAACGACTACAGAGAAGAGTGAAAGGGGATAGAATGATGGACCACCTAGGAGCTGTATGTCATTGTTATTGTGTTTCAAAAACAGAAAGACTTCAGAGAAGAGAAGGAGGAAAATAATCAAAGGGTCCTTAATCAAGTTCTTTTTAATCCACCTAATAGTGTGGACTGAGAGTCAGAGAAGATAGGAAAAACAAAATAGAAAATAAAGCATTGTATAGACCTCTTACAATGTAAATAAATTGTAATAGCAATATGATAATTAATTTCCAAAGAAATAAAGGAAAGAATAGCTAAAATCTAAAGGCAAAAAGAATGAAGAGAGAAAAGAAGCAAAGTAAAACCTTTATCAATAACAAACACAAGAATTTGGAAGTGAAAAAGCAGTGGAAATACTCTAAATAACAATAAAATAACAATACAAATTGCTAACGTGGATAGAAAATGGATCACATTTAATCATATATAATTTTGAAAAAACATACTAGGAATGAAAATTTTAAAGTCATAATTTAAAACACTAATTACATTATAACTACACAGTATAGTTCAGTGGTAACATCTTGACCTAGCATATGTGAAATAATGGTGTGATCTCCCAATTATTACAAAGGTACACACAAAGCACACACACACAAAAACCACATAAACACACACACACACACACACACACACACACACACACATACACACACATACCACATACACACATTTGGAATATTGATATTATAATATTAAATAGAGGAAATTTTCACAAATAGTAAAAACAGACTAATATATGAAATCATAATATTGCTCATACTATTTAAGCGTTTAGTAGAAATCAAATAATCACAATATACTTGGATTCTTATAGATTAAGTAAATGGAAAATTAAGAAATAGAAGACATGAGAACCTTTGTAAATAAGTTTTAAATAATAAACATTTTGAAACATGTATCCTTTAATTTTGACAAAAGATTAATGTTACTGGTGTTTAAGTCTCAAGATTTAGAATATGATAACCAGGTGCTCTATATCTCGCTATGGGTGGCTATATCTCAAATCATTTCACTCTGGATATTTTTATGATAAGGTTTCATAGTTTCTCAGGCTCTCCCGAATTACAGACCCTATTCACAGTTCCTACCATAGGTAAAAAATGGAAGACCCAAATCACCATGCTCAGCTCAAACTTTTTTTTTTAATTCAAGTACAAATATTTACAAAAAAGTGACCAGGAAATGAAGCCTTTCTTAATATAGTATGTGATTCTTGAAAATACAGTAATTATTTGTTACCTGGAAAAATATGTTTAGAACTATAAGAAAACAAATTTATGTAAATTCACCAACCATATAATAATTAAGAAAATTATATTAAATATTCACATGTTAAATATTTTAAAAGTAACATATATGTGAATAATTTACATGTGTAAAAATCATGCAAAATTAAATGAACTAATCCTAAAACTCTGAAAAAAGAATTATCTTAAAAAACAAGAAAATAATTAATTAAGACCAAAATTTGAAATATAGAAAATAAAATGACATGTACCCTTTAGTTGACTTAAGTAACTGTAAACACTCTTTATATTAATTTTATAATAAAAAAGTATGAACAAAGAAAGCAAAAGTACATTTGAACAATACCAACAGCAAAAGCATCAGTAATTGAGTGTACAAAAAAAATCGATGGAGGGGCTAAAAATATTCCTTCCAAAAAAATGTACTCATTACCTTAATTATGTACCTGTAACCCCTCTGTACATTACCTTAAAATAAAATTATATTGAAATTAAAATTAAAACAGATAATATAGCAATTAAGAATTCTTAGAAGCCATTAGTTAAAAACTTTATAAAAAACTGCACCAAGTAACCAAGGAATATATTTTGATGATACTATTTAAAAACTTAAACTTCAGCAGAAAAGCAAAATGTTTAAAATCTTTTACAAATAAAGTAATAAATCAGAATATATTACTATAGGGGTTCCGGGAAGATGGCGGAGGAGAAGTTGGATTCTGAATAATCTCTCGCATAGAAAGCAGTTTTAGAGTTCCAGTGAAGAGTCCTAAGCCAGAGAATCACACCAAGTGTGCCATCACAGGACAGAGAGTTAGACAAGAGAGGGAAAGCCAAGGCAAGAAGACACATCTGAGCGCTTGCCATCAACCACCACGGCGGCGGCGGCAGGGTCCCGGCTGAGACCGCAGCCAGGGCTATACCTGAGCACTCACACAGAGAGTCTGGGACGAAGGAGCCAGACGCAGTGGGCGAGCAGATTCTACTCAACACCATCAAGAACCGACAAGGAGCGGACATCTTCATCCTGCAGTTTGCAGACCAGAGACGACCCAGGATCCAAGACTCGGTGTGAGTAGAAGCCCGATGTCCTCACTCCTTCTCAGGGAGCAGAGGAGGGAAGGCCACCCCTCCCCCCCAAGCACCGGTGATCTCCATCTTGGATACCGACAAAGCTTGGAGGAGCTGCTAGCTCCAACTAAGGCCTTGGAATAAAACGAGTCATTTAGCAGGTCATAAGAACTTAACAGCGAAGTGACCTGCCAGACTCAGCTCCATCCAGGGAAAAGTCAACCAGCTCAGGCGCCTGCCATTGGAGTGGCTTTCCTCACTGGGTAACCAGAGCCAGAGGCTGCCCCTCCCTCTAGCAGCCACAACAATCAATTGAAAAACAGAAACCCTGAGAAAGGCTCCAGGCTGGGCTCTGTGAGTTTTTTCACAAAATAGCCCCATGGAAAAGATACTAATTGTTGAAGGCCTCAAATCTACCCAGAGTCTAGCCTCACCACTGCATCCCCCTCTTTTGTGATTCTCAAAGCAGATCACCCTCCCATTAAACTAATCTGGGAGGGGGATCTCAAAATCTTGGGTAAAGCAGAGCATTTTTCTGCCTGTTCAAACAAACTGACTTATGAAACCAATCAAGCCACAGGACCCCAAGCTGACCAGAGACTCCAACAAGAGGCTGGTTACAGACAAAAGGGAGATACAGGATTCTTGCCACCCCTCCCAAAAAAATAAAAAAAAAATCAAAGAGCTTTTTTTTTTTCTTCTTCTTCTTTTCTTTTTCTTTTTCCTTTTTTTTTTTGGTACCTTATATATATAAATTTTTAAAAAAAATTTTTTTTTAATTTTTTTAAAAAAATTTTATTAATCTTTAATTTTTACCTTTTTTGAAAAAATTATTGTTTTCCCGTAACTTTTTTTTCCTCTTATAATTTTTATTTTAGGAATACGTGAATGTGCGTTTTCCTTTCTTTTCTTGTCTTCTTACTCTTTTTCTTTCTTTCTTAACTATCTTTTTGTTTTTTGTCTAGCTCTACTGAACTTCTGAACTTTTTTCTCCTTTTCTTATCCTTTTCACCTTTTCCTCTCTTTTGATCTTCGTTATGTGACTTAACTCTTGTCCTGCACATCCTCAGATAAACCCGTGGTTAACTAGTAGACCCTATCCCCCATTGTGTACACACTTAATCCACAAATTTATTACTCAATTCAAAACCTCTGAAACTTAAATCCCTTAATAGCAGTACTACCTCTTTATACCTATATAATATTTTAAGCATTTTTTCAGTTTTTCACTTCTCCACTATGTCCCTTCCCTCCCCTTCATATACTCACATTCTTCTCTAAATAGATGGTCTTTTAATCTCCATAATAATATTAATTTTTACGTTTCTATTTTTTTCTGGTCTCTTTTCATTTCCCTTTCCCTTTCTAGTTTTTCTCTCTCTCTCTACTTGCATCCTACCCAACCTATTTCCTGCATTGGGATTAAGACATAGTTAACTCTACCTATGCCTCTCCACACCAATCTATTCCTAATTTTTTACCCGCATCTCTCCCTAACCCTAATAATTTCTGGTTTTCCAAATTCTTGTCTGCGGTTCGAAGCCCATTAACATATAGTTGTTTGATGTTGAATAGATGTATCTGTTGAACTATATTGTATCTGTAGACTATTGACTGTACAATGCAAACTTTGATTGATGGTTGCCTTAAGATACACAAAACTGCCTTAAGATACACAAAACTGATGCTATTTTCATCTCAAATGGGCAGAGTCAGCCGGAAAAACACCAGAAAAATGGCAAATACGGATATCTCAATTCCCAATCTTGATAAACAGGGGTCAGAACAGATAATGAATAATCCAGAGGAGAGTTCCCAAATAGCTCTACAAACACTGCTGGCAAACATGATAAATGAGAAGTTTGACAACTTACAAAGGACTCTGTATGAGCGTGAAAGGGATAGAGAGGAGGCATCCCAAAAGCTTATACAGGAATATCATAAACGTGAGGAAGCTACACAAAAACTGATACAGGATTTGCATGAACAACTTGAGAATACTCAAAGAGAAAGGGAGGAATGGCATGAGCAGGCTGAGAACACTCAAAGAGAACTGAAGGAATCCCACGAACGGGAAGAAAGAGAACTGCAGGAATCCCACAAATGGAAGGAAGCTAATCAAAGAGTAATTCAGGAATTGAGAGACTAGGTAGAGAATACACAAAGATCACTAAAGGCATTCATAGAATCCATTAACAAAGAGCTGAAGGAAGTCAGGGAGACCACAAAGGGAATGCTGAATGGAACCCAACAGAAGGAATGGGAGTCCAAAGAAACCATAACCAATCAACTAAGTGATTTGAGAACAAACACTGAACACCAAATTAAGGAAGTAAAGAAATTCATTCAAGACCTAAAACAGAGCTTTAAAAAAGAAATTGAAGCCATCAAAGCTGACCAATTTGAAGGAAAAGAGATAAAAAACAAAGTAGAGAGAATTGACAGCAGGTTAGACCATGAAGAAGATCGAATCTCAGGGATTGAAGACAGCCTAGATATTATACAGAAAGAACATACAACCATCCAAGACAAGTCCAAGAAATATGATAGATCTATCCAACACCTGGAAGACACTATCAGAAGGCCTAATCTAAGGATAATGGGTGTAGAGGAGCACCTAGAAAAAGAAGTTAATGGTCTAGGAAATTTGTTTAACAAGATCCTAGCAGAGAACTTCCCAAACATACAAAAAGATAGACCTATTCAGATACAAGAAGATTTTAGAACCCCAAATAGACCAGACCAGAATAGGACATCCCACCGACACATTATAATCCACACATGATCAACTCGGACCAAGGAAAAGATCCTTAAAGCCGTCAAGGAGAAAAAGGTTATCACCTATAAAGGGAAACCAATTAGAATCACCTCAGATTTCTCAGCAGAGACAATCAAAGCCAGAACAGCCTGGAATGATGTATGCAATGCCCTAAAATGAAACAAATATCAACCAAGAATACTGTACCCAGCTAAACTCTCCTTCATAACTGAAGGCCAAATAAAAACCTTCCATAGCAAAGAAAATTTGAAACAATACATCTCCATCAAACCAGCCCTACAAAAGATTCTTAAAGATGCCCTACACATAGAAAACCAACAAGACCACAATCAAGGCCAAGAAACTGCACCCAAACTGAGAATCCAAGAACCATAGGAAGAACCCAGTTTGTGCAGCCCCAAATAAGGTGGATAACATGGCAGGAACTCCCAAATACCTCTCAGTCCTATCTCTTAACTTTAAAGGTCTGAACTCTCCAATTAAGCAACAGAGAATGTCTAGTTGGATTAAAAAACAAGACCCTTTTATCTGCTGCTTGCAGGAGTCACATCTTGCCCATAAAAACAAACACATTTTCAATGTTAAAGGCTGGAACAAAATCTACCAAGCAAACGGCCCCCATAAACAGGCGGGAGTTGCAATCCTAATATCAGATAAAATAGACTTCAAATTAAAATTCGTGAGAAGAGATAAAGAAGGTCGCTACATACTAATTAAAGGATCTCTCCTTAAGGAGGATATTAAAATTCTAAATATCAATTCGCAAAACAATGGAGCACCCAAATTTATCCAAGAAACACTAGTTTCCCTCAAATACCATATAGATCCAAAGACATCAATTGTTGGGGATTTTAACACACCACTCTCCCCACTAGATAGATCAACTCGGCAAAAACTCAACAGAGAAACCGCAGATCTAAACAGCTGCATAGATCAAATATTCTTAACAGACATCTACCGAACATTTCACTCAGCAGCATCAGAATACACGTTCTACTCAGCAGCACAAGGAACGTTTTCTAAAATAGACCACATGTTAGGCCACAAAGCAAACTTGTCTAAATTCACAAACATTGAAGTTACACCTTGCATCCTCTCTGACCACAAGGGAATAAAATTAGAACTCAACAACAAAAGCCACCAAAGAAAGTCCGGCATCACATGGAGGCTGAACAACACACTGCTGAATCATGAGTGGGTCATGGAAGAGATTAGAAAGGAAATTCAAATGTTCATGCTATTCAACAAAAATGAAAACACAAATTACCAGCTCCTCTGGGACACAGCAAAGGCAGTACTCAGAGGCAAGTTTATATCTCTGAGCTCCTATATCAACAAATTGGAGAGATCTGAAACTAGCAATTTAATAACACATCTAAACCTCCTTGAAAAAGAGCAGCAAGATAAACCCCAATCCAGTAGATGGAAAGAAATAATCAAAATTAAATCAGAATTAAATGAATTAGAATCCAAAAAGACTATAGAAAGAATCAACAAAACAAAGAGTTGGTTCTTCGAAAAAATTAAAAAAATTGACAGACCCTTAGCAAATCTTATCAGGAAAAGAAGAGAACACACCCAAATTAATAAACTCAGAGATGAGAATGGAAACATCACCACGGAAACAACCAAGATTCAGAACATTATAAGGGAATACTTCTCAAACTTTATGCTAATAAGTTTGAGAACTTGACAGAAATAGACCTTTTCCTAGCAAATATTGACATGCCAAAACTAAACCAAGATGAGTTAAACCAGCTTAACAGGCCCATATCAAGCATTGAAATAGAAACAGCAATAAGAGACTTCCCAGCTAAGAAATGTCCAGGACCAGATGGTTTTACCGCGGAATTTTACAAGGCCTTCAAAGCAGAGCTCACATCAATAATCCTCCAACTCTTCAATGACATTGAAAGAGAAAGCTCACTACCGAACACATTCTATGAAGCCATCATAACCCTCATCCAAAAACCAGGCACGGACTCATCAAAAAAGAGAACTATAGACACATTTCTTTGATGAACATTAATGCAAAACTTCTCAACAAAATTTTAGCCAATCGACTTCAACAATTCATCCAAAAAATCATACACCACGATCAAACAGAATTCATTTCAGGGATGCAAAGCTGGTTCAAGATACGCAAATCAATTAATATTATTCATCACATCAGCAGGAGCAAGAATAAGAACCACATAGTTACCTCAATAGATGCAGAAAAAGCATTCGACAAGATCCAACACCCTTTTATGAAGAAGGTTTTGGAAAAATTTAGAATCCATGGAACATTTCTCAATACAATAAAGGCTGTATATGACAAACCTACAGCCAGCATTATACTCAATGGTGAAAAACTAAAGCCATTTCCTCTTAACTCAGGAACAAGACAAGGATGCCCACTCTCTCCACTTCTCTTCAATCTAGTATTAGAATGCCTAGCTACAGCAATAAGACAAGATGCAGACATAAAGGGGATCCAAATAGGGAAAGAAGAAATAAAACTCTCCCTCTTTGCAGATGACATGATCTTGTATTTAAAGAATCCCATAGACTCCACTCCCAAATTACTCAAGCTGATTCAAAACGTTGGCAAAGTAGCAGGTTATAAAATTAATCCCCCAAAATCAATGGCTTTTCTGTATGCCAACAATGAGAAAAGTGTGGCTGAAATTAGGAAAGCAACTCCATTTGTAATAGCCCCACAAAAAATAAAATACCTAGGAATTAACTTAACTAAAGAAGTGAAGGACCCCTATGATGAAAACTTTAAAATCTTAAAAAGGGAAATCAACACAGAACTTAAAAAATGGCAAAAAACTCCCATGCTCCTGGATTGGAAAGATTAACATCATGAAAATGGCAATACTTCCCAAGGCTATCTACAAATTCAACGCAATACCTATCAAAATTCCAACCTCATTCATCAAGGAAATAGAAAAGGCAATCCAAAAATTCATATGGAACAAAAAAATACGCGGAATAGCAAAAACGCTCCTCAATGGAAAGAACACTGCTGGAGGAATTTCAATACCAAACTTCAAACTCTACTATAAAGCCATAGTAATCAAAACAGCTTGGTATTGGCATAAGAACAGACCTCAGGACCAATGGAATAGAATTGAAAACCCAGAAATGAACCTACAGACCTATAGCCATCTAATCTTCGATAAGGGAGCTAAAACAATAGAATGGAAGAAAGACAGCCTCTTCAGGAAATGGTGCTGGCAAAATTGGTTAACTACATGTAGAAAACTTAAGCTAGATCACACTGCACCAGAATCAACTCCAAATGGATCAAAGACCTTGAACTCAAAGCAGACAATCTGAAAACATTACAGGATGGAATAGGAGAAACCCTAGGTCTCCTTGGCTCAGGCCAAAATTTTCTGAATGGAGACCCGGAAACACAACGAATCAAAGAAAGGTTGGACAAATGGGATGGCATAAAGTTGCAGAGCTTCTGTAGTGCAAATGACATAGCTAGCAAGATCAATAGAAAGCCCACGGATTGGGAGAAGATCTTTACTAGCCATACAATGGACAAGGGTCTCATATCTAAAATATACTTGGAACTCAAAAAATTAAACCCCCAACAACAAATCCTCAAAGAACCAACTGCCCAATAAATAATTGGGCGAAAGCTTTAAAGTGAAACTTCTCTGAAGAAGAAAGAAGGATGGCCAATTGACACATGAAGAAATGTTCAACATCCCTAGCCATAAAAGAAATGCAAATCAAAACAACATTGAGATATCACCTCACTCCAGTTAGAATGGCAAAAATCAAGAACTCTAACAACTACAGATGCTGGAGGGGATGTGGACAGAAAGGAACCTTAGTTCGTTGTTGGTGGGAATGTAAACTTTTTCAACCACTTTGGAAAGCAGTATGGAGGTTCCTCAAAAGACTTCACATAGAACTCCCCTATGACCCAGCAATCCCACTTTGGGGCATTTACCCAAATGTTTATAAACAAGACCACACTAAACCTACCAGCACAACTATGTTTATTGCAGCATTATTTCCCATAGCTAAGATATGGATCCAGCCCAGATGCCCCTCAGTAGATGAATGGATCAAGAAAATGTGGTATATATACACAATGGAATTCTATGCCTCCATCAGAAAGAATGACATTGCCCCATTTGTTAGGAAATGGAAAAACTTGGAAAAAATTATAGTAAGTGAAGTAAGCCAGGCCCAAAAAAGCATAGGTCCCATGGTTTCCCTTATTTGCAATATCTAGTATATGTATGAGTCAAGCGGAAAAGGTCAGATAATGTAATGTCAGGAAAATGAAGCCTTAGGTATGTATTTTAATTTTTTTCTTTCATGCATGTGTTTCTAACGCATTTATAAGATTATCACTTTGTTGCTTTGTATGGCCTTCCCCCACATTATAACCCCTGCTTTCACTATATTTGATGTCAGTATAACTTGTGGAGGAAATGGGGAAAAACCAGTTGTTTAAGGATACAGGTGGACCTGTTGCAACACTGAGAAGTACAAGTTGTTATGTCCAAAACGAGCTTTACAACGTCGGTGCGGGGGGGGGGACGGGAAGGGGGGGGAAGGAGAAGGTTTGTGATTGTGGGGGTAGGGGGGAGCCTGGGAAGGGATGTGAATAGTAAACCAAAGGAGGAGACTGCAATGCTTGGTAAGAAATATATGCATTATCCTGCCCATGTAATTGTAACCCCTCTGTACATTATGTTCACAAATAAAAATAAATTAAAAAAAGAATATATTACTTTAATAATCATTGAATGGATTTTTAGTGGCAGTCAAATATGTTAGAAATGAGGCAATATGCCATTCGTTTGCACTTAATTAGTGAGAAAGAATTTTTTAGGTCTTTTAAAATATATCATAAGTTTAATGAAGTAACTATTCTGTCACATCATACGATAATTAGATAAAGATGATATTAGAGCAAAGAACAGATTGTACTAAGTTTTGGGATGTTAATGTATGTACTTATTTTGGTTTTGGAAAATTGTGAGGATTCCAGCCTAACAAGAACAATAATG
Organism: Dipodomys merriami; assembly: GCF_024711535.1. Lineage (NCBI taxonomy): Eukaryota > Metazoa > Chordata > Mammalia > Rodentia > Heteromyidae > Dipodomys > Dipodomys merriami. Next base: position 402,634 of record NW_027202272.1, on the reverse strand, counting down.
CTAGGCTGGCATTATATCAGTGGTTAATTTTAGGATAGGGGTTCCCTTTCCACAAGGACATGCACCTGATGCATCAATGGCATCTGAGTTGCACACCAACTTGTCTAGTTTCCTGGATCCTGCAGTCCTTCCAATTTTAGTCTCTAGATAGTGCAGGATGGTGGAAATGATCCAATGCACGCAGGTATAGATTGAGAAGGAACTCCCCTAAAATTTGTCCTGCTTTTTGTTCTCAAGCCTCCTAAGTAGTTAAGAGTACAGATTGGAGCCCCTGGTGCCAAGCAGTAACAGTATTTTTAAAGCAATTAGACACATAGATGACAGGCTTGTGATTACCTCAGGAAAAGGATAAAAAAGAAGTGAAGCATAGAGGACAGACAGAATTTTAACTAGCTACTCAGAGGGTGAATTAGCTTAGTTAGCTACTCAGGAGGCCAAGATCTGAAGACCACTGTTCAAAGCCTGTGCAATCATGAAAAAACATGTGATTACCTCCAAAAAAGCAGAATTGCAGCAGTGGCTCAAGTGGTAGACCACTATCCTGGGGCACAGATGATTAGAGCAGGAATGATGAATGCATGCATGAGCACATGAACATGCACGTGTGTGTACACACACAAATGAGTATTTCAATGCAGAGTTCTTTATTTTTTTATCTTGCTGTACTTTATTTCCCTGTATTAGTTCACAAATTAAGAAAATTAGCAAAGCAACTCTTTACATACAACTCATCATGTTTCTCTAAAGTCTACTCTCTTCATGGCAGCCTGCTTTTATTTGACCAAAAAGTAAATTATTCAGGAGATCAATTCATCTCCCTCAACTCTGTAATGTTGGATGATTGTTTAAGTTCTACCTAGCAATGTAATTTTGTGAATTCCTGCATCAAGTAGCATATTTCTTTCATGAACAGGGAAGCCTCTGGGGAAAAAAAAAAAAAGTATAGGTTTTACTCCTCCTGGCAAGCATCTGGAAATTTATTATCTTCATATAACCCATGATCTGTCTGTGTATGCCAAAGACGGCTGTGAATATAAAAAGACCCTTCTAAGCACATAGAATTCATATACCATTAATAGGTATGAAGGTTTTTTTTAATTATTCTGAAAATACCATACAGAGGAGTTACAATTACATGGGCAAGATAATGAGTACATTTCTTATCAAGCATTGTTGCCTCCTCCTTTGTTTCCCCTTTCTATCCCTTTCCATCTCACCCCTTCTGCCCCTCCCCGTTATTCCCCGCCTTGCGAAAGTTTTAAAGTTCGTTTTTCGACATAACATCTCGTAAATCTCATTGTTACAATGGGTCCAATTCTATCCCTTTTTAAACGATTTGTTTTTTCCCTTCCCCTCCACAAATTATACCAACATAAAATACAGTGAAAACAGGAGTTATATCGTGGGGGAGGGACATACAAAGCAACAAAAATTCATCTTATAAATATATTTCAAACAATCGCATGAAAGAAAAAGAATATTTGAATACTTATGTTGAGGTACATTTCACATAACATCAACGAATCTTACCTTTTCTGCTTGTCTCAGACATATACACTTTACTACCAATAAGGGAAACTATGGCTCCTATGTGCATTTGGGCCTGGCTTACTGCACTTAATATAATTTTTTCCAAGACTTTCATTTTCCTGACAATGGGGAAATGTCATTCTTTCTGATGGAGGCAAAGAGTTCCATTGTGTATATATACCACAATTTCTTGATCCATTCATCTACTGAGGGGCATTTGGGTTGGTTCTAAGCTTAGCTATGGTAAATAATGTTGCCATAAACATAGTTGTGCTGGGAACTTTAGTGTGGTCTTCTTTGTGATCATTTGGGTAAATGCCCAAAAGAAGGATTGCTCGGTCATAGGGGAGCTCTATGTAGAGTCTTTTGAGGAACCTCCATACCACTTGCCAAAGTGGTTGACCAAGTTTACACTACCACCAATAATGCAGTAGGGTTCCCCTATCCACATTTCCTCTTGAATCTGTTGTTATTAGAGTTCTTGATTTTAGCCATTCTAACTGGGGTGAGGTGGTATCTCAATGTTGTTTTGATTTGCATTTTTCTATGGCTAGCGCGGTTGAGCATTTCTTCATGTGTCTATTGGCCATCCTTCTTTCTTCTTCAGAGAAGTTTCTCTTTAGCCCACTTATTTATTGGGCAGTTGTTGCTTTTAGGATTTGTTGTTGGGGGATTTAATTTTTTGGAGTTCCAAGTATATTTTAGATATGAGACCCGTGTCCGTTGTATGGATAGTGAAGATCTTCTCCCAATCTGTGGGCTTTCTATTGATCTTGCTAGCTACGTCTTTGCCATGCAGAAGCTCTGCAACTTCGTGCAATCCCATTTGTCTAACCTTTCTATGATTTGTTGTGTTTCTGGCTCTCTATTAAGAAAATTTCGGCCTTTGGCAAGGAGACCTAGGGTTTCTCCTATTCCATCCTGTAAATTTTTCAGAGTGTCTGCTTTGACTCCGAGGACTTTGATCCATTTGGAGTTGATTCTGGTGCAGGGGGATATATAAGGATCTAGCTTTAGTTTTCTACAAGTAGTTAACCAATTTTGAGAGCACCATTTACTGAAGAGGCTGTCTTCCTTCCATTCTATTTTTTTTAGTTGCCTTATCAAGATTAGGTGGCTGTAGTTCTTTAGGTTCATTTCTGGGTGTTCAATTCTATTCCATTGGTCCTGAGGTCTGTTCTTGTGCCAGTACCAAGCTGTTTTGATTACTATGGCTTTCTAGAAGAGTTTGAAATTTCTTATTGATTTTCTTCCAGCACTGTTCTTTCTGTTAAGGATCGTTTTTGCTATACGTGGTCTTTTATTGTCCCATATATATTTTTGGATTGCCTTTTCTATTTCCTTGAAGAATGAGGTTGGAATATTGATAGGTATCACATTCAATTTATAGATAGCATTGGGAAGTATTGCCATTTTTACGGTGTTGATCTTTCCAATCTAAGAACATGGGTTTTTTTTGCCACTTTCTAAGTCTGTTTTGATTTCCTTTTTTAGGTATTTAAACTTTTCAGTTTAGAGGTCCTTCACTCATTTGGTTAAGTTAATTCCTAGGTATTTCATTTTTTGTGGGGCTATTAGGAATGGAGTTGCTTTCCTAATTTCAGCCACAATTTTCTCATTGTTGGCATACAGAAAAGCCATTGATTTTTGAGGGTTAATTTCATACACTGCTAGTTTGCCAAAGTTTTGAGTCACCTTGAGTAACTTGGGAGTGGATTCTTTAAATACAAGTTCATGTCATCTGCAAAGAGGGGGAGTTTTATTTCTTCTATCCCTATTGGTATCCCCTTTATGTTCCCATCTTGTCTTATTGGTGTAGATAGGCATTCTAATACTAGATTGAAGAGCAGAAGAGTGAGTGGGCATCCTTGTCTCATTCCTGAGTTTAGAGGAAATAGCTTTAGTTTTTCACCATTGAGTATAATGCTTTATGTAGTTTTGTCATACATAGCCTTTATTGTATTGAGGAATGTTCCATGGTTTCCTAATTTTTCCAGGACCTTCACCATGAAGGGGTGTTGGATCTTGTCAAAAGCTTTTTCTGCATCTATTGAGATAACCATGTGGTTCTTATCCTTGCTCTTTTTGATATGATGAAGTGTTAATTGATTTGCGTATATTGAAGCAGCTTTGTATCGCTGAAAAGAATCCTGTTTGCTCGTGGTGTATTATTTTTTGGATGAATTGTTGAAATCGATTAGCCAAAATTTTGTTGAGAGGCTTTGCATCAATGTTCATGAAAGAAATGTGTCTATAGTGCTCTTTCTTTCATGAGGGTTTTGGTATGAGGGTAATGATGGCTTCATTGAAAGCGTTTGCTTTATTGGGGAGTTACATCCGTTAATATTGAGAGTTAGGACTGAGAGGTATTTGGATGTTCCTGCCATTTTATCCTCCTTCTTGGGAGCTATGCCTACTGCATTCTTCCTACGGTTCTTGGATTCTCTTTGGGTGTGGTTTCTTGGCCTTTATTGTGGTCTTGTTGGTTTTCTATGTGTAGGACATCTTTAAGTATCTTTTGTAGAGCTGATTTGATGTACATATATTGTTTGTTTTTCTTTGCTATGGAAGATTTTTATTTTACCTTCAGTTATGAAGGAGAGTTTAGCTAGGTACACTATTCTTGGTTGATAGTTGTCTTTAGGGCATGGCATACATCATTGCAGGTTCTTCTTGCTTTAATTGTCTCTGTTGAGAAATCTGAGGTGATTCTAATTGGTTTTCCTTTATAGGTGACTGATCTTTTCTCCTTGGCAGCTTGAAGGAACTTTTCCTTGATCTGAATTGATCCCGTGTGGATTATAATGTGATGATGGGATGTCCTGTTCTTGTGTGGTCTATTTGGAGTTCTAAAAGCTTCTAGTATCTGAATATGCCTATCTTTTTGCGTGTTGGGAAGTTTTCTGCTTGGATCCTGTTAAACAAATTTTCTAGACGATTAACTTCTGTCTCTATGTGCTCCTCTACACCCATTTCCCTCAGATAAGACCTTCTGATGGTGTCTGCCAAGTGTCGAATAGATTTATCATATTTCTTGAATTTGTCTTGGATAGTTGTATGTTCTTTCTCTATAATACCTAGGCTGTCTTCAATGCCGGAGATTCAATCTTCTGCATGGTCTAACCTACTGTCAAGACTTTCTACTACATTTTTTCATTTCTTTTGCTTCTTATTGGTCGGTTTTTATGGTTTCAAAATCTTTGTTGGAGCTTTGTTTTAGATCTTGTATGAAATTCTTTACTTCCTTAATTTGTGTTCAGTGTTTATTCTCAAATCACTTGGTTGATTGGTTATGTTTTCCTTGGACTCCCATTGCTTCTGTGGGGCTCCATTCAGCATTCTCTTTGTGGTCTCCCTGACTCCTTTCAGGTGCCTGTTTATGGATTCCATGAATGCCTCTATTGATCTTTGTCTATGCTCATCCCGCTCTTGCAATTCTTGTATTACTCTTTGATTAGATTTCTAACGTTCATGAAACTTGTGTAGTTCTCTTTGTCTGATCTCAGCCTGCTCACGCAATTCCTTTATTTCTCTTTAAGTGTTCTCAACCTGCTCACACAATTCCAGTATGAACCTTTTAGTATCTTCCTCAAGCCCATGAGCTTCCTGTTTTGATCTTTGGTTTGCCTCTTCTCTCTCCCTATCATGCTCACACTGAGTCCTTTGCAGGGTTTCAATCATTTCATTCACCATGTTTACCAGTAATGTTTGTAGAGCTTTATGGGAACTCTCCTCTGGATTATTCATTATCTGTTCTATCACCTGATTATCTTGAGTGGGAATTGAGATACCCGGACTTGCCATTTTTCCTTGTGTTTTTCTTGCTTGTTCTGCCCATTTGGGATGAAAGTAATGCTAGTTTTGTGCTAGAACACCATTTTAAGGCAAGCATCAACCAAAGTCCTGTAATTGCATAGTCAAAAGTCTGCAGATACAATCTATTTCAAGAGATACAGTCTATTCAACATTAAACAACTATGTATTAATGGGGTAAGAATAGCAAAGAAGAATTTGACAAACCAGAAATTATTATGTTTAGGGAGAAAGGTGTGGAAAAATAGGGTTAGAGGGATGTGGAAATGCAAAAGGAGAGTGAAATTAACCAAGTCCTACTCTCAAGAGGGAAATGGATTGGAAAGAATGGAAGGAGAGAGAAAAAAATTAAAAGAAGGGACAAGAAAAAAAAAGGAAAGACAAATATTTAAATTTAAAAAGTGAAACTCTTAAAAGTAATGAAAATTTAAAGAAGTGACATTGAGAGATGAAGGGGGATAGGATGAGAGGAGGGGAGGGATAGAAAGGAGACCTGAAAAACCAAAAAATAATAATTTGTGGAGGGGAAGAGGAAAAACAAGTCATTTAAATCAGATACAGGTGGACCCATAGCAACAATGAGAAGTACAAGTTGTCATGTCGAAAACGAACTTTACAAATTTGGTGGGGGGGGGAGGATTAAATGGGGGGCAGTGGGAGGCTGGGAAGGGAAGAGAAGGGGAAACAAAGGAGGAGGCTACATGCTTGATAAGAAATATTCTCATTATCTTGCCCATGTAATTTTAACCTCTCTGTACATTATTTTCACAATAAAAAATAAATTAAAAATACTTCAAATATTGTATAGGTATAAATAGATAATACTGCGATTAAGGAATTTAATACTAAACAGTTTTGAATTGAGGAATACATTTATGAATTAAGTATGTACACAATGGGGGATAAGGTCTTATAATCAATGACAGGTATATATGAGGATAAGCAGAACAACAAATAATTCATGCAAAAAGAACAAAAGATGAAAAAGTAAAACGAATGTGAAAGAAAGAACAAAAAAGACCTAAAGGTCAGTAGAGATTTTTTTAAAAAGCACACATACACACATATACACCTAAAATAAGAGTTATAAGAGGAAGAAAAAAAGATTAATAAAAACAATTTTTTATAATTAAAAAGTAAATATTTTAAAATATATAAAAAAAGACTTCTTTGATTTTGTTTTTGGGGTGTTGATGGGAAGATCCTGTATCTCCCTTGTGTCAGTAACCAGTCTCTTGGTGGAGTCTCTGGTTTGCTTGTGGTGTTTCGTTTTCTGTGGCTTGATTGGTTTTTTTAAGTCAGTTTGTTTGGGCAGGCAGAAAAAATTCTGTTGGTTTACCCAGAAGTTTGTGATACTCCTCCCAGGCTAGTTCAGTGGGAGGGAGATCTGCTTTGAGTATCACAAAAGAGGGAGATGGCTGTTTCCTCTAGTTTGGAGTTGCTGTGAAAAGGTTGGGTTCTGGGAAAAGTTGAGGCCTTTCAGAAAACAATAGCTTTTCCCTGAGGAGCTAGCTTCTGAGACATTCACAGAGCCCAGCCTGGAGCCATTCTCAGGGTTTATGTTTACTGTGTTTCATTGATTGTCAGGGCTGATGTAGAGAGGAGCAGCCTCTGGCTCTTTTTACCCAGTAAAGAAAGCCACTCCTTCGGGGGTGTAGCTTTCTCTGCCTGGTTGTGGAGTTCAGAATGGCAGGTCAGGGTAAGTACTTGTGACTCGCTAAATGACTCTTTTGTTTTCATCAAAGGACTGAGTTGAAGCTAGCTGCTTAGCCAGGCCTTTGTCTGTATCAAAGATGGATAGTTCCGCTGTTGGGGGGAGGAGTGGCCTTCCCTCCTCTGCTTCCTTTGAGAAGCAGTGAGAATGTCAGTTTTGTACTCATGCGGGAGTGTTGGTTCCTGGGTAGCCTATGTTCTGCTATCTGCAGGATGAAGATATCTGCTATTTGTCAGTTCTTGTTGGTTTTGAGTAAAATCTGCTTACCTGCTGCATCTGGCACATTTGTCCCAAACTCTCTGGGTTGTAGGGATGGTGGCTATGGATGCCACCCCAGCCGCCACAGCCGCCACAGCCATGGCTGCTGGAAAATGCTCACATCTGTCTCCTTACCTGGATTTTCCCTCTCTGGCCAAACTCTCTGTACTGTGATGCACACTTGGTGTGCCTAGGACTGTTCACTGGAACATTAGAACTGCTTTCTCTGCGAGAGCTTGTTTAGCCACCAGGTTCTCCTCTGCCATCTTCTCGAAATTCCTGAAGGTGTTTAAATGTTACTGGAATTGTTTTGGAATAAATATTTTTTTTACCTTGACTATCTTGAGAAAGAAGATTTGGTTTCTCAGCACGATAGGTAAGAACTTGAATGAAAGAAACAAAAGGAAAAATGAGGAACAACTCAACACGTACATTCAAAAGAAACAAAACAACCCAAGCAAACCCAAATTAACTCAGTACTCAAGAACCTGAAGGAAATTCAAAGGTTTTTTAAAAATAGCTATGATAGGGGCTTGGAAGATGGCTCAGTGGTAGAGTGCTTGCCTTGCATGCATGAGGTCCTCAGCACCACATAAGCAAAAAGAAAAAAGCCAGAAGTGGCACTATGGCTCAAGTGGTAGAGTGGTAGCCTTGAGCTTAAGAGCTGAGGGACAGCGCCCAGGCCCAGAGTTCAGGCCCCAAGACCGGACTCAAAAAAAAATAGCTATGATAAGCTTATGAAAATCCTGACTACATGGGAGCCTACTGTGGTGAGGATAGTGGTTAAAGCTCAGACTGGACCGAAAGATCTGTACACAATGCCAGGAACCTGTTATTCTAAATTCCAGGAAGAATAACACCAAGTAGACTGAGCCCACGATCATACACAAGTAGGAAGCGAGATTCAATCTGAAAGTTAATCAGGATAATTTAGGGCTGGGGGCATGCCAAAGTGGTAAGAACATCCATTTAGAAGACACAAGACACTAAATTTAAATTCTAATATTATGGGTATTAAAGAAAAAAAGCTATGACTTTAAATAATTGGAATAATTGCAAGATTTGAATATTGAGTGGAGAAAAATCCATGAGAGAGATCGAGTTTACCCATGTTGCAATGCTTTCTACTTATGTGATAATATTATGTGGTACTCCAGATACAACAGAGTTACCTTGCAATGAGCATGGATGTGCATTTGGGTGAAAGAAATACTCTACTTACACAGGTGTAAATTAAATACTTTTTTGGGGTAGATTTTAGTTCTTGAACTAAGAGCCTGGGTGATATCTCTGAGTCTTTTCTCTCAAGGCTATCACTCTACTACTTTGAGCCACAGTTCCAATTCTGATTTTCTGTTGGTTGTTTGGAAATAAGAGGCTCATGGACTTTCCTGTCCAGGATGGCTTCAAACCAAGATCGTCAGATCTCAGCCTCCTGAGTAACCAGGATTCCAGGCCTGAGCCGTCCATGTTTTTAATAATTTAGTAAATTGTACAGTTACAGAAGTTAAAATTTATCATTATAACTTTTATAATATATGTGTGTATATTTATATCAATGCATACATATAGAAATATTTTAATGTATTTTTGTATCTACAGTAGATTTATGAAATCATCCTTCATTACAAAATAACATGGAAACAAGTTAAATGAGGAGCAAAGCATAGGGAATAGTCACGTTTCTTGTTGAATGAAATATAAATTGTGAGAATCAGTTTGAGAAAACCATTTAACAAAATGGATAATGGCTATTAATTCCAATCCTTTTATTTGTCCATATTTTGCATCCTCACACATGAGTGTCAAAGTCAAACCACACATTTTTGCCTTTGTAGTTAAATCATGCTATAATTTAGGGGATAGGTGAAGTAATCAAATAAAGATTAAAATAATAGTAAGTGATGCTATGAGAGCTGAAAATTATTTTAAATGATAGTAGCTAATTAAATTCCATATCTCTCACTTTTACTCTATTGTCATATCCCTCATTACCACATTAGGAAAGTACATAGAAGATTCTCACTAAATTATGTGTAAAATTATGAAAAATGTATTAAAAGAATATGGGCACATCGGGGCTAGGAGAGTGGCTCAGTGGTAGAGCTCTTGCCTTGCATGCATGAGGCCCTGGGTTTGATTCCTCAGCACCACATAAGCAAAAAGAAGAAAGCTGGAAGTGGCGCTGTGGCTCCAATGGTAGATTGCTAGCCTTGAGCAGAAAAGCTGAGGGCCAGCGCCCAGGCCCAGGGTTCAGGCCCCTCGACCAGACAGAAAACAACAACAACAACAACAACAAAGAATATGGGCACAGTGTGGTTTTAGCTGATTCAGATCTGTAGGGGGTAGTGTGTTTTTGAGAACTTGAAAAACCTTGTGATGGAGATGAAGGAAGGGATGTGCTTATTCTGGAAAATTGGCTAGAGGGTTGCTCCTAGAAAAACAGTGGTGAATTCTTCCCAAAAGTTACAGTAAAATCAATCTCACAATCATGTTCTCTACTGCACTATTCACCATAGAGAACTTATGGAATCAGCCCAGACGCCCTTTACCAGAGGGATGGTTGGAGAAAGTGTTGCACATATACACTATTTGATTGCACCCATCCATTATAAAGACGTTACAGCATTTGCAAACAAATGGATAGATCTAAAATTATGTTAAGTAAACGACGTCAGAACCAGACACACAAAGGACGCGTATTTGGAAGACAGAATTTTATGCAAGTTAAACAACAGTATTAATCAAAGCATGCTATTTGCAGAGGAGTATTTAAAAGGTGTAATTTCTTATAAAATTGAACTTTTAATCCAACAAAATGAATACCAGGAAAGTATCACTTGGAAAATGTGAGGGGAAGTCAAAGGGAAGGATTAAAGACACTTACGGAAGTAGAGAGTGAAGCCATAATATTCAATGCAGATAGTATGAAACTAGGAAAAAATGAAAGTGGGGTGAGGTTTGGAAGGACGTGAGAAATTTATGTAAAGATCCATCATACTAAAAACTGATTCATTGAATGGAAAACCCTTCGTACAACTATTTACTAAAAATATAATGAAAAACAATGGAGACATCTGATCTTAACCCATGAGTCAATATGATAATTTCCTTCTCAGAAATTTTCTTTGCAGGTATTATCCTCATAATAACAGAAAAGTGAACAACACAATGAATATCAATACATCACTTTGCCTATCCTAAATAGACACAATATAAAAATCACAGTACAAATATTTGAATATATCACATGATAAAATAACAAGTAGAAAATATCAAACTATGATTGTTTTTCCAAGTACTTTACCTTTGGTATCTAATTTAATCCTCACAATAATCCCATAAAGTAGAACTACTTCTATTTTTAATTCTAAGATGATGATATGTAAGTCTTCAGAGTTGCAATTACTAGTACAACATTGTACCCACGGTAAATGTTAGGCTGCAGTCCATTCCCACCATATCAAATAACCTCATTCTATTTTATAACTAAATACCAGCACTCAGTCTACTAATTCTAGGAAAATTTCCCAAAATTATTGTGCACACTCTAATAATATTTCACTTTATCTTTGTTAGAAAATAGGTAACTAAGCCAGACACCGGTGGATCACGCCTGTAATACTAGCTACTCAGGAGGCTGAGATCTGCGGATTGTGGTTCAGAGCCAGCTCGGGCAGGACAGACTGTGAGAATCTTATCTCTAATAAACCACTAGTAAACTGGAAGTGGCACTATGGTCCAAATGGTAGAGACCAGGGACAACACCCATGCCCAGAGGTCAAGCCCCATGACCAACAACAACAAAAAAAAGAAAATAAGTAACTGTAATATGAAAACTCCAAGTTCATAATCAATTTATACCTCCCTGATGAAAGGAACTGCTAAACTATAACATTCTTGATTTCTAGCTCAAAATACTAGAAATCATATTTTATCCCTTCACTCAACACTACACTGCCTGGGGACCCCATCTCTGGTTAACACAGTCTTATTGAAAAAATGACCTGCCCAATTCCTGATGGAAACAGAATGCAGGTCTTTTGGAACAATCGTTTCCACATTGTAGCTCACCTAAATTGTTTACCATTAGAAGTATTTTGATTGCTTTTTATACCCAACATTTTGAGAGAAATGTACTACTTCATAATGTTATTAAAGAAAGACTGATATAAAAATTACTTTTCACCCCAGATAAATATTTTACCTTTCATATACACAAAAATGCAGTCTGACATATTAATTTTAGGAATGAGAGGTTAAAAATCATAGGCACCAAGACCTAAGTATGAATTAAAGACTCTTCAACTTGTGAATACAATTGATTTAAAAAGACATCAATACTGCTGCATTTTTTAATTCCCTATGATAATGATAATGATTCCCTATGATAATGATAATGAAAATCATAAACTATTAACACTTAAAAATAACTCATTTTCTTGGGAGTAGGACACAAAACACAAGGTTAATTCTAATCACTTAAAAAGACCTTTATACTAAAAATTCACTCATAACTATAAAGATTCTAAAACTAACTGAAGTACAGAGACACAAAGCAAATAATTTAACTATCATGTACATTCAATGGACTGTTAATAGAAAACAAAGTTATACTAATAATTAGCTTACCCAATTCACTTACATTATTTTATTCTATTCCATTTACTTTCATAAAAAGTGGGTTTTCATAAAATGAGGCATAAAAAAGCCTATATGCCCACTTACATTTTCAGATCTTAACAATATTTATTTCAGAAAATTTAGCTCTATAGTGAATGAACTGAAATAATACTAAAATATTCAAAGGACTTTCAGAAATTGCAGGACTTCCTCTGGGATGTTATGTATATTGGAAAAGATATTCAAAAAGCCTTATTTGTTAAAGTTGCCATAGTTACTCCCACAAAAGAGCCATTGGTAAAGATCCCTGTGCATGTACAAAACACCTTCAAATGCAAACACAATCTGGACATGACACATCCTTTTTGTTTGTTCGTTTTTGGAAGGAATATCTAACAAGCATATCGACAATACTTATTTTGTCGATAAGATGGGATATTCAAACGTAATATGGGTTTGATTACCTCTTAGTGCGAATAGATATGGTCTTGCAAAGAAAGTGATTTTCTACAGAAATCCGGAGTTTATCCAACTTGTGTTTCACAGGAATAACCAGAGAGTAATACCTATTTGGTCAAGTCGGTCCAAATCACTCCATGAGTGTATCTTAAAAGTATAACCAATTTAAGAGGTCAAATATGAATTTTGTACTGACAACGATCTTACAGCAATAACTTACTACCTAATTATGTCTGTATCTTCTTACCTCACATACAATAAGAGCTGAAAGTGGTCTGTTTATCTAACTTAATGCTGTAAATGCTTTGATTATGATGACTTTTTTAGTAGACAAATAATATGTACAGAAGGGTGGTTCCACTGAAATGACATGACAGAACACTGATAAATAAAACATTGCAACACAGTTAGCTCTTTTCAGCCTCACCATGTCCAGATTGTCAAGCAACATTGCAAAAGCACACACACACATATACATGTATACACATGTTCGCACATGTACACACACATATACATGCATGCTAAATTCAGGGTTTATTGTACAAAAAATTTCAAATAAAATATTAGTGATTAGGACAAATGATAATATGCCTTATTACAAAATAATACATGAACCATCACCACCCATGTTACATTTTACCTGCCTCTCCAAATGTGACCACTTAGTTTATTTTTAATTAATTGATTACCTTATTAATTCGTTTGGTGCTAATACTAGGGCTTGAACTCAGGGCCTGGCATTGTCCCAGAATTTATTTTTTGTTTCAGTTTTCTCAAGGCTAGCATTTTACTGCTTGTACCACAGCTCCATTTCTAGCTTTTTCTGGTTACTTTCAAATCAGAATCTAATGGACATTTTTTTTCTTGGTCTGCTTTCAAACCACAATCCTCAGATTTCATCTTTCTGATTAATTACTACTAAAGACATAAGCCATCAGTGTGGCTTCTACTTTTTCCTCTATATTTATCTAATGCACATACTTAAATAGTAATTTAAAACTGAGAGTATAGAAGCAAGATTTACAGTGATGATACTGTCCTGTCAGAAATTCAAGTTAGTAATGTAAATTATTCTTAAGACCATACACAAAAAATACCATATTATAGTGTAAGAGAACTCACTATTGAACATATGATCATTAAGAGCTTTCTAATAGATCCATTATTTATTGTTACCCAACATTAGAAAAATGTATGAGGCATTGGTAAAATAGAAGTCCTTTGCATGACTACATACATTCCTTGTTTTTTTTTTTAAAGACACTTGCTTTCATCTAAAAAAGTAGGCCTGTCTATTGTCTTCATGTGATTTCAATAATTGAAAGTGCTTAGTGAGAAGGTCAAAATGTATTAGTAGTCCTTAACTATCAATTCTCATTTTTCTTCTTGGAGAATATAATGATCAAATCAATAATTCAGAATCAGAAATCTATAGTTCAGTATCATGCCTCCAGTGAAAGTGGATCACCAGTAAGAAATCCTCAATACCAATTTGCACAAAGTTTTGTCACAGATACAATCTCCCTGCCTTCTCTAGCTGCTTTACTACCTTCCTATTTCTTCATTATACAGGAAAAGTTGATTCACCTGATTTCAGTCATATCTGTTGCTATAATTATCAAGGAATTAGTTTATTGTCTGTAATTTGGTCAAAGTTATGTCTCTTTATGTAGGCTACTATAAATGTATTTACTAATTTCAAGTAAATACATAAATTCTATTCCCACTTTTTTAAAAAATAAAATTCTGTTTGCTCTATAAATTCATCAGAGGCATGGATTTTGTGGCTAGCTAGGTCATTGCACATCATCTGTCTCTCTCTCTCCCTTTCTTGGTTCTCATAGATAATATGATTGCTCCATAATTATCCTGATTTACTTTGCTTTCATATTTTTGGTTGCATCATTTCAGTTTTTGCTCTGCCATTTCCCAAGTCATTTATATAGAAGGCGTTATTTCCTAATTTCTCATTCCTAGAATAAGCTGCACATGAAGATATCACTGGTCCTCATTGTCAGTGTGTACATTTGAATACGGAGGAACATCTTTCCTCTGCTCTCCATCAATTCCCTACTCTCCAGTTAGAATAATTTCGAATAGTAAAATTGGAAAAAGAGAAAATAAATCATGGTGAATAAACAGTTGCAGAAAAATCATTGGATATTTCTGACCAGTTCAACCAATGTGAACTATTAGGAAAATACATGGACACCACATTCCCACTGGCACTCAAAGTTTCTGGTTAGGCAATTCTTAGGAATATGAAGAACAAGATGAAAAAATAAGGAATGATATCAATTGCAAGAAAAAAAATGGAGAAGGATCCAAGCAAATTTCTTCATTGGGCTGCCAAAAATATTCGGCTTACTACAGTGCGGAGACTTCTTTCCCAAAAGGCCACTCATGTGAATAGTAGGGATGACGATGAGTATACCCCTCTTCATCGAGAAGCGTACAGTGGACAATTAGACATTGTCAGTGAGTTGGTGTCTCAAGCGGTACATGCAATAATGTAGATGACTGGACACCCCTGCACAGAGCATATACGTGGAATAATACCGGAGTGACTTCTTTATTACTTCATCATGATGCAAATACCAATGCCCAACTAAAGGCCTCTTGTCCCCCTTACATCTTGCTGCTGAGAATTGAGCTAGCAAAGATACGCTGGATCTCCATCTGTTGAACCATTATATAAAACCAGGCCTGGAGAACAACATAGAAAAAATTGCATTTGATATTGCCAAAAGGATAAGTATGTATCACTACTTCTATGAAGTTGTGGAAGGCTGTACAAATTGTTCACCTATGTCCTAATGGTCGGGTTAAGTTTCTTAAATTTCAAAAATGCAAGTCGATCTTTTGTGTCCCTACAAAATATTTTCACAATCCAAATAAGAGCAATATATTTTATTTTGGTCTGTCATGGGGCTTGAACTCTGGGCCTGGGAGCTATCTCAGTGCTCTTCAGCTCAAGGTGAGCGCTCTACTACTTGAGCCTCAGCTCCACTTCCAGTTTTCTAGTGGTTTATTGGAGATAAGAGTACCACAGACTTTCCTTCCCAGGCTGCCTTGGAACCATGATCCTCAGATCTCAGCCTCTTGTGTAGCTAGCATTATAGGCATAAGCCACATGTGCCCGGCAACACCAATATTTTACTGTAAAAATTCATGGATTCCGCAGAATTCTTCCAAGTGAATTGCCTGCATTGGATGTCAAAATGTATTCAATAGTTTTTGTATACATGTATAATGATTTCTTCAGAGTTTGTGATTTTTTAATCAGAAACAATTTTAACTTACCTGTTGAAATGAGTAGTACAGAAACTAAAATATTTCTGGTGCTTGTCTGAAAAAGTATATTTTAAAATATACTATATTCTATGTTTGCATAATGTTCATAATTTACTTTATTTTCTCCTAGATATACTTTGAATTCTACATTATTTTATAATATTTAGGTTCATTAATGTGTCCTTTCTGATTGCATTCCATATAGAAACAGTTTGATTCCTTTTTTTCTAGGTCTTAATATTATTTTTCTTTGGGATAAAATGACAATGTTGTCTAATTTGAAAAGTTTTTTAAAGTTTATGCTATGTAAACGCCTTTCTGAGGTGAATATTTAATACACTGATGTCAAACTAAATTTAATTATATGAATTACGTGTATTGTTACAGTTGAAATTTTGTAATCAACTTTTTAATAACTGTTTTTCATTTCTTGCATCTGAAGAATGAAACATATGGAATACTTCTCAAATTTTCATATTATCCTTGTGCAAGTGCCATGTTAATCTCTGCATTGTAATTTGAGTATTCGTGCTGCTGAAGCATGTAGTATCCTCTAAATTTAAGTAGATAATGATGCAATCTTTATACAAGCCTATATCTATGGGTGCCTACTTGTAACAAAGAAACTGTATTGTTCCGAACAATGCTATCGATCTTATTTCCCTAAAATTCTGTGAATAGCAGAAAAAATTATATTGATCAGTCAATTGCTCACATTTGCAAATTTTTTGTCAATGACTATCTTAAGTCTTTTTATTTGGAATTTGATCGTACTCTCAATTATTTATAGATAGGTCCAAGGTGATGGCTTTTTCAAGAACTTATTTATCCAACTGTGTTAGCTATGTGGACCTAATGGATTCAAAGTAAGCGTTGCTTAAGAGGTACTTCTAAACTTCTTCAGCTGATATTTTCCCAAATGAGGTGTTACTGTCACAAATGTCTACCTGAGCCTTTACCCTTCTTCCATGTGGGAACAGACCCACCAGAATATCTTACCCTGACAGCATAGATTGTCTTACTAGAGCAAAACTAATCTTGGTTACAAGGGATCATAGAGAGATGAACAGTTCAAACAGAACTGTTCAGACTAGAAGGTATTTTATCAAAATATAATTGTTTATTATACATTCCATTTCAAAAGTAGCTAAAGCCAAGAAGGTAAAAAAATTGTTCATATGCATGATTACTTAATGTCCTGGCCTGTCTACCATCCAACCAGGCAGGAACTTAAACTACTGCCTTTTTATCACCAAATATTTTCATAGTTGCAGGAGAAGTTCATATGTTTCTCCTCGTTATTAGGCATTAAATTGATACTGTTTTAATCACAGTGTTTCCTCTTGCCTCCATGCTGTAAATCTACAAATGGTAAAGCTTTAGGTCTAACTCTATCAAACACTAAGGTAGAGATAATGGAATAATACTTTAAAACAGAGTTGCCTTTGATACAGTAACTACAACAGAACAATGCAAACCTGTGCCTTTTAATTATATTATATATAGTTATATATTTTATATTTATATGTGCTGATTTTATATTTCACAAAGTAAAACTTACTAGAATTAGTTGATAATTGGACAAATAAATTGATATTTATTTATTCCAATAAATAGAATTGGAATATAAATAATTAGGTTTAAAATATATATTAGAATATAAAAAGTATCAATGCAATGTCTTTAGTATTAACTTGTGATATATCCTAACTGTTCTTGGTCTTCTGAATCCACATGGTAAAAAATCAATGTTTTCCTCTAATATATAATGCATTTTACTCTGCTGCTCTGTTTATTGTTTTAACTCTCTTGTCCCAAACTGTTTTTCTCCATATTTCGGGAGCATTCCTATTGATTATACCTAAATTTTGCTAAGATGTCTAAAAAAACATTATTCTTCTGCAGTCCCCATGGGTCCTAGGATCCCAGGTCCCAGTTACCTGCATCATCAGATAACAGGGGCAAGACTTCTCACCAAGGCCCATGCGCCATG
The DNA here is from genome assembly GCF_024711535.1 of Dipodomys merriami. Lineage (NCBI taxonomy): Eukaryota > Metazoa > Chordata > Mammalia > Rodentia > Heteromyidae > Dipodomys > Dipodomys merriami. The sequence goes on along the minus strand of NW_027202272.1, from coordinate 384,950 downwards.
TCAGCACATAGTAATTGAAGACCAATCTCAATTTCTCATTTCCTATATTTCAGGGCCCCAATTCCTTGAAATGCTGGAATTAGCAGTAAGCAATTGTGGAATGCAAGGCAACTTGAAGAATGAAATAAGAAAATTTAAGAAAAAGTACTGTAATTAAAACATTCAACTTATAGATGACCAGCCCATATGAGTGAACAAGTTCACAATGTGTCATAAGATTATTTTTAATACCCCTCCCCTATGATTAATGAAAGATTTTATTCCAACATACGTGGCCCAAAAAATAGTTCCTTGAAGGATAGATCCATAATTGGTCTACCAAAGCCCAAAAAACTTGACTTAGAGGTCAAATGTAATTCAGAAAAATATTTGAAGCATTAAGGAGTGCTTCAAAACACTGGGACTTCAGTACAACATGGTTCTGTGGTATAAAAATGTCACTCTCAAACCAATGATAATCTACATTTAATCTTCTGAAAGTGTATTCCTTTTCAAATAAACTTTTTAAAATCACATTCGTCAAAATGACGGTTTACAAGTTGATGATACTTAGTGACATTACAAGTTTTTTAAGTGTAGGGAGCAAGTTACAATAGAGTTGAATTTTTTACACAGCACTAATGCCAAACACGTTCAACCATTCATTAAATTGTAGAAATAGTACCACCCACAATTTGTGTTTTTCAGTAAGGGCCTTCCAGAAATGTGTTAAATAGGTTAGCCTCCTAAATTTCAAACCCAAACCTGAGCTAATAAATTTCATCATTTAATAAGGTACACTTTAAAAAGTCACAAATAGTTGCCTTATCATATGTTATTTTATGTTTTCCCTCTGTCTAACATAGTAAGAAATATGACTTTAAGTCTTGAATATGGGTATTCATCAGAGATATGACAAACATAATATCTGTCTTCTATTTTTATCATATTCCTCTTTTGGAATAAATTTTAATTTTCTTCTTTTTCCAAAACTTAGAGGCAGTAGAAAATATTATTCCATGTAAAATAAAAGAATCACACCATTGTACAAAGTCATTTGTAAAAATTCGTAGTTAGGAATACATTCTAAGCCATTTTTTAAACTTTCTTTTTGACTAAAGATTAATCTTCCAAATGGATGAGAATAAAATCTTGTTTAGGTGCTTCACCTCTCCAGTCTCCAGCAAATTGTTGCTGCAGATGAATCAATTATGGAAATATAAGCTGACATCAGTTCAAGAATATGCAGGATTGAAAGTCCATAGAATGCATATAAACCATTCAAAGTATTAATAGACAGTTTAACACAATAACTATCAGGAAGTTGAAACCAGAGAGGAATTATAGTAAAGACATAGAGTGAATGAAAAATGAACAAGGGGCAAGTACAGCTAGAATATTCAATGTAAACATATGATAAAGGAAGTGGTAAATTGGAAATAAATCTTGGAGAAAGGGTTGGTTGAGAATGATGGAAGGAGTGACTCAGATCTAGGAGCATTGGACAATTAGATGCACATATTTAATTGTAAAACAATTGCACAACCTTTTAAAATTCAGTTAAAAAACATAAGAAACAAAAAAACAGAAAAATCACAACCAAACAGCAATCTCCAGAGAGTATGAATATGACCTCTCAAAATTTTAATCAATTAATGAAGGGCAGTCTTGGGAAAAGCAAACAAAACTGTTCAAAGAGGGAAGTTTGGCATAGGGGAGAATTTTGAACAGAATTAAATAGAATGTCTAAGGTTATAAATCACCTAAATCTGCTGCAAATAGTATCTTTCTTCTACGAGTTTTCTGTCTGAACTGGATAATCCAGTCCTGAGACACACTTGGTAGCTTGTGAGGTTAGAGTGGAAGAAACAAGATCATGAACCCATTACTCCACTGGAGAGAAAACAATACTCTATATTTTCTCTAATCTCTCTTCACTACTCTTTCTTCATACTTTTAAGTCAATTGATTTTGAATTATATTTTTCCTTCTTTCTTCTGGCAAAGTAATTCATTAAATATTATTTGCCATTTTCTTCTTTCATGCTGTTTAATTGGCCAAGTGAGTCCATTAAATATCCCTCTTGCATTTGGTTGCCATGAAACAACATTAATGTTAATGAGGAGAAATCTAATGTAAAACTTTGTCTCCAGAATACAGCCCTAGAAGCTGTGATCACAAATATTTGGCTATTTTTTTCTTTTACCTTAAAAGATTTCTTGTGTCTAAAATGCCCACAAAAATAAGTACTCCATCACTTGTTGGTTCAATCAGAATTGTCTAAGCTCAAAGATATATTTTCCTAACAAGATGATGATAGGAAACAAAAAATACTGCACTTTTATCTTCTCTCTTAAGATTCTCCTTAGATACCATATTAGGAACAGTGAAGTTATTCTAGGCAAAATTATTTCAATAGATTATTTTTCTCTTGGTCTTGCATTTGTTCACCAAGATGGATGTAGGAGAATAGAATTAAATGACCCATACCTTGGAAGACAGTGTCTGTTACAAAAGGACAATGTTTCTATTTCCTACTTCTATGTCCTCCTCTTAGCTCTTGCCGGAGTTCCAATTAATCACAGCTTCTTGGCTTCATGTCTAGTGAAGCTGAAGGACTATATGGGCTCCACCACTGTGAAATCTTCATTATTTCTCTTTTAAAACTCTTTAAGTTGCCTCATTTGGATGTGGAATTTATTTTCATGTCTTCATTCAATCAGTTCTGCATTGTAGTGAGCCAAATAGGCTCTGTAAACTCACTTTAGGGAGTAAAAATACTAACACAATTTATATCAAAAAGTTTTGGCCTCTCCTTCACTGCTGAATACAATATACTTAGCTAAGTCTTCTAAGAAAACTTTTTTTATTAACTTTTCCATTTGCTCAATTCTTGTCTGAACTTTTTGGCATATGTAATAACAGAAGTCTTCACTATCTCATATTAATAAGGATATTACTTTTGTAAGCCACTTAGAAATGTGAAATCATTGGTTTGAAGTATCCAATCAGATTTTTTTCTGTGTTTCACTGCTTCACATCAAAAGATTTTGTGGAAAGTGTTACAAACAAAAATGTGTAATCCCAACACCTTCTTTCATTGTGAAGAGCACTTTGTCCCTAAATATTTTGACTCAAATTATCTTTTTCAGATAATTACTGTTTGGTAATTAAAGGTAAATTCACAAATTTTGATGCCTTATTTTTTTTTAAGAACTTTGAATTTAAATTCCAATACAACCTTGTTTCAAACAGTGAAAATATATTTCCTGGTTAAGGACAATTCCAAGGAACCCTACAGGATTTACATGTTTGTTTGTTTAGTGTGAAAAAGAGCCATCTTAATACACATTGCTCCCTCTCTACTCTACTAAATCTCCTTGGATTTCTTTGCATGAAAGACTATTCTTCCAGGCAATTTAAATTTTCGTAATAGGCTAAGTTGTTAAAATTTTGAACAATTAAAATTTACCTGTCATAACTTTAAAACTCTTGAAAATCCTTTATCAGAACCGCTAATTCACCAATCCTAATTCCACCATTACCATCAAAAAGTTAACATGCTATTTTCATGATATAGTATCCAGGCAGCTATTATATTCCAGTGGCTTTGTTATCCGTATATATAACCATATTAGCTGATGCTAAGCACAATTAATTCCAAGATATGGAACCAGATTTTTTCATTTGTGGTTGTTGTTTTTGATGAACTATGTGATTTCTGTTTTCTTTGAGGTTTCCCCCTGTGGTTTATCCTTCTGATATATCATTTTGTATTGTATATACATTTACCTTAATTAGCGAAGGGAAGAGGAAAAGCATAATGGTGAGCCAATGGACAAAAGGCAAACCAATGCAATAGCAATACTCACAAGACAATATATTGGAAATGTACATTACAACTTGTGAGGGATGAAGGGGTGAAGGAAAACTGTGAAAAAAATGAGAAAAGGTTAACAAATTTGAAAAGTTATGATTTAATACCTTACAATTACTGTAACCCCACTGTACATCAGTTTGATAATAAAATTGAAAAATAAGCTGCGTAAAATATAATTTCACTGTATTGGCACAGGAAATAATATTCTTTATGTAGTAATATTTTAAAAATCAATACTATTTGGCATCTAATTTGTATTAATTACCCCTTATTTATCAGAGGGTCATCAACTTGAATGTTATCCAACTAGACAATATTTTCACAATATACTTGCCAAATTTTTCAAAAAAGAATAAATTTAGTACTTTCTCATTATAAAACAGAAAACTGTTTAAAATGCTATGGAAACCCATAACTTTTAAAAGTAAGTTGTTAAGAGGACAGAATATATGTGTTCTTCAAAATTCCTATGACTAATAACTACTCATTTTTAAATTCTCAACATTCCTGAGAGATTCTAAACAGTACCTGTTTGCATGTTATATAATTGTGCAATAAATGTAGTTTCCAATGGGGTGTTACAGACTGAGAAGTCAACAGAAAAATAACCACATTGTGGTAGAGGATAAAACTATGAAGCATGTGTAATAATTATTTCTTCAAGAGTAAGCTATTGTTTAACAGCGTAAGCTATTATTTTTATGACTATCAATCCCAAGATTTATGCCATAAAATCATCCTAGCCCAACAGTTTCCAACTTTTAAGGGGCACCTTAAAATTCCTTAATTCACATCATGAATACCTTATCTCTATTTTGAAAAAATACTACACCTCTGCTAATGTGACGCCCTCCTTGTTCTGAAAAGAACACCACAATACATTGATCTGCATCATTTTTCCTCCACTGGTATTCTTGAGATCAGAACACTTGCAAATATTATTTATATTTATACTTTTTTAACTATCATAGATATTCAGGATGCTAAGATAAAAAAATTATGGTTCAAAGCCCACCCAGGCAGGAAGGTTTCTTAGAATCTTATCTCCAAAAAAATTCTCCACAAAAGCCAGACTCAAGTGGCACTGAGGTTGAAGTGGTAGGGCACGAGACTTGAGCATCAACAGGCTCAGAGACACTGTACAGGCCAAGAGTTCAAGCTCTAGGATGAACCAATAAAACAAAAACAAAATTGAAAAGAAACCCCAAACCTAGCATTTTTCTCCATGTATACAGAGGCACGTAAATAAGGAAATGACTTCCTGTTTTACATATAGGTAGAAGAAAGAAGATGTCACACAATTACTCTCTTCATACCATATTAAACCAAACCCTTAAAAAATTGTTTTTTCTAAATGTATAAATTAATGTCATCCATTTTTGGCAACTCTGTCTAGATTATTCACATTAACATAGTATACATGAACTGTGGGAATTGTCTATTAACTATGTTCTAATTATAACTCTCTTGAAAGAATATCTAGACAAATAGAATGCCAGAATCATTTGTGAATTTAACAATTAATCCCTCTACTTAAAAATAATTTTGTAGTATACTATAGAATATGAAATTACAAATAAAACCAAAAAATATATTTTAAATCTAAATTCTAATTTAACAAGGTCTACAAAGTCCTACATTAGACGAACTTTGCTATTTCTCCAGATTTAAGCTTTTGTAATCCTTCAACATTAATTTGGAATCCAACAGAATGAGGCTGACTTACTTTTGCAAATTTTTGGATGGGAATCATGAGCTATTTTTCATCTAGGAATGTTCTGTAATGATGAGAGCATTTAAAACACAAGTGAGGATATATATGAGTTGCATTCAATAGGAAACTTGACTTCTCAAAACATAATGACAAAATTAGCCGAAACTTCCAACTGTGTATTCCTTTTTTGTTGTTTGGTTTGTTTTACTGAGTCAAAATTATTCTACCTGGTCCAGGGAAGGTATCGTTATGTAATTCCACTGTCTAATCTCCTGTTTGAGTGCTAGAATTCCAAGCTTGTAGCACTTTGCCCTGCCATAGTTTGTTTATTTAATCTAGAAACAGACTAGCAATTCTGAACTTCTCCTATGATCTTATCCACTAGACTGAATGCTCAGACTGTTTATGTACTATTTTCAAAGATGTTTTAACATTTGACACAGGATATGAACATTTTCAGATGCACCTGCAGGGTTCCCTGATTCATTGCACCATGGATCCTATAATAATAATGATTACTTGACTTTCTTACTATCTCTGGTACCTACCTATGTAATATTCTCAACTTCTGGGGGAATGTTCACTTGAAGGCTTTCTAATATTTAAAATTATCATTTGATTCTAATCTTACTCAGGACTTATTTTCTATTGTTTTCTAACTTTTCTACATATTCTGAGAGTTGTTTCATTTGTGTCTTTTTGTGTGCACCTATAAGTGCCTCTGTGTGTATGTGTATGTTCGTATGTATGTATGCAAAAACCTAAAGCTGTTATTCAGCAATGTTGCTCGTGACTGGTATTCCAGCTTTTGGCTGATTAATTATAGGTAGTGTCTCAAAGCCTATACTGTCCAAGCTGGATGCAAATTGAACTTCCCAGACTCCTTTACATTCTTAGGTTTTATTTTTCCAGGAGTATCAACTTTTAAACTTCAAACACTTTTGCGAATGTAAAGTCTAACCTGTAGCCCAGATTTTTAACTCAAGAATTCATATAAAGATAGATGAACATATACATTACATATCCTGAGTGTACACTGTTAGAAATGTGATCATAAACCAAGTTGTTGTGAAATCTGAGGATTGGGGTTTAAAGTCAGCACGGGTAGGAAAGTCCTGGAGACTCTTTTCTCCAATAATTACTAGAAAATTGGAAGTGGCACTGTGGCTCAAGTGCAAGAGCCCTAGCCTTGAGCTGCGTTTCAGAGGGACAGCAACCTGTCCTATATTTCAAGTGCCACAAACAACAAAAACAACAACAAAAAGAATATAAGAAAAGGAAAGAATAAGGAATGTGATCTTAGCCACCAGGTTCATTGCTGGTATAATTCCTGTTCTCTCAAGATGGATTCTTTATTTCCAGTTACGTGTACACTCTCCTATATCTGACTTGCATTGGAAACAGAATCATTCTTCCATTCTCCTTTTTGCACATTTACGTGATTAGCAAGCGTGATTTAGAAAGGCAGTGGCCTCATGCTTCATGTTCCACTTAGGAGTAATGCTTTCTCTATATCACTCTCATAAATCTACATATTGGATTTGGCTTTATTTTTTCAATGTTTTCTTATTTGTTGAGTCTTCTATATTTTATTGAACACTTATACATAAACACAGAACTTCTTTTTCTCTTATAATTGCTATTGTTTGTCTTACTCTTAACTCATGTACACTTGGGAAATTCATGCGCAGCACATAGACTCACAAAAATGATCTGAGAACCTTCTTCCCATTTAAAATTCACCTTAATTTACAGAGCACATAGGAAGTTTGAACAAAATGTTCTCATGGATAATGTATTTATAAGCAATTTAAATTTCATTTCTCTTTACTAAGTTGTCTCTGAAACACGTGTTACCTCATGGCCAAAAGTATCTTTGTGCTATTTCAATGAAGCAAGAAAACATTCATTTTTTTTCCGGAGCAGCACCATAGATTGTTACTGGAAGTAAGTGGAAGTAACTGTTACTGGATGTGGAAACTGATCCCAGGAGAGGAATTGAACATAGAGAAATGACAAAGTTCAAGTTAACTATTGCTTTCTTTTTTACTGTATAAGAAAAGGATCCTAGGCTGGAAGGAAATTCTGTCCCTGACTTTTGTGAGTGTGTCCTTTACTCATATAAAACTTGTCTGTGAACTTCTGGTTGAGAGTATTACAAAAGGAAACAATGTGTCATTTGAAGGCGAGTATAGAACAAAAGGAAGTCACTTTATTTTAAAAATGTTCTACTGCAAAGAAGCAAAGATATGGAGGCTTTAAATTGTCTTATGGATGGATGTTTCACTCCTGAGATGATTCTCTTGTTGCAGGAATCAGTTATCAATTCCTTTAGTCAAGTCCTGAGTTTTCCATAGCAATAAGGATTCCAAAAAAGCAGGATCCAGTGAGTATGATAAGCAAAAGCAGCCTATTTTCAGACCACCACTATTTTAAGGAGAGTCCCAAAGAAATACCCAGGGTTTGTTTTGTTTCCTTGTTTATTTAGTTTGTGCTGGTTCTGGGGCTTGAACTTAGAGACTGGCCACTGTCCCTGAACAGTTGTCTTTCTTTCCCACCTGGCCCAAAGCTAGTACTCCGCTGCTTGAGCCAAACCTCCACTTCGGGATTTTTGGTGTTTAATTACAGATACGGGTTGACAGACTCTCTTTCCTGGGTTGGCTTTGAACTAAGACAATAAGAAAGCTAAGTGACATCAACTGTATGTACTTCTCTTTTGAACCAAGAAATATTAGATGAAGTTTATTATAAAGTTACTATTTGACAATTTTTAAAAAAGAGAATATGTTTAGCAAAGAAGCCATAACAAATAACTCAGCAAAAGTAGGTGAACTACTCAATCATTTGGGAAGATTACTATTGACTTCATCATTCCTTTGAGGGAAAATTAAAGCCATATTTGTAATTTTTTGTTGGTTGTGATTATTGAATATTGATCCTTGGCATTGTCTCTCAGCTCTTCAGCACAAATTGAGCACTCTACCACTTTAGCTACAGCACCACTTCCGAGTATCTGGAGTTAATTGAAGGTAAGTGTTTCATGGACTTTCCTGACCAGGCTGGCTTTGAACCACAATCCTCTGGTCTCAACCTCCTGAGTAGCTAGGATTACAGACATGAGCCACCAACACCCGGCTCATATTTGCATTTCTGTGCACTTAATGTCACTATGTAGACAAAGAATGGAAATCTGAACCAAATGATGTGACATTGAAGCTTGCCAGAATGATTGAGTTAGCAAAAAATATGTCCTCCTTTCCCATTTTGTTACATTAATGACCCATGAGCTATGGGACTCTTACATTAGCATCCTCTTCCATCTTTGTAGGTGTATTTAGTATCAGAAACTGTTCACAGAGAAATATAGAAAGACAGATTTTTAGAAAGCAAAGGATATCAGGTGGGAAAGAACAGCATAGAAGGAGATACATTTATCACACAGAGATTAAGAACTAGCCTAGGAGATTTGGAATGCTAAAGGCAATGAGGAATAAGCCTATTTGATAACTAGTTCTTCAATATCCAAAAATGGTTTCCTAGAACGGTTTCTGCTATACCTTAGTTACGATCATTTTTTCTTTCCATCTGGAGTTATTCCTTCTCTTCTGTCACAACTGTTAATTAGCCTCTGCCCTTTTGGTGCGAAGACTTGCAAAAAGAGTTTCCAAATCTCACTTAGACTGTTGTTGTTGTTGCTACTTTTGTTGTTTTGGCAGTCCTGGAGCTATAACTCGTGCTTGGGAATTTTCCTCAGCTTTATTTTTTTTCCTCAAGGCTAACCATCCACCATTTGAGGCACAGGACCACTTCCAGTGTTTCCTTTGCAATTTATGTGGTACTGAGGAATTGAACCCAGGGTTTCATGCATGCTAGGCAATCACCAAACCATGAAGCCACATTCCTAGAACCCTAAATGACTTTCTTAAGATGGCATTACATTTTCATTCTGTAACTATGTATCATAATTTTAACCAGAAATTTTTGCTAGAAAAGAGCATTGAACACAGTACTGAGTCCAGTAAGGCTAGTTGGATAATGGATTACTGTCACAGTGTAGTCAGGGCACAGAGGGAATTACCTCATGGAGCTGGTACAACATAGTGAGCAAGACAGAGCCTGACCCACAGTCTACCTCCAGAATGAGAGGGCCACCTTGGTTTCAACCATATGGAGATGCTGGGCCACCTCCTCAAGCACCCATTGAATCAGTTCCTGAGAGAGAAAGAGAAAGAAAGAAGGTCAGAATTACACTTAAGCCAGGTGCCGGTGGCTCAGGCCTATAATCCTAAGTATAATGGAGGCTGAGATATGAAGATCGTGGTTTATAGCCAGCCCGGCAGGAACACCTGTGAAACTCTTATCTCCAAAAACCACCAGAAAACTGGAAGTGGTGCTGTGACGCAAGTGGTAGAGTGCTAGCTTTGAGCTGAGGAGCTGGGGGAGCTGCCCCAGGCCCAAAGTTCAAGCCCCATGACTGAAAAGAAGTGGACTTCCCACCACAAGAAGTGGATTGAATTGCACCCATTGTCCTAAGGAGCATGGCAGAGAAGTCAGACAGAGCTTCCTGTCAGCTAGGAGTCATTAGTAGGTCACCTGGCTTCTCTGTGCCTCAGTTTCCCCAGCTTCAAAAGTGAACAAAATGAAGGATCCCGTTACTCATAGGGATAGGATAATAAAGAAAAAGAGCCATGTTTTGTTTCATAATCCTATACCTGTTTCACCATTAATAACACACACTATCTGAGATCTTTCTGGGAATCTTCCTATCATATAGTCACAGAATTGCCAAGAACAGGATCAGATGGCCCCTCCATCTGTGCCTGTCCCTGCTCCAGAGATCCCTCTGTATTAATCCCTTGTTTCCTCAACTGTACCATTAGGAGATTGAAGTCCAATGGTTGAGGCCCAACCCAGAGCTTCACCTCTGGTCAAGAATCAGCTGCCATGGACTGAGTTTGGGACAATCCATCTAAACTAATGACTGAGCGTGGTGCTACATGTCTACCATCCCAACTACAGAAGACCAGGCCTGGTGGATCATGCCTGTCACAAATAGGAGGACCATGATCCAGCCCAGCCTGAGCATATATTAATTCTCCATCTCAGAAATGCCCAAGACAGAAATGCTTGACTCGCATTGTAGAAGACCTGACTGGCAAGCCTTAGGTCTTTAGGTCTAACCCTAATATACCAAAAGAACCAGAGTCCCAGTGCCAGAGGCTCATGCCTATAATCCTACATACTCAGGAGGCTGAGATCTGAAGATCACAGCTCAAGATTTAAGATAGGGTTGGCCTCGCCCATCAGACGTCATGATGAGAAGACCCAGAGTCTGACCTATGCTGTTGCACTCCATACTAGCAGAACTCATATCCTTACTAAGTGTTGGTCATGCTCTCTGTCCCCCTGGGAAGCCATCCCCTGCAGGCCACACTCCCATGTCCTCTAAATCTCCCACTGCCACCAATCAGGCTCAAGGGAGTACCCAGCTCCATTGCACACAGAACCCTTGTTCTTGTAATTTAACAGTGCTGTGTCCCCTTCAAGCCTCTCACCTTTCCAGGCCCCCAGACCTCAGCTGTGAAGCCCATACATGCCTCAAAAATAGCAGTAGAATTTACCAAAACATTCTTCCTCCTGGTTACAACCCAATTCTACACACACACACACACACACACACACACACACACACACACACACACACACACACACACACACACACACACATTCAGACCGGTGACAGAAGACTCATCCATGCAGCACCTGCAATTTGCCAACTGATCACTCACCTGAGCACAGTCAGGCTGTACAAGGAAAAAGATTTTCTCTCTCTCTCTCTGTCTCTCTGACTATGTCTCTGTCTCTCTGTCTCTATGTCTTCAGGTGAAAGGTTGACCGAACACAGAACACAAGGGTTCACACAGCAAGGGTGTCTATCTTCTGCATCCAACACCTCCCATCCCCAGAAAAAAAGAAAAAGACCCCACAAGGCAGGTGTAGACATGCTCCTCCCCACCTCTGACTAAAGCCACCGGGTTTTCACCAGGGAGAGGAAGGGTGCAGATGTGCGGCAGTGTGGCTCCCACTACTCCAGGTCAGGGGATCTGTGGCGCCCACTCCTCACTCAACCATATATCTCCCCGTTTCCTGGGATACTAGCTGCTGGGGATGGGGGTGAGATCCTCGGGTCAACACCCACCCTCACCCCTGGGGCACATTTGTGGCAGGGCGTGGGCCAGACTGTGGGGCACAGGGGAGGCGCGGGTCCAGGTCAGAGAGGAGGGGATATGAGGTGCAAGGTGCAGGGATGTGTGGCAGCCACTCACATGTGTTGCTGGCAGAAGCTGTTGGCAGCTGCTACAGGTGTGGCAAGCAGCAATGGCAGAGGACTGACACACACTCAGGCCCTGAGCAGAGGACAGGGGAGCAAGGACCAGGTCCTGGCTGCAAGCTGGCTCCTGGCCCACCATTGCACCATTGCCTGAGAAAACCATGGGTCTGAGCCCACAGCACCAGGTTTGAAATGCTGCTCCATGGGGAAGGGGGTGAGGGGGCCAGGGCTCAGGCAGACACATGATGGGCCTGAGGAAGGCCTTTCCTCCTAGGCCTCGAGTATCTTGCTCACCACTCAGCCACCTCTACCTTCCTCAACTGCTGGAAGTGGTGTCAACAAACAGAGGGAATTATGGTGCTACTGGTCGGCATGGAATGTGGGCGTGGCCACCATTCTTGTATCCCATTGGTCAGAAAGAACCATGAAACAATGGGGGTGTGGCTGGAATCCTGTGATGCAGGTAGAATGACGCAGCCCATTCCCCAGGGAACTCTGTCCATGACAGTTGGGGACAAGAGGGTGACCTGCTTTAGCCGGATGGCTGCACAGATTGTTGTCTATGTCTGTTTGTTCCCAGACCTTGAACTCAGGATCTGGGCACAATCTGTGAGTTGCTTTTGATCAAAGCTAGCTCTCTACCACTGGAGCCACATGGCTTTACTTCTGGCTTTGTTGGCACTAGTTTGACAGGAGTCTCAAGGGCTTTCCTGTCTGGGGTGACTTTGACCATGATCCTCCTTTCACAAACTTGTAAGTTTTAAGGAGGACTGCTGAGAGCCACTGATGCCTGACTAATCATTGGTTTTGCTGATGTTCTTGGACAGACCTGTGAGTTCCCTATCCTCAGGTTGAAGTGGTAGGAGCTGGAGCACACAGTTTGAATCCTGGTCCTACCACCAACAAATGGCAGGAGATCCTATGAAACTCATTCCTATTCATATGACTACCAAAGGAATGTGATGTATATCATGATTAAATGGGCAGTACTTGAATGATTTGAGGATAAAACTATACACAATTACATTATAGGACACTGGTCGATATTAATTAATACTTTATGAAGCATTTAAACAATCACATTCATTAAATGGAGGCCAAATGAAATACCTACGAATTGGGCATCACATAGCATGGAGATGCTATTTTTTTTCTGCCAGGACTGGAATTTGAACTGATGGCCTAGGTATCCCTGCTGTTGCACTGTGTAGAAAGAGGAAGCTTGCCTCCTTGAATTCAAGAAATTCAAAGTCTGTTCCTTAGGCCTGAAATCGATGCCCACCACTAGAAAACATCCTATTTGTGTACATTTTAAATATATGATTTATATTTATATACATATGTTGATTCTATATTGCATTCAGTGTAGTTATTTATTTTATTTTTTGTTTTATTCATGTATTGACTTCTCATTTTATTGACTAATATGACTCATAGAACAGTGATTACATTGATTACATAGGATATAGGTTTGCATATGTATTGCACATCCTTCCTGACACCCAGGACTTTCACAGAAAAGGAAAACGTGTCAGCATCAACTTCTTACTACATGATTCATTTTTTGGGAGTGCTGGCATCTGAACTCACAGCCTACAAGGCCCAATTCATGAATGGGTGAGTGTCAGCCTGGCATCCTGTGGCAAATTGAGCTGACAGGCAGCTCTGAGTACCTGAAATCAAGCCCCAGCGGTTGACAAAATAAGAACAGATTGACATGCAGATGGTAGTACACTAATAAATATATATCTTTATAGAGTGCCAGAGATGTCTATACATTATTCGGTATTATAGACTACATTCCTACCAATACTTGGGTATTTATAATGCCTCCATATAATTAATGTTATTGTTTTCATTCTTAACAAACTCTTAAGTAAATCAATCAGTATCCTGAAATTATTACATTCTGTAAGTAATAGTATTATTTTAATGCTTCATAAATATTAAATAAAATCAGTCTTCTGAAATTATGCTGTCTAATTTTATAGGAGCATCATTCACCATCAATTCATTCAACCTTGACATTGATAATATTCCCTTGTTATTCCCATGGATGGGAACGAGTCTCTTAGTATCTCCTGCCATTGATTGGTGTCAGGACTAGGATTTGAAATCAAGGCCTACATTGCCACGTGGACCTATGACTTCCTCAATAGTCTGACAACCTTCAGCAATGCAAGGTGAAGTACCCTTTGCAACAGTGTCATTCAGACCCAGGAGGGTCACCGTGCAAAGGAAGAAAACATAAAAAGGCCATCTCGCTGCATTTTTTCTGTACATTTTTGCCACACAAGGCTTGGGGGTCTAGGATCTCAGGATCTACTGTATGTCCAGTGGCTGCACCCCAGCATAGGGTGTCGAAGCTGAGGCAGAGTTACCACAACCTGAGTTCAAACCCCCTACTGAGCAAAAAATAATGAAAAGAAATTAGCTCCCTGGCTTGCAATTCACCCCGTTTTTCTGCCAGGCTATGGATTTGAACTCAAGTTCTGGGGAAATCTGCAGCACTGTGTTAGAAGGGCAAGCTCACCGTACTTGAAGATAAGAAAGTCAGGCCTGTACTCTAAGCCAAAATTCAAGCCCCAGCCTTGGAAAACATACTATTTATATACATTGAAAATGCAGGATTTGTACTTACCTATGGGTGTTCAGTCCATACACGTTTGGTGTGGTTGTTCCTTGTACTTTTTGTTTTATTCATTTATTTACCATTGAATTTACTATGATGACACCCATTCCCTTTATTATATTGATGACATCCTATCACATGGAATCTAAATTTGTAGAAGTGTTCTCCATCATGCCTAACACCCAGGACTCTCAGAGAAAAGGAAAAAAGTTTCACACTTGGTTTCTTACTGCCTGATCCAATTTTTGGTAGTGCTGGGATCTGAACTCAGGGCCTAGCAGGACCAATTGGTGAATAGTTCAAAGTGACCACACCAGCCTGTGAGGCACTAAGGAGGTAGGCCATTCCGAGGACCTGAGATGAAGCCCTGGTTGGGGCCAATATAGTCATAAATTCATCATTTAAACAGAGGATCTATATTTCCATACATGGATGGGCAGCATCTTGCATTCGGTGTAGTCATTCTTTTATTTTGTGTCTTATTCATTGATGTATTGTGTATTTTCTTGAGTATAGGATAACAGATATAACTGTGGTGACCTGGATGACAAACTATTCCCATGAGTATAGAGTTCCGTATACATTCTCCATCCTAGCTGAGACCCAGGACTTGCACAGCACAGGAAAACTGGTGCAATGACTGGCTTCTCACATCAGGGTGAATTTTGGCAGTGCTGGGATTTGAACTTTGGGCCTAGGAGGCCCAACTGCCCAATGGGTCCATGTGATCACACCAGACTGTGAGCCACTAAGGAGCTGGTCGGTTCCCAGGAACAGAGATCGAGCAACGGGGGGGCCACAATTGTCCTGAATGCATCATTTAAACATGGGATGTATACTCAAATCTATGTGTGGACTGCATTGTGCATTTAGTGTAGTTATTCTATTTTGTATGCTATTCATGGATGTATTGTGTATTTTCTTCAGTATATGATGACAGGTATAACTGGGCTCACATGATAACAACCTATTTCCGTGGCCACAGGGTGGCCCATGCATTCTTCATCCTAGCTGAGACCCAGGACTTACACAGGAAAGGAACACAGGTGCAACAATTGGCTTCTGACATCAGGATGAATCTTTTGGCACTGCTGGGATCTCAACTCCGGGACTAGCAGACCCAATTGACGAATGGGTCCATGTGAGCACACCAGTCTGTGATCCACTAAGGAGTAAGGCCATTCCCAGGACCTGAGATGGACCCCCAGGTGAGGGTGTGGGGGGAGGGCACACAGCAGTCATCCATTCATAAGTTGAAGGTAGTATGCAAATAAGTACACAATTGTATAGAGTAGGAGAGATGATAACCTGTGATGGAATCCAATCTACCATGTGTCTACTGATTTTTGGATCTTTCCAGATGTCTTCATTTCATGACTGTGATGATTATTGTCATGCTTAATCAACACTGCTTTACAAATAAGTGATACCCCATGAGTCTTGCCTATCATTTCCTAGTCACATCATGCATTAACTACTTATTCGATGATATCAATCGCATTCCATGACTTTTCCTGTATCTCAGGATTTCCCGCCATTGCTTTCTCATGGGGGTGGGCTGAATTCAAGCCTCAGGCATGGAAAACATACTCCGTATATACATTTTAAAGACAGGATTTATACTTCCATACAGATGGTCAGTAGATACCGTGTTTGGTGTGGTAGGATTTATACTTCCATATAGATGTTCAGTCCATATCACGTTTAGTGTGGTCATTCATTTGATTTCTTTTTTATTCATTTATTTACGATTTATTCATTGACTTTCATGACACCTATACCATTTATTACATTGTTTACATCATATTACATACCATCTAGATTTGTAGATGTGTTCTCCATCATGCCTGACACCCTGGACTCTCCCAGAAAAGGAAAACATATATCACACTCTGCTTCTTACTCAAAGATTAAATATTTGGCAGTGCTGGGATCTGAACTCAGGGCCTAGCAGGCCCAATTCATGATTGGATGAGTGTGAGCACAGAAGCCTCTAGCCAATGAAGCTGTGAGGTCGTTCCTTGGTGCTGAGATCATGACCCAGGATTGGCCAAAACAGCAATACATGGATAGGCAGAAGGTGGTATACAAATAAATATATATTGTTAAAGAGTTCCAGAGCTGTCTATCTATGACTGAATGACATCTACTACGTTCCTACCAACTTTTAGGTATTTATTATATCTCCATTGAAAAAATATTATTCTTTTCATGCTCAATAAACTATTAATTAAGGTCAATCAACATCCTAGGATTATTGCATCCAATTTTAGACTAGACAAATGTATGAACTACTCTTTCAATCTGTATTCTTATGCATAGGAATGAATCTCTTGTGATCTCCTGCTATTAGTGTGTAAGGATTATGATTTGAACCCAGAGCCTATGTTGACATGTTGGCTTATGGCTTCCCTGATAGCCTGCCAGCCATCAGCAATGGCAGGCCAGGTCCACTTTGAAACCATGTCATTCAGACCCAGGATGGTCACCATGCAAAGAAAAACTTGTAAAACCCTGAGTCTTCTACAGCTCCCCAATTTTTGTGCTGTTGTGCTTTTTTTTTTCTTCCTGCAAACCCTCTGGGCCTAGGGTCCCAGGATCAGCTTTGGGTCCCGAGGCTGCACCCCATCCTAGGGAGAGTGAAGCTGAGTCAGAGTTGTCATGACCTGAGTTCAAGCACCGTGGTTGGCAAAATTAATTAACTAATTAATTCATTAATTAACCAACTAACTAACTAAATTGAAATAATAAAGCTCCTTGGTTTGGAATTTCTTCTAGTTTTCTTTCCTAGCCTGGGATTTGAACTCAGAGTCTTGATGAATCCGTAGCAATGTGACAGAAGGCTCAGAGTTGTTATTACTTGAGTTCAAACCCCATGCCAAGCCAAAAATAAATAAGTCACTGACCTCAGGAGGGAAGTTAGTTGTGAAGATGGGAGGGAAGGGATGGTAGGGGAAAAACAAACGAGGAGGCAACAATGCTCAATAGGAAATGTACTCATTACTTTGCTCATGTAACTGCGACCCCTCTGTACAACATTTTAAAATGAAAAACGTACAAAATTATGTAGTGCTCAAGAAGCACTTTGGGAGTAAGGGATGGATGTCTGAATAGCTGTACAAAATTCTACACTGATTTTTTTCAGTGTTCAGTATGGAACTGAATAAATGTAACTGTTTCTGTTACAAATAATAAGTCACTGTCTTGGAACTGGGGCCAGTATTTCTGCCATTGCTGGGATTTGAGCTCACTGTCTAAGTAACTGTATTGCACCTTGGGTGAAGGCTAAGCTCCTTGTCCTTGAGGGAAAGATTTTCAAGCTAGTGTTCCCAGGGCCTGAATTAAGGCCTTGCAATTGAAAAAAATATTTGTATACATGTGTAATATAAGATATATAGGTACATATGTATATTTATTTCATATTATGATTATTATTGATTTTGTATTTAATTTTTTATTCATTTAATTGTTTATTTATTTAGTATTATTATACACATAATAGTTATTATGTTGTGTACATATATTATAAAATTATACACAATAATTCAGTACATTGACTCATTTTCATTAATACTTAATTAAGTGTTGAAACATGATACATAATTAAATGGAGGCATTTGTCAAGTCATCACATGGTTAGAGTCTGTCCCTAGTATGAGCTTTGTCTTATTTATCTTGGACAACTTCCTATAGGGATTTGTTTAGATGATTTATACTCAGAAGCCTTTTCTTGTGGATAGGCAAGTTGAGGGATAAAATCGTAAGGTTGAGGCTGGGAATGTAGCTTAGTGGTAGAGAGCTTGCTCAGCATGCTTGAATGCCAGGGTTTGAATCCTCAGTGCCACATACTCAGAAAAAGCCAGAAGTTGTGGTGTGATTCAAGTGGTAGAGTGCTAGCATTGAGCAAAAGAAGCTCAAAGACAGTACCCAGGCCCTAATTTGAAGCCCCAGGTCTGGCAAAAACAATACGCCAGATTCCAGTGGCTCTGGAAACCTACTTTCTCAGGAGGCTGAGATCTTAAGATCACAGTTTGAAGACAGCCTAAGGAAGGAAAGCCTGTTAGACTCTTACCTCCAATGAACCATCAAAAAACCCCATGTGGCACTGTGGGTCAAGTGGTAGAGTGTTTGCCTTGAGCTGAATTGCTCACAGACAGAGCCCAGGGTTCAGTTTGAAACACACACTGGATAAAGAGTGAGGGATAATCAAAGTAATTTTCCTATTTGCTATTTATGAGAATATGGTTTGGAAAATGAATGATGATGTACACCAGAATTGGAGTCAGACCTCAAGGTTCAAGTGTAGCACATACATAATCCCAGCCTCTCAGATTCTAGCATTATAAACTTG
The DNA here is from genome assembly GCF_024711535.1 of Dipodomys merriami. Classification (NCBI taxonomy): domain Eukaryota; kingdom Metazoa; phylum Chordata; class Mammalia; order Rodentia; family Heteromyidae; genus Dipodomys; species Dipodomys merriami. Next base: position 366,063 of record NW_027202272.1, on the reverse strand, counting down.
CATCCTACAAGGTTCTGAAAGGCACATTGTTGAAAGGCTTAATATGCTCCCCAAGCCCTTTGTGATAAGCAGTTGACTTGTATTGTCAAGGTCATTACAGTTCAGACCCTAGCAGAGAACCAATAGCTTACACCCATCACCCTAGCTCAGGAGGCTGAGGTCTCTATCACAGGGTGAAACCAGCCAAGGTAGGGAAGTCTAGGACATTCTGGCTTCCTGTTCTGAAAGGTCAGATGCTCAAGAAATTCCTGTGTTTCGCTTGGTGATGAGAAGTTACTTGCACTCTAAATGTTCTTGGAGTTCTTGAGCTACAGAAGAAGGAAAGAAATATTATTGACCCAATCGGGGTTCAAATGAAGTTCTCAGGATCCAAGCCCTGGCTCTGTTAGCAGAAAGAACTCCAGAGTAACACTGTATTTGAAGCACAGAAAACAGTTTCAAAAGCCAGGCTAGGTGCAGAGAACTAGGCCTGCAGGATTAGGAGGCAGAATGTACACACTCAACAGGGAAGGGAAGTGAGCTGCAAAACCACTTCATTCATTCCAGGCACAGCCAGCAATGGGAGAAACCTGAAACATTTGTTAGAGTTACAGCAGGGTCAGGCTTCTCTCAGTATCTTCAAACGATGACTAATTAAATTTCCTCCCTCAGGTGAAGGGAGCCTCAGGCTATCTTTAGGTTACCTACAGAGAGCCAGTTTTGTGGGGAAGAGGAGAGGAACAGAGTAGAAAACCCTGCTCTCTGGTCTTAAGGTGTGGGCTTTTGACTCTCCATTTTTCAGGTTTGAAGGCCCTCCTATCTCTGCCAGTCCATTTTCCTTACTACATTCTCCACATCATTAATGCAAATCCACAGTCCAAGGAGGAGCAGGGCCATTTCTCTTCTGTCTCCAAGCACCTGAGTTAGAACCTGGCTCTGCCCTCTTGACTCTGGGGCTCTTGGCTGCCTGAGAAGTGGGACAGAGACAGTCATCCTGATCTGCGTTTGTGTGAAGGTGATGCTGGAGTCCTGGAACACTGCAGAAAGACTCGTGACTGGGAAGTGTTCCCTTGTTTCCTTCTGATGTCAAAAACGGATTCATCTATCAGCTTTCTTCCTTCTTTCCTTTCTTCCTTTCTTCCTACCTACCTTCCTTCCTTCCTTCCTTCTTTCCTTCCTTCCTTCCTTCCTTCCTTCAGTCCTTCTTTCTTTCTTTCTTTCTTTCCTTCTTTCTCTCTCTCTCCCTCTCTCTCCCTCTCTCTCTCTTTCTCTTTTTTTCTTTCTATCTATCTACCTACCTTCCTGACTAGGTAGCTATCTCTTTGCCAGTTGTTGGGTTGAACTCAAGGCCTGGGCACTGTCTCTAGCACTCTGCTACTTGAGCCACAGCACATATTCTGGTTTTTTCTGTGTACGGGTGCCTGAAGAATCGAACCCAGGCCTTCTTGCATGCTAGGCAAGCACTCTCTCGTTAATCCATATTCCTAGCCCCTTCATTTTTTCTTAATGGTAGTTTTTACATAAGTATGCTACCATTTTATGTTCTCAAGTTTAATTTTCTGAATATCGGTTATTTCCAAGAGACCTGATCTCTTCCCCTGCCTGATTTGTGATTGTTCCTGCATTGCCCTCATGATAAAATGTAAATAAAGGCTGTTGAAAGCTTCAGTGTGCATCATATAAAGACACAGGCCTAGAGCCCTGGAAGAGAAAAGCAATGGGCCTGAAATGAAGAGAATGATGCAGTATGCACAATTAGCATATCTGAAAAATAAACCAGTAAATAAAAGCAGAGTTTGCACTATGGGAGGTAATTTACATACACACATAAGTAGGTAGGGCACTGATACATAAACTTGGCCTTCTCTTTTTGAATTTTTTTGTGGCCATCCCAGGGCTTAAACTCAGGGGCCGATGTGTTCCTGAGCTGCTTTGCTCAAGGTTGAAGCTCTACCACCACCACAGCTCCACTTCCCGCCAGCTGGTAGTTAATTGGACATAAGCAATTCCCAGGCTTTCCTAACTGTCTGGATTGTATCTCCTGCTCAGTTTTTTCTCTCAAAGCTGGAGCTCTACCCTCTGGGCCACTGCTCTACTTCTGGTTCTCTGGTGGTTTATTGGAGAAAATAGTCTCAGAGACTCTCCTGCTCAGCTGGCTTGAATGGCTTTCTCCTGAGGAGGCTTCAAGTGGTTTTCTCAGGGATTCACCAAGGAGCCTCTCCACACAAACCCTTAGTCTATATTTCGAGGAGTACTAGAGAAAAATGGAAACATTGTTATACCGCAGTCGCAGGACCCCCACCAAAAAGACCACCAAGAGTCAGACTTTACAGCTGTTGTAAGGTTTTATTTAAACGCGCTGCATCTCAGGCCTTGTCCTACACTCCTACACAGTAGCACCTAGGAGGAGCGCCCAAAGGTAAACATTTTACAGGGTATATAAAGTCACACAACCAACCAGGTGTTTGTATTACCACCATGTGTTGCTCTGCTAGAAATAAGCAACAAGTGGTCACTGCCTCAAAACTTTAACCCTTCATTCCCCCCCTTGACTTATGGTCCTGGAACACAATCTTGTGGCTCCAGCCTTAAACTGAACTCCAACAGCTCTTGATCTTGAATGGGTATAGCCATATTATTAAACAAGTATACCAATAACAATCAGTTCATTTTTCTTTTCTTGAGGTGTATGCAGACTGGTTGGGTAAGATGCTTGGAGACTTCCCATGTTTCCCCATGCTTGTCCAGGGCAAAGGGGTCAGCCTGTCTGGCATGGGAGCACTGGATCCAAGCAGCAATGCCACAGTAGCAGCAGGGCTACACACCAGTAGCACCATGTAAGGGTGGAACCATGTAAGGTCCCTTCCACTGTGGCTCCAGAGATCTCAGGTTTTGCCTTCGAACAAACACCCAGTGCCCTGGTTTAAACAAATGGGGGTAGGAATAGAAGCAGAATCATATAATGCTCTAAGCTGGGGCCACATCCTCTTATGCACCAGCTCTAAATAGTCAAGCTTACACAGAAATTCAATATCATCCAAATCAGCAAGCAATTCAGTCTAAGGCTAGGGATAATGGGTTGAAGGTGTCCATACATTATTTCAAAAAGAGTAAAGCCAAGCTGATAGGGTGAATTTCCTACTCTAAACAGGGTAAAAGGAAGCAGCAATACCCAGTCTGCGCCAGTCTCAAAGGCCAATTTAGTTAAGGTCCCTTTTAGAGGCTGATTCATTCTTTCTACCAGCCCTGAACTCTGGGGTCTATAAGCACAGTGCAATTTCCAATCCATCCCCAGTGCCGCGGCTATTCCCTGACTTACTTTTGGGACAAAGGCTGGTTCATTGTCTTACCAGATGGTGGATGGGATGCCATACCTGGGTAGGATTTCTTCCAGGGTCTTCTTAGATATGACGTGCGCAGTCTCATGCTTTGTTGGGTAGGCTTGAACCCATCCTGAAAAGGTGTCTACAAAAACTAGCAAATATTTATATCCAAATTTTCCAGTTTTAATTTCTGTGAAGTCTACTTCCCAATATACACCTGGCCTATCTTCATGGAGGCAAGCTCCTTTTGTAACCAGTTGATTAAGGGCATTGGTAAGTTGACAGGCTTTAAAATTTTTAACAATGTCCTCAATGAGTTGATTTCCTTGCCTGATTTTTACTTCTGAGTGTAGGAACAAGTCCTCCATTCTTCAGTTCCCATGTGAGAGACCCGATGGATTCTCATAAGAATCCTCTTGCCCAATCTTTGTGGCAAGATAAGTTTTCTCTCACCAGTTTTCCACCAGTCTTTATTTCTTTCTCTGTTTGGGGATTTATAGGCCATTGAATTTTTCTTTATCCACTCCAAATCTTCTTGGGAGTACTGAGGCTCAGGAGGCAAAGCTTGGGGCCCTGGGTCTACTTCTGCTTTAGGCTGGAGATCCACCCCCTTAGCTGCCTGATCGACCAAGTTATTTCCTTTGGTTATTGAATCAGTTACCTTTCAATGGCCAGGACAGTAGATAATGGCAATATTTGCTGGTTCCCATAAGGCCCGGATGAACCTTAAAATTTCTTGTTCATTTTTAATAGCTGTCAAACCCTCTCTTGGTAAATGGCTCCATGGACATACGCAGTGGCAAATGCATACCGACTGTCCATGTAAATGTTTAGTCTCTTCCCTTTTCCCATCTGTAGGGCTTTTGTTAGTGCCACTAGTTCTTCTCTTTGTGCAGACATTCCCTGGAGGAGTTCTTCTGCCCACACTATCTCAGTGTCTGTGGTGACTGCTGCACCAGCGTACCTTTTTCCATCTCAAATGAAACTGCTGCTGTCTGTGAACCAGGTATGGTCGGCGTGCGATAGTGATGAGTCCAACAAGTCTGTCCTCTTTTCTTTGGCTTGGTCACTCTTTTCACACTCAATTTCACATTCTCTGTCATTCCTTTCCTGTCTTTGGTACTCTCTCTCTCTCTTACTGTAAACCTTTTCTGCTATTGCTACTAGATTCCTAATAGACTTTTCACCAAGTCTGTCTAGAGCCTGCAACTTCTACTTTATGTCTGGTGCAGCTTGATTTATATAGGCAAACATAATCATCTGAGCCGACTCCTGGGTCTCAAGATCATACAGGTATATTGACTAAAAGCTTCCCTGAGCTGCTCAAGATATGCTGCGGGATTTTCACTTCCTCTCTGTATAACATCATAAACTTTGGCCATATTAGTAGGTTGGCAAGTCTCTTCCTTGAGACCTGCCAACAGAGCCTGACGATAGACGAAGTGTCGCTCCCTACTTTCAACTGTATTGTAGTCCCATGTTGGTCGGATCTCAGGAAAATAGACAGTGATCAGGGCAGGATCCATAATAGGTGCTCTTGTGGGGCCAGGGATATGTTTCCGGACTGTCTCTTGGATACAGTCTCTCTCTTCGGTGGTAAAAATGACCTGTAAAAGCGGACTAAAATCATCCCAAGTGGGCTGATGAGTAAAGAGAACAAATTCAAGCAAACGAATTAAATCCTGGGGTTTCTCAGAAAAGGGGGCATTTTGGGTGTGCCAATTGTATAGATCACTGATAGAAAATGGACAATATTAGAGTTGCTGTTGACCATCCACATCCACAGGACCTATGGAGCATAAGGGTAAAACAGCTGCATTAGAAGGGGGATTGATCCCACGGCATCTTCGAGTGACTGGCTCCTCAGAAACGTTAAGGGCAGGTGCCGAGTGTTCTATAGCTCACTCTTCCTCTTGATCATTCTCAGGTTCTGCAAAAGGAACCTGGAAAGGAGAGTATGGGGGAGGAAACATTTCTTATTTCAAGTTATCTCCCTGAAAAACCAGGGGGTACCTTTTCTTTCCCTGTGTCCCAGTTTCTTTTTGTAAGTGTAAGGGACTAGATGGAGTGGTGCCTATGGTTTCCAGTCCTGTCAGACGTACAGTCCAAAAAACAATAAACAGTACAAACAAAACACATGCAGGCCTGACAGTTACAAAAAAAAGCTTACAAAGTGGACATCTCCCAAATTGGTCCACTGACTACTGTCATGGTGGGGTTCCACACCCACACCACACAGCAGAAGGAGCAGAGCCACAGTGGGCAAGTTGGGCCTCTGTTAGGAGGCCCTCTTGGTCAGTTCTGGCCCAACACTGAACCAACCTCCGCCCCACAATTAACACAGTGGTGTTCCAAGGGCCGCCCCCCTCCCTGCCCCACACAGCGGGGTTCCAAGGACCCCGCCCCACATGGCAGAGTTCGAAGGACCCCTGCCCCACAAGAGGATCTTGGACATCTCCTAGTTCCTCCAGGGTTGTGGTGAAAGGGCGCCTGCTTCAACAACCCTTTACAAATCGGAGTGGCCATCCTCACAAAGGAAAATGAAAGTAAAACAGACAAATGATAGGACAAGACAAATTAATAAAGACAGCGATGTTTTACCTTTGGAGTCTGAGATCTCAGAGGTCTTTGGGGGGATCCCAGACAAGCCCCCACTATTATGTTATACCCAGGTCGCAGGATCCCCACCAAGAAGACCATCGAGTGTCAGACTTTACAGCTGTTTTAAGGTTTTATTTAAATGGGCGGCAGCTCGGTCTCATCCTACACTCGAACACAGTGGAGCCTAGGAGGAGAACCCCGAGCTAAAGATTTGCAGGGTTTATAAAGGCACACAACCAACCAGGTGTTTGGATTACCACCAAATGTTGCTCTGCTAGAAACAAGCAACAAGCAGTCACTGCCTCAAAACTTTAACCCTTCACATGAAGATGCTACTAGTGTGTTCTAGACACTTAATGTTGGAGACACAAAGCACTCATAATTATTAGATCACTTTATAGGCTAAAGGAGCAATGCAGACTGTATGAGGATCGCTCCAGCTTTCGGTTCTCATATCCTGAGACAGTAAATTCACAGCAGCTCAATGCTAAGTAACAGAACTGGCATGTACTGTGGATATTTGCTCCCAAATCCTGTGACACTCATTTCTCACTTTTGGCCTCAAACTTGTGACCAGAGGGGAAGATGAGGAGAGAAAATCCTTCTCAGGGAAAGCAGCTGTAAAAAACATTGGGTAGTTTACTTATAAATTATAACCTTGGGAATGACCATTAAGAAGTCAGATTTTCCAGATTAAAAAATGAAGAAGAGAAGAAAAAAGGTGCCAGTGGCTGCTGCTGTAATCCCAGGTCCTCAGGAGGCTGAGATGTAGAGAAACTTAGTTTGAATCCAACCAGTGTAGGAAAATTTATGACACAGTTATTTCTAAGAGATCACAGAAATACCCAAAAGTGGGGTTGTGACTCAAGCTTATTGCACTACCCTTGAGCAAAAGGAGCTCAGGGACCGTGTATAGGCTTATACTTCCACCCTAGGACCTGCCCCTTCAAAAAGAGCCTGTCTTTGTTTTTGCATTGCATTCTTATAGGTGAAAATCCAGAGTAGCTATGATGAATCGCACCAACCGAGGAAATTTGTATTCAGTACAATGAGTTCATAACAGACAGACTTCTTTCAAGATAGTGCATGTTCCGGGGCTCCCTTCACTGTTCACATTGTAACTTAAGGGTTTCTCTGCATCACAGGCCTGCTGGAGGAAGACTATCTCATTGTCTGGACACGCACACAAAAGCCCTCACTCCTGTACAGCTGGGTAACAAACAACTCCATCTGGGCCAGTTAGTGAGGATGAGTGTGGGCGGGCTCTGAAGGTCACAAAAAATAATTCCTCTTTGTACCCTTAGCTATCTCTCTCCTCAGTGCTCTGTTTTAACAGGAGACTTTCATTTGTGCCACCTCCCATGGCAGGCCAAGTTATGTGCAATTATCCTGACTTTGTGAGATTATAGTCTGGTGATCAACATAATTCAGTTGCCTGCCTGAAGGGCAAACAACTAGGGCACTGAACATAATGACACGATTCATTGCAGGCAATGTTGGGCCTATGATGCCGCTCCTATGTTTCCAGAAGCTTGGGAAATCCAAGCACATGTTGGATATCACAAAGCTTCCTGTCATGTAGGACTGGTGAAGCTCATCAGGTTTTGAAACCTTTGACTTCTCCTAGTTGGGCCCTGGGTGGCTAGGTTTGGGGATTGAACACAGGGCTGGGTGCTGACCATGAGCTCAGTGCAGAAGCCCAGTACTTTTCCACTTTGTGCAACAACATCACATCTGGTCTGTGATGTATGTGTGTGTGTGTATGTGTGCACATCATGTTGTGTGTGTGCACGGGTGTGAGTGTGCATGCACACATATACATGAATCTTGAAGCTTGACCTCCTGATCTGAGCACTGTACCTAGTTTCTCTTGTATAATGATATCCCTCTCCCACTCGAGCCACAGAGCCACTTCAGGCTTTGTCCTAGTAATGTGGTCCTGAGAAATGAAGCCCAGGATTTCATATATGCAAAGCATTCTACCACTAAGGCACATTCCCAGCCCTCTACTTCAGCTTTGTTAGTTTATTTCTGTCTTTTTTTATTGTTGTTGTTGTCGATTGAAGGAGTTGAAGTCTTGGCCTTGGTGCTGTCCCTGTCCTCTTCAGCTCAATTCTTGTGTTCTACCACTTGAGTCATAGGGCTTCTTCCGGTTTTCTGGTGGTTCATTGGAACTAAGTTTCTCAGGACTTTCCTGCTTAGGCTAGCTTTGAACCATGATCCTCAGATCTCATCCTCCTGAGTAGGTAAGATAACTCACATGACCTCAAACACCCAGCTTCCCCTTCAGGTTCTTAGTAGTGAATTGGAGATAATAGACTCATGGTACCTTTTGTGTGTGAGATAGTTTGGAACCCAAACCTTTAGAACTCAGCTTCCCAAGAAGGCAGGATGACAGACTTCAGCTACTGACCCCTTGGCCATGGCCTCTGCTGCAAGGGGGTCCATGGCTCCACGTGGTGGAGTGCTAGCCATGAGCTCAAGAGGTAAGAGTCAGTGCCTCAGCCCCAAGTTCAAGGTTCATGACCAAGAAAAAATCAAACCAAGCCATTTTCTGCTGAAGACAACTCATGAGTCTTCAGTAATACATAATTTTGTCCCTGACATGGGGACCTATTTGAGCCTCAATATTCTTGTCTGTATAATTATCTAAGTTATGGGGCTCTTACATAGAAAAGTGGTAAGAATGCACCCAGTTAAGGACATAGCACATGGCACTCTTTGCACCACTCAGCACAGAACATCCTGTGAAAGACTCAGCACCCAGCACCCAATGCAGGACTCAGCACACTGCATCCTGTGAAAGACTCAGCATATAGCACCCTGTGCAGGACTCAGAACAGAGCAACCTATGGAGGACTCAGCAAATAGCTCCATTCCACAAGCTGTCATTAGAATTAGGGTGCTTTCATCAGTATCACCATTCTTTGAGGAAAATTTACAAACCATAGAAGTTCACATCTAATGGTTTAGAGGGGTGGTTTTCTGGGGTGTTAGCCATGGGGCTTGAACTCAAAGCTCTACCACTTGGATCCACATTTTGAGGTGTCTCTCAGATTTCCTTCCAAGACTGGGTTTTAAAGCCCCTGAGCAGCTAGGGTGATGGGCATAAGCCAGGATGACCTGGGTAACTCGTGGAGCTGGGTTGCAGCCGTTTACATGTGGCTAAGTCAGGTTAGGTGGCAGCTGTCAGCATCAGACTCCTAGATTGCTCTGTAATGAGCAATAAGTGTAGGATGTGCACTAAGTTTAATTAATATTTTATTAAGCAGTTAGAATATCCTACCTTTATTTTGCATCAGACCTGTGGCTTGAGTAAGAGCTTAGACATTGTGCCTAGACATTTGTGCTCAAGGCTAGCACTCAATTGATTGAAAGACAGCAGAACTTCTGGGTTTTCTGTTCTGTGACACTGAGGAATCGCACCCAGGGCTTTGTGCTTACTATGAGAGCACTCAATCCTGAGCATCTGGAGGGAATGAGGTGTAGAGATTGCTACATATAAATATATACAGAAAAAGAGATTTCTGCATATTATTAAATTATAGATAATATTGCTACCAATTCTTAGGTATTAAATTATGTCTCCATTTAATGATATGTCCCAGTTAACAATTAATAAAGCATTAATTAATAATTACTCAATATCCTATAATTGTTTATCATATATGTACATATATCCATACATATAATTAGATATTTCATAGAATGAGACCAATGTCTATATATTATTAAATTATGCATCATGTGTTACTCCCAATTATTAGTTATCTAATTATGTCTCCATGTAATTTTTATTCTGTTCATGCTTAATAAAATATTAAACAGTGCACATCCTACACTTATTGTGTCTAATTTTATCCTAGAATAATTCACTACTAATTCAATCTGTTTATCATTTACTGTAGTGGCAGTTCTTCTACCTATGATGTTTTTTAACTTTATTACATCATATTACATAGCATATAGATTAATATCCAAATTATATATCCTACCTGACACCCAGCACTTTCACAGAAAAGGAAAACATGTGTCATGTTCAGCTTCTCACTACAAGATTACATTTTTGGGAGTGCTTGGATCTACACTCAGGGCAAAGAAGTCTCAGTTCATGAGTGGGTGACTGCCAGCACAGCAGCCACTAGCCAATTCAGCTGCCAGGTAGTGCCCAGGCCCTGAGATTGAGCCCTGTATGTTGACTCCAAATTGTGCTTAGTGTAGTTATTCATTTTATTTTTTATTTGTTTACCATTTATTTTATTGACTGCTATAACACATGGAATATTTACTATATTTATTACATAGGATATAGAATTGCCTATGTATGAAACTTCACACCTGACACCCAGGACTTTCACAGAAAAAGAAAACATGTGTCACCCTGTGTCTTACTGCATGATTCAATTTTTGTTAGTGCTGGCATCTGAACTTACAGCCTACAAGGCCCAATTCATGAATGGGTGAGTGTCAGCATGCCAGCCTGGGGCATATGGAGCCAACAAGCAGTTCCCAGCACCTGAGATTGAGCCCCAGGGGTTTACAAAACAAGAACAGATGGACATGCAGATGGTAGTACACAAATAAATATAGATCTTTATAGAGTGCCAGAGATGTCTGTACATTATTCAGTTATATAGGCTACATTCCTATTAATTCTTGGGTATTTATTATGCCTCCATGTAATTAATATTACTGTTTTCATCCCTAATGAATTATTAATTATATTGACCCCTGTCCCGAAACTATTGTGTCCATGTAATTAATAGTATTCTTTTAATGTGTCAAAAATATTTATTAAAATCCATCAGCCTCCTAAAATCCCTCTTTAATTTTATGCTAGTATCATGCAGGAACAAGTAATTCAACCTTGACATTCATATCTTTCCATCAGTATTCCTATGAATAGGAACGAGACTCTTAGGATCTCCCTCCATTGGTTGGGGTCAGGACCCGACTTCGAACACAAAGCCTATGTTGTCGTGTTGGTCCATGGCTTCTCTGGAAGTCCGACAGCCTTCATCAATGCCAGGTTACCAACACTTTTTTCAGCCCTGTCATTTAGACCCAGGATGGTCTCCTTGAAAAGAAAACAAATGTAAAACAGGCAGCCATTGCAAGTTACTGGGTTTTTTTCTGTGTCGTTTTATTTATTTATTTATCCTCTCAGCCTTTGAGGCCCAGGAACCTAGGTTCGGCTGTGGGTCCAGTGGCTGCAACCCAGCCTAGAGTGATCAAAGCTTAGGCAGAATTGCCATGCCCTGAGTTCAAGTCCTGTGCTTGACAAAATAAAAATATATAATACATAAATGCATACATACATATATACATTAAAATATTTAAACAATTTTTAGGCTACTTGGTGTTGTATACACGCCATTTTTTCTGCTGGGCCTGGGATTTGAACTCAGGGGCTAGGTAAATCTGCAGTACTGTGGGGGAAAGGAAAGCTCACAATGCTGGAAGACAAGAAAGACAGGCCTGTTCCTAGCACTTGCTAAAATAATATTCATATACATTTTAAATACATGATTTATATTTACATATACATGTTTATTGCATATTGCAGTTAGTGTAGTTATTCATTTTATTTTGTTTTTTTATTTAGTTATCATATATTTTAGAGGGTCAATTATATATTTTAGTGGATCAATGTTAGCCCACCAGGCTGACGCAAGTGAAGTTGTCGGGCAAAATTGAGGACCTGAGATGAAGCCCTAGTAGTGGCCAATATATATAAACAGATATATGTGTAGATTGCAGCGTGTGTCTGTATTTACATATGTATATGAATCTATAAATAAAGTTATAGAGACAGATAGACATTTATGTAGATTCAAGTGTGTAACTCTATATAAAGAATGATAACCTATATCTTATTTTTATATATTCTATTACTATGAATTATTTGGTCTAAAATTATGCCACCATTAATTTATCACAGTAGGAGACTTAATAAAGTGTTAATTAAGTTAATCAATGACCTATATTTATTGCGTACAATCTTATAATACAATGACTAGCTAATTAGTAGTTCAATTGGTACATTACAAAGATTCTATTATTGTTCCTATAGATAGGAACGAGTAGGTGGAAGTCCCAGCATCAAACTCAGGGCCTAGGTGTCTTGGTTGGGCTCAGGCTTCACTGACAGCTTGCCAGCCTTCGGCCATGCAAGGACATGTGCAATTTTCAAGCCGAGTCATTGAGAGCCAGGATGGTCACAGTGCAAAGGAAACAAAGGTAAAACTGTTGTCTAAAATTTCCTGGTTTTTCCTCCTCAATCTTGGTTGTTTACTTTTTTGCCAGAGCTGGGAGTTGAACACAGGTCCTAGGATCCCTGGATCATCTGTGGGTTTAAAAGCTGCACCCCAGCCTAGGGTAATCAGGGCTGAGTCAGAGTTGTGGCGACCTGAGTTCAACCCCCGTGCCTGCCCCCCCAAAAAAGTTAAGGTCCTGGCTAGGAGTTTGGGCCACATTATCTGCCATACCTTGAATTTGAACTCAGAGACTAGGTAACACTATTGTGCTTTGGGTAAAGTGAAAGCTAACCTAGAAGAAAAAAATAACCGGAGCATTTCCCAGTGTGTGAATTCCAGCCCTAGAACTGGCAAAAATAATATTTATATACATGTATAATATATATCATACATATGTATTTGCATAGATATTACATATTGTACCTAGGGCACAATATATCCACAGAAAGGAAATTAGCTTCTTACTCCACCAATTGACTTCAGCACTCCTGGGATTTGAACTCAGGGCCTGGAATGTCCAATTCATCAAGGGGTCAGTTTAAGCACAGCAGCCTCAAACAAATTCAATGCCAGGCAGTTCCCAGGTCCTGAGTTCTAGCCCCAGGAGTGGCCAATATATAAATAGATAGATGTGTAAATTGCTGAAAATAAGTGTATATAAATATATAGAGAGAGATGTATACATATATTCCGCTGTACATTTAAATATAAATATATTTATAGAAAATATGAATATATTTATAGAATGTGAGATGTCTATATATTATTAAATTACATGTAAAATATTACTAATAATTATTAGATATTAAATTATGCCTCCATTTAATGAAGTATCATGGATTAAGGCACATTAAAGTGCTTCCTTGTGTAAATGGAGCTCAGGGACAATTTCTAGGCTCAGTTTAAGCCTCAGGATCTGCACTAAAAAAAAAGAACCAGTAACTGCATGTGTCTGCATATATATGCATATATTTCTTTCAGTCAACATCCATAGTCGTTATGAAGATTAGCACCAAGCTAACAAATTTGCTTTGAATAGAATGATATCATAACACAGAGAGTGCTTTCAAGACAGTGCATGTTCCTGGTCAAAAAAAAATTAAGACTCTGGCATTGAATTCTCACCATTTTTCTGACAGGCCTGGGATTTCAACTCAGGGTCTGATTAACTCTCTGGCACTGTGGGGGAGGGGAAACCCACCATCATTAAAGACAAGAATTTCAGACCAGTTTCCAGGGCCTGAATTCAAGCCCTAGCACTGGAAAAAATATTATTCATACATGAGATCTATTTACATACATGTGTTTACTCCATATGACATTTATTACCTTTATTTTTATTTATTTTATTTAGTATTATTACATATATAAAATTTATTTCATTTATTACATCTTATGACATGGATTTATTTGCATATAGATTATACATAATACAGAGACCCAGGACTTTCACAGAGAATGAAAAAAATGAGTCAAAATTGGCATCTGACTCCACATATAAACTTTTGGCCATGCTGGGATTTGAACTCACACCCACAGTGCACAAATAATGAATGGGTCAGTTGTAAAACAAAAGCCTTTGCAACCTGAACTGCCAGCCATTTCTGAGAAACTGTGATCAAGCAATATTAGTGGCGGATAGATAGATAGATTAGATAGATAGATAGATAGATAGATAGATAGATAGATAGATAGATAGATAGATAGATAGATAGATAGATAGATAGATAGATAGATAGATGTGTAGTTTGCTATGTATATGAGAGAGAGAATGTGAGGATATTAAATTACATATACTATGAATTATTAGTTATTAAATTATGCCTCCTTCTAATGAAATGAAGTATCATGGTTGAATACTTACTAAAGCATTAATGTAAAAGTAGTCAGTATTCCTTAATTTGGAGAATCATACCATGGTGCTAGAATGGAAGACAGTATCCAATACTTTTTGTGTGGCATTCTATAAAGGAATTGTTACTTTTATAACATTCCATTAGGCATTCCCATGGATAGGAATGATTTTCTCAAGATCTCCCTCCATTTATAGGTGGCAGTCCAGGCACTTCAACTCCAGGCCTGGGTGTTTTACTTCAAAATGCAAATGATTGGAATGACACTGTGAAGATTTCAGACTGTCAGGATGAAAGAAAAGAATGAGAAGAAAAGAAAGCCAAGTGTCAGTAGATCCTACCTGTAATCCTAGCTCTTCAGGAGGCTGAGAGGTAGAGAATACCAGTTTGAATTCAGCCAGGACAGGAAATTCCACCACACTCTTATTTCTGAGGGATTACAGGAATATAAAATTCCCATGAATGGGTCTATGACTCAAGGGCAGAGCGCTACCCTTGAGCAAAAGGTGCTCAGGAACATTGCCTATGCTCTTAGTAAAACACCCAGACATGCCAAAAAAAAAAAAAGCCAGTAACAACATGTCTCCCCATGTATGTATGTATGTATTTCTATTGGTGAAGGTCTAGAGTTCCTGCGATGAAAGGTATCCAGCTAGGAAATTTCCTTTGAATAGAATGATTTCATAGAACAGAGAGAGTTTTCAAGACAGTGCATCTTCCGGGGCCCCTCTCATGTTCCCATTATAGGCTGAGGTTTTCTCCACATTGGGGACTGCTGGAAGAAGTCTTCCTAACTGTTGGAACATGCTTCACTCCTGTACAGCTGAGTGATTAAAAAAACTCCTTCTAGGCCAATTAGTGAGGAGTGTGGGTGGGCTCTGAAGTCCAGGAGAAAAAGTCCTCTATGTACCTGAAGCTATCTCTCTGCCGAGAGCTCTGTTGTGACAGGAAGACTTCATTTGTGAACCTCCCGTGCCCAAGTTCCCTGCACTTATCCTGTCTTTGTTAGACTATGTTTCAGTGTTGAAATAACCTGCTACAATTAATTCAAGGGTCCTTCTGGCAGACAACTAGCGAGCTGAACCTAATGAAATGATTCATTATTGGCAATGATGCCTCCTTAGGTTTCCAGAAACTTGCTAAATCATAGCACATGTGTATTATCACTATGGTTCCTGTCATCTAGGGCTTGTGAAACTCATCAGATTTTGAAACTTTGACCTATCTTAGTTGGGACCTGGGTGACTGTGTTTCAGAGTTGAACACAGGACCTGGGTACTGTCCATGAGCTCAGAGCAGAAGCTTAGTTCTTTATCATTTGGTGTCAGCGCTTCACTTCTGGTATTGGTGTGTATCTGTGTGTTCATATACTTGTCCTGGAGCTTCAACTCAGGACCTGAACACTGCACCTGAGTTTCCCCTGTACAAGGATAGCACTCTACCACTTGAGGCACACAGCCACTTCAGGATTTTTTCTAGAGATGTAGTACTAAGAAATCAAACCCAGGGATTCATACATGCAACACACTCTACTCCTAAGACACATTCCCAGCACTCTAATTCAGGATTCTTTCTTTCTTTTGTTGGAAGTTGGAGGAATTTAAGTCTAGGCCTGGGTGCTGTCCTTAAGCTCTTTAGCTGAAGCCAATCACTCTACCACTTGAAAAACAGCACCCCTTGAGGTTTTTGGTGGGTCACTGGAGAGAAGCGTCTCAAGGAATTTCTTGCCCAGGCTGGCTTTGGACCGTGATCCTCAGCTCTCAGCATCCTGAGTATCTAGGATGACAGACAGGGTCAGCAGCGACTAATTTCCACTTCAAGTTTCTAAGTGGTCAACAGGAGATAGTAGTCTCATGGGACCTTTTTTCTGGGATAGTTTTGAACCCAGATCGTCAGATCTCAGCTTCCTGAGTAGGCAGGATGACAGACCTCAGCTACTACACGCCTAGGCTGTAACACTCTGTTGCAAGGGGGTCCTTGGCTCCACGTGGTATGGCGCTACCCATGATACCCACTGGTAACTGTCAGTGGCTAGGTCCTGAATTCAAGTTTCATGATCAAGAAACATAAACCAAAACAATTGTCTGCAGGAGACAACTCACTGTAGTTAGGAACATACATAATTTTGGCCCTGACATGAGGACATATCTGAGCCACAAATTTCTCATCTGCACAATCATCTTACTTGTGGAGCTCTTACAAGAACCAGATGAAAAAAATGAAAAAATGTACCCCATGAAAGACTCAGCACACAACAACTCATGAAAGACTTATCACATAGCTGTAACCCACATAATATCATTAGAATTAGGGTGCTTTAATCAGTATCAACATTCTTTCAGAAACAAACCACAAACAGTCCAAATTTTGATTTTAGAGAAGTGAGGTTTTTTTGGGGGGGAGTCAGCCACGGGGATTGCAATGAAATGTTGGGGGTACTGTGCTAAGATCTTTTGATCAGGCTAGAACTCTACCACTTTAAGCCACAGCTCAGAGTTTCACAGACTTCCTGCCAGGGCTGGGTTTTAAACCCACCAGTGTCAGATCTCAGCCCCCGAGTATATTGGATGACAGGATGAGCAAGCCAGCAGCATCTAGTCCATGGAACTGGGTTGCAGCGGTTTACCTCTGGCTAATTCAGATTAGATGGCAAATGTCAGCACTAGACTCCCAGCTTGCTCTGTGATGAGGTATTTTCAGCCCTATCCTTATATGGTTGCAGTCAGAAAATTCTATCTTTTTGGTTTTTTTTTTTGTTTTCTTTTGTTTTGGTGCCAGTCCTGGGTCTTGAGTAAGGGTCTAGACACAGTCTCTAAACCTTTATGCTCAAAGCTAGTGCTCGAGTATTTGAACTACAGCACAACTTCTGGATTTTTCTATGCACATAGTAGTGAGGAATCAAACCAAGGGCGTCATACTTACTAGGCGAGCACTCTTACCACTGAGCCCCAGTAGTGACAAGTGTATAAACAGATAAATGTGTAGATTGGTAGATAGAAAGAAAGAAAGAAAGAAAGAAAGAAAGAAAGAAAGAAAGAAAGAAAGAAAGAAAGAAAGAAAGAAAGAAAGATAGATAGATAGATAGATAGATAGATAGATAGATAGATGTAGATTTATTTAACGAGAGATGTCTGTAAATTATGAAATTGCATATATGATATTTCTACCAAATATTGCCAATTAAATTATTCCTTCCTTATTTTAAGTATCATGATTGAATACATAATAAAATATTAATTGAAAATTAGTCAATGTAGTATAATTGTTGTGTATAATTTTTAATATAATCGTGCACTAACTACTAATGTAATTGTTACATTTACAACATTCTATTAGTACAGATGTCTGTTGGAAACCATTTCTTTTTAAAATTTTTATTTTAATATTTATTTTTTTATTTTTTTTGGGGGGTCCGGTGCTGGGGCCTGAACTCTGGGCCTGGTCGCTGTATCTCAGCTCTTCAGCTAAAGGCTAGTGCTTTACCACTTGAGCCACAACGCCACTTCTGGCTTTTTTCTTTTTGCTTATGTGGTGCTAAGGAATCAAACCCAGGGCCTCTAGCATGCAAGACAAGCGCTCTACCACTGAGCAACCTTCCCGCACTGGAAAGTGTTTCTTAGAATCTTCCGCCAGTCATTCATTAGTGGGAGTCCCGGGATTCAAATTTCAGGCCTAAGTTGCTGATTTCCGCTTGTCTTCCCTAATAGCCCGCCATACATCAGCAATGTAAGGTCATGTATATTGTCTGGGCATTGTTATTTATACCCAGGAAGGTACAATACAAAGGAAAAAAAGAATAGTAAAACCACTGGATTGAACTTCTCAGTTTTATACTTTTACTTTTTATTTTTTGCCAGCTCTGAGATTTGAACTCAGGACCTAGGGAAGATCACCGTCCTTGAAGACAAGAAGTTCAGAAAAGTTCCAAGGGCCTAATTGAAGTCCCAGTACTGGAAAAAATAATACTCATATATGAGATCTATTTACATACATGGGTTTATTCCATATGACATTTATTACCCTTATTTATTTAGTATTATTACACAAAAAAATTTATTACATCATATCACATATACTGAGACCCAGGACTTTCACACAGAAGGAAAAAAATGTGTCAAAATTGGCTTCTTACTCCATGAATACATTATTGGCCATGCTGGGATTTCAACTCATGGCCTACAATGCCCAATCCATAAATGGGGTCACAGTTTTAGCCCACCAGCCTCCAGAAAACTGAGCTGCCAGGACATTCTGAGGACCTGTGATCAATCAAGAGTAGTGCCATATATGTATATATATATACTGAGAGACGGAATGTGAGGATATTATTAAATTATATATTTTTACAAATGATTAGTCATTAAATTATGCTTCCATTTAATGAAGTATCATCATCTAATACTTGTAAAATCATTAATAAAAAAATCAGTCAATATCCTTAATCATACCATGGTGCTAGAATGGAAGATATAAATTCAATAATTTTTGTGTGGCATTCTAAAATAGAGTCATGAATTAACTGAAAATTTAATTATTATTTTTTAAATGTTCCATTAGCATTCACATGAATAGGAATGAGTTAGTCAGGATCTCCCTCCATTTGTGGGTGGCCGTCCTAGCATTGGAATTCCAGGCCTGGGACTGCAAACCATTGGAATGACACCGTGAAGATTTCAGATTGTCACGAAAAAAAAAAAGAACAACAAGAAGAAAAGGAAGCCAGGTGTCAGTGGCTCTTGCCTGTAATCGTAGATCCTCAGGAGGCTGAGATGCAAATTTGAATTCAGGCTGGGTAGGAAAGATCTCGACATTCATAGTTCTTAAGAGATCACAGGAAATCAAAACAATATAATAACAAAAAAAAACCTGAGTGGCCCATGGCTCAAGGTGCAGAGCACTATCCTTGATCAAAAGGGCTCAGGGACAGGGCCTGGATGATGGGCATTGAGCAGGTTGCCCATGCCCAGCCTCCGAAACTGGGAAGCTGGAACAAGCCCTCAGAGATTGCTAAATCTGAGCAGGCATCTTGAACAAGCATCCTTCATTGCAGTTTAAGAACTAAAGCCAGGAAAGTTTGCGTGGGCTGGTATGTGCAACTGGTGTGTACAACAGGTAAATTATGTCCTGGCACTTCTCAAGGGAAACCACAATTCTTAGGCTGTAGGAGTTGTCGAAGGTTGTGACTCCATATCCTCTATCCCTCTGTAGGATGTGAGCCTAGGCCTCTGGGGGCTGGTGCCATAACTCATTCATCATTCCTCATTGCCGAGTCTCAGGCTGGTCTCAATTCCTGGGAAAGATGGAAAATAGCCAGCAATTTCTGTGCCAAAAGGGGTAATCCAATAAATCCCACCATCATAACTCCCATTAGAAGTAAGCCTTGGGCTTCGAATGTGGTTTACTGGTAGAGTGCTTACTTAGCACACATGAAGCCCTGAGTTCGATTCCTCCCTACCACAGAAACAGAAAAATCCAAAAGTGACACTGTGGTTTAAGCAATAAAAGTGCTAACCTTGAGCAAAAGAAGCTCAGGAACATGCCCAGACCCTGTGTTCAAGCCACAAGACTGGCCAAAAAAAAAAAAAAAAGTGAGCATGGTGAGACATTTTCCACTGAGACTTAGAAGAGGGCCAAGGTTATGGGTAACAGGTAGAGGGCAGTTGCTGTTGGCTCACCCCTTTAATCTTAGCTCCAAAGGAAGCTGAGATCTGAGGATGCCAAATGCAAGCAGGAAAATCTATATGAGACTCTTTTCTCCAATTAAACTCCCAAAAGCCAGAAGTAGAGCTGTGGTTGAAGTAATAGAGTGCTAGTCTTGAGCACAAAAGATCAGGGATAGCGTCCAGGCCCTGAATTCAAACCCCGGGACTGGCACACGCACACACACACACACACACACACACACACGCACACACACACACACACACACACACACACACTCATACACACACACAAACACACACACCAAGATAGAGAATTTGACAGTCCATTTAATCAATAGTATTCTTTTAATGCATAATAAACTATGAATTAAATTCAATTCCTGTCTAGTGATTATTGGGTCTAATTTTATGCAGGATTGATTGATGGACTACTCTTCCAACCATGACATTAATCACATTCCTCTGGTGTTCCTATGGACAAGCAATAGTTTCTTAGGCACTTCAGTCCCTTGTAAGTGGCATGACTGGGATTGAAACTCAGGGCCTAGTGTCCACGTTGGCCTATGGCTTCGCTGATAGAGCCAGCCTTCAGAAATGCTAGATGACCTACAGGTTGCAGCCATATGATTCACATCTAGTATGGTCAATGTGCAAGGAAGGAAAACATAAACTGCTGACCGTCTGCAGTTTGTGGCTTTTGTTTTTTTTTTGGTGCTGTGTTCATTTTCTTTTCCTGTGAGCCCCTGAGGCCTAGGACCACAGGATGGGCTGTGGGTCCAGATGCTGCACCATCCCAGGCTAGGGTGATGGAAACTGAGGAGAAGTTGCCACAAACTGAGTTCAAACCCCATGCTTGGCAAAAATTAATAAATAAATAAACAAAGTAACAACACTATTGAAGCTCCTTGTCATGGATTTTGTGCCATTTTGTTGTCTACCAGGCCAGGGATGTCACCTTGGGATCTGGGTAATTCTGATGCACTTGGGGCAGGGGATGGGAGGAAAGGGAAGCTCCCCTCCCTTGAAGACAAGGAATTCAGGCCTGTTCCCTAAGCCTGAATTCAATCCCGAGCCTTGGAGAACATAACATTTATACACATTTTTATTATATCATTTATAATTACATCCATACATTCAGTCTATATCTTGTTTGTTGGAATGATTCATTATATTTTATTATATATTTATTTGTTTACCATTTATTTTATGGACTGTGAGTGCACCTATAACATTTATTACATTCATTCAAATCTATTCCATAGCATGTAGCTTTGCAGACATATTATAAACATCATACCTGACACCCAGCACTTGCAGAGAAAAGGAAAACAGGTATCACACTTGCAATCTTACTACAGGAAGACATTTAGCAATGCTGGGACCTGAAATGAGGGCCTAGAGGCCAAATTCACGAATGGGTGAGTGTCAGCACGGCAGCCTCTAGCACATTCAGGTGCCAGGTGGATCCCAGGACCTAAGATGGAGATACAGGTTTGGCCAAAATAGTAGTATCTTTCTATGCAAATGGTGGTATACAAATAAATATATATTTAGATACTGCAAGTGAGTCTATCTAGTATTCAATGACATATACTATCTTCCTAGTGATTCTCAGGTATTTATTTAGGACTCCATTTAATCAATAGTATTCTTTTAGGGGATGGGAAGGTGGCTCATTGGGAGAGTGCTTATCTTGCATGCAAGAGTCCCGGATTCGATTCCTCAGCAACACATGGTCAAAAAAAGCAGGGAATGGCACAGTGTCTCACATGGTACCGCCTTAACCCTGAGCTGAAAAGCTGAGAGACAATGCCCAGGCCCAGAGTTCAGTCCCCGCTACTGACAAAACACACACACACACACACACACACACACACACACACACACACACACACACACACACACACACACACACACACGCACACACACACACACACACACTTTTTAATGCATAATAAACTATAAATTAAAATCAATCCACATCTTGTGAATACTGGATTTAATTTTTGCTAGAATAATTGACAAACTACTCATCCAACCATGACATTGACCACATTTCTCTGGTGTTCCTATGTACAGGCAATAGTTTCTTAGGCTCCCCAGCCCTTTGTAAATGTCATGACTGGGATTCAAACTCAGGGCCTAGGTGTGCAGAAGCCTATGGCTTCACTGACAGCCAGCTGACAGCAATGCTAGGTGACATACAGGTTGCAGTTTTGTCATTTGTACCCGGGATGGTCACCATGCAAAGAAGGAAAACTGAGAAACCTCTAACTGTTCACAATTCATGGCTATTTTTCCATGCCATTTTCACTTTTTTTTTCTTGTCATCCCCGGAGGCCTAGGATCCCAGGATGGGCTGTTTGTCCAGAGGCTGCACCAACCCAGGCTAGGGTGATGGAAGCTGAGGCAGCGTTGACATGACCTAACTTCAAGGCTAAATAAATAAATAAATAAAATAGTAAAATATTAAAATATATAGAAAATAAAATAAAAATAAATTTTAAAAATATTAAAAATACTAATGGGGCTCCCTGACTTGGAATGCGTGCTCATTTTTTTTTCTGCCAGGCCTGGGATTTGAATTTGGAGTCTGGGAAACTCTAATGCACTGTGGGGAATGGGGAAACTCACTCTTTGAATACAAGCAATCCAAGTCTGTTCCCTAGGCCTGAATTCTATTCCCAGCCCTGTAAATTAATTTTCATCCACATTTGAAATGGTTAATATCTACATACTTATGTTTACTGCATATTGCTTTTTGTATTATTTATTAATTATATTTACTGACTATTATTTCACTTATAACACATATTAAATTTACTACATCTTATGAAAATTATACAAATTTGCATATGTATTATATCTTACTTCATACCTAGGACATGCAGAGAAATACTATAGTAGATGATCCCATGCTTAGAAAAACAAAAAGAATACACCAACCAAAGTCTAATTTATCCCTAGGCACCACAGTGGCTCACATCTGTAACTACTCAGGAAGCTGAGAACTGGAAGATGAAATTTCAAAGCCAATGAATGCAGAAAAGCCTGAGAGATATCATCTCCAATTAACTGGCAAATGCCAAGCTACAGGCATAGCTGAAGTGGTAGAAAATCAGATATGAACAACGAAGCCAAGAAAGAGCAAGCTGAATTCAAATGTGAGGAGAGGAGTTAGGGGGATAAAAGGGAGAGAAATCCTCCAAAAACAGAGAACAAAATGACAATACATAAATCCCACCTAAATTAAGGTACCAACTAAACTGAAAAAAAATGAAGTTTGTGCAGTTGTATAACTTTTCATGAGCACATAAGCTCTTAGGTGCACTTCTAAGCTATGTTTTTTAAAATATATATGTATATATATTAATAATACATATATATATATATATATATATCTTTAAATAAAATAAGAAACCAGCCAATGAATAAATATTTCTGAATTAGTGCCTTAAACATGGCATTATAAATTATTTATACTAAAAGTGTATTCCAATTTTCTTTTCTCAGAATCAATCTTTAAGAAATTTGTTCATGTGCCTGGCACCGGTGACTCATGCCTATAATCCTAGCTACTCAGGAAGCTGTGAGCTAAGGTTGGTGGCTCAAAGTCAGCCCAGGCAGGAAAGTCCGAGTGACTCTTATCTCCAATAAACCACTAGAAAACCGAGGTGGTGCTGTGAATGAAGTAGTAGATCACTCGCCTTGAGCTGAAGAGCACAGGGATAACCCCTGAGTTCTAGCCCCAGGACCAAAAAATGAGTAAAAAAAGAAGTTTGTTCATGCAGATCATAAAATTTTAACATTCTGAGCTTTAGGAAACTTTTCTGCAAGGGTCTTATGCTCTTTAGGCAAGTACTCCACTACTGAGATACATCACAGTCCCATTGTTTTCGTTTTTCATTTTACAATCCAGTTTATTCCCAAAATGCTTAGAAGTACCTACAGTCCTCACAGAAGTGAGGTTTTATTCAGAAACCAAACCTTTTGTGCTATGAGGACTCCCCTAGTGTATGTCATGGTAGGCACTGAGGAAAACTCATACGACACAAATGCAGAGTTTATAATTGTAGAAATAACTCTAAATAGAAATAAATTCAACTGTCCCGACATTCTAGAGAGAAATGATATACTTATTTTCGTTCTCACTCTTCAGGGCAGATGGTCAAAATAGAAACACCAATGTGCTATGCTGAAATGTAAAAGTTTAAACCCCTTTTTTGAAAAACTCTCATGGTATAAAATCAATATCTATCAAATAAATGTGAACTGAACTTAAAAAAATATTAAAAATGCTAATGAAGCTCCCTGGCTTGGAATGTGTGCCATTTTCTTGTCTGCAAGTCCTGGAATTTGAACCCGGGGTCTGGGTAATTCTGTTGCACTGTGGGGAAAGGGGAAGCTCGCCGTGCTTGAAGACCAGTAAGTCAGGCCTGTTCCCTAGGCCTGAATTCAAGCCCCTGACCTGGAAAACATACTCCTTATATACATTTTAAAGATAGGATTAAAGTTCCATACAGATGTTCAGTCTATATTATGTGTGGTGTGGTTATTCATTGTACTTTTTTATATTTTTCATTAATTTACCATTTATTTATTTTTTTTAAATTTTCTTTTATTTTATTTGTGAACATACTGTACAGAGGGGTTACAATTACATGGGCAGGATAATGCGTACATTTCTTACCAAGCATTGCAGCCTCCTCCTTTGTTTACCCTTCACATCCCTTTCCAGCCTCCCCCCTCCCAGCCACCACCCTCACCCCCGCACCGACGTTGTAAAGCTCATTTTGGACATGACAACTTGTACTTCTCATTGTTCCAACAGGTCCACCTGTATCCTTAAACGACGTGTATTTCCCCATGTCCTCCACAAGTTATACTGACATCAAATATAGTGAAAGCAGGGGTTATAATGTGAGGGAGAGACATACAAAACAATAAAGAAATAATCTTTTAAATGCTTTAGAAAAACATGCATGAAAGAAAAAAACATTAAAATACATATCTAAGGGTTCATTTTCGTAACATCACATTATCTGACCTTTTCCGCTTGACTCATACATATACTAGATATTGCAAATAAGAGAAACCATGGGAGCTATGTTTCTTTGGGCCTGGCTTACTTCACTTAATATAATTTTTTCCAAGTTTTTCCATTTCCTAACAAATGGGGCAATGTCATTCTTTCTGATGGAGGCATAGAATTCCATTGTGTATATATACCACATTTTCTTGATCCATTCATCTACTGAGGGGCATCTGGGTTGGATCCATATCTTAGGTTTGGTAAATAATGCTGCAATAAACATAGTTTTGCTGGTAGCTTTAGTAGGGTCTTGTTGGTAAACATTTGGGTAGATGCTCAAAAGTGGGATTGCTGTGTCATAGGAGAATTCTATGTGAAGTATTTTGAGGAACCTCCATACTGCTTTCCAAAGTGGTTGAACAAGTTTACATTCCCACCAACAATGAAGTAAGGTTCCCTTCTGTGCACATCCGCTCCAGCATCTGTTGTTGTTAGAGTTCTTGATTATTGCCATTCTAACTAGAGTGAGGTAATATCTCAATGTTGTTTTGGTTTGCATTTCTTTTATGGCTAGGGATTTTGAGCATTTCTTCATGTGTCTATTGGCCATCCTTCTTTCTTCTTCAGAGAAATTTCTCTTTAAGTCTTTAGCCCACTCATTTATTGGGCAGTTGTTTCTTTGAGGATTTGTTGTTGGGGGTTTTAATTTTTTGAGTTCCAAGTATATTTTAGATATGAGACCCTTGTCCATTGTATGGCTAGTAAAGATCTTCTCGCAATCCGTGGGCTTTCTATTGATCTTGCTAGCTATGTCCTTTGCCATGCAGAAGCTCTGCATCTTTATGCAATCCCATTTGTCCAACCTTTCTTTGATTTGTTGTTTTTCCGGGTCTCTATTCAGAAAATTTCAGCCTGTGCCAAGGAGACCTAGGGTTTCTCCTATTCCATCCTGTAATGTTTTCAGAGTGTCTGCTTTGACTCCTAGGTCTTTGATCCATTTGGAGTTGATTCTGGTGCAGGGTGATATATAAGGATCTAGCTTTAGTTTTCTACAAGTAGTTAACCAATTTTGCCATCACCATTTACTGAAGAGGCTGTCTTTCTTCCATTCTATTGTCTTAGCTCCCTTATCGAAGATTAGATGGCTATAGTTCTGTTTGTTCATTTCTGGGTTTTCAATTCTATTCCATTGGTCCTGAGGTCAGTTCTTATGCCAATACCAAGGTGTTTTGATTACTATGGTTTTATAGTAGAGTTTGAAATTTGTAATTTACCATTTATTTTATTGACTGTGATGAATCCTAACCATGTATTACATTGTTTACATACGAGCACATACCATCTAGATTTGTAGATGTGTTCTCCATTATTCCTGACACCCAGGACTCTCCCAGAAAAGGAAAACAGGTGTCACACTTGGCTTCATACTCCAAGATTAAATTTTTAGCAGTGCTAGGATCTGAACTCAGGGCCTAGCAATTCATGAATGGGTGAGTGTGTGCACAACAGCCTCTAGCCAATGAAGCTGTGAGGTGGTTCCTAGGTACTGAGATCGTGACCCAGGATTGGCCAAAACAGCGATACAAGGATAGGCAGAGAGTATTATACAAATAAATATATGTTGGTAAAAAGCACCTAGACGCCTATCTATGATTGAATGACATACACTATATTCCTACCAACTCTTAGGTATTTATTATACCATAATTAAAGGAATACTATTCTTTTCATCCTTAATAAAGCATGAAATTAAGATCAATCATTGTCCTAGGATTATTGCATCCAATTTTAGGCTTGACCAATGCACAAACTTCTCTTTCAATTGGTATTCCTATGCATAGGAATGAGTGTCTTGTGATCTCCTGCCACTGGTAGTTGTCAGGACCTGGATTTGAATACAGGACCTATGTTGACAGGTTGGCCTATGGCTTCCCTGCTAGCCCGCCAGCCTTCAGCAATGGCAGGTCAGGTCCACTTTGCAACTGTGGCATTCAAACCCAGGATGGGCGCCATGCAAAGAAAAAAAATTAAACCCCGTCCCTCTGCAGCTTGCCACTTTTTATGCTAGATCACTTTTTTTTCTTTCTGCAAGCCCTCTGGTGACCCGTCCAGCAGGTTCAGTTATTCGTTAGGCTTGAGGAGGCACCTCCTAAGAACCAATGGGGGTGAGAGAGAAACAGGACCAAGCGCCTAAAGAAAGACAAAGTCAGTCTGAGTCGCGTCAAGGTCTGCTTTATTGAGCTCCGGGTAGGGTTTTTATACCCACAGGGGCGGTGGGAAGGGGAAGAATGAAAAAAATTTGCAGAAGCAAGGGTGAGAAGTCCCGGGGTCAGGGATGGGTCATGCTTTCCGCTGTGCTAATCTTAAAGGTATCTCCTGTGATTTCTCGAAGAGACATTTATGGTTAGCCAGGAGCCGTTTGCCTAGGCTGGAGATAAGAGAAATGTTTATGGTTAGCCAAATGTAGTTTACTTAGGGCTGGAGGAATATTATCTTTCCATACACTTTCTTGGCTCCCAACAAATCCCTCTTTCTTATTTAGAAAATTGACCATCAATTGTTGACTGCTCTTTTTAAGGGGGTGACAGAGGCTCTGTTCCTCTAAGGGCCCAGGGTTTTTCTCCACTCCCGAGCGAGCGTCCTCACTCGGGGAGGGTAGTTTTACAGGCCTTGGCATGTTTTTTGAGGAGACGGCTAGTGGGTATGCATGCCAACCGTCATGCACCAGAGCTTGCCACTTGGGTTTTGGGATCTCGCGGATCCATCCCCCTGCAGTCTTACCTGCACCCTTGATTAGAGCATTTCTTCTTCCTCCCATAGGTGCATCCTCCCCCAAGCGGAGGGTCCTATAGGAGGAGGGGCGAACCTATCCCTTATGGCAATAGGTCTTGCCCGTTGAATGGTCAGAAGTTACGAATAAGAAGAAAGATTTTCTAAATAAGAAAAAGAAAAGGGGGGCTGTTTCCCACTGGAACAAGCTCATGGCAAAGCACTAATTAAAAGCCTGAGGTAAATCCTCGATCTCAATGCCTTAGTCCACCACATCCAGGTGATGGTGATGAACCTGTATGGGCTTAGAAGACCAGAGATTAATCTGTTATTTAATAAATTCAAACAGGAAGGTCCAAGTCTGGAGTTCTGGTTGCATCTGTAAGAGAAAAGGCATCATCCTCGGGGGGAAGGTTTCCCCTGGGTTGTGGTAAGCCATTCACCTGTTTTATCAACAAATTTTCCAAAGGTAGGTTATGAGAAAACATCCTGTCTTAGGCTACTGGCTACATGCCTTGTTGAGCCAGCCTGTACAGCCTCTGTATGTAGTGCTATCCAGGGTAAGCTCCATAATACTCGTTTTCTAACTTTTTGGGAATCATTAGGGAAGAAGTGTATGGAATTGCACTCCTTCTTTAGGGGTGACCGCGGTGTGCCCCGTGGGGTACTCCTGAGCCTCTAAGCGATGATAATGCACCGAGACCGAATTTTTTGAAAGGGCAGAATCTATTTGATTTTTTATAAAGTGCATTAGGCGCTGAAAAGCCCAAGGGCCAAAGGAAATAAGCAAAAGTAATCCAACAAGGGGACCCAGGAGGGGAAGAACATAGGGTAAAAGTCCCCCCCAAGCAGCCCAATTAGGGCGCTCAAAAAACTCATGTCACCGTCTTTCAATCTCCTCCTGATGTTTTTTAACTCGATCTCTTACAATGCCAGACTTATTGGCATAAAAACAACAGTTTTCCTGTAAAGTTAAGCAAATTCCACCTTTGTCAGCAGTTAAAAGATCTAAACGTCTGCGATTTTGTAAAACCACCTCAGCTAATAAATCTAACTGATCCTGAAGATCTTTAACAGATTGATAAACTTTAGTAATATCATCAGCTAATTGTTGTGAAAGCTTGGAGTATGAGGAGACAGCAGTGGCTAATCCTGCAGTCCCAGTGCCTAAAGCACCAGCCACTCCAAGTCCTATCAGTAGGGGAATAAATTGTACCACCCTTTTATGTCAGGGAACAAAATAATCAAAGGCAGGAATGGGTACTGGCTCACCTCCGGAAATCAAGTCAATGTCTGGGAGCAAAATAGCTGGAATACAGAGCCCTGTCCAATTTTGGGGAAGTACAGTGTAGGCCATATTATTGTCACAAACAAAAACCTGCATCTGTTGTGAGCATAGGGAGGCAGAAACATTAATAACATTGTTGCACAGGGAGAAGGAGGATATCCCAACATCAATGTCATACTACCCGGGGAAGTTTATAACACTCTTTGCAATAAAACAATTAGCGTGGATGATCAAACTGAGGTAGTCACTCTGGGAGATAAGGGTTAGGGAATCTACAGTGTTACAGGCTTGTAATTGATTAACACTTGGCCTAGTCTGCTGGGCTCATCAAATGGCCCTTGTCTTGAGCCCCCTAAATCGGGAATTTTTACACAGGAATGCGGAGGAACATGCTCTTTGTTCCTTATCTTGGGTCCCATTTGGCCACTTGGGGAATTTACTTGTTAGCCCTTTATTTGCGACTACAGAGCTTGTCCCAGGGCCGACATCTAGACTCCGAAACTTTTTATATATCTCCAGGGAGGGGAAGGGTCAGTGCTAGCGCAAGCAAGTTTACAGAAGCAAAACCAGCAGTTAGCAATTGTAAAATGTAACTCTAATTTTTAATCTTTTATTCCATTTTTCTTTGGGCTAATTTTAATCTTAAAATTTAGGGGGTTCTTATCTCAGTCGAAGGGGTGTCTCTATATTATCTTGTGGGGTGTCAGTTGTTCTCAATGCTTGGTATTTGGATCTCAGAACTAATAGACGGACTGCGCTGATCTTTTTTTTTTTTTTACAAAAGACACCAGTCTGTTGAGTATACAAGGTCCAATTGTAACAAAAATAACAGTACTAGAGGCCCCTTACATTTTTTCCCACCAGTCCTGACTCGTGTATCGTAGTTAACTTAATTTTATACCAGCTTTACTTGTATGCTCCAACTTTAAGACATACTCATACCATCTGCTACGTACTTAAACTTTTTGAGGTTTGTCTTAAAGACAATCCTTACTTTTTAAATTTTCCCAATTCCCTTTCCAAGACTTTCTTTACTACTTTTTTTTTTTTTTTTTTTTTTTTTTTTACAATTCCTTGAGCATCTTTGTTGCTGGAGTTTAAAAACTGCCCAATTTTCCTTTGGCTTGTGGAACCTTTATCTTAGAACAGCCTTAAAGCACCACTGTGATGCAGAAGCTTGCTAGATTTTAAGGCTAAGAGTATTACCTTCATTGATAATACACTCAGGTTATTACCATACCAGAGCCAAACTAGGCTTTGACCATAGAGTGGATTTTCAGTCACTATGCACTGAAGTGCCTAAGGCAAGCAAGCCAGTGATATTCTTGTCCCCAGTACCCACTGTGGGAATACAGGGTTTCTGGATATCACCCAAAAGAATGTCCCACAACATCTTAGATTTAGCAGCAGTCAACCAGGAAGCAGACTCAGGTGATGGAATTAGGCAGGAGTTCTTCCAGGTGGCTGTCAGGCCGTCGTTGAACTTTACCCATTAGGGTATGCAGCAGCAGCAGCAGCAGCAACAGCAGGGTCTCTCAGTGGCTCCAAGAGACTGTCACACCTGATGCTGGGCTGTAAATTCCTACACAGACTGGTTAAAGATACATTGCATAGGCTTGGCAGGCTTTGATCCTGATGGTTTTTAAGATCTTTAAACAATAGCCCCGGACAATTTACCAAAATCAATCTTTTTACTAACCAGATATTTTTGTAAATAGACACAGAAGGCTCAAAAGGCTTAGTCTATAACTTTAGCCTATTTTACAAAGAGGCTATCATGGTTAGATGTCATTAAGAACAATATTTATCTTTTGACAACTGCACAGACCTTTTTTCTTGCTACAGCAGTGTAGCTTGTTTAGCACTCTGGTTTGCAAAAGCATCTTCCTAGATGGCTTAGGAATGTGATCTCTAATGATCCCAAATAATGCCTAAGTTACCTTTGCAGGCCTTTAGACAGATATCAATAGAAACACACTCTCAGGTTTACAAACTTTTTCCTGAGCAGATGAACTTCATGTAACTAGTGTCAGCTCAATTAGAGCTGCCAATTAGAGCTTGTTGGCACATAAAGGGGTTGAGATTTAAACTATCCCCCACATTTTATAACATTAGCTTTTTACTATCACAGAGGACTGGCAAGTTCCTGTCCCTTACAAGGTAGATAGTCATGGACATTAGGCATGCTTACAAACTCTTCCCATGACCTCTCGGCTCTGACCAGTTTTGAAGGGCCACAAAATGACTCTAGGATCTGACATTTCTGCCATCCAAGCAGTGGCTTTACTGCCTCTGGATGCTCCTCCATTGCTTTTGTCCAAGGAGTGTCTTCACCACATTGGGATAAATGCCTCATTGGCATTTCCCTTTAGCTGGTCGCTGGACTTGAACTCGGGGCCTGAGCACTGTCCCTCAGCTCTACAGCTTAAGGCTAGCACTCTTCCAGTTTGAGTCTCGAGCTTGGCCTTGAGTACTGTCCCCTGATTCTTTAGTCCAGGGTTAGTACTCTGCTGACTGAATAGAGGTGACAGTCTCACAGGAACCTTTTTGTGCCCGGGCTGACTTTGAACCAGTTTGCAGATCAATGAGTCTTACAAAAGGCCATTTTACTCCAATTAAAAGCAACAAGGTGGTCAACATAGAAGTAGCTTTTACGCATGCTCTTACCTGAAACTTATTAAGAGTCAAAGGTACAACTGACAACTTGTAAGAATCCTCTGTACTTTGCTCTAGGCTTGCTGGAAACTTAAAAAGCCTATAAGAGCAAACTAGAATAGCAATTATTTTGGTAATCCTAATTTTTCCTTTGTGCACATTGAGGCCAATGTCAAGAACAATTTTACATTTAAACTTCATAACCAAAAATCCATTCCTATTTTTTAAGCCTCTTATTAATCACCTTTAATATTTTATACTTTAGTTTTCATTTGCATTTTGAAAAGATCCCTTGAAATCTTGAGGCCAAGTGTCATTCATTGCCTCTTGGCTGCTTGTTTTAAAACAGACACACATTAAGATTTTTAAACTCAAATGACAATTTTTCCTTAATGTGAAAATAACAATCATCATAACTGAACCAAAAAGCTAGACTTAGTATCTTTATGACTTTTAAAAACATCCTAATTGTAAAACATTAAAAGCAAGTCACATTATACAAATAACTTTTCAACCCTCTTTTTAAGGCCTTTTTAATTTTAATGTTAACACATCCAAGAGAAGGTTTTAGCAATACTAATCAGATAATCACATCACTCATTTTAACCACCATGTTTTCAGTGTCTATCTGCAGAGAAAAGAGAGAACAAACATGGGCCACTCAGCCCCTTCTATGGAAAGGGCACACACCCAATCCGACTCTTTAGGGTTAGATGAACTGCGTTTGTGCCAGCTTGCCCTCTTTTACCATGCGTGGACTCCTCCCAGGGCCTGTCCCATCATGCATGACCAGCTGAACTGCATTTCTGCTTGTTCACCCCTCACCCCTAAAGACAGGTCTTCTGTTGGTTTCTAAGTTTTCCCTTTTTTTATCTCTTGGTTCTCGAATGAAACACACAGTTTTATATAGACAGAACAAGTAACATCTTTGACGGTGTTAAACTAACCTTTACATTTAAATTTTTAATATTTATCCCCAAATTTTAGCCCAGGGAACTAGATCCCAAACAGCCAATGCATTTTTGTTAAGCCAGATAACTTGGTTACAGTATAAACAGTCTTATGCATTTTAAAATATTAGTTTTTAAATACCAGATTTTCTAATTTGCAAGTTAAAGAATCTTTACAAAGCCATTTAAAACAATTTGAAGATTTAAAAAAAAAATTTGGTAATGTCCAAACCTCATAACCTTTTGAACTTTAAATTTAAACTCACCCAATTGTTAGAGCATGCTGATAATTTTTATCTTTGAACACTTTCACAGACACACACAAAACACTCACACAGATCTTAAAGCACACAAAAATCAAAATCAGTTGTACGTACACCTTTTAAAGTTTTTAAACAAAAATTTAAGACAGTATTTCTTTTAAACCAGGTACCTTTGTTGAGCTTCATTTTCCCAGAGCTTGCTTATCTAGCATGGCAATTCACTAATTATTCTTTTGAATCTCTGTGCTGTTCTCATTCAGCAAGCTGAATCCAGAGTCTGCTGAGTGAGCCTGTCACACTCACCCAAATCTTCCCTACCTCAGAAAACATAAAACGAACACACACACTAAACAGGACGAACAAGTGGCCACAAAGACAAAATCAGGTCTAAGTGAATGGGGCGACATCTCACCACCATTCACTTACCAGGTGACTCATCACCCCTACTCACCTCCGGAGGATTTTTTCTCTTAGATTCCTGCAGTCGTTGACCCAGGTGCCTTCCAAGGTGGAGAATTCCCAGTCATCTTGGGGCAAGGGAAAAGAAAAATCACTAGCGGCCATCCCCTCAGACTGACAGATTCTCCCTCACGCTCAGACCCCCTGAGACAAGGCCCAAGGCTGAGATTTAACTAGGGCCACTCGCAGGTAGTCAGTGGCAATTTCATAATTGACAAACAAGCAGGTTCCTAAAACCTGACAACCTGGGCTCGAGCTGTAACTTTTTTCCAGTAATCTAAAGTCAGACTTAAGGGGGTTGTTAGTTGCCACCCCTTCCCTTTAAGGACAACAAGACAGACAACAGAGACAATTAACACTAAACAGAAATAGAGGAAACCGGACAGACGCTGCGCGGCAGTTGAAGGACTGCAAACAGAAACGGCAACTTCAGATGGGAGTGGCCATCTGAACATGTTTTTTGTTTATGATAGCCTGAGCCTCTGCCTTATCTATAAATTCAGCCTTCCAGGTTAAATATTGACCTCTGGTCAGGACCAATTGTACAATCTTATTCCATTCATGAGGCAGCAGTTATCCTCCATTAAAATCAATAAGCAGGCACCATCTCTTCCCTTTTCTACCTCTTTTAAAATGTCCCTGATAATCCCATAAAAACTAAAAAAGGCCTCGGGAATTTCTTCTCCTTTAGCCGCTAAATCATTAATATTTTTCCCTACTTTACTTCAGGTAAGGGGATGAATGTCCGGGCCACTCCAAATTAGCCAAGGACATTTTTCCCCGACAAAACAAAAATATTTTTACAAGATCCTTTCTTTTTACTCTTATTCCTCTCTCCCTTAGAGCTTCCTTCAATTCCTTTATAAATAAAGCCTCTTTAGACAAAGCTTTTCCCATGGTTTATTGAACGGCAAACTTACCTCAAGACTTCCCACAGTGCACGAGTGATGGGATGTGGGCGTCTCTACCCTTAAATGATTGGGGATCCCCGTCTCCAGGGCTGTCCGGTAGGTCACCGTGCCTCGAGGCCCCACGTTGGGTGCCACTTGACCCTTCCAGCAGGTTCAGTTATTCGTTAGGTTGGAGGAGGCACCTTCTAAGAACCAATGGGGGTGAGAGAGAAACGGGACCAAGCCCATAAAGAAAGACAAAGTCAGTCTGAGTCGCATCAAGGTCTGCTTTATTGAGCTCAGGGTAGGGTTTTTATAACCACAGGGGCGGTGGGAAGGGGAAGAATGAAAAAATTTTGCAGAAGCAAGGGTGAGAAGTCCCGGGGTCAGGGATGGGTCATGCTTTCCGGTGTGCTAATCTTAAAGGTATCTCCTGTGATTTCTCGAAGAGACATTTATAGTTAGTCAGGCGCCATTTGCCTAGGGCTGGAGATAAGAGAAATGTTTATGGTTAGTCAAATATTGTCTGCTTAGCGCTGGAGGAATATTTATGGTTAGCCAAATGTAGTTTGCTTAGGGCTAGAGGAATCTTAACTTTCCATACACTTTCTTGGCTCCCAACACTCTGGGCCAAGGATTCCAGGATTGGGTATTGGTCCCGAGGCAGCACACAGCCTAGGGTGATCGAATCTGAGGCAGAGTTGCCACGGCATGAGTTTAAGCCCCATGATTGGCCAAAAAAAATAAAAATAAAAAGAAGAAAAGAAAAAAGACAAAAATTAATTGATTATTTAACTATATTTAAAAATAATAGAGTTCTCTGGTTTTGAATTTCTGCCAGTTTTCTTTCTAGACTGGGATTTGAACTCAGGAATTTGTAGCAATGTGAGGGAAAGTGCAGATTTGCTACTACTTGAGTTCAAGCCTGGTGCCAAGACAAAACTAAAAATTTAAGTCACTGAGCTTGGCAGGGGGAGTAGTTGTGGAGATGGGAGGTAAAGGATGATAGGGGGAAAACAAAGGAGGAGGTAAGAATGTTCAATACGAAATATACTCATGACCTTGCTCATGTAACTGTGACCACTCTGTACAACATTTTTACAATAAAAAACATACAAAAACAGAAACAATGTAGTATTCCGAGAAGCACTTTTGGGTTAAGGGAAGGATGTCTGAATAGATGTACAAAATTCTATACTGCTTTTTATTTAATGTTCAGTATGGAACTGAATAAACTGAATAAACTGCTTCCATTAAAAAATTAAGTTACTCTCTTGGAACTGGGGCCAGTATTTATACCATTGGTGGGATTTGATCTCACCATCCAGGTAACTCTTTTATACCATGGGTGAAGGAAAAATTTACTGTCATTGAGGAAAAGAAATTCAGGCTAGAGTTCCCATGGCCTGAATGAAGGCCTTGCAATGGAAAATATATTTCTATACATGTGCAATATATGATATATACTTACTTATATATGTTTATTACATGTTATGATTCTCATTATTGATTTTGTATTTATTTTTTTATTTGATTCAATCTTTTAATGTTTACTTTATTTATATGCTCATTCCCATTTACATTTTGCACATCTATTATAAAATTATACACAATAATTTAGGACATTGACTCATTTATCATTAAAAATTTTGCATTGAAACATGATACATAATTAAATAGAGGCATTTGTCACAGTTTTCTCAGGTTTAGAGTCTCTCCCAAGAATGAACTTTGTCTTATTTATCTTTGGACACCTTCCTATAGGGATGTCTTTAGATGATTTATACAGGGAAGTCTTTTTTAAAAAATTTATTTATATTTTATTGTGAAAATACTGTACAGAAGGGTTACAATTACATGGGCGAGATAATGATTACATTTCTTATCAAGCATTGTAGCCTCCACCTTTGTTTCCCCTTCCCATCCATTCCCAGCCTCTCCCCTCCCCCCACCTAATCCCACGCCCACCAAAGTTATAAAGTTCGTTTTCGACATGACAACTTGTTTTTCCCATTGCTGCAACGGGTCCACATGTATCCTTATTTAAACAACTTGTTTTTCCCCTTCCCCTCCACAAATTATACCGACATCAAATACAGAGAAAGCAGGGGTTATACTATGGGGGAGGGACATACAAAGCAACAAAGAAATAATCTTATAAATGTGTTAGAAACAAATACATGAAAGAAAAAAATTAAATACATATCTTAGGGTTCATTTTCCTAACATCACCTTATCTGACCTTTTCTGCTTGACTCGAAAATACAATAGATATTGCAAATACGGGAAACCATGGGACCTATGTTTCTTTGGGCCTGGCTTCCTTCACTTAATATAATTTTTTCCAAGTATTTCCATTTCCTAACAAATGGGGCAATGTCATTCCTTCTGATGGAGGCATAGAATTCCATAGTGTATATATACCACATTTTCTTGATCCATTCATCTACTGAGGGGCATCTGGATTGGTTCCATATCATAGCTATAGTAAATAGTGCTGCAATAAACATAGTTGTGCTGGTAGCTTTAGTGTGGTCTTGTTTGTAAGTTTGTAAGTTTACACTCCCACCAACAATGAAGTAAGGAACCCTTCTGTCCACATCCCCTCCAGCATCTGTTGTTGTTAAGAGTTCTTGATTTTGCCATTTTAACTGTGGTGAGGTGGTATCTTAATGCTGTTTTGATTTGCATTTCTTTATTGCTAGGGACGTTGAGCATTTCTTCATGTGTCTATTGGCCATCGTTCTTCCTTCTAAAAGTTTCTCTTTAAGTCATTAGCACACTTATTTATTGGGCAGTTGTTTCTTTGAGGATTTTTTGTTGGGGGATTTAATTTTTTGAGTTCGAAATATATGAGACCCTTGTCCGTTGTATGGCTAGTGAAGATCTTCTTCCAATTCGTGGGCTTTCTATTGATCTTGCTAGCTATGTCCTTTGCCATGCAGAAGTTCTGCATCTTTATGCAATCCCATTTGTCCAACCTTTCTTTGATTTGTTGTTTCTGGGTCTCTATTCAGAAAATTTTGGCCTGCGCCAAGGAGACCTACGGTTTCTCCTATTCCATGCTGTAATGTTTTCAGAGTGTCTGCTTTGACTCCTAGGTCTTTGATCCATTTGGAGTTGATTCTGGTGCAGGGTGATATATAAGGATCTAGCTTTAGTTTTCTACAATTAGTTAACCAATTTTGCCAGCACCATTTACTGAAAAGGCTGTCTTTCTTACATTCTATTTTTTTAGCTCCCTTATTGAAGATTAGATGGCTATAGGTCTGTAGGTTCATTTCTGGGTTTTCAGTTCTATTCCACTGGTCCTGAAGTATGTTCTTGTGCCAGTTTTGATTACTGTTTTAATATTGCTTTATAGTAGAGTTTGAAATTTGGTATTGATATTCCTCCAGCAGTGTTTTTTTCTGTTGAGGATCGTTTTTGCTATACGTGGTCTTTCATTGTTCCATATGAATTTTTTGATTGCCTCTTCCTTTTCCTTGAAGAATGACATTGGAATTTTGATAGGTATTGTATTGAATTTGTGGTTACCCTTGGGAAATATTGCCATTTTTACGATGTTAATCTTTCTAATACAGGAGCATGGGCGTTTTTGCAATTTTCTAAGTTCTGTGTTGATTTCCTTTTTCAAGTTTTTAAAGTTTTCATCATAGAGGTCCTTCACTTCTTTGGTTAAGTTAATTCCTAGGTATTTTATTTTTTGTGGGGCTATTACAAATGGAGTTGCTTTCCTAAAATCAGCCACACTTTTCTCATTGTTGGCATACAGAAAAGCCATTGATTTTGGGGGGTTAAAAATATACCCTGCCACTTTGCCAAAGTTTTGAATCAGCTTGAGTAATTTGGGAGTGGAGTCTATGGGATTCTTTAAATACAACATCATGTCATCTGTAAAGATGGAGAGTTTTATTTCTTCTTTCCCTATTTGGATCCTCTTTATATTGCATCTTGTCTTATTGCTGTCGCTAGGCATTCTAATACTAGATTGAAGAAAAGTGCAGATTGGACATCCTTGTCTTGTTCATGAGTTAAGAGGAAATGGCTGTAGTTTTTCACCATTAATTATAAAGCTGGCTGTAGGTTTGTCATATATGGCCTTTATTGTATTGAGGAATGTTCCATGGATTCCTATTTTTTCCAAAACCTTCATCATAAAAAGGTGTTGGATCTTGTCGAATGTTTTTTTCTGCATCTATTGAGAAAACCATGTGGTTCTTATCCTTGCTCCTGTTGATGTAATGAATAATATTTATTGATTTGCATATATTAAACCAGCTTTCCATCCCTGAAATGATTCCTGTTTGATAATGGTGTATGATTTTTTGGATGAATTGTTGAAGTCGATTGGCCAAAATTTTGTTGAGAAGTTTTGCATCAATGTTCATCAAAGAAATGTGTCTATAGTTCTCTTTTTTGATGAGTCCGTGCCTGGTTTTTGGATGAGGATTATGATGGCTTCATAGAATGTGTTCGGTAGTGAGCTTTCTCTTTCAATTTCATTGAAGAGTTGGAGGAGTATTGGTGTGAGCTCTTCTTTGAAGGCCTTGTAAAATTCCGCTGTAAAACCATCTGGTCCTGGACTTTTCTTAGCTGGGAGGTCTCTTATTGCTGTTTCTATTTCAATGCTTGATATGGGCCTGTTAAGCTGGTTTAACTCATCTTGGTTTAGTTTTGGCATGTCAATATTTGCTAGGAAAAGGTCCATTTC
Organism: Dipodomys merriami; assembly: GCF_024711535.1. NCBI lineage: Eukaryota > Metazoa > Chordata > Mammalia > Rodentia > Heteromyidae > Dipodomys > Dipodomys merriami. The sequence goes on along the minus strand of NW_027202272.1, from coordinate 327,367 downwards.
TGTCAAGTTCTCAAACTTATTAGCATAAAGTTTGAGAAGTATTCCCTTATAATGTTCTGAATCTTGGTTGTTTCCGTGGTGATGTTTCCATTCTCATTTCTGAGTTTATTTATTTGGGTGTGTTCTCTTCTTTTTCTGATAAGATTTGCTAAGTGTCTGTCAATTTTGTTAATTATTTCGAAGAAACATCTGTTTGTTTTGTTGATTCTTTCTATAGTTTTTTGGATTCTAATTCATTTAATTCTGATTAATTTTAATTATTTATTTCCATCTACTTGATTGGGATTTTTCTTGCTACTCATTTTCAAGGAGGTTCAGATGTCTCATTAAATTGGTGGTTTCAGATCTCTCCAATTTGTTGATGTAGGAACTGAGAGCTATAAACATGCCTCTGTGTACTACCTTTGCTGTGTCCCAGAGGAGAGATAATCTCTCGGCTAATTTTTGTTGAATAGCATGAACATTTGAATTTAATTTCTAAACTCTTCCATGACCCACTTGTGATTCAGCAGTGTGTTGTTCAGCCTACATGTGCTACCGGACTTTCTTTGGTGGCTTTTGATATTGAGTTCTAATTCTATTCCCTTGTGGTCAGAGAGAATGCAAGGTATAACTTCAGTTTCTGAATTTGGACAGGTTTGCTTTGTGGCTTAAAATATGGTCTATTTTAGAAAATATTCCATGTGCTGTTGAGAAAACGTGTATTCTGATGCTGTTGGGTGAAATATTCGGTAGATGTCTGTTAAATCTCGTTGATCTATGCAGTTGTTTAGATCTGCAGTTTCTCTGTTGAATTTTTGCCTAGTAATCTATCTAGTGGGGAGAGTGGGGTGTTTAAATCCCGAACAATTAATGTCTTTGGATCTATGTGGGATTTGAGGGAAAGTAGGGTTTCTTGAATAAATTTGGGTGCTCTTATGTTTGGGGAATAAATATTTAGAATTGTGATATCCTCTTGAAGGAAATATCTCTTAATTAGTATGTAGTGGCCTTCTTTATCTCTTCTCACAAATTTGAATTTAAAGTCTATTTTATCTGATATTTGAATTGCAATTCCCGACTGTTTGTGGGGGCTGTTTGCTTGGTAGATTTTGTTCGAGCCTTTAACATTGAAAGTGTGTTTGTTTTTATGGGCAAGAGGTGACTCTTGAAGGCAGCAGATAGAAGGATCTTGCTTTTCAATCCAACTAGACAGTCTATATCGCTTAATTGGAGAATTAAGTCCATTAATATTGAGAGATAGGACTGAGAGGTGTTCGGGAGTTCTTGACATGTTATCCACCTTTTTGGGGGCTGCGAAAACTGGGTTCTTCCCGTGGTTCTTGGATTCTCAGTTTGGGTGCAGTTTCTTGGCCTTTATTGTGCTCCTATTGGTTTTCTATGTGTAGGACATCTTTAAGAAACTTTTGTAGGGCTGGTTTGGTGGAGATTTATTGTGTCTATTTTTCTTTGCTATGGAAGGTTTTTATTTGGCCTTCAGTTATGAAGGAGAGTTTAGCTGGGTACAGTATTCTTGGTTGATAGTTGTTTGTTTTTAGGGCATGGCATACATCATTCCAGGCTCTTCTTGCTTTGATTGGCTCTGCTGAGAAATCTGAGGTGATTCTAATTGGTTTTCCTTTAGAGGAGATTAATCTTTTCTCCTTGACAGCTTTAAGGATCTTTTCCTTGGTCTGAATTGATCTTTTTGGATTATAATATGACAGTGGAATATCCTATTCTGGTCTGGTCTATTTGGAGTTCTAAAAGCTTCCTGTATCCGAATAGGCCTATCTCTTTGCATGTTTGGATCCTGTTAAACAAATTTCCTAGACCCTTAACTTCTGTTTCTAGGTGCTCTTCTACATCCATTATCCTTAGATTAGGCCTTCTGATGGTGTTTTCCAAGTGTTGGATAGATGTATCATATTTCTTGGGCTTGTCTTCGATGGTTGTACATTCTTTCTCTATAATATCTTGGCTGTTTTCAATCCCCGAGTTTGGATCTTCTACATGTTCTAACCTGCTGTCAAGACTTTCTACTTTGTTTTTTATTTCTTTTCCTTCTAATTTGTCAGCTGTGATATCTTCAAATTTTTTGTTGAAGCTTTGTTTTAGATCTTGTATGAACTTCTTTACTTCCTTAATTTGGTGTTCAGTGTTTATTCTCAAATCACTTACTTGATTGGCTATGGTTTCCTTGGACTCCCATTCAATCTGTTCGATTCCATTCAGCATTCCCTTTGTGGTCCCTGACTTCCTTCAGCTCTTTATTAATGGATTCCATAAGTGCCTTTAGTGATCTTTGTGTATTCTCATCCTGCTCTCTCAATTCCTGTATTACTCTTTGCTTAGCTTCCTCATGTTCATGCCATTCCTGTAGTTCTCTTTCAGTGTTCTCAGCCTGAACACACCATTCCTGCCTTTCTCTTTGAGTATTCTCAAGCTGCTCATGCAAATCCTGTATCAGTTTCTTAGTAGCTTCCTCACGTTCATGATATTCCTGTATAAACCTTTGGATTGCCTCCTCTCTCTCCCTATCACACTCATACAGAGTCCTTTTTAGGGTTTCAATCTTTTCCTGCATTGACGTGTTTTTGCCTCCATTGACCTTTTATTTGCCTCCACTCTCTCCTTATCACGCTCATACAGAATCCTTTGTATGTTTGACAGCAGTGTTTGTAGAGCTATTTGGGAACTCTCCTCTGGATTATTCATTATCTGTTCTGTCCCCTGATTATCATGAGTGGGAGTTGAGATACCCGGATTTGCAATTTTTCTTGTGTTTTACCGGCTTACTCTGCCCATTTGGGATGAAAATAACACCAGTTTTGTTCTAGAACACTAACTTAAGGCCAGCATCAACCAAAGTCTGTAGTTGCACAGTCAATAGACTGCAGATACAATCTAGTTCAACAGATACATCTATTCAACATCAAACAACTATATATTAATGGGCTACGAACCACAAAGAAGAATTTGCTAAATTAGAAATTATTAGGTTTAGGGAGAGATGTGGGTAAAAAATAGGAATAGAGTGATGTGGGAAGGAACAGGGAGAGTTAACTTAACTAAATCCTAATCTCAAAGCAGGAAATTGGTTGGATAGGATGAAAGTAGAGAGAGAATAAAAAGAAGATAGAGTAAGGGAAAAAAAAGAGACCAGAAAAAATAGAAAAGTAAAAATTAAAAATATTATGCACATCCAAAAACAAAATATTCGGAGAAGAACGTGGTAATACTGAGAGAAGGGGATAGATATAAAGGAGATGTGAAAAACAAAATAAAAATACTTAAAATACTATATAGATATAAAGAGGTAGTACTGCTATTAAGGAATTTAAGTCTAAGAGGTTTTGAATTGAGTAATAAATTTGTGGATTAAGTGTGTACACAGTGGGGGATAAGGTCTAATAATCAACTACGGGTTTATCTGAGGATGTGCAGAACAACAATTAAGTCACATAAAGAAGAACAAAAGAGAAGAAAAAGTGAAAAGGATAAGAAAGAAAGAAAAAAAGATCAGAAGTTCAGTAGAGCTAAACAAAATAACAAAAACAATTTAAAAAAAAGAAAGAAAAAGAAAGAAAAATGCACACACACATATACCCCTAAAATAAAAATTATAAGAGGGAAAAATTTACTAGAAAACAATTTTTTGCAAAAAAGGTAAAAATTAAAACTTAAAAGTTTTAGAAATTTTTTTTATATAAGTTACCAAAAAAAGTTGTTTGATTTTTTTAGGAGGGGTGGGAAAAATCCTGTATCTCCCTGTGTCCATAACCAGCCTCTTGTTGGAGTCTCTGGTCTGCTTGTGGTGTTTGATTTTCCTGTGGCTTGGTTGGTTTCTTAAGCCAGTTTTTTGAACAGGCAGAAAAATGCTCTGTTTTACCCAGGATTTTGTGATCCTCTTCCCAGCTCAGTTCAATGGGAGGGAGATCTGCTTAGAATATCACAAAAGAGGGAGATGGCTTTTTCCTCAATTTTGGAGATGCTGTGATGAGGCTAGGTTCTGGGTAGATTTGAGGCCTTTCAGCAAACAGTAGCTTTTCCCGGGGGCTACTTTGTGAGAAACTCACAAAGCCTAGCCTGGAGCCACTCTCAGGGTTTATGGTTACTGAATTTCAATTGATTTTCAAGGCTGCCAAAGGGAGGGGCAGCTTCTGTCTCTGATTACCCAGTGAAGAAAGACATTCCTGGGGCTGGCGCCTGAGCTAGGTGACGTTTCCCTGGGTGGAGCTGAGTCTGGCAGGTCAGTTTAGGTTCTTGTGACCTGCTAAATGACTCTAGTTTTCTTCCAAGGCCTGAGTTGGTGCTAGCATTTCCGCTGAGCTTTGTCAGTATCAAAAATGGAGATCTCTGGTACTGGGGGGCGGAGGGGAGGAGTGGCCTTCCCTCCTCTTCTCCCTCATGAGAAGCCTTTTCTTGAGGACAGGCAAGTTGTGGGTTAAAATTGTAAGGGGGAGGCTAGAAATGTGTCTTAGTGGTAAAGAGATCACTCAACATGCATGAATACCAGGGTTTGAATTCTCAGCGCCACATACTAAGAAAAAGCCAGACACAGTGGAGTGGCTAAAATCATAGAGTGCTAGCCTTGAGAAAAACTTTGCTCAGGACTGTCAAAAGCAATAGTCCAGATGCTGGTGGCTCACACCTGGAAAACTACCTTCTCATGAGGCTGAGATTTGAAGACCACAGTTCAAAGACAGCTTGGTAAGAGAAGCCTTTTAGACTCTTATCTCCAATGAACCACTAAACAATCCCATGTGGAGCTGTGGCTCAAGTGGTAGAGAGTTAGCCTTGACTGAATTGCTCAGGGACAGTGCCCAAGGTTGATACAAGACACACAACTGGAAAAAAATTGAGGGTTAATCAAAGTACTTTTCCTATTTGCTAATTACGAGAACATTCTCTGGAAAATCAACGCTGATATACACCAGAATAGGAGTCAGACCTCCAGGCTTAAGTGTAGCAGGTCCACATGCGCAATCTCACAGACTCTAGCCTTGTAACCTGTGTCCACAGGGTTCTGAAAAGTCCAATGTTGAAAGGCTTAATATGCTCCTCAAGCCCTTTCTGATAAGCAGTTGAGTGGTATTGTCAATGTTATTACATATTTGAACCAAGCAGAGCACCAGTAGCTCTTGCTCATCACCCTAGCTCAGGAGGCTGAGGTCTCAGGATCACATTGAAACCAGCCAGGGCAGGAAAGTCTATGTCACTCTGACTTCCACGTCTTCAAGATCAGATGTTCAAGAGCTTCTTGTTTTTCCCTTGGTGATGAGAAGTTACTCTAAATGTTCTTAGTGTTCTTGACCCATTGCGCCATCCTGGGTTCAAATGAAGTTCTCAGTATCCAAGCTCTGGCACAGTTAGCAGGAAGAACTCCAGTGTAACACTGTATTTGAAGGACAGAAAACAGTTTCAAAAGCCAGGCTAGGTGAAGAGAGCAAGGAGGCAGAATATAGAAACTCAACAGGGAATTGAGCTACAAAACCAATTCATTCATTCCAGGCACAGCCAGCAATGGGGGAAACCTGAAATATTTGTTACAGTTACACCAGGGTCAGGCTTTTCTCAGCTTCCTCAAACAATGACTAACCTTCCTCGCTCAGGTAAAGAGAGCCTCAGGCTATCTTTAGATTACCAATAGAGAGCCAGTTTAGTGAGGGAGAGGGGAGGAACAAAGTAGAAAAGCGCTGCTCTCTGGTCTTAGGGAGTGGGATTTTTAGTCTCCATCTATCAGATTTGAAGGCGCTTCTTCTACCTCTGCCAGTCTTTTCTCCTTCCTTCATTCTCCACATCATTAATTCTAATCCCCAGTCCAAGGTGAGGCAGGGTCATTTCTCTTTTGTCTCCAAGCAGCTGAGTTAGAACCTGGCTCTGCCCTCTTGACTCTGGAGCCTTCGGCTGCCTGAGGAATGGGAAAGAAACATTATTTCTGCTCTGTGGTTGCGTGAAGGTGATGCTGGTGTGCTGGCATACTGCAGAAGCATCATGACTGGGAATTGTTCCCTTCTTTCCTCCTGAAGACCAAGACCAGAGTCATCTATCATTTTTCTATCTATCTATCTATCTATCTATCTATCTATCTATCTATCTATCTATCTATCTATCTATCTATCTATCTATTGATCTTTCTTTCTTTCCTTCTTCTTTCTTTCCTTCTTTCTTTCTTTCTTTTTCTTTCTTTCTTTCTTTCTTTCTTTCTTTCTTTCTTTCTTTCTTTCTTTCTTTCTTTCTTTCTTTCTTTCTTTCTTTCTTTCTTTCTTGCTTTCTTGCTTCTTGCTTTCTTGCTTGCTTGCTTGCTTGCTTGCTTGCTTTCTTGCTTGCTTGCTTGCTTGCTTTCTTGCTTGCTTGCTTGCTTGCTTTCTTGATTTTTCTTTTTTCTTCCTTCCTTCCTTCCTTCCTTCCTTCCTTCCTTCCTTCCTTCCTTCCATTCTTTCTTTCTTTTCTTTTTTTTTTCTTTCTTTCTTTCTTTCTTTCTTTCTTTCTTTCTTTCTTTCTTTCTTTCTTGCTTTCTTGCTTTCTTGCTTTCTTTCTTTCTTTCTTTCTTTCTTGCTTTCTTGCTTTCTTGCTTGCTTGCTTGCTTGCTTGCTTGCTTGGTTGCTTGCTTGCTTTCTTGATTTTTCTTTTTTCTTCCTTCCTTCCTTCCTTCCTTCTTTCCTTCCTTCCTTCCTTCCATTCTTTCTTTCTTTTCTTTTTCTTTCTTTCTTTCTTTCTTTCTTTCTTTCTTTCTTTCTTTCTTTCTTTCTTTCTTTCTTTCTTTCTTTCTTTCTTTCTTCTTTCCTTCCTTCCTTCCTTCCTTTCTTTGTTTCTTTCTTCCTTCCTTCCTTCCTTCCTTCCTTCCTTCCTTCCTTCCTTCCTTCCTTCCTTCCTTTCTTTCTTTCTTTCTTTCTTTCTTTCTTTCTTTCTTTCTTTCTTTCTTTCTTTCTTTCTTTCTTTCTTTCTTTCTTTCTTTCTTTCTTTCTTTCTTCTTCCTGTCTTTCCTTCTTTCTATGTATCTATCTATCTATGTACAAACGTACCTACTTGCCTACCTACCTACCTACCTACCTAACTACATACATAGTTATCTCTTTGACATTTCTTATACTGAACTCAAGGCCTGTTCACTGTCTCTAGCATTCTGCTACTTATGCTACAGCACCAATTCTACATTTTTCTCTGTATGTGTTACGGAGGAATGGAACCCAGGGCCTCTTGCATGCTAGGCAAGCACTCTCCCACTAATCCACATTCCCAGCCCCCTCATCTTTTTTCTTAATGGTAGTTTTTACATATATATGCTACCATTTTGCATCCCCAAGTATAATTTTCTGAATACCGCTTATTTCTATGAACTCTGATCTTCTCCTCCTCTGCATGATTTGTGACTATTTCTGCATTGGCCTCTTAATAAAATGCAAATAAAGGCTGCTAATACCTTCACTGTGCATTATATAAGGAAACAGGCCTAGAACCTTGGAAGAGAAAAGCAATGGGGATGAAATGAAGAGAATGATGTAGTATGTACAATGAGCATATCTAAAACATAAATCAGTAAATAAAAGCAGAAGTTTTTCATACAGCCTCTTTGCACTTAGGGTAGTAATATGCACATGTAAGTAAGTAGGACACTGATACATAAACTTGGCCTTCTCTTTTTGAATTTTCTTTTGTGGCCATCCCATTGCTTAAACTGAGGACATGATGCATTCCTCAGCTGTTTTTCACAAGGCTGAGTTTCTACCACTGGCACAGCTCCACTTCCAGCCATCTGGTTGTTCAATGGACATAAGCGCCTCCTAGGCTTTCCTGCCTGGTCTGGCCTGTATGTCCTGCTTGGCTTTCTCTCTCAAAGCTGGAGCTCTACCCTCTAGGCCACTGCTCCACTTCTGGTTTTCTGGTGGTTTATTGGAGACAATAAACCTTTCCTGCTAGGGCTGGCTTTGAATGGAGATCTCCTGAGGAGGCTTCAAGTGGATTTCCTCAGGGATTCACCTAGAAGCCACTCCACCCAAACCTTTAGTCTAAATCTCAAGAGGTACTAGAGAAAAACGGAAACAGGAACATGCTTCTAGTGTGTCCCAGATAATTAAGGTTGGAGATACAAAACACTCATAATTATTAGATCATTTTATAGGCAAATGGAGCAATGCAGACTGTATGAGGATCACTCTAGCCTTCGGTCCTCGTATCCTGAGACAATAAATTCACTGCAGCTGAATGCTAAGTGACAGAACTGACATGTCCTGTTGACATTTGCTCCTAAATCCTGTAACACTCATTTCTCACTTTTGGCTTCAACCCTGTGACCAGAGGGTAAGATGAAGAGAGAAAATACTCTCAGAGAAAGCAGGTATAAAGAACATTGGGTAGTTTACTTATAAGTCCCAACCATAGGAATGACCCTATGAAGAAGTCAGTCTAGAATATAAAACAATGAAGAAAAGAACGAAGGTGAAAGTTCCTGCGGAATGTAATCCCTGCTCTCAGGAGGCTGAGATGTAGAGAATTGGAGTTTGAAACCAGCCAGTGGAAGAAAGTCTTTGACAATGTTATTTATAAGAGGTCACAGAAAAACCCAAAAGTGGGGCTGTGACTCAAGCTTAATGCAGTACCCTTGAGCAAAAGGAGCTCTTGGACCAGGCCTAGGCTCATAGTTCAACCCCAGGACATACCCCCTCAAAAGAAAAACCTGTATTTCAATTTCTTTGAGTATGTATGGATGTATTCCTCTAGGTATAACTCCTGAGTAGCTATGATGAATGGCACCAAGCAAGGAAAATTGTATTCAATACAATGAGTTCATAACACAGAGATTGCTTTTATGATATTGCATATTCCAGGGCTCCCTTCACTGTTCACATTGTAACCTAAGGGTTTCTCTTCATCACAAGCCTGCTGGAGGAAGACTCTCTCATGGTCTAGACAGGCACACAAAAGCCCTCACTCCTGTACAGCTGTGTACCAAATAGCACCATCTGGGCCAATTAATGAGAATGTGTGCGCGGGCTCTGAAAGTCAGGAGAAAAAGGCCTGTTTTTAGCTATCTCTCTTCCCAGTGCTCTGCTTTAACAGGAGACCTTCAGTTTTGCCACCTCCCATGGCAGGCCAAGTTCTGTGCTCTTATCCTGCCTTTATGAGACTATATTCCGGTGTTCAGATACAGTGCTCAATATAATTCAGGAGTCCTTCAGGCAGACAACTAGGGCACTGAGCATAATGAAACGTTTCAGTGCCAGCAATGATGGGCCTATAAAGCCACTCCTAGGTTTCCAGAAGCTTGGGAAATCCAAGCAAATGTTGAACATCACAAAGCTTCCTGTCATCTAGTACTGGTGAAGCTCATCAGGTTTTGAAACCTTTTACCTCTCCTAGTTGGGCACTGGGTGACTAGGTTTTGGGGTTGAACATAGGGCCTGGGTGCTGATTATGAGCTCAGAGCGAAAGTCTAGTGCTTTACCACTTTGTCAAGCTTCACTTCCGCTTGATCTCTGTGTGTGAGTGTGTGTATGTGCATACACTAGTCCTGGAGCTTGAACTCAAGACATGAGCACTGTACCTAGTTTCTCTTGTACAAGGTTTGCCCTCTTCTACTTGAACCACAGAGCCCCTTCAGGCTTTTTCCTAGTGATGTGGTTCTGAGAAATCAAGCCCAGGGTTTCAAATATGCAAAGCACTCTACCCCTAAGGTACATTCCCAGTCCTCTACTTCAAGTTTGTTAGTTTGTTTCTGTCTTTTTTGTTGTTGTTGTCATCGTAGGAGTGGAAATCTGGGCCTGGGTGATGTCCCTGAGCTCTTCAGCTCAAATCTTGTGTTCTCCCACTTGAGCCATAGAGCAACTTCCGGTTTTCTGGTGGTTCATTGGAGCTGTCTCAAGGTCTTTCCTGCCGAGGCTAGCTTTGAACCATAATCCTCAGATCTCATCCTCCTGAGTAGCTAGAGTGACTGGCATGAGCCACAAGCACCCAGCTTCCACTTTAGGTTTCTTAGTGGTGAGTTGCAGATAATAGTCTCATGGTACCTTTTGTGTCAGGGATAGTTTGGAACCCAGATCTCAGCTACTTGAGAAGATAGGATGACAGACCTCAGTTATAGAAGCCTAAGCCATGGCACTCTGCTGCAAGGGGGTCCTTGGCTCCGTGTGGAGGATTGTTAGCCATGAGCCCAAGAGGTATGGGTCAGTGCCTAGGCCCCGAGTTCAACGTTCATGACTTAGAAAAACAAGACAAATCATTTATCTCCTGTAGACAACTCACTAGTCTTCAGTAATACATAATTTTGTCCCTGCCATTGGGACAGATCTAAGCCTCAATATTCTTTTCTGCATACTCATGACAGTTGTGGAGTTCTTACAAGGACAAGATGAAAGAATGCACCCTTTGAAGAACAAAATACATAAATCTTTTTTTTTTGTCGGTCATGGGGCTTGAAATCTGGGCCTGCACTCTGTCCTTCAGCTCTTCAGCTCAAGGCTAGTGCTCTACCACTTGAGTACAGTGAAACTTCCAGTTGTCTGGTGGTTAATTGGAGATCAGAGTTTCAGCGACTTTCCTGCCAGGGCTGGCTTTGAACCACTATCCTCAAATCTCAGCCTCCAGAGTAGTTAGGATTACAGGCGTGAACCACTGGTGCCCAGCTCCAAATAACCCTCTTTACAGGACTCAGCACACAGCATCTTGTGAAAGACTCAGCACCCAGCACCAAATGCAGGACTCAGCCTACTGCACCTGTGAAGAACTCAGCACATAGCATCCTGTGCAGGACTCAGCACACAGCACCCGGTGAGGGCCCCAGCACCCCAGGAAGGACTCATCATGTAGATGTATCCCACAAGCTGTCATTAGTATTAGGGTGCTTTCATCAGTGTCACCATTCTTTCAGAAACACATTACAAACTGCACAAAGTTCACATCTAATGATTCAGAGGGGTATTTTTTTTGGGGGGGGGAGTCAGCCACAGCGATTTTACTAAAATGTTGCGGTACTGTCCTAAGACCTTTGCTCAAGACTAGAGATCTATCACTTTGATCCACAGCTCAGAGTTTCACAGACATCCTGCCAGGGCTGGATTTTAAACCCACCAGTGTCAGATCTCAGCCCTCGAGTATCTTGGATGACAGGAGTGAGCAAGCCAGCAGCATCTGGTTCTCTGGGGCTGAGTTGCAGTTGTATACCTCTGACTAAGTCAGGTTAGATGGCAGCTGTCAGCACCAGATTCCCGGCTTCCTCTGTGATGAGGTATTTGAAATCTTATCCTTATAGAGTTGCAGTCACAGCATTCAATCTTTTTTCATGCCCATTCTGGACCTTGAGTAAGAGTCTAGACACAGTCCCTTAGCGTTTATGCTCAAAGCTAATGCTCAACTGCTTGAGTGAGAGCACAACTTCTAGATTTTTATGTGCATGTGGTAGTGAGGAATCGAATTCAGGGCTTTGTATGTACTAGCCATCATTATACCACTGAGCCCTAAGAGTGACAATTGTATGAACAGATAAATGTGTAGATTCGCATATATGTATATGTATATACATATATATATATATATATATACCTATATATATGTAAAAACAAGAGAAAGGTGTCTGTATATTATGAAATTACATATATTATATTACAACCCATTATTGACATTCAAATTATTCCTTCCACTTTTAAGTATCATGGTTGAATACATAATAAAGTATTAATTGAAAATTCGTCAATGCAATAAAATTGATGTGTACAATTTTATAGTATACTCATACACTAACTACTAATTTGTTGCTTTTATAGAATTCCATTCGTGTGGATGTACATGAAAATGGGTTTCTTAGAATCTCCCGCCAGTACTTAGTGGCAGCCCTGTGATTCGACCTCCAGTCGTAAGTTTTGGTTTTGCTTATGGCTTACCTAATAGCCAGACAAACATCAGCATGCAATGTCATGAACACTTTCTGGGCTTTGTCATTTACACGCGGGATGGTCATAATGCAAAGGGAAAAAATGTAAAACCACCTTCTTGAATTTCTCCATTTTATCCTTTTCCTTTTTATTTTATTTCTTGCCAACCCCGAGATTTGAACTTGGGTCCTAGAATCCCAGGGCCATCTGTGGCAGAGATACCAAGACCTGAGCTCAAGCCTCGTGCTTGGCAAAAAATATAATAATAAAATAAAATAAGGCCATGGCTTGGAATTTGCACCATTTTTCTGGCAGACATGGGATTTGAACTCAGCATCTGGGGATCTCTGTGGCACTGTGGGTGAAGGAGAAGCTCACCGTCCTTGAAGACAAGAAATTCAGACCAGTTCCCAGGGCCTGAATTGAAGCCCCAGCACTGGAAAAATACACACATGAGTTTAGTGAGTTTGACGTTTATTACCCTTATTCAATTTCATTTATTACATCCTATTATTCAGGATATATTTGCATATGAATTATACATCATACTGAGACTCAGGACATTTTGTCAGGGAAAAAATGTGTCAAAAGTGGCTTCTTATTACATCAATAAATTTTTGGCAAAGCTGGGATTTCAACTCATGGCCTACAATGTCCAATCCATAAATGGGGTCAAACCCTTAGCACACCAACTTCTGGCAAACTGAGCTGCCAGAAAATTCTAATGACCTATTATCAAGCCACACTAGTGCCCAGTCTATATCTATATCTATATCTATCTATGTATCTATGTATCTATGTATCTATGTATCTATGTATCTATGTATCTATGTATCTATGTATCTATGTATCTATGTATCTATGTATCTATGTATCTATCTATCTATCTATCTATCTATCTATCTATCTATCTGTCTATCTGTCTATCTATATGTATATATGTGTGTGTGTGTGTAGATTGCTGTATATATATATATATATATATGTAGAGAGAGAGAATGTGACGATATGATTAAATTTTATATATATAGTTACCAATATTTAGTTATTAAGTTATGTCTCCATTTAATGAAGTATCATGGTTGAATACTTATAAAATCATTAACTAAAATTAATCAATATCTTTCCAATAGGGGAATCACAATGTGTTGCTAGAATGCAAACTATAAATCCAATGTTTGTTGTGTGGCTTTCTAAAATAGAATCATGAATTAACTGCAAATTTAATTACTTTTATAACATTCCATTAGCATTCACGTAAATAGGAATAAGTTTGTCAGGATCTCCCTCCATTTGTGTGTGGCAGTCCTGGGATTTGAACTCCAGGCCTGGAAAGTTTGCTTTGAATGCAAACCATTGGAATGACAGTGAAGATTTCAGACTGTCACAATTAAAAAAAGAAGAACAAGAAGAAAACAAAGCCAGGTGTCATTGGCTCCTGTATGTAATCCTAGCTCCTCAGGGGGCTGAGATGTAGAGATTGCCAATTTGAATTCAGCCATGGCAGGAAAGTCCACAACACTCTTATTTCTAAGAGATCACAGGAAAATATCCCCATGGGTTGGGTCTGTGGCTCAAGGGCAGAGTGCTACTCTTGAGAAAGAGGTGATCAGGGAGAGGGCCTAGGCTCATATTTCAACATGAGACCTGCCAAAGAAAAAAAGAAGGCAGTAACTCCATGTCTCTGTGTATTTATGGATGATGTATGGATGATGGGCATTCAGCAGGTTGCCCATGAACAGACGCCCAACCTGGGCAAGCTGGGACAAGCCCTCAGAAAGTACTAAGTCTGAGTCAGTAGCTTGAAGAAAGTATCCTTCTCTGCCATTTAATAACTGAAGCCCAGAAGGTTGGCCTTGGCTGGTGTATGCAATGGGTTCATTATGTTCGGGCTGAAGTGTCCCATTGGGATATTTAGCAGCCAGCCTCTGCCTCCTAGGAGATCACTGTTCCTAGGCTGTAGGAGTTGTGGAAGGTTCTGGCTCCATATTCCCTATCCCTTTTTAGGATGTGAGCCTAGATCTCTGGGGCCTGGTTGCTATCACTCATTCATCATTCCTCATTGCCAAGTCTTACACTGGTCCCAAATCCTGGCAAAGATATGAAATGGCCAGCGATTTCTGTGCTGAAAAGAGTAAGCCAGTAAATTCCACACTCATAGTTCCTGTTAGAAATAATCCTTGGGCTGTGAATGTGGCTAAGTGATAGAGTGCTTACCAAGCAAGCATGAAGCCCTGGGTTGGATTCCTCAGTACCACATAAAGAGAAAAATTCAAAAGTGTCACTGTGGCTTAAGTGACAGAATGTAGCCTTGAGCAAAAGCAGCTCAGGAACATGCCTAGACCCTGAGTCAGGCCATAACACTGGCAAAAAAAAAATGTGAGCTTGGTGAGACATACTCTTCTGGAATTCAGAAGAGGGCCGAGGTTATAGGTAAGAGGTAGAGGGCAGGTGCTGGTGGCTCACCCTGTAATAATAGCACTCAGGAAGTTGAGATCTGACGATTATAACTGCAAGCCTGTGCAGGCAGGAAAGTCTATATGAGACTCTTTTCTCCAATTAAGCACCAAAAAAACAAACCAGAGCTGTGGTACAAGTAGTAGAATGCTAGGCTTGAGCATAAAAACTCAGGGATAAAATCCAGGCCATGAATTCAAACCCCAGGCCTGACACACACACACACACACACACACACACACACACACACACACACACACACACACACACACACACACACACACACACAAAGATAGAGCATTTGACAGTCAGCCTGCCCAAGTTCGATCTCTAGCAACTCAGTATTAAAAAAAAAGTGAGAGAAGGGAAGGAAAGGCTTGCTCCAGGAGGTGATATGACCAGTGCCAAAATTCCACAGGTGTTCTAAGATGTGGAACAGGACATAGGGCCTCGGGCAGAAGGTACACAGCATGCACAAAGGTCCTGAGGGGTGGTGTCGAGAAAGTGGTGTGGGTGGAATGAAGGTTCTGTGGCCTCAGACAAGTCTGGCAGAACACTGAAGGCTGGGTCAAGTTTTGTACTTGAGTCACAGGTAGGGCAGAGGGTGGGTTCCCAGAATGGGGCTCAGGGGAAGATTAGCTTGACTTTTTACCAAAGACCCAAGCCAATTTTGTGCCTGGAAGCCTATTTTTCACAGATCCTGACCCTCAGACCCCTTTGCCTGGAGGAGTCAGAGCAAATGCAGGGAAGAGTGCTTGCTTAAGAAAAACTTCAACCCAATGCCTCCAGTGGCTCAAACCCTGTAAATCCTAGTTATTAAGAAGTCTGTGATCAGAGATTGTTGGTCAAAGCCAGCTCAGCGGAGGAAAGTTAGTGACACTCTTCTGGTCAATGAACTACCAAAATCCAGAAATGGAGCTGTGGCTCAAGTGGTAGAGTATGAGACTTGAGGGAAAAAGTTAAGAGATCAGAGCCCAGACACTGAGTTCAAGACCCAGTACTGGCAAAGAAAAAAAATAAAGTTTTCAGGAGATCCCAGTCCACAGTGGAGAAAGGCCATTATCAGCTGGGCACTGGTGTCTCATGCCTGTCATCCTAGCTACTCAAGCCTGAGACCTGAGCATCAATCAAAATGAAAAGCTAGCCTGGGCAGTCTCTTATGTCCAATGAATCACTAAAAAGCTGGGAAGCAGAGCTACTGTAGTTCAAGTGGTACAGCACCAACCTTGTGAAAATAAGCTAAAGGATAGTACCTGTGGTATGAGTTCAAGTCCCGGTAAACACACACAAACACACACACACACACACACACACACACACACACACACACACACACACACACACACACACACTAGCATCCTTAACAGGTGCCCGTGGCTTATACCAGCAACCCTAGCTACTCAAAAGTCTGAGATCTTAGGATGCCAGCTTGAAACCAGAACAGGCAGGAAAGTCCATGAGATTCTTATCTCCACTAAACTACTAAAAAAATGATGAAAGTTGAGCTCTGGTTCAAGTGGTAGAATGTTAGCTTTGAGCAAAGTAAGCTCAGGGATATTGCCTAGGTGCTGAGTTCCAGGTCTAAGATTTTTTAAAAGACATCCTTTGCCACCCCCAAAGGCCATAAATCCTGATTTTGGTCATCCTAGACTCCACTTCCACTCCTGCCACTTCCACACTACTGCCACTAGCGGCTGGTGTATGGCCAACACTGGGTTAAGAAGTGAAAGTACACAAGGGAGTGCATAGCCAGGTCAACACTAATACCCCAAAACAATGAGGTATTGGCCATACCAGTCTCTCATTCCCCCAGTTCCCTGGCGCTGGAATCTAGTCTGTGCTGTAGGGAGCCTGGGCGAGACTCCGCCCACTCCCTTGCAGCTTTGAGGTAACCACCCCATATTAGACGGTGCTTGGCGGGACGCCTGGGCTTTGCGCGTGCGCGAGCCAGGTAGAGTCCCCAGCCAATCCCATGACACCTGGTGATGGTGAAAGGCAGGCGACCAACAATAGACCGACCCGCGTTCCTATTTCCCTATATAAGCGGCTATGTTTCGGGTGCACGCTCTCTCGCGCCCAAGCTCTCCCATCAACTAAAAGGCTCTCCAATAAAGCGTGATCTGAGAAGACTTCTGGTGTGGTGGTCGTTCTTTCTCGCTGGTCGAGTAGACGGTCGCTACACTGTGCCTCTGTATTCTGAGCACCTGGAATTGTCTAGAAGGACCTGAGAGGCCAGAAGATAGACTGTCCTGTGATAAAGTACATTTACATTTCCTAGAAACTGACCTATACTTCCAAGCCACCTTGCCCTCACCTCCCATGTAGCACTAGATCTTCCTTGCTTGGGCAGTCTTCAGTCAGCTGTCAAGTTTGAGTTGGCCCATTCCCCACTCCACTGCCCGCCTGATGAGAGGAATATGAAGTCAGAGGCCCAGTTGAGGAAAAGGATAGGACATCACATGACTGAGGCCCTCCCTTTCCAGCAGAGGAGACCCTATGCCAGCTGGCATCACTGACCCAGAATCCACTGAAGGTGACCAAATATTGGGACAGCTAGACTTGTGCGCCAGAGAAAAGTTGGATCACAGGCCTGTGGCAATTTAGGACTCATTGTAGACCCTAATAGGGGGCTAAAGCAAGGTCGGTGTGAAGGAGAGGCACCATCTGAGATCAGAAAGAGGCAGACCAGCAACCAGGAAAGGGACAGAAAAAGACGAGGGAAAATTACACACACACACACACACACACACACACACACACACACACACACACACACACACCCCAATATTCCAAGCCCTTAGAAGTTCCTGAGAACAAAACCATGAACTCCTTCTATTAGGATCACATCCAACCCATGAGAAGATGGCACTATCATACTCAGACTAAATGTAGACACATCATTGAGCCTCTCATATCTGGAATGTCTCAGAACCCAGCATGGAATTTCCTACCGTACACACTGCATTGTCGAAAACTCAGCCAACTCCTTTTTTTAATGTTGGTCATGGGGTTTGAACTCTGGGTCAGGGCGCTGTCCTCCAGCTCTTCAGCAGAAGATGAGCACTCTATATTTTGAGCCACAGTGACGTTTCCTGTTTTCTGGTGGCTCATTGGATATCAAGACCCACAGACTTTCCTGCCCAAGCTACTTTGAACCATGATCTTTACATTTCAGATTTATGAGTAACTAGGATAACAGTTGTGAGCCACCAGAGGTGCCAGACATCATCCATCTTCATATACCCAGAGAAAACCCATTTCATCAGACCACAAACTTTCTTGCAACCCTTTACTTCAGAATTTGACACCCAGCATCCAAATCCATCCTTCATTAGGGAGAATACAGACACAACAATCCCACCCCTGCACCCATTTGCCCACTCTCTGCCTGCCATAGGCCTCGAACACTTGAGTTCTTGGTAAGACACCATCCATTCTACTGTGGCTTCAAACAGGTGCAAACTTGGGGAGTTCTTAGAATGTCTGTAAAGTGAGGCCAGCACCTGGTCTCTCAATCACAGCACCCTCCCACACACACCTCCACATCTTTGCAGCGAAGATGTTTTACTTTCTTTCATTTTTTCGATTGTGAGCTTGAATGCTGGGCCTGGGTGCTCTCCCAGAGCTCTTCAGCTCAAGGCAAGCACTCTACTATTTAAGCCACAGCACTCCTTCCAGTTTTCTGGTGGTTTGTTGGAGATGAGAGTCTCAGGGTCTTTCCTGCCCAGTCCTCTTATCTCACTTCCTGAGTACCTGGGATGACAGCCATGAGCTACTGGCACCCAGCAAAACATACTTTTCAATGCCTGTCATCCTATCTTCTCAGGAGACTGAGATCTGAGGACTGCAGTTGGATGCCACCCTTGGCAGCAAAGTGCATGAGAACTCTTTATCTCCAATTAAACACCCAAAAACCTGGAAGTGGAGCTGTGGCTCAAGCAGTAGAGGGCTCGCCTTGAGCTGAAGAGCTGAGGGATAGCGCCCAAGCCCAGAGTTCAAGCCCCATGACTGACCAAAAAAAAATTCAGTTTTCACTAAAAAGTAGGAGCAAAAATGAGAGATTGAATAGTAACTAGAGCATTATCATTATATTTATTTCTCAGTGATCATTCTTGTAATGATTAATGAGAGTTTTCAAGCCAGGTTTAGCTTAAGAGTTAGTGTTAAGTAATGGATTAGATGGCAAGTAAATTTGAAATTGTTTTAGGGTACAGGGATTCAGGGAAAGGTAGGATCATTGGAAACTACAGTATTTTTCCTGATAAGTGAATTTGAGGACAAATAATATAATACTTCATGTTAGGGAAAAAGATAACTTCAGAGGTAGAGTCAAAAAATTTGTGGGAATTAGGGCAAATTGAAATGCATTTCCAGAGTGCAAATTGGAGTATCCATTAGAATGATTAAAAACTAGAGTTTTTTTCTTAAACATTAGAATTGGACTATCATTAGAGTGAAAGTTAGGTTTCAGTTCCAGATGAAGTTAGAGTTAGCCTTAGGGAAATGGAAAGTTTAGGGCCAAACTGAAAGTAAATCTTCAAATAACAAGTCTAGTTAGAATTCAGATGAATGTGAAATAAGAAAGTGCTAATAATATTAAGATTAGGGTATGATTAGTGTGAGGGTTAGTCTCAATATTCCAGTTAGGTTTTGGGTTACAAAAATGGCAAGATACTGAGTAAAACTACAAACTATTTTTAGAAAGATGAGTTGAATCAAAGTTAGGATGAATAAAAACTAATGTATTTGTATGGCTTTTAGAATCCAAAGGCTATTAGTTCTAGGGTTAGGGTTACTGTTCTAGTTCAGGTTAGACTTAGGCTTAGGGAAGGGTAAGCTTTACAGTAAAACCGAGTTTCTGCTAACATTTTCAAGTATAATAAGTTTGAAATTTAACAAAAACTACAGAGTTTTCCCAAGTTTCCTATTCAAGGTTGAATAGGGTTAAATTTAGAGTTAGGTTTCTAGTAAGGTTTATATATAGTTAGGGTTAGATACTATAGTAGATTTTAAATAAACCTGCAACTTCTTTTTGGATATATAGGAGTTCAGTAAACGTTAAGATCAGTGGAAACTGAGATAGTTTTCATGATATGAAGATTTGAGGTTAATGATTCATAACAGGGAACGATTTCATAGTCCAAGTCATGGAATCTAGTATTTGGAGCAAACTGCAAATCATTTCAAAGGCAATGAGTATCTGTTAGAATGTGTCTAAACACGAGGATTTTCCATTAATTTTAGGATTGGGTTACTATTATCATCAAGATTACTCTTAGGGTTCTGTCCAAAATTAGAGTTAGAATTAGGGAAATGGAAAGTTGAGAAATTGAGTGACTTACTTTGTTTGTGATGTATATGCACTATTCTAAGGCTTGAACTCAAGGATTGAGTTCTGCCCCTGAGCTTTTTGCTGTAGGCTAGAATTCTACCACTTGAGCCATGAGTCCACTTCCAGCTTTCTTTGACAGTGAATTGGAGATGAGGGTCTCACAGATGTTCCTATCTAAGCTGACATTGAACTGAGATCCCCAGATCTCTGCTTTCTGATTTAAAGTAGGATTAATGCATGAGCTACTAGTGCCCTGGAAAGTGCCTCAATTATACTGATTGTTTTTAATTTTGTTCGATATTGAGACTTGAATTCATTATCTTACAGCTTTGCTCACTAAGTAGCACTCGGCCACTTGAGCAATGTCTTCACAAATGATTATTTTAAATAGCTGGAAATCATTAAATTTTCTTCAAATGATATGTATCATTAGTGTTGTTCTAAAACTTATCCTAACCAAAAAAGATTTATTGACCCTAGAGATTATCTGAGCAGATTCTCATGTTTTGCTTCTAATTGCATAACATTTTAGGGACATGATTTTTTAATTATTATTTTGAGTAGCAAAGCAGTTATCATTTAACAAAGCAGTTTATGCGTACAATACACGTTGATCAATGCCAACCCTTTCAACATTCTCATCCATCCCTCCAACCCTCCCCTATACAGCTCTTCCTTCACTCTGCTTAATTTTATAGGATATTTACTGTATTCCTCTCTGCATTTTACACCTTTTCTCCTATTCAATCTTCTGCCTTTTCCCACTTCACTCCTCTTTTGACTACCCACTTCCATATAATCCAGCAACTCTACTCCTGGGCATTTACCGGAAAGAATACAAACCAGGATATAGTAACGGTTTCAGCACAACCATGCTTGCTGAATCAGCCCAGATACTTCTCAAAAGAGAAATGAATCAAGTAAATGTAACAAACACACACACACACACACACACACACACACACACACACACACACACACACACACACACACACACACACACACACTGGAAATTCTTCTTACTCATCAGAATGAATATTGTACCATTTGTATCTCTCATTTATCATTTCATCTGCCTGGTATCTCATTGCCATCGTATTGTCCCTGTACTGCAGTAACTGACACATGCAAACTGATGTAAAAGATTTTCAGGTTATGGGCTAACCATAGATTCCTGAGTATGAGTTCTCTGATCATTCTCTTTGTCTATGCATGCCTTTGAGTAGTGATTGTACAGATTCATTTGTACCATTTGCTACACAGAAAAAAGATGAACCATACATATATATGTATGTATATATATATATATGATTATACACACACACACACACATATATATATATATATATATATATATATATATATATATATATACATACATGGATATATGCACACATGTGGATATATATTAAATACTTGGGTACATTTTATGTTTTCAAGAATTATGGAGCTAACAAATATCACATGCATTTTCCTACCTTTTCAATTTTTTCAAAACCTAAAGAATTTTGTCTCTTTTGCAAACCTAATTTTTAAGATAATTTCATCATCTCTGATCTGTCAGTGGCTTTGAAATTAGATGTTCAAATAGGACAAAGTTATTTAGGCTTTTTGGTGGAAGAAAGGAATATTACTAGGGTTCTATTCAGGGGTTCTCTGCTTGCTAGACAGGACTTTGTATAGCACCAAGCATCTCAACTACTTTTGCCATACTTCTAGTCCATTTTATTTACTTGAGGTCTTGAACTTCTGCCCTGGTCAGATCTTAGATTGACTGAGACTTTGCTACCTATGCCTCCCACATAATTAGCTAGGATTACAGATGTGAACCACTATGGCCAGCTCATTTGTTGAGATGGCTGTCTTTTTTTTTTTTTTGAGATGGCAGTTATTTCTTTGGCCTGCCTCAGACCAAGATCCTTGTCATTTCTGCTTCCCAATCAGCTGGGATTACAGATGGAGCTACTATACTTGGTGTACATGACACCTGTTTTTTTTTTTTTTTTTTTTTGTCGGTCGTGGGGCTTGAACTCCGTTCTTGGGCGATGTTCCTGCACTCTTCAGCTCAAGGGGAGTGCTCTACCGCTTGAGCCACAGCGCCAGTATCTGTTTTCTAGTGGTTTTATTGGAGATAAGAGTCTCACAGACTTTCTTTCTAGGGCTGTCTTTGAACCATGATCCTCAGATCTCAGCATCCTGAGTAGCTAGGATTACAGGGGTCAGCCACAGGTGTTCGGCACACCTTCTGTTCTTTAAAAGAGGTTTTAATTGTAAAAAATGCTGTGTAGAGGGGTTATAGTTACATGAGCAAGTTAATGAGTACATTTTCTATCAAGCATTGTTACCTCCTCCTTTGTTTTTCCCTACTCTCCCCTCCCACCTCCACAAATACACTCCCCTGTATTCCCGTCCCTTCTTCCCCGCCTATATTGTAAAGCTCTTTTTTTAAACATAGTGTCTTGTGCATCTCATTGTTACAATGGGTCAGCCTGTATCACTATTTATCTATTTTGTTTTTTGCCTTCCGCTCCCCAAGCTAGAGAAGGGTGTATACAAGATACAGGGCACCAACACTAAATATAGTGAAAATAAGGGTTAAACCATGGGGGAGGAACATAAAAAGAATAAAAAAACACTTGGTAGATTATAAACCGTATCTTGGGTTTCATTTCACTTAACATCATCTTATCTGGTCGTATGTACATAGCTTTTGAACTTTTATGCTTGTCCCAGACATGTAATAGTTATTGCAAATAAGGGAAAACATAGGACCAATGTTTCTTTGGTTTTGGCTTACTTCACTTGATATAATGTTTTCTAAGTCCTCACTTAGAGCTCCCCTATGATCCAGCAGTCCACATTTTTGGGTATTTACCCAAATGATCACAAAAAAGACCATACTAAGCTACTAGTACAACTATGTTTATTGCAGCATTATTTACCATAGCTAAGATATGGAACCAACCTATATGCCCCTCAGTAGATAAATGGATCAAGAAAATGTGATACACACACACACACACACACACACACACACACACACACACACACACACACATACACACACACACACATGCACAGACACACTGGAATTCTATGCCTCCATCAGAGAGAATGACATCACCCCATTTGCTAGGAAATGGAAAGACGCAGAAACAATTATATTAAGTGAAATTAGCCAGGCTCAAATAACCATAGGTCCCATGGTTAATCTTACTTGGAGTAACTAGTACATGGTACCATATAACCATATAAGAGGATGTTATGTGAAATGAACCCCAAGATAGGGGCACAAATAATTTGTATTCCATGAGATTCTTTTCTCTCTATGATCCCCCAAATAAAACTGGAAGGAGAGCTGTAGTTAAAATACAGAGCACCACCGTTAAGGGAAAAAGCTTAAGTGACAAGGTTAGGTCCTAATTTTAAACCATAATATCAGCCCTCAAAAAAGTTGATTTCTTTTCCTTGAGGTTTTTATTAAATTGCTCGGGAAAATAATCAACGTTTTATTTATGTTTAGCATTACTATTAAAATCATGTTATGTTTATTTATGGTATTCTTTATTTTCTTAAATTTTACTTACACTTTAATATCCAGTAATGATAAGAGATGATTACTGTTTCACAAGTTTTTATGTCAGTTGAATATATGGATGAGAAGTACATACAAGGAGTTTGGACTGAAAATAGATATTAGCAAGGTCTTAACATACGAATTGATAGTTGAAAGAGCTGTGGGCATGTATGAAATAAACTAAAGAAACCAGCAAGGAAAGATAAGGTATGATTCTGGAAAGCAAACAATTTTGGAAGAAAAAAAAGGAAAATATGTAGCTTTTGGTAAGAACTTTGTAACCCATCTGCACATTTAATTCCTTATTTCTAGTGGAAGGCATTTCAGTTAACTTTATTTTACAAAGTTAAACATGATTGACATTTAATACTAACTAGCCTCTCTCTCAGGTAAGCAATTATTCTAGCCAGGTGCAAGGGGCTCAGGCCTATAATCCTAGCTACTCAGAGAGCTGAAACCTCTAGATCCTAGTTCAAAGCCAGTCTGGAGAGGAAAATTGGTGAGACTTTTCTGTGGCACTGTGGCTTAAAGTGGCAGCACTAGTCTTGAGTAATAAATCTCAGAGACAGAACCCAGGCCCTGAGTTCAAGCTCTCTGAAATTATTCTAAAAATACTTGTTCTCATTATTTCTTTAACTTGTTTAGAAGTATGTTTTAAACTTATGGTTTTTTTTCTTTTTTTAATTTTAATTTTAATTTTTTTGTGAACATATTGTACAGAGGGGTTACAATTACATAAGCAAGATAAGGAGTACATTTCTTATCAAGCATTGCAGCCTCCTCCTTTGTTTACCCTTCACATCCCTTCCCAGCCTCCCTCTCTCCCCCACCCAATCTCCCCCCTCCCCGCACCAAAGTTGTAAAGTTCATTTTCGAAATGACAACTCGTACTTCTCATAGTCGCAACTGGTCCACCTGTATCCTTAAATGACTTGTTTTTCTCATCTCCTCCACAAATTATACCAACATCAAATATAGTGAAAGCAGGGGTTATACAGTGGGGGAGGGACATACAAAGCAACAAAGAAATAATCTGATAAATGAGTTAGAAACAAATGCATGAAAGAAAAAAAACATTCAAATACATTTCTAAGGGTTCATTTTCCTAACGTCACATTATCTGACCTTTTCTGCTTGACTCATACACATACGAGATATTGCAAATAAGGGAAACCATGGGACCTATGTTTTTTGGGCTTGCATTACTTCACTTAATATAATTTTTTCCAAGTTTTTCCATTTCCTAACAAATGGGGCAATGACATTCTTTCTGACGGAGGCATAGAATTCCATTGTGTATATATACCACATTTTCTTGATCCATTCATCTACTGAGGGGCATCTGGGTTGGTTCCATATCTTAGTTATGGTAAACAATGTTGCAATAAACATAGTTGTGCTGGTAGATTTAGTGTCGTCTTGTTTGTAAACATTTGGGTAAATGCCCAAAAGTGGGATTGCTGGGTTATAGGGGAGCTCTAAGTGAAGTATTTTGTGGAACCTCCATACTAATTTCCAAAGTAGTTGAACAAGTTTACATGCCTACCAACAATGAAGTAAGGTACCCTTCTGTCAACATCCTCTCCAGCATCTGTTGCTGTTAGAGTTCTTGATTATAGCCATTCTAACTGGGGTGAGGTGGTATCTCAATGTTGTTTTGATTTGCATTTCTTTTATGGCTAGGGAGGTTGAGCATTTCTTCATGTGTCTATTGGCCATCCTTCTTTCTTCTTCAGAGATTTTTCTCTTCAAGTCTTTATCCCACTTATTTATTGGGCAGTTGTTTCTTTGAGGATTTGTTGTTGGAGGATTTAATTTTTTGAGTTCCAAGTATATTTTATATATGAGACCTTTGTCCATTGTATGGCTAGTGAAGATCTTCTCCCAATCTGCGGGCTTTCTATTGGTCTTGAAAGCTATGTCCTTTGCCATGCAGAAGCTCTGCAACTTCATGCAATCCCATTTGTCCAACCTTTCTTTGATTTGTTGTGTTTCCGGGTCTCTATACAGAAAATTTCGGCCTGAGCGAAGGAGACCTAGGGTTTCTCCTATTCCATCTGTAATATTTTCAGAGTGTCTGCTTTGACTCCAAGGTCTTTGATCCATTTGGAGTTGATTCTGGTGCAGGGTGATATATAAGGATCTAGCTTTAGTTTTCTACAAGCAGTTAACCAATTTTTCCAGCACCATTTACTGAAGAGGCTGTCTTTCTTCCATTCTATTATTTTAGCTCCCTTATCGGAGATTAGTTGGCTATAGGTCTGTAGGTTCATTTCTGGGTTTTCAATTCTATTCCATTGGTCCTGATGCCAGTACCAAGCTGTTTTGATTACTATGGCTTTATAGTAGAGTTAGAAATTTGGTATTGATATTCCACCAGCAGTGTTCTTTCCATTGAGGAGCGTTTTTGCTATTCGGGGTTTTTTACTGTTCCATATGAATTTTTGGATTGCCTCTTCTATTTCTTGAAGAATGAGGTTGGAATTTTGATAGTATGAAGGGATTTTTTATTTCATGTTGTCTTAATTTATTTTTAAGATGTTCAGAGAAAAATGATATATAGTAAGAACTGGTTTGTATTGCTTTGTATTACGTTTTGCTTCTACACCTATAATTCAACTGGAAAGGAGATGGTCAAAACCATCCTCCCTCCACCAAAGTTGTAAAGTTAATTTTTCGACATAATGATTTGTATATCTCATTGTTGCAATGTGTCCACCTGTATCCCTAGTTAAACGATTTGTTTTTGCCCTTCCACTTCACAAATTGTACCAACATCAAATACAGTGAAAGCAGGGGGAAAGCCATGAAAAGCAGTATAGAAATCATCTTATAAATATGTTAGAAACAACTGCATGAAAGAAAAAAATTGAATACTTATCTTGGGGTTCATTTCCCTAGCATCAATTTATCTGACCTTTTCTGCTTGACTCAGCATAATTATTTCTAATAAGGGAAGCCATGGAACCTATGTTGCTTTGGGTCTGGCTTACTTCACTTAATATAATTTTTTCCAAGACTTTCCATTTCCTAACAAATGGGGCAATGATATTCTTCCTGATGGATGCATAGAATTTCATTGTGTATATATACCACATTTTCTTGATCCATTCATCTACTGAGGGGCATCTCGGTTGGTTCCATATCATAGCTATGGTAAATAATTCTACAATAAAAAATAGGTGTGCCGGTAGCTTTAGTATGGTCTTGTTTGTGATCATGTGGTTAAATGCCCAAAAATTTGGATTGCTGGGTCATAGGATAGCTCGATGTGGAGTCTTTTGATGAACCTCCGTACTGCTTTCCACAGTGGTTGAACAAGTTTACACTTACACCAACAATGTAGTAAGGTTCTCATCTGTCCAAATCCCCTCCAGCATCTGTTGTTATCAGAGTTCTTGATTTTGCCATTCTAACTGTGGTGAGGTGGTACCAAAATGTTGCTTTTATTTGCAATTCTTTTATGGCTAGAGAGGTTGAGCATTTCTTCATGTGTTTATTGCGCATCCTTCTTTCCTCTTCAGAGAAGTTTCTCTTTAAGTCTTTAGCCCACTTATTTAATGGGCAGTTGTTCCTTTGAAGATTTATTGTTGAGGGATTTAATTTTTTCAGTTCCAGGTATATTTTAGATATGAGACCCTTGTATGTTGTATGTCTAGTGCAGATCTTCTCCCAATCCATGGGCTTTCTAGTGATCTGGCTAGCTATGTCCTTTACCATGCGGAAGCTCTGAAATTGCACGCAATACCATTTGACCCATTTGTCTTGGATTTTTTTTTGTATTTCTGAGTCTCTATTAAGAAAATTTCGGCCTGTGCCAAGGAGACCTAGGGTTTCTCCTATTCCATCCTGTAATGTTTTCAGAGTATGACTTCAAACTTTTAATGTTTGAAGATCTTTGATTCATGTTGAATCGATGTGAGTAGATTGAGCTGTTCCATACATTTGTGTATGTGTGTGTGTGTGTGTGTGTGTGTGTGTGTGTGTGTGTGTGCGCACGCTCCTGTGTGTGTATCATTGAAATCAAGGATAAGGAACTTGGTTCCTTTTTCTGAGATATACAATATGGTGTTTCTTTGTTGGTGTTAGGCTGATTGCTTGCCTTTGCCTTATGTGTACATTCCAGCTCAATTTTCAATTAAAGTTACTTTATTATTGAACATATAATGCTCTGATATTGCTTTGTCTTTAGTCTGCCATCTAGGATCTTCTTTTCCTCTTAAATATTAACATTCAATATGAATTTTACCTCCTGACTAATTTTCCCTTTAATTTGCATTTGAAAGAAGAATTATAATACCTTTGATCTCTGTATTCATGAAGAAAATCCACTTTGAATTCTCTGTTTAAAGTAATAACACCGGGACAGATTTGTTAACACCAAGACCTTAAATTATCTTTTGTAGTTTTAGTTTAAAATAACCCTCCTCCATGTTTTTAGCGTGGGTAGAAAAGAATTCCCACAATGCCTCACAACTTTTATCTTTCACTTTGTCTATGCTTCCTTGTCAATGCTAAATTGTTCCGGATGCCTGTATTAGCTACCCAAAACCCTGCAAAGCTGTTGCTGCTACCCAATTTACTGACAATGCAACTCAGCAATTACAGTCACAATTACCCTTTCCATGTTATCCTATTCTCTGCTACTCATTTTGCTACCCATAATTCTTAACACCATGGTTCCAGCTACCTGATCCCTGATACCCCTGTCTCTGGTAACACATTCCCAAACAAAGCAATGCAAGAGTATGCACAGACAGTCGAATTGGGTACTCCTCTTGCAGGCACAATGGGACGTTATTCCTCAGGTATTTAACATGAGGAACTAACTAGTGGTGGAAACAAAAGAGGTTACTCAGAGGGGACTAAAATCCAAGGATATCAACTTGTAACTTGTTGCTAGGAAAAGCAGGCCCTAAGGTGAATGTTAATGAGAAAAGAAAATTTGACAAAAATATTGGGAATGATATAAACAAAAGTTCTAGCTTAATCTCTTCTACCATTGATCTGAATTATTTTATGACATAGATATGTAACTACTTTGCAGTTTTAAAAGTTTAAGAAATTGCAAATTTATGTGGTACTTATATTAATTTATGGAATATTTGCATATGATCATGTTAATGATACTCAATAGTTTATGCTTTATGATATGCTCACGAGTCTGCTTTTGGCAATATGAATTGAGCTCTCTAACAATAAATGGGATTTCATTGTCAAATACTACAAGGATATTACTGAGGCTAATACCAAAATGAAAGCTGAAACAAGAAAACTGAACAAAGCTACAACTTTGAAGGGAAGGGATCAGTGGTAAGGGCTATGATAAAACAGAAATTCTTCACATAGGAATCTTGGAAGAATAGAATATGACTTGTTGAATCACTACTTTTTAAAACATTCTTAGAAAGAAGAACATGATTTTTGATTCTAGCTTTTTGGGACCTCTTTAATGAGTGGTTAAACAAAAAATTATTGAAATGACTGAAAATCCACTGACATGAATTATTAGATTAACATTATACTCAAAGTTGCCTTGAGATGCAGGCAGGCTGGATTCCTTTTCTATTAAATTAATGGAATAATCTTCCTTTTGAATGGTTGGACAGTCCATGACACTTGTTCCAAAACAAGAAAAGATACTGGAGAGAAAAAAAAAAGAGGAAGGAGAGTCAAGGCTGCTGAAATTAGCATATTTCCCATTTGGACTTTAATGGGTTGTTACTACAAAGAATTAGAATTTCATCTTAAGATAATAATTTTAAAATGGATGTGCTAAAGGATAGCTTTGAAATGTAATATTTAATGCTGTTGCATTACTTGAAGACAAAGGTTTACAGAAAACTTTAAGTTCCAGAAAAACTGTAATGTACCAATAAACACCTAGAAGAAATATAATTTAAAAATTTACCTGTTCAAAGGAAATCCTGGCATGAAAGTCTGTGAGTCACTTATCTCCAAACAGGAAGAGGCACTGTAGCTCAATTGGGAGAGGGCTCCCCTTGAGCTGAAGCACTCTGGGATATGTTAATACCCAAGCCATGAGTTCAAGGCCCATGACTGACAAAAATAAATTTTAAAGAATTAAATCGTTAGGGTTGAAGAAGACTTGTGGTAGAGTGGTTGTCTTGCATGTATGAGGTCCTGGTTCAATTCCTCAGCACCACATAAGCAGAAAAAACTGGAAGTGGCACTGTGGCTAACGTGGTAGTGCACTAGCCTTGAGCTGATCAGCTCAGGGACAGCACCCAGACCCAGAGTTCAGGCAACCCTACCAACAACATCAACAACAGCAACAACAAATTAAAGCATCAAACAACCTGAAGATGTTGTCCAGAATAATGAATGCAGCATTATCCGTTGACATGACTTAGTGACTTGAAACCAAGTTTACCAGGGGAGATGGTGGGCATTTTGTGTGTGTGTCAAAACATGCAAAATTATTTTCTACTTTCCCAGGGAAGGAGAAAGGAGGAAATGTTTGGGGGAGAGGGGAGGTGTTTGGTGGACTTGCCTTTTGTTTCACTGATTATTTTCTGTAGTCAAATTCAGAGAAATTCTGCTTGCAATCCTAGTTGCATGGGCAATGACGAAGCCATGTCCTGGAAGTGGTTTTGTCCTGTCCTTGGCCTGGTTCCAACCACCACTGGATAATCCAAGTCCCACTGCAGGACCAAGATGCCTTGAAGACTATTGATCCATTGGGCAGGTGGACCTAACCACAGCCAGAATAAGCAGAAAATTCAATTCTGAAGGCAGCACTTGAAATTTATATCGGGTAGACATTTTTAATATATTTTTATTATAAAAATACTGTACAGAGGGCTCAGAGTTAGAGAACTAGATAATGAGTACATTTCCTATACAACATTGTTACCTCCTCCTTTGTTTTTCCCCTGCCATCTTTTCCCTCCCCACATCTCCAACTCCTCACTCCTCAACCCCTGCCTGACATTGTAAACTCATTTTCGACACAGTGTCCTGTACATCTCATTATCACAATGGTCAACCTGCATCCCCATTTAAGCGTTCTGCTATATTCCTTCCACTCCCCAAATTACAAATATATATATATATATAAATAAATATATATACATGTATATACATATATATATATGTATGTATATATATATATATATGTATATATATATATATATATATATATATATATATATATATATATATATATATATATATATATATATATGGTGCAGAACACTGGAATCAAATAAAGTGAAAACAGGGAGTTTACCGTGGGGGAATAACGTACAATAGAATCATAGAGTACATTATAATCATACTAAAAACAAAAGAAAGAAAGGAAAAACCAATTGTGTCTCTGACTTGGAGTACATTTTGCTTAACATCATCTTGTATGGTCATATGTACCTAGCTTTGATCTTCTCTACTTGTCCTAGACATGTACTAATCCTTGCAAAGAAAGGTAAACCATGGGTCCTATGTTTCTTTGGGTCTGGCTTACTTCTTTCTGATGGAAGCATAGAATTCCAGTGTGTGTGTGTGTGTGTGTGTGTGTGTGTGTGTGTGTGTGTGTGTGTGTGTGTGTGTGTGTGTGTGTACCACATTTTCTTGAACCATTCATCTACTGAGGGGCATTGGGGTTGGTTCCATATCATAGCTATTGTGACTAATACTGCAATAAACATGGTTGTGCTGGTAGTTTTGTGATCATTTGGGTAAGTGCGCAAAAGTGGGGTTGCTAGGTCATTGGGGAGCTCTAGGTGGAGTCTTTTGCAGAAATTTCATACTGTTTTCCAAAGTGGTTAAACAAGTTTAAACAGCTGCAAGTAATGCAGTAGGGTTCCCTTTTAGATATATCCCCATCAGCATCTGTCATTATTACATTTCTTGATTACAGCCATTCTAACTGGAGTGAGGTGTAATCTCAATGTTTTGATTTGCATTTCATTTATGACTAGAAAAATTGAGTATTTCTTCATGTCTCTAATGGACATTTTTTATTTCCTCTTCAAAGAATTCTCTCTTTAAGTCTTCAGCCCACTAGGTTATTGGGCAGTTGTTCCTTTGAGGATTTGTTGTTGTGGGATTTATGATTTGGAGTCCTAAGTATATTTTAGATATAAGACTTTGTCTGTTTTATGACTCATGAAGAACTTCTCCCAGGAAGTGGGCTTTTTATTGATCTTGCTATCTATGAACTTTACCATGCAGAAGCTCTGCTGTTTCATGCAATCCCATTTCTCCAACCTTTCTTTGATTTGTTTTGTTTCTGGTTCCCTATTAAGAAGTTTTTGGCCTGTGCTAAAGAGCCCTAGAGTTTCTCTTATCCTTCATGTAATGTTTTCACAATGTCTGCTTTTATTTTGAAGTCTTTGATCCATTTTGATTTGATTAACATGCAGAGTGTTTTATATATATATGCATATGTATATATGCATATATATATATATGGATATATCTTTAGTTTTCTACAGGTGTTCAACCAATTTTGCCAGCACCATTTACTGAAAAGGCTGTCTTTCTTCTATTCAATTTTTTTAGCTCCCCTGTCAAAGATTGGGTGGCTATAGGTCAGTGGGTTTATTTCTGAGTCTTCAGTCCTATTCCATTGGTCCTCAGGACTGTTCTTGTGACAGTACCAAGCTGTTTGTATTACTATGGTTTTTTAGTATAGTTTGAAATTTGGAACTGATATTTCTCCAGTGCTGTTCTTTCTGCTAAGAATTGACAAACCTACAGCCAGCATTATACTTAATGGTGAAAAGTTAAAGGCATTTCTTATTAATTCAGGAAAGAGATAAGTATGTCTGCTCTCTCCACTCCTCTTCAACTTAGTATTAGAATGCTAGCTGGGGCAATAAGACTAGATGCAAACTTAAAGGGAATCCAAATAGGGAAATATGATGTAAAACATCCAAGATGACCAATGGAATAGAATTGAAAACCCAGAACTGAACCTACAGTCCCATAGGCATCTAATTTTCGATAAGGGAGCTAAAAAACAGAATGGAAGAAAGACAGCCTCTTCAGTAAATGGTGATGGAAAAATTGGTTAACTACTTGTAGAAAACTAAAGCTAGATCCTTATCACCCTGTACCAGAATCAACTCAAATGGATTAAAGACCTCGGAGTCAAAGCAGACACTCTGAAAACATTACAGTATGGAATAGGAGAAACCCTAGGTCGCCTTGGCACAGGCCAAAATTTTCTTAATAGAGACCCAGAAACACAAAAAAAATAAAAAAAAGTTGGACAAATTGGATTGCATGCAATTGCAGAGCTTCTGCCCAGCAAAGGACATAGCTTGCAAGATCACTAGAAAGCTCACGGATTGGGAGAAGATCTTTACTAGTCATACAACATACAAGGGTCTCATATCTAAAATATACCTGGAACTTAAAAAATTAAATCCCCCAACAACAAATCTTCAAAGAATCAACTGCCCAATAAATAAGTGTCCTAAAGACTTAAAGAGAAATTTCTCTGAAGAGGAAAGAAGGATGGCCAATAAACACATGAAGAAATGCTCAAACTCTCAAACCATGAAAGAAATGCAAATCAAAACAGCATTGAAATACCACCTCACCCCAGCTAGAATGGCTATAATCAAGAACTCTAATAACAGATGCTGGAGGGGATGTGGACAGATGGGAAGCTTACTGCACTGTCGTTGGCAGTGTAAACTTTTTCAACGACTTTGGAAAGCAATATGGAAGTTCCTCAAAAGACTCCACATAGACCTCCCCTATGACCCAGCAATCGCACTTTTGGGCATTTCCCCAAATGTTCACAAACAAGACAACACTAAAGCTTCCAGCACGACTATGTTTATTGCATCATTATTTACCATAGCTAAGATATGGAACCAACCGAGATGCCCCTCAGTAGATGAATGCATCAAGAAAAAGTGATATATATACACAATGGAATTCTATGGCTCCATCAGAACGAATGACATTGCCCCATTTG
This sequence comes from Dipodomys merriami, assembly GCF_024711535.1. NCBI lineage: Eukaryota > Metazoa > Chordata > Mammalia > Rodentia > Heteromyidae > Dipodomys > Dipodomys merriami. Next base: position 294,200 of record NW_027202272.1, on the reverse strand, counting down.
TTAGGAAATGGAAAGACTTGGAAAAAATTATATTAACTTAAGTAAGCCAGGCCCAAAGATACATAGGTCCCATAATCTCCCTTATTTACAGTAACTAGTATATGTCTGAGTCAAGCAGAATAGGTCAGCTAAGTTGATGTTAGGGAAATGAACTCTAAGGCATGTATTCAAATCTTTTTTTTTTTTCTTTCATGGGATTGTTTCTAACACATTTATAAGATTATTTCTTTGTTGCTTTGTATTCCTTCCCCCACGGCATAACCACTGCTTTCACTGTATTTAATGTTAGTATAATTTGTGGAGGGGAAGGGAAAAAACAAATCGTTTAAATAGGGATACAGGTGGACCCATTGCAACAATGAGATATACAAGTCATTATATCGGAAACGAACTTTACAACTTTGGTGGTGGGGAGGAGGATTGGATGGGGGCAAGGGAGGAGGATGGGAAGGGATGGGAAGGGGAAACAATGTAGGAGGATACAACGCTTCAGAAGAAATGTACGCATTATCCTGCCCAGGTAATTTTAATCCCTCTGGACAATTTTTCCAAATAAAAAATAATAAATTTAAAAATAGCAAAAAAGAAAAAAAATATGAAAATGACATGATCTTGTATTTAATGGACCCCATGGACTCCACTCCCAAGTTATGTGAGCTGATCAGAAACTTGGCCAACTTGAAGACTATAATTTTGTCTCAATAAAACCAAACAAGAAAGGAATAAAAAATAAACAAGAAAGGAATACACAGTTGGAAATTTGGGCTAATTTTGTAATTATGCTTTGAGAAGTCAAGTTTCCTATTGAAATGCAACTTATATATAATCCTCAATTGTGTTTTAAATGTTGTGTTAATTACAGAACATTTCTAGATGCAAGAGAGCTCATGATTCCCAACCAAAAATTTGAAAAAGTAAGTATCATTCTGTTAGAGTCCCAAGAAATGATGAAAGATTACAAAAGTTTAAGCCTGATGAAATAGGAAAGCTCATGTAATGTAGGACTTTGTAGACCTGGTTAAATTAGAATTTAGAGTTAAAATAGATATTTTTTGTTTGTGATTTAATATTCTATAGGATACTACAAAATTCTTTTCAAGTAAAAGATTTAATTTACAAATTCACTAATTAGTCTGGCATTCTAATTGTCTAGAATATTCTTTCAGCTGGGAAGGTGGCTCAGTGGTTGAGCGCTTGCCTTGCATGCCTGAGGCCCTGGGTTTGATTCCTCAGCACCACATAAGCAAAAAGAAAAAAGCCAGAAGTGGTGCTGTGGCTCAAGTGGTGGAGCACTAGCCATGAGCTGAAGAGCTGAGGGACAGTGCCCAGGCCTAGACTTCAGGCCCCACAACCAGACCTTCATAAATAAAATATAATATTCTTTCAAGGGAGGTATAATAAGAACTTAGTTAATATATAATTCCAACAGTTCATGTGTAAGAAGATAATGTGAATAATCTAGACAAACTGTCAACAAATTGATTATATTAATTTATATAGAAAAGGAGCAATCTTTTGAGACTTTGGTGTAATGTGGTATGAAGAGAGTAATTGTGTGACATCTTTTTTTTCTACCTATACATAACACAGGAAGAAATTTTCTTAATTATGTACCTCTGTGTACAATGAGAAAAATGCTAGTTTTGAGGTTTGTTTTTATTTTGTTTTTGTTGCTTGGTTTGTCCTAGGGCTTAACCTCAGGGCTTGGGCACTGTCCCTGAGCCTGTTTTTGCTCCAGGCTACTGCTCTACCATTTGAACCTCAGTGCCTCTTGGGTCTGGCTTTTCCTTATGACTTTATTGGAGGTAAGAATCTAAAGAAGCTTCCTGCCTGGGTGGGCTTTCAACCATAATCTTCAAATCTTAATATTAACATATACAGATCTCCTGAATATCTATGCTAGATAATATATATTTATAATAATTATAAAATAAAATAAAAATAAATAATATTTGCAAGTGTTCTGATCTCAGAAATACCACTGCGGTGAAAATGATGTAGCAAAGTTTAGTGTAGTATTCTTGCCACAATAGGAAGGGCATCACATTAGGATAAGTGTAGTATTTTTTCACTATAGTGATAAAGTAGTCATGATGTAAATTTAGGGAATTTTAAGGTGCACCTTACAAGTTGGAAATTGTTGGGCTAGAATGACTTTATTTAAGAAAACTTGGGATTCATTGTCATAGAAATAATAGCTTACTCTGATGAAGAAATGTTTACTCTTAAGGAATTAATTATTATAGATACTTCTAGTGTTATCCTCTACCAGAACGTGTCTATTTTTCCTGTTGACTTTTAAATATGTAATGCCTCATTGGAAACTGCATCTATTGCTGAATTAATTAAAATGCAAACAGTTACTGTTTTGAATGTCTCTGGTATGGCATGTTCAGAATTTGAAAATGAGTAGTTAGTAGTCATAGGAATGTTGAGGAACAGATATATTCTGTCCTCTTAACAATTAGTGAGTTTTCAAAGTTAGTAGTTTCCATAGAATTGAACTGTTTTCTGTTTTAGTATGAGACAATACTAAAATAATGTTTTTTAAAAAATAATGGCAAGTGTATTCTGACAATATTGTATAGTTTGATAACATTCATGTTGATGTCCCTCCGATAAATAAAGAGGTAACTCAAATTAGCAGGCCAAATGTTCATTTTTATAAAAGATAATACACATAGAATAATATTTACTATACCAATACAGTGAAATTATATATTATGCAGCTCATTTTAAGTTAATTTTATTGTCAAGGTGATATATAGAAGGGGTTGCATTAATTGTAAGGTAGTGGATATATAACATCTCAAAATTTTTACCCCCTCCCTTATTTTTCTCACACTTTTCCTTCACCCCAATACTCCTCACAAGTTGTAAAGTAAATTTCTAACATGTTGTCTTGTGAGTGTTGCTATTGCATTGGTTTTCCTTTTGTCCTTTGTTGGGCCATTTTATTGTTACGTTTCCCTTGCCAAATGAAGATAAATGTATATACAATACACAGGATACTGAAATCAAATACAACAGTGGACAAAAAAAAATAGAGGAAAACACAAAAGAAAAAAGAAATCACATAGTACATTAAAAAAAAACAACCACAAAGTAAAACCTCTCTTTCAATATCTAGGAGTTTATTTTGCTCAGAATCATTTTCTGTGGTCATTTATACATAGCTTTTGAGCCATTCTACTCATCTGCTAGGACTATCCTAGATATTTCCTAGTTTTTACAAATGAGGGAAACCATGGAATCTGTTTCTTTGTGTCTTGCTTATTTTTCTTAGTAGGATTTTTCCAACTCTTTCCATTTCCTTATGAATTGGAAGCATAGAATTTTTTTCAATTCCCTCATCTACTGAGTGGTATATGGGTTTAAAACATGATTGCATGTAAGTATCACTTAAGGCCATTCAAAATGACAGATGGCAACTCAGCAGATATACTAATGTCATGATTTCCAAATAAAACAGTATTTTATGGTGGTACAAGTGTTGAGATATCTGAATGAATCTAATGTATATCTTGCACTGAATTTGGCAGGAAGATATCCAATATCATATAGGATAAAAATGGTAGTGACAAAATATTTCCCTTGAGAAAGATATAGGAGGCTGCCAGAAGTATGAATTAGTTCAGATAATTTGAAGAATTTAGAAATGCAAGCTCAATTATGTCTCTTTACATAATAATCATGTAAGTGGAAGGGCAAAATAAGGGTAAGAGAAGAAAATAACTGACAGCAGACAATTTTCCCAAGTTACAGTACAAAAAATATAATCTATAACTACCAAATTAAAGAGATCCCAATATAATACGTCCCACTTAATTTAGGTACATGCAGAATTTTACTTGGCTTTTTCCTACTCTAATGCTCCAAAATAAATGAATACTTATAAGAAAAGTAATGTGATTGCCATTGCTTCAACTTGAACACTAACTGTGATAAGCCCTCTTTTTTTCATTTTTGCACTTGGAAAATAGTCCCTAAGTAGATGGGGTTGTGGCTGATTAAAGTCAGAGTTAGGGGCCTCTATTGTACAATTATCCCAGAATAGTTTAAAGCCGTTTTTCCCCAAGACATCCAACTACATTGTCAAACTGTACTTTGAACACACCCTCACACCTGAGCACATTATTTGAAATTATACTTCAGTTTTTCTTGGCACATTCTACTTTGTTCCTTTGTCTTTTTTGCACATTCCTTTTGAGCTCATAGTTGCTCTATTTCCATTTCATCTGTACAAACTGCAAAGAACATTGTTCAACTACCACTTCTTGTTTGCACATGCCCAGTCTATGTATGAAAGTACTTTGTCCATGTTAAGCAATAGAGTAATACTCACTCTCTGAGGAGAAAAGTTCCACAATATAATCCTATGCCCACATTAGATGATGTAGAATTTAAAGTATTTTGAGACAGTGATATTAGAAGTGAAAGGCTCCTTAGGGAAATTTTCCTGGAGCTCATTAGTTTACCCTAAAGAAATAAAAATATCCACAAAATTTGGAGCTAATTACTAAGTATCCGAATTAACATTAGATCCTAGATGTTGTTTTAATACAAGTCATGATTGTATTATTGTTACAACAGAAACCTTCACAACTTGGCAATGTGTATGAGAAAATGAAAGAAAGGCATTAAAGCAAAATGTCTTATCTTTTTAGGCATTTAATCCTAGTGGTGAGGGTAATGTCTGAACTCTTTCATTCAATAAAAGCTTGAAATTTATAAGAACACTTTCCTACATATACAAATTTGTGTCGGGTTGATAGACAGGGTTATTTCAGCATGGAGATATACCTAACAAAAATTACATTTCAATAGATTATTTGGCAGTTATGATGTGTCAATAGCTATTGAAGCATTTTCTATTTTAAAGAAGAATCAATTTGAGGAGTCTTCAGTCACATCAGTAAAGCTGTATGTTCAACTTAATACTTGGTGTTACTTGTCCTACATTTATAATGAGTAGGCTGATAAGATATCCAAACATATCTAAATATATTTCAATAAAATCCCGAACTGATATGGATAGATGAGTCACTAATTGGAACTGTAGGACAAATTAGGCTTGTCTGTGCTTTAGTTCAATCTATAATCTCCTGGCTAAATAAAGTTTTCAAAAATGTTCACAGAATACCTCTAAGAAAAGTTCATGACAGTTATATCTGTATAATATTTCTAAGGTCAGGATTAAAGCATTTGTTCCCAACATTGAGAATCAACAGAACCTGTTGAATTTATTGGTCCAGAATTTTATGACTTCACATTCATATCTCAACATTTTATCAATATGACTTTCACCAAAACACTGTTCTTATTGATCTTGTCTATGTTCTTTTACTTTTCAAATCCAAATAGTAGATTTCCTTACTGAAATTTCTTTCCTTCCTTTTCTTCTGTAAATCTGTGTTTATTACCTTTTTGTTTCCTTATTTGTCTCTTTCCTCCAATCTTGTCCACACTGGTACTCACATTGTTCACACTTTTGTCAGAACTTTCCTTTTCCTCTTCCCTTTAATAATGTCCCTGAATTTATCATTACATTTCATATTCATGTTCGTGGATATTTTGATGTTGTTCAAATAGACCTATCTTGGCATCTATTTAACATAAACCTTAGATCAGAGAGTTTATTTTCCTTTAAATCCATCTTTTCCTCCTGTAGTCCTTATCACCAAGAATGTAACTAACACAGTTAGGAGACAGAGATGTGAAAACACTTTATATTTCTTCTTACCCTACCTCCATCCATAGATAAGATGAATGATTAAGATTTTTTCAGTTTCTGTCATAATGTAATTTCTATGTACTCCTTTTTATGCCCCTGACACCAGCCTATTGCAAATACTCATCACCAGTCACTCAGTCCTAAAACAACTGTTTACAAAGTATGCATTTTTCCCCATAGTCTTTTCTTATTGGTCTTCTCCTTCACCAAATGACTCTCCTTGCAAGCACACAGAGTAAAGAACTCAGAGAAAAATTCTAGTATCATTATTTACTAACAACATTGACTGTTGGTCTTATATTTCTCATCTGTAAATGGATGTAATCTACTAGAAATATTGAAGACTATATTTGTTGAATTCTAGAGCAAGGAAAAAGAAAGTAAACAGTCCTTACATTTTCTACCTTAGCTTACAAATAAGGAAAGAGTCAAATAGAGTTTGTTGGTATAAAGTCAGAAATAGTTTCATGCAGAAATAAAAATAAATTTTAACTCCTGGCTCTGTAGCTTGTGTCCTTTTATGGTAACTGCAGTTATGTAAGTGGTATTATGTAAATTGTATCATGTATTTATAGCTGTCATGAAGAACATGTTCTTAATATATCATTGGTAAACATTGGTTATTGAATAGTATCTATATGAGAATGTTATTTGAACTAATCACACTAAGTTGAAACCTACATCTTAGTCCATCAAAATACGGAAATAAATGATTTTATTTATAAGAAAATAATACCACCAAGAACAGTGAGTATACATTAGAAAGACCGCTGGAATAACATTACGGTTTTTACTGTCTCTACCTGTTTATGTGATTGTATTTCTTGATATTCAAACTCTCCTCTTGTTATTCTGGTTCTTTTTTTTTTCTTTTTGGTTCGTCATGGGGCCTGGACTCTGGGCCTGGCACTGTCCCTCAGCTCTTCAGCTCAATGCACTCTACCACTTGAGCCACAGTGCCACTTCCCGCTTCTTCTGCTTATGTGGTGCTGAGGATTCAAACCCAGAGCCTCATGTAGGCAAGGCCATCACTCTGCCTCTGAGCCAGCTTCCCAGCCTTCCTCTTGTTATTGTTATTGTATGTAATCCAACTCTGTTTATAACTATGCATTCAATGTGGGAAATTTAGCTTCAAAGATATCTAAAGATTTTTTTTTCCTTTTCAATCACAACATCGTCATTATCGGGCTACACTGTGGTCATCATCCTCTCCATCAAAATTATTATTAGTATCATAAGTGCTAATTATTGAACGTTGGATATGTGTCTATAATTTTATTATTATTTGTCTTTTGATTAATAATTTTAATGTTACCACTCTGCATGCATCCATATTGAAATTTTGAACAAATAAACAAAAAAAACTAAACCATATCAGGTTGCTTCACTATGTGCTTATAACAAATTATGGAATAGATTTTTTGAAGCATTGAAAATTCCTAATCAGTATGAATTAACTTCCTCCCTCTCCTTAACTACAAACAAATATTTAAGTTTGGGCAGAACCTTTTCAAGTAATACACTGTAAATATTACTACAATATCATATGTATATCTTAAATTCCCTTGAAAGTAATAAACTCTACTTTCTATTGAAATATTAGTTATTTTATTCTAGGAAACCTTTAGAAAAATAGAGTGTATATCTTTGAAATGAAAAAGGTTAAGAATAGTAACATGAAAATTTTAGAGGGTGTCTGTCAAATATATATATATATATATATATATATATATATATATATATAAATGTTATGTGTAAAATAGTACATTTTTAGAGATTATTTGTCATCAGAAATATATACATATATCTAAGTTTATTTGCAGAATGATATAAATCATAGTGAAACAAACATCTTAAAACATAATTAAAATTAAAAAAAAAATACTTCATGAAACCAAGTGCCGGTAACTAACCCTAATAATATGAGCTATTCTGGGTGCTGAGATCTTAGAATTGTTTTCAAAACCAGCCCAGACAGAAAAGTACTTATTAAATTCTTATCTCCAATTAACCACTGAAAACAGGAATTAGCTCTTTTCCTCAATTTCTGGAGTGCTGTCTTTGAGCATAAAAATGCTTAGGGACAATGCCCAGGCCTTGCAAACAACACCACCAACAACAAATTGTATCATATTAATTTCACAAAGGCATCTTTTAACTGCTGTGAACATTTCTTAGAAACATGAATACATACCCCTGGAAAATGTTAAGTAAAAAAGTATAGAATATTTACGTCTGTGTTAAAGACATGACTATTTATACTGTTTAAGATATTTAGGTAATGATTAGAAGTTAAGAATAATGATAGGTAGGTCATATACTGGGAGTGGTTTTTTATTCTATTTTTTATTCTATTTTACAATAGTAATAAAATGATATTTACAATGTTTATATAAAATTACTCTTGCTTGGTATTTGAATTATCATAAGTGATAAATGTTTTTAAATGATTTCCAAAGCAAAGGAGTATCAATTCTTTTGTGATTTCAAAACAATTAAGAAAATGATTTCAAGGTTGGTTCACTCTAAGTCTATATTTGTTTTATTGTTCTAGTTTTCATATGTTTGTAGAAATTGAAATTCCAAAAATTTAATGGATATTGGCATTCAGCAACATCTTCACATACACTAATATTGGATTCCCTTAAGTGGAATTGCTTTATTTTATTGTTACTTTCACCAATAAATCAAGATGATTGTGTATTTTGTTCTTTTCATTGCTTTGGGCTCTTATCTTGAGAATACATTTTTCCTAGCAAAGTAGAGATAAGCAATTGGATTGAACAAGTAACATATGACTTTCATAAAATGCAGATGCATAGATTTGTGTCTTCTGTCATTTGCTAAAAGTTTCCTCCAGAAAAGTTTCTCAATTAATTAGAAATTTTTTCCCTTCCCCTCCACAAATTATACCGACATCAAATACAGTGAAAGCAGAGGTTATACTGTGGGGGAGGGACATACAAAGCAACAAAGAAATAATCTTATAAATGTGTTAGAAACAATCGCATGAAAGGAAAAAAAAACATTTGAATACATATCTTAGGGTTCATTTCCCTAACATCACCTTATCTGACCTTTTCTGCTTGACTCAGACATATACTAGATATTGCAAATAAGGGAAACCATGGGGGAAAAATAGGGATACAGGTGAACCCATTGCAACAGTGAGATGTACAAGTCGAAAAATGAACTTTACAACAGTGGGGGGGTGTAGCGGGGAGTAAGGGGGGGCCGCGGGGGAGGATGGGAAGGGATAGGAAGGGCAAACAAAGGAGGAGGCTACAATGCTTGGTAAGAAATGTACTCATTATCTTGCCTATGTAATTGTAACCCCTCTGTACAGTTTTTTCACAATAAAAATAATAAAAATTACTTATCACATATACTTTTGGATTGAGTTATCTCTGTATAAACTCAAACGGACAAAACACCCTCAAAATAAACAGAAATCACATCTTTGTTTTAAATGCAGCAGTTTACAAAGAGTATTTAGCCAGCACCAAAAATATCTTTTTAGCAATTCTGCAGTTTGTGTGAAGAAGTTTTAACAATGGTTTTTTTTTCCTGACATGCAATTCACTTACAATATAATATCTCCTTTTATTGTATACATTTTAGTGCTTTGGAAGTGAATTGTACCTTCATAGGTTTTCAAAGCCTAATTTTCACAAACTTGTATTTCTTCAAATAGAAATGCTGTAAATTTTAGAACAGACATTAAAATAGATATAAAATTCAGTTACAGGAATTTGCCCAGCATACATTCTCTATAGTGTGTCTTTTCAAAATTTGTCTTTGGGGATCATATCCAGGGTCTCACACATACTATTCAAGTTCACTGTCAATTAACTACATTCTCTGTCCAAAAAAGTTTTTTACTTCTGTTTAATACATTCATAAAAGTGTAATACCTGGATCCTGTACAATTCTTTCACCTTTTGAAGATTTGAAAACTTGTTTGCTAAAATGATTGCAGTATTATACAAATCGATCACTATGAGAAGGATATCAATTTATCCACAAATGCATTACTATATTTTGGGTCCTCTTTTTATATTATGGTCATACTAGTGAGTTTTCTTTTTATTATTTCTTAGACACTAAAGGGGAGCTTATTTCATATGTTCCTCCTATTGACTATTAAATTACATATGTTATTTAAAGAAATATCTTATTCAGGAAAAAATTTATATAGAATTAGAAGATAGAAAAATACTTAAGTTTCAGAATCACTATAGCATTAACTTTGTAGCATTAACAAATCTGTACCCTCTGTTGGATATGTTTTCATTTCTGTTATACTGTCCCTTGAGTTATGAAATGTTATCACTTGATATAATCCACTGCTTGCTTTTCTTTAGCCCCTAATGTTTTCCATGTCAAATATTTAGAAACCTTTACTGAACAATGTCATGAATTTTTACATTTAATTTTTATAGGTTTTTACAATTCACATTTAGTTTGATAATCATTTTTTATAAGGTTTGAGGTAGGCCATGTGCCAGTGGCTCATGCCTGTAATCCTAGCTACTCAGGAGGCTGAGATCTGAGGATCGTGGCTTAAAGCCAGCCTGGGCAAGAAAGTCCATGAGACTGTTATCTCCAATAAACCACTGTTGCTCAAGTGGTAGAGTGCTCACCTTGAGCTGAAGAGCACATGGACAGCGCCCAAACTCAGAGTTCAAACCCCATGACCGGCAGACAAACAAACAAACAAAGGATTGAGGTAGTAGTCTAAGATCATTCTTTAAATGTAGAGAGGCAATAGTGCCAACACAACCATTTAAGTTTCTGTTTTTATTTCATAAAGTCATAGCATCCTTTCCAAAATCTGTGGATCATAAAACTAAGAATTTATTTTTGACAAATCTGTTACCTTCTTCTATGTGTCTGTTCTTATAGAAGAACTATGTTGTCTTCACTACTAAACATGGTAATACTATTAAAAACTATTATGAAGGCTCAAGCTACACCATTTTACAAGATTTCTCTGACTGACCTGTATTCCTTGAATTTACATACGAGATTATTGAGCAGGTGGACCAATATTCTACAGAGATATCTAAATATTTGATAGTCACTCATATTTCACACCTTGGGAAAATACAAACCCCTGATATTATATATAGAAAATGTCTTAGAGACTGCTCAATGCAACTAAAATTAACTTAGGAATGAGTTAAGATTTAGATAGTAGTACAGCATAATAAAGCTGAATGATAACTACTTGAGCTGCACTGCAGAACAGAGTGAGAGGGAGAAGAATGGTGGACCACAGAGGAGCTCTATGTCATTGGTATTGCTTCAAAAATACAGAAAGAAATCAGAGAAGAGAAGGAGAAAAATAAAGTGTCCTGAATCTAGTTTCTTTTTAATCCACCTGATAGATTGGACTGAAAGTCAGATAACATGGGAAAAATAAAATAGAAAATAAAGCATTGTATAGAGCTGTTATAATGTAAAGAAGCTGTACTAGGAATATAATTAATTTCCAAATAAATAAGAGAAAGAATAACAATAACAACTGCTAACGTGGATAGAAGATGGATCACATTTTATCATACATAATTTTGAAAAAACATACCAGGAATGAAAATTTCAAAGTCATAATTTAAAATACAATTTGTATTATAACTAGATAGTATAGCTCAGAGGTAAACCATTGGCCTAACATATGTGAAGCAATTGTGTGATCTCCCAAGCATTACAAAGTACACACAAAGCACACACACAAAAAAACACATAAACACACACACACACACCACATACACACATTTATTATTATCATATTAAACAGGAAATTTCCACAAATAGTAAAATTATTTTAAAATATGAAATCATAATATTGCTCATACTATTTAAAAGTTTAGTAGAAATAAAATAGTCACAAGATTCTTGGATTCTTTTTTTAAATTTTTACTTTTCATTGTGAACATATTGTACAGAGGGGTTACAATTTCATGGGCAAGATAATGAGTACATTTCTTATCAAGCATTGTAGCTTCCTCATTTGTTTATCTTGACATCCCTCCCCAGCCTCCCCCAGCCCCTCGGCACCAAAGTTGTAAAGTTCGTTTTTGACATGAAAACTTGTACTTCTCATTGTTGCAATGGGTCCACCTGTATCCTTATTTAAACCACTTGTTCTACCCCGCCCCCCCCCCCCACAAATTATACCGACATCAAATACAGTGAAAGCAGGGGTTACACTGTGGGAGAAGGACATACAAAGAAACAAAGAAATAATCTTATAAATGCGTTAGAAAGCAATGCATCAGAGAAAAAGCAATTAAATACCTATCTAAGGGTTCATTTTCCTAACATCACCTTATCTGACCTTTTCTGCTTGACTCATACATATACGAGATATTGCAAATAAGGGAAACAATGGAAACTATTTTTCTTTGGGCTTGGCTTACTTCACTTAATATAATTTTTTCCAAGTCTTTCCATTTCCTAAAAAATGGGGCAATGTCATTCTTTCTGATGGAGGCATAGAATTCCATTGTGTATATATACCACATTTTCTTGATCCATTCATCTACTGAGGGGCATCTGGGTTGGTTTCATATCTTAGCAATGGTAAATAATGCTGCAATAAAATAGTTGTGCACGTAGCTTTAGTGTGGTCTTGTTTGTAAACATTTGGGTAAATGTCCAAAAGTGGGATTGCTCCCCTATGACCCAGGGGAGCTCTATGTGAAGTCTTTTGAGGAACCTCCATATTACTTTCCAAAGTGGTTGAACAAGTTTACACTCCTACCACCAATGAAGTAAGGTTCCTTTCTCTCCACATCCCCTCCAGCGTCTGTTGTTATTAGAGTTCTTGATGTTTGCCATTCTAACGGGTGTGAGGTGGTATCTCAGTGTTGTTTTGATTTGCATTTCTTTTATGGCTAGGGACATTGAGCATTTCTTCATGTGTCTATTGGCCATCATTCTTTCTTCTTCAGAGTAGTTTCTCTTTAAGCCTTTAGCCCACTTCTTTATTGGGTGGTTATTTCTTTGAGGATTTGTTGTTCTGGGATTTAATTTTTTGAGTTCCAAGTATATTTTAGATATGAAACCCTTGTCCGTTGTATGGCTATTGAAGATCTTCTCCCAATCCGTGGGCTTTTTATGGATCTTGCTAGCTACGTCCTTTGCCATGCAGAAGCTCTGCAACTTCATGCAATCCCATTTGTCCAACCTTCCTTTGATTTGTTGTGTTTCCGGGTCTCTATTAAGAAAATTTTGGCCTGTGCCAAGGAGACCTAGAGTTTCTCCTATTCCATCCTGTAATGTTTTCAGAGTGTCTGCTTTGACTCCAAGGTCTTTGATCCATTTGGAGTTGATTCTGCTGCAAGGTGATATATATATGCATCTAGCTTTAGTTTTCTAAAGTAGTTAACCAATTTTTCCAGCACCATTTACTGAAGAGGCTGTCTTTCTTCCATTCTATTTTTTTAGCTCCCTTATTTAAGATTAGATGGCTCTAGGTCTGTAGGTTCATTTCTGGGTTTTCAATTCTATTCCATTGGTCCTGAGGTATGTTCTTGTGTCAGTAAAGAGCTGTTTTTATTTCTATGGCTTTATAGTAGAGTTTGAAATTTGGTATTGATATTCCTCCAGTGGTGTTCTTTCAGTTGCGGAGCGTTTTTGCTATTTGGCGTCTTTTATTGTTCCATATGAATTTTTGGATTGCCTCTTCTATTTCCTTGAAGAATGAGGTTGGAATTTTGATAGGTATCGCATTGAATTTGTAGATAGCCTTGGGAAGTATTGCCAATTCACGATGTTAATCTTGTCAATCCAGTAGCGTGGGAGTTTTTGCCACTTTCTAAGTTCTGTTTTGATTTCCTTTTTCAAGTTTTTAAAGTTTTCATCATAAAGGTCCTTCACTTCTTTGGTTAAGCTAATTCCTAGGTATTTTAGTTTTTGTGGGGCTATCACAAATGGAGTTGATTTCCTAATTTCAGCCACACTTTTCTCATTGTTGGGATACAGAAAAGCCATTGACTTTGGGGGGTTAATTTTATACCCTGGTAATTTGCCAAAGTTTTGAATCAGCTTGAGTAATTTGGGAGTGGCTTCTTATATATTAAGTAAATTGAAAATTAAGAAATAAAAGACATGAGAAATTTGTAAATAAAATTTTAAGTAATATACATTTTGAAATATGTGTCCTTTTATTTTGACAATGATTGATGTTACTAGTGTTTTAACTCAAGATTTAGAATATGATAACCAGGTGCTCTATATCTTGCTAGGGATGGCTATATCTCTAATCATTTCACTCTGGAAATTTTATGATAAGGTCTCATAGTTTCTCAGTCTCTCCGAATTACAAACCCTATTTACACTTCCCCCAATAGTTAGAAAATGGACACCACAAATCACTATGCCTAGCTCAAACATTTTTTTAACTCAAGTGCAAATATTTCCATAAAGTGACCAGGGAATAAAGCCTTTTTAAATAAAGTATGTGCTTCTTGAAAATACAGTATTTGTTACATGTACAAATATGTTTAGAACTATAAGAAAATAAATTTATTTAAATTCACAAACCATATAAAATTTAAGAAAATAATTTTTACATATTCACATGTTAACTATTTTGAAAGCAAAATATATATCTGAATAATTTACATGTGTTAAAATTATACAAAACTAAATTAACAAATCCTCCAACTCTGAAAAAAGAATTACCCTAAAGAAACAAAACAAAGTAAGTTCAAAATTTGAAATTTAGAAAATAAAATGAAGTGTTCTCCTTAGTTGACTTAAGTAACTGTAAACCCTCTGTATATTAATTTTATAGTAAGAAATGCATAAACAAAGAAAGAAATGTACCCATTGGTCAATAGCGACAGGAAAAACATCAGTAGTTTTTTTTTGAGTGTGCAAAAATTCAATGGAAGAGATAACAATGTTCCTTCCATAATAAATGTACTCATCATCTTACTTATGTAACTGTATCCCCTCTGTACATTACCTTTACAGAAGAATTAAATTGAAATTAACAATAAACTAATTAATATACCAATTAAGAATTCGTAGGGAGCTAGGAAGTTGGCTCAGTGGTAGTGCGCTTGCCTTGCATGCTTGAGGCCCTGGGTTCGATTCCTCAACATCACATAAACAGAAAAAAATGCCGGAAGTGCTGCTGTGTCTCAAGTGGTAGAGTGCTAGCCTTGAGCTAGCCTTGAGGGCCAGTGCCAAATCCAGAGTTCAGGTTCCACGACTGGACCCCCCCAAAATAAAACAAAAAGAAAAACAAAAAACCCCACCAGAATTACTAGAAGCCATTGGTTAAAAACGTTTTAGAAAACTGCCCTAATTACCCAAGTAATATAATTTGATGATACTATTTAAATACTTCAACTTCAGCAGAGAAGCCAAAATTTAAAAATGTTACAAAGTAAAGTAATAAATCAGAATATATGACTATTAATAATAATCAAAAGATGAATTTATAGTGGTAGTCAAATATGTAAGAAATGAGGAAATTTGCCATTCGTTTGCACTTAATAAGTGAGAAGGAATTTTCTAGGTCTTTTTAAATATATAGTAAGTTTAATGAAGAAACTATTCTGTCACATCATATGATACTAAGATGAAGCTGATATTAGAACAAAGAACAGATTGTACTAAGTGTTGGATGTTAATGTTTATACTTATTTTGGTTGTGGGAAATTGTGTTCAACTTGGGGTATTATTTTTGTTAACTGGTGTCATATCACTGGTTAATTTTAGGATAGGGGTTCCCTTTCCACAAGAACATGCACCTGATCTGTCTTTTTAGCCTTCCCATTATCAATGGCATAAGAGTTGCACACCAACTTGTCTAGATTCCTACCTTGGTTGGCCTGGATTCTGTAGTCCTTCCAATTTTATCCTGTAGATAGTGCCGGATGGTGGAAATAATCCAATGCACCCAGCAATAAATAGAGAAGGAAGTCCACTAAACTTTTGGCCTGGGTTCTGTTCTCAAGCCTCCTCAATAATTAAGAGTTCAGATGGGAGCCCCTGGTGCCACGCAGTAAGACTATTTTTTTTAAAGCAACTACACATATATATGACTTAGTCATGTGAAAACCTCAGGACAAGAATAAAAGATCAGTGAAACATAAAGGACAGGCCCAATTTTAACTAGCTACTTAGAGGCTGAATAAGCTTAGCTAGCTACTCAGGAGGCTGAGATATGAAGACCATTATTCAAAGCCAGTCCAATCATGAAAATAAATGTGATTATCTCCAAAAAAAAAAAAAAAACAGAAGTGGAACAATGGCTCAAGTGGTAAACCACTATCCTTGGTCACAGAAGAATAGGGAGAGTGCCCAGGCACTATCAAGCCTCAGGAATGATGAATGAATGAATGAGCACTTGCACATGCACGTGCGTGTATACGCATGCAAGTGTACACACACACACTCTCTCTAACACACACACACACACTCACACACACACAAATGAGTATTTCAATGCGAAGTTCTTTTTTTATGTTGTTGTAATCTATTTCCCTGTATTAGTTTACAAATTAACAAAATCAGCTAAGCACCTACTTACATAAACTCATCATGTTTCTCTAAAGTCAACTCTCTTTTAGGAAGCATGCTTTTATTTGAACCAAATGTAAATTATTCAGAAGTTCGATTTATCTCCTTCAATTCTGTAGAATTAGATGACTGTTTAGCTTCTTCCAAGCAATATAATTTTGTGAAATCCTGCATCAAGCAACGTATTTCTTTCACTAGACAGGAAGCCTCTGTCAAACAATTAATAATAGGTTTTCTTCTCCTTGCTCGCATCTGTAGTTTTATTATCTTCTTATATTTCATGATCTGTCTGTGTATGACAAAGACTGCTGTGAAAATAAAAAGACCCTTCGTAGCACTTATCATTTATATACCATTCATAGATATGAAGGTGTTTAAATATTATTGAAATTGCTTTGGAATGAATCATGTTCACTTTGACTATTGTGAAAAAGAAGAATTGGTTTCTCAGAACTTTAGGTAAGAACTTGATTGAAAGAAAGAAAAGGAAAAGGGAGAAACAACTCAACACATACATTCAAATGAAAAAAAGAACAACACAAGAAAACAAATTAATTAAGTACTGAAGAACCTGCAGGAAATGCAAAGACTTAAAAAATATCAGCTATGACAAGCTTATGAAAATCCTGACTACATGGGAGTCTACTCTTGTGAGGATAGTGGTTAAAGCCCAGACTGGACAAAGATGTGTACATAATGCCATGCACCTGATATTCTAAATTCCAGGAAGAATAACATAATGTGGACTGAGCCCAAGATCATATACAAGTATCTGAAAAATAATCAAGATAATTTAGTGCTGGAGACCTGACAAAGCGGTAAGAACACCCATTTATGGGGCACAAGACACTCAATTCAAACTCTAATATTATGAGTATTAAAGTAAAAAGCTATGATTTTAAATAATTGGAACAATTGTAAGATTTGAATATTTGAGTGGAAAATGCATGAGAGAGATAGAATGAACCCATGGTGCAATGCTTTCAACTTAAGTGAAAATATTTTCTGGTACTTCAGACAAAACAGAGTTACCTTGCAAATGAGCATGGTTGTGCATTTGTGTGATGGACATACTTTACTTACACAGGTGTAAATTAAATAGATTTTATTTGGGTAGTTTTTACTTCTTGAACTAAGAGCCTTCATGATGTCCCTGAAATTTTTCTCTCAAGGCTACCACTCTACTACTTTGAGCCACAGTTCCAATTCTGATTTTCTGTTGATTGTTTGGTGATAAGAGGCTCCTGGACATTCCTGCCCAGGATGACTTCAAACCATGATCGTCAGATCTCAGCCTCCCGAGTAACCAGGATGCCAGGCATGAGCCGTCGATAGTTTTTATAATTTAGTAAATTGTACAGTTACTGAAGTTATTCATTATCATTATAACCTGTGTAATATATGTGTGTATGTATATAACAATGCAATGGATAGAAATATTTTAACATATTTTTGTATCTACAGTATGAAATCATACATTATAAAATAAAATGGAGACAAAAGTTAATAAGGAGCAAAACAAAGGAAATTATCACATGTTTCTTGTTGTTGAATGGAATACGAATTGCAAAAATCAGTTTGGGAAAATCATCTGTACGTTAACAAAATGCATAAGAGCTATTAATTCCAATCCATCTATTTGCCCATGTTGTGCAACCTCACACATGAGTGTCAAAATCAAACAACAATTTTTGCCTTTGCTTTTAACTCACCTGTTATAATTTACAGGTTAGATGAAGTAATCAAATAAAGATTAAAATAATATTATGTGAGGCTATGAATTGGAGCTGAAAATTATATTAAATGTGATAATAGCTAATTCAATTGCATACTTCTTACTTTTACTTTGTGATGTCCCTCATTCCCACATTAGGAAAGTACATAGAAGGTTCTCACTAAATTATGGGAACAATGTGGTTTTAGCTTATTTAGACCTGTAGGGGGAAGTGTGTTTTTGAGGACTTGCAATACATTGTGATGAAGATGAAGGGAGGGATGTTCTTATTCTGGAAAACTGGCTAGAGGCTTGCTCCCATAAAGGTAATGATGAATTCTACCAAAAGATTACAATAAAATCACTTTCACAACCATGTTCACTGCTGCACTGTTCACCGTAGCCAAGTTACGGAAACAAACCCTTTGGTGGAGTGATGGTTGGAGAAAGTTTGGCACATATACACAATTTGATTGCACCCATCCATTCTGAAGACTGTTACATTATTTGCAACGAAATGGATAGATCTAAAAATATATTAAGTGAACTAAGTCACTAAGTGAACTAAGCCAGACACACAAAAGACCCATGTTTTGTCTCATATTTGGAAGCTAGAACTTCATACAGGTTTACACAAATATATTAACCAAAGCGTGCTATTTACAGAGGAGTATTTCAAAGGTGTAATTTCTTATAAAATTGAAGTTTTAATCCAACAAAATATATATCAGGAAACTATCACTTGGAAGATGTGAGGGGAAGTCAAAAGGAAGGAATAAAGAGAGTTATGGAGGAAGAGAGTGAAGGTATAATATTCAATGCAGATAGTATGAAACTAGAAAAAATTAAAATGGGGTGAGGTTTGGAAGGGTGTGGAAAAGTTATATAAAGATACATTATACTTAAAAATACTAATTTGTTGAATGGAAATTCCATTGTCCAAGTATTTAGGATAATAAAAATATAATTAAAAACAATGGAGACATCTGATCTTAAATTCTATTTCCATCTCTTTTAAAAAATTAAATTATTTGCTCTATAAATTGATCAGAGGGATGGATTTTGTGGCTAGCTAGATCATTTCAGATCTGTCTCTCTCTTCCTCTCTCCCTTTCATGGTTCTCATAGGTAATATGATTGCTCCATAATTATCTTAATTTATTTTGCTTTTATATTTTTGGTTGCATCATTTCACTTTCTGCTCTGCCATTTCACAGTTCATTTACATAGAAGGCATTATTTCCTATTTTCTCATTCCTAGAATAAGCTGCACATGAAGACACCACGGGTCCTCATTTTCAGTCTGTACCTTTGAATACGGAGGAAAATCTTTGCTCTCTACCAATTCCCTACTCTCCAGTTAGAATAATTTAGAATAGTAAAAATTAAAAAGGAGAAAATAAATAATAGTGAAAAAAAACAGATGCAGAAAATTTACTGGATTTTTCTGAACAGTTCATCTGATGTGAACTATTGGAGAAATACATGGACACCTCATTCTCACTGGCACTCAAAATCTCTGGCTAGGCAATTCTGATGAAGATGAGGAACAAGATGAAAAAGTAAAAAATGGTATCAATTGCAAAAAAAATGGAGAAGTATTCATGTAAATTTATTCTTTGGTCTGACGAAAATAATTGCCTTCATACAGTGTAGAGACTACTTTCCAAAAAGGCCACTCATGTGAATGCTAGGGATAACGATGAATATACCCCTCTTCATCGAGAAGCCTACAGTGGACACTTAGATATTGTCCATGAGTTGGTGGCTCAAGGTAAGATATTCGTGCAATAATTGTGAATGTCTGGACAACCCTGAACAGTACTTATACATGGAATAATACCAGAGTGGCTTCTTTATTTCATCATGATGCAGATACAAATGGCCAAACTAAAGGCTTCTTGAGCCCCTTGCATCTTTCTGCTGAGAATAGAAATAGCAAAGTTATGCTAGATCTCCTTCTGTTGAACCATTATATCAAACCAGGTCTGAAGCACAACTTGGAAAAAACTGCATTTGATATTGCCAAAAGAATAATTATGTATCACTACCTCTTTGAAGTTGTGGAAGGCTGTACAAATTGTTCTCCTAAATCTTAATGGTTTGGGTAAGTTTCTTAAATTTCAAAATTGCCAGTCCATCCTATGTGTCCATACAAAATATTTTTACAATGCAACAGCAATATCTTACTTTAAAAATTCATGGATTCCATGGTATTCTTCCAAGTGAACTGCCTGACTTTGATATGAAAATATATTTGAGTTGTTTTTATACATCTATAATGATTTTTGTGATTTTTTAATCAGAAATAATTTTAAGTTATCTGTTGAAATGAGTAGTACAGAAACTAAAGATAATTCTGTTGCTTGTCTGAAACAGTATATTTTAAAATATTTAGTATTCTGTTTGTATAATGTCCATAATCTATTTCATTCTCCCCTAGATATAATACTTTGAATTCGACATTGTTTTACAATATATAGGTTCATTAATAAATGTGGCCTTTCAGATTGCATTCCATATAGAAACAGTTTAAGATTTCTTTAATTCCTAGGTCCTTATAGAATTTTATTTCTTTGGGATAAAATGACAATGTTATCATATTTCAAAATTTTTATAAAAGTTATGCTATGTAAAGGCCTTTCTAAAAAGGTAAAGATTGAATACACTGATGTCAAACTAACTTTTATTTCTATTAATTACATGTATTATTACACTTGTATATTTGTAATCAATTTTTAAATTACTGTTTAATTTCTTGCATCTGAAGAATGAAAAATATGGAATACTTCACAAATTTTCATATCATCCTTGTACAAGAACCATGTAAAATTCTGTATTGTAATTCGGGTAGACGTTCTGCTGAAGAATGTAGTACCCTGTAAATTTAAGTAGTTAATGATGCAATCTTAAGACAGGCATATATCCTTGGTTGCCTATTTGTAACAAGGAAACCTTATTGTTCCCAAAATTTCTATTCATCTTATTTCTGTAAAATTCTGTGTATGGTGGAAAAAACATATTGTTTGTTCGATTGCTCACATTTGCAATTTTTATCAATGATTATTTTAAGTCTTTTTCATTTGAAATTTGATCATACTTTGAAGCCTTTATAGCTAGGTCCAAAGGTGATGGCTTTTCAAATACTTATTTATCAACTGATTTAGCTTTGTGGAGCTAATGGATTCAAAGTAAGCCTTACGTAAGAGCTACTTCTAAACTTCGGCAGCATAAAATTTCCCAAATGACTTAGGGCTTACTGGCACAAATGTCTCCCTGACCCTTTACCCTTGCTCCATGTAGGAACAGACCAACCAGAATATCTTACCCTGATAGCATAGATTGTCTAACTGGAGCAAAACTAATCTTAGTTACAAGGGATCATAGAGAGACGAACAGTTCAGACAGAAATGTTCAGACTAGAAGGTATTTTTTCAAAATATAATTGTTTATTACACCCTAGTATTTCAAAAGTAGCTAAAGCCCAGAAGGTGAAAAAATTGTTCATATGCATGATTCCCTAATGTCCTGGCCTGTCTACCATGCAACCAGGCAAGAACTTACACCACTAATTTTCTATCACTAAATATATTCCATAGCGCCAGGAGAAGTCCATATGTTTCTCCTCGTTATTAGGCCGTAATTTGGTAATGTTTTAATCACAGTGTTTCCTCTTGTCTCTAGGCTGTACATCTCCGAATGGTAATGCTTTAGTTCTAATTCTACCAAACACTGAGGTAGAGGTAATGGAATAATACTTTCAAACAGTTGCCTTTGATACCATAACAACACAGAACAATGCAAAACATTTTCATGTATTATATATAATTATATATTTTATATTTATATGTGTTGATTTTATATTTCACACAGTGAATTTTACTAGAATTAATTGATAATTTGACAAATTAATTGATATTTATTCCAATAAATAGATTGGAATATAAATAATCAGGATTAGAATATATATTAGAATATAAAAAAGTATCAATGCAATGTTTTCGGTATAAACTTGTGATACATTCTAAGTATTCTTGGTTTCTGAATTCACATGGTAAAAAAAAAAACAATGTTGTTTTCCTCTAATCTATAAGGGATTTTACTCTGCTGATGTTTATTGTTTTAACTGGCTTGTCCCAAACTGTTTTTCTCCATATTTCTGAAGCATTCCTACTGATTATACTCAAATTTTATTGAAATGATGTATAAAAGCTATTATTCTTCTACAGGATCCACGGGTCCTAGGATCCCAGGTCCCAGTTATCCGCATCATCAGATAACTAGGGCAAGAGTTCTCACCTAGGCCCAAGCAACATGCCAGCAGAAAGTAATTGAAGACCCATCTCAATTTCTCATTTCCTATATTTCAGGGCCCCAATTCCTTGAAATGCAGGAATTAGCAGTGAGCAATTGGGAAATGCAAGGCAACCTAAAATGCAAGATGAAATCACAAAATGTGAAAGTACAGTAATTCAAACTTTCAGTTTTCAGATGACCATCCCATATGAGTGAACAAGACCACAAATGTCAAAAGATTATTTGTAATACCCCTCTCCTAATGATTAATAAATGATTTCAGTCCAACATCATCAGGCCAAAAAATAGTTCCTGGAATGATAGATTCATAATTGTCTACCAATGCCAGGAATACTTGACATAGAGGTCAAATATAATTCAGAAAAACATTAATTGAGAAGATCCTTAGTGCTTCAAAACACTGGTACTTCAGTAAAACTTGCTTCTGTAGTATCAAAATGTTATCATTCTCAAACAAATGATTACCTACATTGAATCTCCTGAAAGTATATTCCTTTTCAAATAAACTTTTTAAAATCACATTTGCCAAAATAACACTTTACAAATAGATGATATTTAGTGACGTTACAGGTTTTTCAAGTGTAGGGAGCAAGTTACAATAGAGTTGATTTATTTACTCTGCACTAATGCCAAACAGGTTCAACCATTCATTAAAGTGTAGAAATAGTACCCCCCTCCATTTGTGCTTTTCAGTAGGTGCCTTTGAAAATTTGTTAACTAGATCAGCCTCCCATATTTCAAACCAAAACATTAGCTAATAAAGTACATTTCATCACATAATAAATACATTTTAAAAAGTCATGAATAGTTGCTTTATCATATGGTGTTTTATGTTTTCCCTATCTGTCTAACATAGTAAGAAATATGACTTTAAGTCTTGAATATGGGTACTCATCAGAGATTTCACAAACATAAAACTGTCTTCTATTTCTATCATATTCCTGTACAGTAGTAAATTTTTAGTTTTCTTCTTTTGCCAAAACTTATAGTAGTAGAAAATATTATCCCATGTAAAATAAAGTAATCACAAACCACTGTACAAAGCCATTTATAAAACTGGTGGTTAGGAACATATTCTAAGCCATTTTTAAACTTTCTTGTTGACTACAGATTAGTCAAAAAAATCAATGCTGTTTGGCGTCTAATTTGAATTAATTATCCATTTTTAATCAGAGGACCATCAACTTGAATGCTATCCAACTAGACAATATTTTCACAATATACTTACCAATATTTTGAAAAAAGAATAAATATAGTCCATTCTCATACTAAAAGGGAAAACAGTTTAATTCTATGGAAATTTATAACTTTTAAAAGTAAATAAGTTGTTAAGAAGACAGAATGTATGTGTTCTTCAACATTCCAATGACTAGTAACTGCTCATTTTTAAATTCGGAAGATTCCATATCTGAGAGATTCAAAAAAGTACCGGCTTGCATGTTATGTAATTCTGCAATAGATGCATTTTCCAAAGGGATGTTACAGATTGAGGGTCAACAGAAAAAAACACATTCTGGTAGAGGATAAAACTATGTAGCAATGGTAATAATTCTTCAAGAGTAAGCAATTGTTTATCACAGTAAGCTAGTATTTTTATGACCACCAGTACCAATATTTATGATATAGAGTCATCCTAGCCCAACAGTTTCCAACTTTTAGGGTGCACCTCAAACTTCCCTTCATTCACATCATGAATAGCTTATCTCTATTGTGAAAAAATAGAACTCTACTAATGTGATGCCATACATGTTCTGGAAAGAATACCATAATAAACTGGGTTGCATCATTTCACCCCCACCACCACCAAGCCTGGTATTCTTGAGATAGGAACACTTGCAAATATTATTTATATTTATACTTTTTAAACTATCTTTTAAATTCTGGATGCTAAGATCGGAAGATTACACTTCAAAGCCCACCCAGGCAGAATGATTCCCTAGATTCTTATCTCCAATAAACTTCTCAGCAAAAGCCAGACGCAAGTGGCACTGAGGTTGAAGTGGTAGGGCACGAGCCTTGAGCATAAACAAGCTCAGAGACAGTGTCCAGGCCCAGAGTAAAAGCCCTAGGACAAACCAATAAAACAAAAACAAAAATAAAAACAAATCCAAACCTAACATTTTTCTCAGTGTATACAGTAGCAAATAATTAAGGAAATTGCTTCCTATGTTACATACAGGTAGAAGAAAGAAGATGTCACACGATTATTCTCTTCAAACCATGTTATACCAAAGACTCCAAAAATTGCTCTTATTCTAAATTTATAAATTAATATCATCAATTTTTTGGCAACTCTGTCTACAACGTTCACATTATCATTTTATACATGAACTGTTGGAATTATCTATTAACTAAGTTTTAATTATAACTCTCTTGAAAGAATATTCTAGGGAAATAGAATGCAAAATCATTTGTGAATTTGTCAGTTAACTGTCTACTTAAAAAGAATTTCGTAGAATCCTATAGAATATAAAATTTCAAGCAAAAACAAATTATTTTAAATCTAAATTCTAATTTAGCAAGATCTTCAAAATCCTATATTAGACGAACTTTGCTATTTTCCAGGCTGAATCTTTTGTAATCCTTCATCATTTTTTTGGGATACAACAGAATGATGATAACTTATTTTTCAAATTTTGGATGGGAATCCTAAGTCATTTTACATCTAGGAATGTTCTGTAATGAAGAGAGAATTTAAAACACAAGTGAGGATTAAGTATGAGTTGTATTTCAACAGGAAATTTGACTCCTCAAAAGATAATGACAAAATTAGCCCAAATGTCCAACTATGTATTCCTTTCTTGTTTGTTTTGTTTTATTAAGACAAAATAACCTGGTCCAGGGAACATATCACTATGTAATTCCATTCTCTAATCTGCTGTCTTAATCTCAGTGCTAGAATTCTAAGCTTGTATCACATTGCCCTGCCATAGTTTCTTGGTTTATTTAATCTAGATACAGACTACAAATTCTGAACTTCTCCAGTGATATTATACACCAGAGTGACTGCTTAGACTGTTTACTATTTTCAAGGATGTTCTAATATTTGACACAGGATATGAATATTTTCAGATGCACCTGCGGGATCTCTGATTCATTCCGCCATGTATCTGATCCCTTTAATAATGATTATTGACTCTCTGACTATCTCTGATCCCTAACAATGAAATATTCTCAAACTTATTTGAAGCAAGTTCATTTGAGGACTTCTAATATTAAAAATTATCACTTGATTCTAGTCTTGTTCAGGACATATATTTATTGTTTTCTAACTTTTCTACACATTCTGAGGGTTGTTTCATTTGTGTATTTGTGTGTGCATATATAAGTGCTTCTTTGTGTATGTGTATGCTTGCATGTATGTATGCAAAAGCCTCAAGCTCTTATTCAGCTCATGACTGGTATTCCATCACCTGAGCCATTCTTCCAATCCAGCTTTTGTCTGCTTAATTTTATATAGAGTTGCAAAGAGTGTTCTGGCCAGGCTGGATGCAAACTGAACTTCCAAGACTCCTTTACATTCTTAGGTTTTATTTCTCCAGTACTATCAAATTTTAAACTACAAACATTTTTGAGGGTGATGTCTAAGCTGTAGCCCAGATTTTTAACTCAAGAATTATTTTTTGTTTGTTTGTTTTGGTGGGGGGTCCGGTCATGGGTCCTGAACTCTGGGCCTGGGCTCTGTTCCTCAGCTCTTCAGCTCACGGCTAGCCCTCTACCACTTGAGTCACAGCGCCAATTTTGGCTTTTTTCTTTTTTGCTTAAGTGGTGCTGAGGAATCGAACCCAGGGCTTCATGCATGCAAGGCAAGAGCTCTACCACTGAGCCACCTTCCCGGCCTCTAACTCAAGAATTCTTATAAAGATAGATGAACACACACATTACATATCCTGAGTGTATACTGTTAGGAATGTGATCATAAGCTGGGTCATGTTGAAATATGAGGATTGAGGTTCAAAGCCAGCCCAGGTAGGAAAGTCCCAGAGACTATTTTCTCAAATTAACTAAAAGAAAACTGGAAATGGCACTGTGGATCAAGTTGTAAAGCATTAGCCTTGAGCTGAATAGAAGAGAGACAGCTCGCAGACCAAAGTTCAAGTGCCAAGACCACCGCCAACAAATATGTCTGAGTGTGTATGTATGAGTGTAAAGAAAAAAAGAAATGTGATCTTAGCCACCAGTTCATTGCTAGCATAATCCCTGCTCTCACAAGATGGATATATTTTACAGTTAATTCCATGTTGTTATATTTGACTTGCATTGAAAACATAATTATTCTTCCATTCTACTTTCTACAAAGTTGCATGATTACCAAGCATGATTTACAATGGGATTGGCCTAATACTTCATGTTCCACATAGGAGTCTTGCTTTCTGTATATCATTCCAATAAATCTACATACTCGGCTTGGCTTTATTGTTTCAATGTTGCCTTATTTGTAGTCTTCTATATCGTATTGAGCCCTTATACTTAAACACAGAACTTCTCTTTCTCCTATGATTGCTATTGCTTCCTTACTGTTAGCTATGTACACTTGGGAAATAATGAAAAGCACATACACTCACAAAAAGAATGTTCTGAAAACCTTCTTCCCATTTAAAATTCACCTTAATTTACAGAGAACTTACAAAGTTTGAACTCAATGTACTCATGTATAATGTATTTATAAGCAATATAAATTTCATATTTTCCTTTTACTAACCTGTCTCTGAAACACGTGTTACCTCTCAGGTCCATAGGTGTTCTAGTGTTATTTCAGTGAAGCCAGAATACATTCATTATACCTCAAGCAGCACCATCGATTGTTACTGAAGTAACTGTTACTGAATTTGGAAACTGACCCCAGGAGAGGAATGGAACATAGAGGAATAACAAAGTTCAAGTTATCTTGTGCTTTCCTTTTTACTGTACAAGAAAAGTATCCCAAGGGTTGAAGGAAACTCTGCCCCTGGCTTTTTCGAGTATGTTCGTTACTCATATAAAATTTTTCTGTAAACTTCTAGTTCAGAGTGTTACAAAAAGAAATAATGTACCATTTGAAGGTCAGCATAGAACAAAAGGAAAAAAAAACGTTGTTTTAAATGTGTTCTCCAGCAAAGGAACAAAGACATGGAGGTTTTAACGTGTATTATGGATGGCTATTTCAATCCTGAGATGATTCTCTTGATGCAGGAGTCAGTTATCATTTCCTTTGGTCTGGTCCTGAGTTCTCCAGAGCAACAAGGATTCCAAAAAAGCAGGATCCAGTGAGTTTGATCAGCAAAAGGAGCATCTTCTCTGGCCAGTACTCCTTTAAGGAGGGTCCCAAAGAAATATCTGGGATTTTTGTTTGCTTGTTTGTTAGTTTGTGCTGGTTCTGGGTCTTGAAACCAGAGGCTGGATCCTGTCCCTGAACAGTTGTCTTTCCTGCCCACCTGCCCCCAAAGCTCGTACACAACTGCTTGAGCCAAAACCCACTACTGGTTTTTTGGTGTTCAATTTGTGATAAGAGTTTGACAGACTCTCCTGCTTGGTTTGGTTTCGAATTAAGATAGTAAGAAAGCTAAGTGACATCAACTGTATAGACTTCTCTTTTGAAACAAAAAATATTAGATAAAGTTTATTGTAAAGCTAGTATTTGACAATTTTTAAAGGAAGAGAATATGTCTAGCAAAGAAGCCATAACTTAAATAATTCAGCAAAAGTAGGTGCACTGAATCATTTTGAAATTACTTTTTTCTGCTTGAGAAGATTATTGATCTTGTTCTTCCTTTTGGGGAAACTTAAGGTAATATTTGCACTTTTTGTTGGTTGTGGGGCTTGAACTCTGATCCTGGGTGCACTCCCTCACCTCATCAACCCCAAGTTGAGCACTGTACGGCTTAAGCTACAGCACCATTTCCGGGTTTTAGGTGGTTAATTGAAGATAAGTGTCTCATGAACATTCCTGACCAGGCTGTCTTTGAACCACAATCCTCTGGTTTCCTGAATAGCTAGGATTACAGGCCTGAACCACGAACAACCAGCTCATATTTGCATTTATGTTCACTGAATGACACTATGTAAACAAATAATGGAAATTTGAATCAAATGATGGCATTGCAGCTTTTCAGAAAATTTGAGGTAACAATAAATATGCCTTCCTTGTCCATGTGGTTTCATTAATAACTCATCAGTTATGGGACCCTTAAATGATCATTCTCTGCCATCTGTGTAGGTATTTAGTACCAGGAAATATTCATAGAGAAATATAGAAAGACTGAGAATTTTAGAAAGCAAAGAAGATAAAGTAAGAAAAAATAGCACAGAAGGAGATACATTTATTAAGAGGTAACGTAAGAGATTTAGAATGTTAAAGGTAATGAGGAATAAGACTAGTTGATAACTATTTTTTCAATAACCAAATATGGTTCTCTAAAACAGGTTCTGGTATACCTTAGTTATTACCATTTATTACTTAACTCTGGAATTATTCCTTCTCTTCTGTCAGTACTGTTACTTTGCCTCTGTGTTTTGGTGCCATGAATGACCAAAAATATTTCCAAATCTCACTTAGACTACCCTTCTCATTGTGATTAGCAGTGCCATTCAAAAACCTGGAATCTTTGAATTTCCAGAATTAATCTTCACCTGACATCTAAGCACATTCAAGACATTAATTGCTGTGAGCTAATGAACAAATTTTTTTTTCAACAGAATATCCTAATATAAGTAAAGTTCATGAATTAGGGACTATTGTCAGGTGTCAGTAGGCAGGAGCAATTATATATTCCAAGTATGGGTTCTTTATTTTGCATTTACTAATTAAATGTTTTTTTGATTTGGTTTTGGTTTGGGATTTTTTTTTGTTTATTTTGCTCAAGGCTATCACTGTACCTCTTGAGGCACAGCACCACTTCCAATGTTTTTCTGTTTATGTGGTACTGAGGAATTGAACTCAGGGTTTCATGCATGCTAAGCAATCACTGTATCATGAAGCCACATTCCCAGAGCCCTAAATGACTTTCTTAAGTTGAAATTACATTTTCATTCAGTATCTATGTACCATAGTATTGTCCAGGTGCTAGAAAATAATGTAGAAAAGAATACAATAAAATAAATCCAGTAAGGCAAGATGGACAATGAATAACCCTCACAGTCTTTCAATGGCACAGAGGGTTTACCTCATGGAGATCTATCAACACGCTGAATGAGAGAGCTCCTGACACACAGCCCACCTCCAGAATGAGTGGGCCATCTTCGGTTCCAGCCACCTAGGGACGTTGTGCCACCTCCTACAGCACCCATTCAACCAGTTCCTGAGAGAAAGAGAGAGAAATCAGAATTACACTTAAATCGGGTGCCAGTGGCATAAAACTCTAATCCTAACGACACAGGAGGCTGAGATATGAGGATCATGGTTCATAGACAGCCCAGGCAGGAACGTCTCTGAGAATCTTATCTCCAAAGAACCACCAGAAAACTGGAAGTGGCACTGTGATCTCAAGTGGTAGAGCGCTAGTGTTGAGCTGAGGAGATCAGGAACAGTGCCCAATCCTAGATTTCAAACAACTGAAAAGAAGTGGACTTCCCACCACAAGAAGTGGACTGAATAGCACCCATTGTCCTAGGGAGCATAGTAGAGAAGTCAGGCCGAGCTTCCTGTGAACTTGAGGTCATAAGTAGATCACCTGACTTCTCTGTGCCTCGGTTTCCCCAGCTGCAAAACTGAACAAAGTGAAGGATCCCCTTCCTCATGGGGATAGAGTAATAATGAAAGAGACATGTTTCGGTTCATAATCCCACACCTGTTGCACTAATAATAACAAGCCCCACCTGAGCCCTTTTTGGTATCTTCCTGTCATATGCTCACAGAATTGCCAAAACCTTATCTGAAGGTCGCTCCCTCTCTGCCTAGCCATTCTCCAGAGATCTCTCTGTATAAATCCCTTGTTTCCTCACAACTGTCCTGTGAGGAGACTGAGGTCCAATGGTTGAGGCCCTACCAAGAGCTTCACCTGTGGTCAAGAATCCGCTGCTATGGACTGAGTTTAGGATAATCCATGTTAACCGATGACTGAGCATGACACCACATGTCTACCATCCCAATTACAGAGGACCAGGCCTGATGGAGCATACCTTTCACAGGAGGACCGTGATCCAGCCCAGCCTGAGCATATTTGTAGTTTCATTCTCAGAAATCCTCAAGACAGAAAGGTGGCTCATCAGCGCCATGGAGAGGAAACAAGCAGGGGGGTCATGGTGCCCCCAGAGGGGTGTTTGACCCAGGGTATGTTGTTGTTGGGACAGAAACTCACCTGTGCTGCTGGGAGAAGCTGTTGGCAGCTGCTCCAATTGGGGCAGCAGCGACGGTGGCAGCATCGCGGACACATGGGCGCAGAGCAGAAGACTAGGGGCAGGGACCAGGTCGGGGATTTAGGCCTGCTGGCAGCACGGCCTTTCCTGAGGATTGAAACCTGGCACCGTGTGAAGGGAGGGAAAGGGCCAGGTGGGGTGGGAGCATCAATTTTCTACTATACTCCAAAGTCACCTCGAGTCTCTTCCTCACCACTCAGCCACTGCTACTTTCCTCAACTGCTGGTAATGGTGTAAACTAACAGAGGGAATCCCAGTGCTACCTGGCAACATGGAATGTGGGCGTGGCCACCATTCTTGTATCCCATTGGTCAGAAAGAAGCATGAAAGAATGGTGGTGTGGCCATAATCCTGTGTAGCATGCAGCATGGGCGGAGTCAAGAACACAGAGTTTCTCCCAGCCCTTTTCCCAGGGAATTCTGTCCAATTCAGTTGGGGACAAGAGGGTGACCTGCTTTAGCTGGATGGCTACACAGATTGTTGTGTATTTCCGTTTGTTGCCAGTCCCAGACCTTGAACTCAGGGTCTGGGCACAGTCCATAGCTGCTTTTGCTCAAGGCTGGTCCTCTATACTAGAGCCACAAAGCTTGTGGCTTTGTTGGCACTGAAGTTGGACAGGGGTCTCAAGAATTTTCCTGCTTAGGGTGACTTTGACCATGATCCTACTATCACAGCCTTGTAAGTATCAAGGAGGTCTGCTGAGAGCCACTGGTGCCTGCCTAATCACTGGTCTTATTTATGTTCTTGGACAGATTGGTGAGTTCCCTATCCTCAGATTGAAATGGTGGGAGCTGGAGCCTACTATTCAAATCCTGGTCCTGCCACCTCAGAATGGTAGGAGATCCTAAGAAACTTGTTCCTATCCATATGATTATCAATGGAATGTGATGTAAGACATGATTGAACAGTTCTTGAATAATTCTAGGATAAAATTATACACAATTATATTACACGACATTGATCGATTTAGTTAATATTTTATTAAGTATTTAAACAATCACATTCATTAAATGGAGGCATAATGAAATACCTAAGAATTGGGCCTCACATACTATAAAGGTGACATTTTTTCTACCAGGACTGGGATTGGAACTTATAGTCTGGGTAACTCTATTGCACTGTGTGGGAAGGGGAAACTTGCTTCCTTGAAGTCAAGAAATTCAAGTCTGTTCCTTAGGCTTGAAATCGATCCCCAGCAATAGAAAACACCCTATTCATGTACAATTTACATATATGTTTTATAGTTATATGCATATGTTGACTCCATATTGTGTTCAGTGTAGTTATTTTATTTTTTGTTTTATTCATGTATTGACCATTTATTATATTGACTATTATAGCAAATAGAACATTGACTACATAGGATATAGGTCTCCATATGTATTCCACCTCATACCTGACACGCAGAAGATTCACAGTAAAGGAAACCAGGTGTCACCATCATCTTCTTACTCCACGATTCATTGTTTGGAAGTGCTGGCATCTGAACTCATGGACTACAAGGCCAAATTCATTAATGGGTGAGTGTAAACACGCCATCCTGGGGCAAATTGAGCTGACAGGTTGTTCCCAGGACCTGAGAACAGGCCCCAGGGGTTAACCCAATAAGAACAGATTGACCTGCAAAAGGCAGTATGCTAATAAATATATATCTTTATAGAGTGCTAGAGGTGTCTATACATTATTTGGTTACATAGACTATATTGCTACCAATTCCTGGGTATTTACATGCGTCCATGTTATTAATGTTATTGCTTTCATCCTTAAAGTATTAATGAAAGCATTCAGTGTCCTGAAATTATTGTGTTCCTGTAAGTAATAATATTCTTTTAATGATTCATAAATATTAAATAAAATCCACCAGCCTTCTGAAATGATGCTATTTAATTTTATAGGATCATGATTCACGATCAACTCATTCAACTGTGAAATTGACAAAATTCTAGTGTTATTCTTTTGGATGGAAACCAGTTTCTTAGTACCTCCTGCCATTGGTTGGTGTCAGGACGGGGATTCGAAATGAGGGCCTATGTTGCCACGTGGGCTTATGGCTTCCCTGATGGTCTGCCAGCCTTCAGCAATGCAACATGAAGTAACCTTTGCAACAGTGTCATTCAGACCCAGAAGGGTCACTGTGCAAAGGAAGAAAACATAAAAGGCCACATTTTCCTGTGCATTGTTTTCCCTACAACACCTGGGGGTCTAGGACCCCAGCAGCACCTGGGTGTCCAGTGGCTGCACCCGATCCTAGGATTATCGAAGCTAAGTTGGACTTGCTAAGACCTGAGTTCAGGCCACATGCTGAGAAAAAAATTAACTCCCTGGCTTGCAATTCACAAAGTTTATACTTACAGGCTTTGGATTTGTACTCAGGATCTGGGTAAATCTGAAGCAATGTGGATAAAGGGGAAGATCACCTTACATGAAGATAAAAAAGTCAGGCATATTCACTTGTCCTGAATTCAAGACCCAGCCCTGGAAAACATACTATTTATATGTATTATAAAGATAGGATTTATACTTACCTATAGATGTTCAGTCCATACATGTTTGCTGTGGTTGCTCCTTCTATCTTTTGTTTTATTCATTTATTTACCATTGATTTTACTATGATGAAATACATTCTGTTTAATACATTGATGAAAAACTATCACAGATCATATAGATTTGGAGAAATGGTCTCCATTATGCTTGACCCACAGAATTCTCAGAGAAAAGGAAAACAAGTTTCACACTCTCCTTCTTACTCCACAATCCACTTGTTGGTAGTGCTGGGATCTGAATTCAGGGCAGAGCAAAACAAATTGGCCAATCAGTCAAGGTGATCATACGAACCTGTGAGCAACTAAGGAGTGTGGCCATTCCCAGAATCTGACATTGATCCCCAGGGTGGTCCACTATAGTCATAAATTCATAATTTAAACATAGGATATATATTGACATACATGTTTGGACAGCATCTTGTGTTCGGTGCAATTATTCTCTTTATTTTGTCTCTAATTCATGGAGGTATTGTGTATTTTAATAAATATGGTGACAGGTATAACTGTGCTGACATGGATGACAACCTGTTCTGATAGTTACAGGGTTGTCTATCATATTCTCCATCGTATTTGAGGCACAGGACTTTCAAAGGAGAGGATAAAAGGAACAAAGACTGGCTTCTGACATCAGTATGAATCTTTTGTCAGTGCTGGGATTTTAGCTCAGGTCTGGGTAACTCTGTTGCACTGTGGAAGAAGGGGAAGCTCACCATCTTTGAAGAGTAGAATGTCAGGTCTGGTGCAGGGCCTGATTTGAAGCCCCAGCACTGGACAAAATAGCCAGCCCACCTTTTTAAAACATAGGATTTCTCTTTAACTGCAGGTATGGTATGCATCTTGCATTCAGTGTAGTTATTCTTTTTATTTTGTGTCTTTTTCAAGGATGTATTGTGTATTTTATTTCATATGGGGTGACAGATATAACTATGCTGACATGGATGACAACCTATTCCCATGGCTAAGAGTAGCCTATATAGCATTCCCCATCCTCAATGAGAACCAGGACATTCACAGGACAGAAAAACCTGTGCAACCATAGGCTTCTCACATCAGAATGAATCTTTTGGTAGTGCAGGAATTTGAACTCAAAGCCTAGCAGGCCCAATTGGTGAATGTGTCATGGTGAGCACACCAGGCTTTGAGCCACTAAGGAACTAGGTCATTCCTGGGACCTGAGAGGGAGCCCTGGTGGGGGCCAATATAGTCATAAATTCATAATTAAATAGAGGATCTATATTTCCAAACATGGGTGGGCGGCATCTTGCGTTTGGTGTAGTCATTCTCTTTGTTTTATGTCTTATTCATTGATGTATTGTGTATTTCCTTGAGTATAGGTTGACAAAAATAACTGTGGTGAACTGGATGACAACCTATTCCCATGAGTATAGCGTTGCATATACATTCTCCTTCCTAGCTAAGCCCAAGAACTTGCACAGTACAGGAAAACAGGTGCAATGACTGGCTTCTCACATCAGGTGAATTTTTGGCAGTGCTGGGATTCAAACTTTGGGCCTAGGAGGCCAAACTGCCCAATGGGTCCATGTGATCCCACCAGACTGTGAGCCACTAAGGAGCTGGGCCGTTCCCAGGAACTGAGATCGAGCCCGAGGGAGGCCAAAATAGTCCTTAGTGATCATTGAAACATGGGATGTACATTCACATCCGTATGTGGACTGCATCATGCATTGAGTGTAGTTGTTCTCTTTATTATGTATGCTATTCATGGGTGTATTGTGTATTTTCTTGAGTATATGATGACAAGAATAACTGGGCTGACATGGATAACAACTTATTCCCATGGCCACAGGGTGGCCCATGTATTCTCCGACCTAGCTGAGATCCAGGACTTGCAAAGGAAAGAAAACAGTTGTAACGATTGACTTCTGACATCAAGGTGAGTTTTTTGGCAGGGAGGGGATTCTGAACTCCAGACTTAGCAGGACCAAGTGGTGAATGGGGTCATATGAGCACACCAGCCTTTGAGCCACGAAGGAGCTAGGCCGTTCCAAGGACCTGTGATTGAGCCTCCACCACCGAGGGGACAGCAGGGAGCACAACAGTCATCCAATCATAAGGTGAAGGTAATATGGAAATAAGTACACATTAATATAGAGTAGGAGAGATGGTAACCTGTGGTAGAATCCAATCTGTGTGACTACCGATTCTTGGATCTTTCCTGATGCTTCCATTTCATACTGTGATGATTATTGTCATGCTTCATCAACTGTTCTTTACAAATAATCAATACCCCATGAGTCGTGCCTATCATTTCCTACTTGCATCATGCACAAACTACTCATTCAAAGATGAGATCGATCACATTCCATGAGTCATCCCAGGTCCAGAAATGAGTATCTCAGGATCTACTGCCATTTCTTCTGCATAGAGGGGCTAAATTCAAGCTTCAGGCCTGGAAAAGATACTCCATATATATATATATATACTCCATATATATATATATATATATATATATATATACTCCATATATATATATATATATATATATATATATATATATATATATATATATATATATTGGTCCACTCGTGGGCCTGAACTCTGGGCCTGGGCGCTGTCCCTCAGCTCTTCACCTCAAGGCTAGCGATGTACCACTTGAGCCACGGCGCCACTGCCGGCTTTTTTTTCTGCTTATGTGGTGCTGAGGAATGGAGCCCAGGGCCTCATGCATGCAAGGCAAGCGCTTTACCATTGAGCCACCTTCCAAGCCCTCCTTATATATATTTTAAAGATAGAATTTATACTTCCATACAGATGTTCAGTCTATATTGTGTTTGGTGTGGTTATTTATTTTATTTCTTGTTTCATTCATTTATTTAGAATTTATTTTATTGACTCTGATGAAACCTATACCATTTATTACATTGTTTACATCCTGTCACATAACATCCAGATGTAAGATGTGTTCTCCATCATGCCTGGCAGTGCTAGGATCTGAACTTAGTGCCTAGCAGGCCCAATTCATGATTGGGTGAGTTTGAGCATGGCAGCCTCTAGCCAATGAAGATGTCAGGTGTTCCCCAGACTCTGAGATCAACCGCGGTTTGGCCAAAACAGTGATACATGGATAGACAGAGGTATACAAATATATATATATATATATATACATATATATATATATACATATATATATATATATATATATATATATGTAAAGAGTTCCATAATCGTCTATGATAGAATGACACCTACTATGTTCCTACCAACTCTTAGGTATTATTATACCCCAATTGAAGAAATATTATTCTTTTCATGCTTAATAAACTATTAATTATGCTCAATCAGCATTCTAGGATTATTGCATACAATTTTATCCTAGACCGATGTATAAAATACTCTTTCAATCAGTATTCCTATGCATAGGAATGAGTCCCTTGTATTCTCCTGCGATTGATATCAGGAATGCAATTTGAACCCAGGGCCTATGTTGACAGGTTGGACTATGGCTTCACTGATAGCCCAACAGCCACCAGCAATGGCAGCTTAAGTCCATATTGCAGCTTTGTCATTCAGACACAGGATGGTCACTGTCCAAAGAAAAAAATCGTAAAACCCCAGATCTCTGCAGGAAACCACTTTTTGTGCTTTCCAATGATTTTTTTCTTCCTGAAAGCCCTCTGGGCCCAGGATCCGAGGATGGGCTATGGGACCAGAGACTGCACACCAACAAAGGGAGATCCAAGCTGAAGTAGAATTTCCACGACCTGTGTTCAAATCCCATGCTTGGTCAAAAAAAAACTATATATATATATATATATATATATATATATATATATATATAAATTATTTAACTAAATTAAAAAAATAAAGCTCTCTGGTTTGGAATTTCTGCCAGTTTTCTTTTCTAGCCTGGGATTTGAACTCAGGGTCTTGGTAAATCTGTAGGAATGTGAGCGAAGAGTTGCCATTACTTGAGTTCAAGCCTTGTGCCCACCAAAAATGAAAAACTAAGTCACTGACCTCGGCAGGGCAGGTGGTTGTGGAGATGGGAAGGAAGGGATGGTAGGGGAAAAACACAGGAGTAGTAAACAATGCTCAATAAGAAATGTACTCATTACCTTGCTCCTGGAACTGTAAACCCTCTGTAGAATATTTTTACAATAAAAATATACAAAAAAAGAGAAACAATGTAGTTCTCAGAGAAGCACTTTGGAGGTAAGGGAAGGACATTTGAATAGCTGTACAAAACTCTACACTGCTTTTTTTAATGTCCAGTATGGAACTGAATAAACATAATTGCTTCCATCAAAAAAATTAAGTTACTCTCTTGGAACTGGGGCCAGTATTTCTGCCATTGCTACTTTTTGAGCTCACCATCCAGGTAACTCTTTTGCAACATGGGTGAATGCGAAGCTCATTGTCCTTGAGGAAAAGAAATTCAGGATAGTGTTCCCAGGGCCTGAATGAAGGCCCTGCAATGGAAGAAATATTTCTATACATGTGTAATACATGATATATACATATATATGCATGTTAATTTCATATTATGAATTTTATTATTGATTTTGTATTGTATTTTTCTTTGATTCATTTATTCATTATGGTATTTAGTATTATTATACACATAATATCATATTTTGCACATCTATCATAAAATTATACAGAATAATTTAGGGCATTGACCCATTTTAATTAACATTTTATTAAGTGTTGAAACATGATGCATAATTGAATGGAAGCATTTGTCCCAGTCTTCACATATTTAGAGTCCCTCCTAAGTAAGAGCTTTGAGTTCAAGCCCAAGTCTGGCAAAAAAAAAATTGAGCCTGGAGAGATATATTATTCTGGAACTCAGAGGAGGGCCGAGGTTATAGTAAGAGGTAGGATAGAGAGCAGGTGCTGGAGGCTCACCTCTGTAATCTACTCAGGAGGATGAGATCTGAAGATTCCAACTGCAAGCAGGAAAGTCAATATGAGACACTTTTCTCCAATTAAACACCCCAAAAGCCAGAAGTAGAGCTGTGGTTCAAGTAGAAGAGTGCTAGCATGGAGCACAAAACTTCAGGGATAGGATAGCATCCAGGCCCTGAATTCAAACCCAAGGACTGGCTCACACACACACACACACACACACACACACACACACACACACACATACACACACACACACACAAACACACACACACACACACACACACAAACACACACACACACACCAATATAGAGCATTTGCCAGTCAGCCTGCACAATTTCCCTCTCTAGCAACTCAATATTAAAAAAAAAAAGATGGAGAAAGGAAGGAAAGATTTGCTCCAGGAAGTCTTATAGCCAGTGCCAAAATTCCACAGTAGTTCTAATATGTGGGTACAAGACAGAGAGCCTCAGGCAGAAGGTATAGCATGGGCAAACGTCCTGAAATGTGCTGTAGATCAGGTGGTATGAGTGGTATGAAGGTTTTATGGCTTCAGAAAAGTCTGGCAGGAAATTCAAGGCTGGGTCAACGTTGACTTGAGTTATAGGGCAGAGGGTGGGAATGGTGGGTAGAATGGTGCCCAGGGGGAAGCTTAGCTTGGCTTTTTGCCAGGGACCCAAAGCCATTTCCTGTGGTTTGGAACCTGTTTTCCTAGCTCCTGACCCTCAGGCCTCCTTTGCATGGAGGAGTCAGGGCAAACGCAGGGAAGAACTCTTGCTTTAGAAAAGCTTCTAGCCCAATGTCACCAATGGCTCAACCCCTATAAATCCTAGCTTCTCAGGAGACTGAGATAGAAATCAAGGGTCATGCCAGCTCTGGAGAGGAAAGTTAATGAGACTCTTCTCACCGATTAACT
Organism: Dipodomys merriami; assembly: GCF_024711535.1. Lineage (NCBI taxonomy): Eukaryota > Metazoa > Chordata > Mammalia > Rodentia > Heteromyidae > Dipodomys > Dipodomys merriami. Next base: position 255,230 of record NW_027202272.1, on the reverse strand, counting down.
ACCAAAATCCAGAAATGGAGCTGTGGCACAAATGGTAAAGTGGTAACCTTGAAGGTAAAAAGAGACCAGAGCCAAGACCCTGAGTTCAAACCCCAATACTAGCACAGGAAAATTAACGAAAAGCTTTCAGGAGCTCCTAGTCCACTGTGGTGTAAGGCCAGATCACCAGGCACAGGTGGCACAGCCTGTCCTCCTAGCTCCTCAGGAGGCTGAGATGTGAGGATCACGTTTCAAAGCCAGCCCAGGCAGGAAAGTCTGGGAGACTCAGATCTCCAAGGAACCTACAGAAAACCGGAAGTTGCTCTGTGGCTCAAGTGGTAAAGTGAAGAGCTGGGGGACAGCGCCCAGGCCCAAAGTTCCAGCCCCATAACCAACACCTGGCTTGCTTAGACCTTGCTCAGTAGCTCTAGGCAGAGTTCTTTCCAGTGGGTCCCTGAGGGTCTCCTAATGTCTAGGTGTCCTACAAGTCTTGATAGCAGCCTGTTTGGAGGCCATTGCATACAGAGCAGGACACAGTAGCAGAGAAGTATCCAGCCGTGGGGCATGAAGATCATCAGAATGGCATCTGTCATGGGTGCAATGTGGATCAGAGCAGTAAATCACTATCTCAGACCACAGTTCTGGGCCAGGAGGGGCAGGAGCTGTAAGATGTCACACCAGATAATGCCCATCACATGAGTATCACAAGAGTGCAAATTTGTCAGTCAGACCTTGGGCAGGTGTTGAGTTGGGCTCATGAAAGTTTTGTAGGCTCAGGAGTCCACAGCCAACTGGCTGCTGCTTGTAGCAGTCACTAGTCCAGGAGTCCGAGGGCTCAGTGCCCTGCTTTCCTCATCAGTGCTTGGGGAAGGGGGGCAGATGAAAGTCTGGAATCATGGGCCGACTACCAAAAGCAACCCTAATATCCTTCACTTGATCCTGTAGACCCATGTTGAGATAGAGGGGCAGGTTCCATAGAACTTACTGCCATGGCCCAAACCCCTCAGCCCAAGAAGGACTTAGGGAGAAACCACTTGATCTGGCTTGAGAGTTTACTGTGACTATGACTCAGGACTGCCCCCCAATTGTAGCTCAGCTCATCCAGGGCAAAACTAATGCCCCAGAACATTGAGGTACTGGTTATACCAGTCTCTCATCCCCCAGTTCCCTGGGCCTGGAATTTAAAGTATATGCCTCTGTATTCTGGGAATCCAGAATTGTCTAGAAGGACCTGAGAGGCCCAGCTGTTGCCAGAAGATAGATTTGCCTACAATAAGGTATGTTGACATTTCCTAGACATCAAACAATACACCCAAGCCACCTTGGCCTCACCTCTCATGTAGCCCCAGATTATCCTTGTTTGGGGAGCCTTCAGTCAGATATCAAGGTCGATTTGACCAGAGCCACTGGCAACCACCCTTCCCCCACACCACTGCCAGCCTGCTGGGAGTGGGAAATGCAGCCAGGGTCCCAGCTGAGAAAAAGACAGGACACAGCATGAGTCACCCTGGCCCCCAGAGGCAGGAGAGAACATATGCCAGCCGGCCCTGAGGATCCAGAATCCCCTGGATGAGGACAAAGATATGGACAGCCAGACTTGTGTCCCAAGGAAAAGTTGGAATATGCAGGTCTCTGGCAATTTGGGACTCATTGTAGACCACGATAGGGGACTAAAGACAAGGTTGCTATTGAGGAAGGGCTCCATCCAAGGTCAGGAAGAGGCAGACAAGCACCCAGGAAGTGGGTAGAGAATGATCAGGGAAAAATACACACACATAGAAACACACACACACACACACACACACACACACACACACACACACACACACACACACACACACACACGGGTAGCCCAAGGACTCTGCAGTCCCTGAGCAACTGAACATCCCAAACTCCAAGAAGATGGCACTACCAATCTCAGACCAAATGTTGACAAAACTCAGAGCCTCTCACACATCTGGAATGGCTCATAAAGCAGCATGGCATTTCCTACTGTATACCCCACTATGAAGAAAACTCAGCCACAGCATTTTGGTTGTCAGTCATGGGGTTTGAACTGTGTGCCTGCGTGCTATCGCTCAGCTCTTCAGTTGAAGGTGTGCGCTCTACCACTAGAGCCACAGCACCAATCCCAGTTTTCTGGTGCTTCCCTTGAGTTAATTTCTCACAGACTTTCCTGCTCAAGCTGGCTTTGAACTGTGATCCTCAGATCTCAGCCTACTGAGTAGCTAGGATGACAGTTGTGAGACACTGGCAGTGCCCAGTTTCAGCCACCTTCTTACAATCAGGGGAAATCCAAATTGTCAGGCCATAAAGCACATGCAACACTACACTTTCAGACTTTGAAACTAGTATCCAAAGCCATTCTTCCTTGGTTGGAGAGAATATAATCGACACTACCCTCCAACCCTACTCCCATTCTCCCACTCCCTGCATAAGATAGGCCACAACCTCTGGAGTTCTTGGGAAGAAAACGCCCAGCCTGCTGTAACTTTACACTTGGGCAAATGTGGGGAGTTCTTAGAAATGGCTGTACACTGAGGCCAGAACCTGGTGTCCCAACAACAGCAACCCCACTCCTTCACCATTTCTGGCAAGCAAAGGGTGTCTTTCTTTCTTGTTTTTTTGGATGAGGGGCTTGAACTCAGGGCTTGGGTACTGTCCTTGATGATGAATTTGATCAAAGCCAGTGCTCTACCACTTGAGTCATGGGACCACTTCAAGTTGGAGATTGGAGATGAGAATCTCATCGGAATTTCCTCTTTGTGCTGGGAAACAAGACCCTCTGGATCTCAGCCTCCCGAGTAGCCAGGATGAAAGGCGTGAGCCATCAGCGCATGGCCTATGATGTCTCATTCTTTACAATTTCCATCTAGTCTTCCTCTAGACACTACCACCTAGAACCTCCTCTACCTCCCTTAGGGACAGCAAAGGGAGGCTCAGAATCTGGGAAGGGCCATGGGCATAAAAGGGGCCCCTTCACATCACTAATCCTTTCTAAGCTCCCATCCACTTCCTCTGGATGGCCTGGATGTCTGGCGCAGATCAGACCTACTAGGACTTCTTAGGCCTGCCCTGTATCCCCCCCGCCCCCCATCACACCCAACCGGTACCTGAGAATTTCTGGGGGCAGCTGCTCCATGACCCAGTGGAAGACGTTGGAAGGTTGCTGATAACCGAGTCCAGGGGTGCCCAGGGAAGAAAGAGTGTCCAGATCCCCTCTGTCAAAGAAGGAGTCACAAAGCATGAATGGATCTACTAAGTGCTACAGGGCACACCATCCACCTGTCACCCAGGTCCCTTGGAGTGAAGTTTTACCTTGACAGAGCTGGGGCTTAAACTCAGGGTCCAGGTGCTGTCCCTGAGCTTCTTTTGCTTGATGTGAGCACTCTTCTACCTGAGCCACAGTACCACTTCTGGCTTTTTCTGTGTATGTGGGACCTAGGAATCGAACCCAGGGTTTCCTGTGTGCTAGGTGAGCCCACTACTGCTAAGACAAAATCCCAATATTGGATAGCTGTTCTTCTGTGACCCCTTAGGCCTGACTCGGGACAGTCTTGCACATCTTTACCGAGTATCTACCCAGCAGCCTTGGCTGGAAAAGAACACGCTCTGCTATGTTGTCCTTTATCTATGGCATCTTTTATCTCTGTGCTTCCTGTCCCATCCTCCTACTTAACCAAGATCTCCTTTCAAGTGCTGCCTCTAAGAAGCCCACTCTAATCACCTTGGCAGAGGGGGATCTTCTCCACTCTGCAGGCTTTTGGCCTTGTCATGCTCTGCCTCAAGCTGGTGTGGTTGAGAGCACACAAAGGCGAAGGCCTGGCTTTCACCACCCAATTTCTGAAGGCTCTGATATACTACCCAGGGACCAGTGTGGTATCACATTCTGTGAGAGGGCACTTGAGGCCCAGGCAGTCTAGGAGCAACAAATGGGGCTATTTCTTGTGTGGGTTGGAACTGAAGATCTGGGAGCTGTCTCTCTGAGTTTTCATGCTCAAGGCTGCTACTCTACCACTTGAACTACAGCTACACGTCTGGATTTTTGGTGGTTCCATGCATAGAAGTGTCTTATCACCTTGCCAGCTTATGGCTGGCTTCGATATTTGATCCTCAGTTCTCTGCCTACTGAGGAGCCAGGATGTCAAGTGTGAGCCTGAGCCAGACAGGCTCCAGAACCTTTCCTTTGAGCTTCTGTTTATCTCGTGTCAACTAGAAAGCCCTAGTTAAAATAGTCATTTATAGAGGATCATGTTCCTCTCCTAGGTCAGTTAACCCAAGGAGATAAAGTATCTTTGGAAAAGGCTAGTCAGAGTTGGCCTAGGTGAGTGTGTATGTGTGTGTGTGTGTGTGTGTGTGTGTGTGTGTGTGTGTGTGTGTGTGTGTATGAGTTTCAGGGATACCTACGCCCATCTCTCTGGTGCTTCTTTCACCCAGAGGTGAGTACATCCAGGATCCCCACCCCATGAAAGGCGGGTAAGGGAGGGTACTTAAGGTCACATCAAGTGGGATGATCTGAATTCTATCCTGCAACTGAAGCCAGGAGAGATAATAGAGAGAAGGAGAGATTTAGAGGAACATCAAGGGAAGCCCCTTACCTTTGGCTACAAGTACCAGAGAAAAGAATGTATCCATCCTTTTTGGTAGTAAGATAACAAGTGTCCACTATTCTTTTTTTTTTTTTTTTTTTTTTTTTTGTGAGTCCCAGGTGTTGGATTCAGGAACTCGGTTTCATCCCTGAGCTTCTTTTACTCAAGGCTGAGGCTCTATAACTTGATCCACAGCACCAAAACTGGCTTTTTTCAGGGTGGGGTGAAGGAGGTCGTTTATGGGAGATAAGAATCTCGCAGACCTTCCTGCCTGGGCTGGCTCTGAGTCATGACCATCAGAACTCAGCCTCCCAAATAGGCCGGATGACAAGCAACAGCCACTGGCACCTTGTTGGGTCTTCATCTGCACAAAAGACGGACGGGGTCTGAGGAAAGGAAAGGTAAGTGCTGTGCTCGCCCGTTCCCCAGCCTCTCTCAGCTCGGGAGACAATCAGATACAGCGGGGAGCCAAATCCAGCAGGTAAAAAACTCATTTATTAACAGAGAGCAGCCCCTTTTAAAGACAAAAAGGGCAGGTGGCATGGTATGTGAGGAACCAATCACTGTCAAGGTCTCACCCTATCATTCACCTGAGCCTTCATGGGCTGGTTAGGCACTGATTGGCAGGTCAATTGGGCTCTGCCCACTCTACTCTCTCCCAGCGCCATCTTGGCTGCCCATATGCTCTACAGTAAATTAGGCTCTGCCCACTCAACCCCCTCTCAGCGCCATCTTTGCTGCCCATGTGCTCCACAGTAACTGACTGCCACCATCCATTCATAGTCCCCTAGATCCAGTGCTGGGCTACCTGCACTGCATCCTCCTTTTTGTGAGTTGGAAGCAGACCTGTGTTGGTTTGATTCTTCAACTGCCTACCTACCTTTGAGCATTGTTCTGGCTCAGTCTGATGCCGGCTTCCTCCTTATCTACATCAATGACTTCGTGCTGTCACAGAACAAATGTCCCCCAGGAGGTGTGGGACCTGGGGTCTTTCCTCTGCACACTGACTCTACTCCCCGAAATGACACACTGCAGCAACGTGAAGTTGACATAGAGTGAATTCAGTTTCTTATAATCAGGGTCTGGCCAGATAGGTGGCAGTGAGGATCAGAGGCTCAGGACAGTGCTGTGCATTTGGACAATGTGATGCCTCCTCATCCACTTTCCTTTAACTGTCTTAGCAGAGAGTAGTGGGGAAAGATTCACCAGACAGACTGACAATGAGTAACCATCACAGTCTACGCCGGGCATAGAGGGGCTTACCTAAGGGAGCTAGTTCCACAGTCCAAGTGGGAATGATCCTGACACAGCCTACCTCCAGAATGAGAAGGTCACCTTGGGTCCCAGCCACATGGGGACGCTGAGCCAACTCCTCGAGGACAAATTCAACAAGTTACTGAGAGAGAGAGAGACAGAGTCAGAGACAGAGAGAGAAAGAGAGAGAGAGAGAGAGAGAGAGAGAGAGAGAGAGAGAGAGAGAGAGAGAGAGAGAGAGAGAGAGAGAGAGAGAGAGAGAGAGAGAGAATTACACTTAAGCAGGCTGCCGGTGGCACAGGCCTACAATGGTAACTACACATTGAGATATGAGGATCATGGTTCATAGCCAGCCAAGGCAGGAATGTCTGTAAGACGCTTATCTCCAAAGAACCACCAGAAAACCAGAAGTGGTGTTATGGCTCAAGTGGTAGAGCCCTAAACTTGATCTGAGCAGCTTGTGGACAGTGCCCAGGCCCAGAGTTCAAGCCCCACGACTGACAATAAGTGGACTTCCCACCACAAGAAATGGACTAAATAGCACCCATTGTCCTAGGGAGCATGGCAGAGAAGTCAGGCCAAGCTTCCTGTCTCCTGGGGGTCATGAGTAGGTCACCCTGCTTTTCCGTGCCTCATTTGCCCCAGCTGCAAAGCTGAACAGTGAAGGATCCCCTTCCTCATGAGGATAGGGTAAGGATGAAAGAGAGCCATGCTTTGTTTCATAATCCCATACCTGTAGCATGATAAATAACAGGCCCCTTCTGATTCCTTTCCAGGTATCTTCTTGTTATATGCTCACAGAATTGCCAAGAAACTTATCTGATGACCGTTGCCTCTATGCCTGGCCCTGCCGCAGATTTCCCCTTGTATTGATCCCTTGTTTCCTCACAACTGTCCTGTGAGGAGGACCAATGGTTCCAGGCTGAACCCAGAGCTTCAACTGTGGTCAAAAATTGGCTGCTGTGGACTAAGAGTTTGGGACAGTAATCTAAACCGATGACTGAGCATGGCGCTACATATCTACAACTACAGAGGACAAGGCATGGTGACATCTGCCTGTCATAGGAGTACCATGATCCAGACAACCCTGAACATATATGGAGTCTCTATCTCAGAAATGCCCAAGACAGAAAGGCTTGGCTCCCATGGAACAAGACCTGATTGGAAACCCTAAGCTCTGGAGTTCAAACCCTAATATACCAAAAAGAATCTGAGGCCTGGTGCCAGTGGCTCATGCCTATACTGCTACCTACTCAGGATGCTAAGATCTGAAGATCACAGGTCAAGATTTAAAGTAGAGTTGGCCTTGCCCATCAGACGTCATGATGAGATGACCCAGAGTCTGACCCATGCCAATAAGGTCCATACTAACAGGGCTCACAGCCTTAATAAGTGCCAACCACCCTCTCTGTCCCCCTGGGGAGCCAACCCCTAAGGGCCCCACCCCCAGGTCCTCCCGTGCTCCCTCTGCCACCAACCAGGCCCAAGAGAGTAGACAGTTCTGGATGACAAAGATCCCTTGTTCTTATAATTAAAGGTGCTGAGTCCCCTTCAAACGTCTCACCCTTCCAAGCCCCCAGACCTCAGCCACAAAGTCCATGCACCCCCCCAAAGACAGCAGTTAGAAGTTACCAAAGGTTCCAGCACTCCTTGTAACAACCAACTTCTACACACACACACACACACACACACACACAGCCATCACGGGTGGCTCCTGTCTGTCATCCTAGTTATTCAGGAGGCTGAGATCTGAGGATCACTGTTCAAAGCCAGCCACTCAGGAAAGTTTGTGAAGCTCCTATCTACACTGAACCACCAAATAGCCACAGGTGGAGCTGTGGCTCAATTGTCAGAGCTCTAGCTTTGAGCAAGATATCTCAGGGACAGCACCTAGGCCTTGAGTTCAAGGCCAAGTTCTTCTACCTCCAAACACACACAATCACAGACACAGACAGTCAGTCAGACAGACAGACAGACCCCCCCCCCCCCACACACAGGATAGCCCAAAGATTCCGCAGTCCCTGAGAACAGAAACATGAACTCCCTCAATTAGGATCAGATCCCACCCACTAGAAGGTGGCAGTACCAACATCAGACCCACTGTAGACAAAACATTGAGCCGCACATATATCTGGAATGTCTCATAGACCAGTATGGCATTTCCTATCATGCACACTGCTATGTGGAAAACTTAGTCACCTCTTTTTTTTGTTGTTGGTCAAGGTGTTTGAACTCTGGGCCAGGGTGCTGTCCCTCAGCAATTCAGCTGAAGGTGAGCACTCTCCCACTTGAGCCAAAGCAACACTTCCTGTTCTCTAGTGGTCTATCATCAAGTCTCACAGACTATTCTGCCCAAGCTGACTTGTAACCACGGTCCTCACATCTCAGCCTTCTAAGTAGCTAGGATGAGAGCTGTGAGCCACGGGTGGCTTCTGGTTTCAGCCACCTTCATATACACAGAGGAAACCCATCTTGTCAGTCCAAAAACTTTTTGCAACCCTTCACTTCAGATTTTGATACCCAGCATCCAAATCTATCCTTCAATGGAGAAAATAAAGACAAAACAATCACACCTGCACCCCTTCGCCCACTCCCTGCCTGTCACAGACATGTCCTCTTGAAGCTGTGGCTTCAAACTGGGGCAAACTTGGGGAGTTCTTACAAATATCTTTACAGTGAGGCCAGCACTTGGTCTCCCAAACACAGCACCCTCCCCACACCCCCACACCTCCACCATCATTTGCAGGCAAAGATGTCTTACTTTCTTTCTTTTTTATGTTGTGGGGCTTGAACTCTGGGCCTGGGTGCTGTCCCTGAGCATTTCAGCTTAAGGCAAGTAATCAATTGCTCGAGCCACAGCACAACTTCTGGTTTTCTGGCAATTCCTTTTAGGTAAGAGTCTCAGGCTAGCTTTGACCTGTGATCCTCAGCTCTCACATCCTGAATACCTAGGATAACAGCCATGAGCTACTGGCACCCAGCCAAACAAACTTCCATTCCTGTCATCCTCTCCCCCCAGCAGACTGAAATCTGAGGACTGCAGTTGGATGCCACTTAGCAGCAAGGCCCGTGAGAACTCTTTATCTCCAATTAAACACCCCAAAAAGCTGGAAGTGGAGCTGTGATTCAAATGGTAGAGTGCTATCTTGGAGCAAAGAAGATAAGATCCATGCCCTAGTTTCAAACTTTTTCTAGCATAGACCCGCCCAAGAAAGGGAAGCAAGTGGGCACACGGGAGCTCAAAGCTAACACATAATACTCAGGACTCCCACAACAGACCCCATCCAGCTCTGATTCTCTAGATTCTATGTCCTACACCATGGCAGTCTTAGATGGGACTGACCATGCACCAAGTTGGGACATTCAAGTACAATCTCATACTGAAGATCCCCTGACCTTATCACTCAGGATCTCTCGCTGTCCTGCCTGAAAACTAGGCAGTGAGGTAAGATCTAGTTATCCACCACATGATATGGGAACCAAAGGGATTCCTGGTCAAGAGACAGAGACTGGGGGGATCTAGTTCCCTCTTTGGGAGGTGAAAAGGGAGGCTCTATCCCAGAAATTTTCCTATGTTGTGAGTATTATCAAAGAAACAACCCTGCTCAGACCACAGTGCCTCTGATTTTTCCACCAGCCTCTATCCAGCTCTGCCCCACCTTCAGCCTGCCCTCTCTGAATCCCAGATCTGCCATCTATACTAAAGAGTGAGCCAGCCAAGAGATGCACTTCCTGCCCTTATTCAGAGGCTGTCCTGTGTCAGTGGCATGCGTACCTCAGTCTTTGGTGAAGGAATGAACACCAGGAGTGGCATCATCAGATTGAGCCCTGGAAAGTCCTAGTCCCTAAGGGTGTACTGCACAGGCATCCTGCAGTGAACGGCAGCCAGGTTGTCAATGATGAACCCAAGGTGCCAGGACTTTTAATAGCAGTGTGGCTGGGTCAAAGGCTGGTAGTCTATGTTGTCAGGCGAGGTCATGGCTCCAAAGGCCTGACACACGTGACCCAGGATCATTCTCCCTCTTCAAATTCCTACTTATACTTTGATCCCCCCTTGAAACTCTCTCACTCCAATACCTCCCTAGCCCTTGGAAACTTTCTTTTTATCTGACCAGAAAATAAACTCAATGAGGCTGGGCATAATTGATACCTGGTGACCCACTTTGAGCCCTAGGTTCTACCCAAGGCTGGTTCCCTATATTGTCAGTGACCACACAGCTCCTGGATGGCATGAAGTTTCTGAGGGGTCAGTGGCTTGGTCCTCCATACTGGCTTTAGGCTCTGAAACTGTCCCCACATAGATTGTGAATAATTGGCTCCCTTGATCCAGAGACTCCAAACCATGGCTTGCATGTTCTCCCTTCTTCCTTCCTTTCCTTTTTTTCTCCCTCTGTCCTTCCATCCTTTCTCTCTTTACTTTCTTTGTGTCAGTTCTGGGCCTTGTACTCGGAGCCTAGGTGCTGTCCCTAAGCCTTTTTACTCAAGGCTAGCAGTCTATGGCTTGAGCCACACATCCATTTCTGCTGTTTTGTTTTTGGTAGTTAATTGAAGACAAGAGTCTTACAGGCTTTCCTGCCCGGGCCAAAAGCCTCAATCCTTTGATCTCAGCCTCCTAAGTAACTAGGATGACAGGCTTGAAGCACTGGCATCCAGATCAATCCAAGGTTTCTTCATGGGTTGTGGAACCAGTCGTGGAACTTTTCATTGTCTATGACCCCCCAGAGCCTCGTGCACACTGTAATGGTTTGTTGGTTAAATAAATGAGCATCTATCTATGACAATACTACAGAAAATCCCATCTGATTCAGGTAAGACTCCTCTGTGGGGGAGTGGGGAGAAAGCCTGTGTAGCTCTCCCACAGTTCTCCCTCCTCCCTCTTACCCACTCCTGGTGCCACAACACTTAACTGTTTTGGCTCTGAGGGTGTGAGCCACTATGTACTTGCTACATTCCAGAGCCTCTGGGATGCCTGTCTTCTCAACGATCTCTGTCCAGCAGCTGACCAGCTCTGTGGCACTCAATTCACCATGGAGGTGTGAATGAGTTTGCTGTGAGCTGAATGGCTGGCTCAAGGGGACTCCTGTTCTCCCCGTGGGGCCAGGCAGGATTGTCCACCACATGTGGCCCCTAAATTTCATGTTGTAGATGAAGGATTCTTGAGGTAGCCTGGGTTCTCTGAATCTCCCAGAGTCCAGTACAGATGCTGGGAATCATCTCTACTCATTGCTGGCAGGCTGGGGATGGTGAGGTCACAATGTCTGCTCCCCACAATGTCCTCGATTGGGGTCATCACCCTAGAGAGATGCCACAGCTGCCAGAGAAAGGCAGTCAAGGCACAACGTTCAAAGCAGGAGACTATCTGGCTTGGGAACTCTGCGTTTGCCGCTTTGAACATCATTGTTTGATGGCTGAAATCATCCATCTAATTTGATCCATAATCCCAGGTATTAGTGGAAATTGCCAGCTTAACTAAAAAAAAACCCTGGAAAATGTGGTATTTAATTTGTCCCAATCAAACTTAAAGGGTTCCAAAATCAGTGGTCCCCTTTTCCTTCCAGACTGCCTATAACAGGTTACAGAAACTGGCATTCAGCCAGCCCTAGCTAACTGCTACCTCCTGATACTAAGCGGGCTCCAGCAAGGGAAATGGACTTGACTACCACTGCCCAGCTGGAAACAGCCCAGGCAGGACGCAGACTGGATTCTGCAGGACTCCAGGGAGGATTGACACTGAGCACTGCCCCAGGAGGGTGTCCTCACCACCAGGGGGGGACCCGCAACCCTGTGCCAGAATGCCCACAGAGACAGTTAATGCCCTAGATATGGTTCCCCTCTCATCCACTGTCATGGTGAACCATCTGCCATGTCACACCATACGCCAGTCCCCAAAACCTCATAGCGTCACAGCCCCTGCCTTATCATTTCCCTCATCTCGTTCCCTAATTATGTTGGGCAAACATTCCAAACCCTTGAATTCCCTCCAACTAAACACACAAGAGCAGAGTGTCTGGCTTGAAGAATGTGGCTGTGATCTCATTCACCTCATGAAACTTCTGGCTGGGGATAGAAGGACAGGCATCCACTCCAGTCCAGGGTTCACAAAGTTCTTCTAGAGGAGGCCCACTCTGGCCCAGCAGCTCCTGTGGGCTAAAAGAAAGGGGGAAGAGAGAGGTGGAAAGAGGAAGAAAGTAATGTCTACTTAAATCTTCCATAAAGGAGCCATGAAACTGTGAAGGAGAAAACAAAAATTGTGGTTTGGTTGTACTTGGTATTGATGAAGAACAACAACAACAAATACACACACACACAGAGAAATAAAATGTTTTTGCTGTTTTTAGACATGGTAACTTAAATATATTTTCATTGTTCTCATCTCCCTGCTCTCCCAACACACACACACACACAAACACACACACACACACACACACACACACACACACACACACACCCCTCCAGAATGGTGACAGATGACACTTCCATGCAGCACCTGCAATTTGCCAACTGATCACTCACCTGAGGACAGTCAGGCTGTACAAGGAGAAAGATTCTCTCTCTCTCTCTCTCTCTCTCTCTCTCTCTCTCTCTCTCTCTCTCTCTCTCTCTCTCTCTCTCTCTCTCACACACACACACACACACACACACACACACACTCACACACACACACACACACACAGACTCAGAGTAGTACCTCTCCTAAGTTTGTTGATTCCTCATCGGAGCACGCGGGTTCCCATTCTCCGTTCCCTTGTCAGAACCAAGGGCTCCCACACAAGGGGAGCACCACTCTAATGACAGAGCACAAACCCGCCTCTCCCCTTCTCCAGGGCCAGACCCTTCCCCTTGGGAACAACCAGCCTTAACTCCTCATTCACCAAAACCCTACGCCAGGATGCTGAGTGAAGAAATCCCCAGACAGGTGGGTCCTCAGAGCAGGACTGAAACAAGCAGTGGGTCATGGGGTGCCAAGGGGGGTGTCTGACCCAGGGTGGGGGCGGTGTTGAGGAAATGGATGGGGTCCTAAAGGCTACATACATGCACAGACTCCTACTTCCAGCCTAGATACTTCTGGGCAACTGGGCAGATTCTTGGGGAGGACAAGGAGACCAGATGGACAGGGAACACCGGCAGACGCTGGCAGAGCTGGGAAATGTGATCACCCTGTGAGTACTGTTGACAGCTGGGGTGGGGGGATAGGCCGGGTATATGTGTGTCTGAGGGCGTGTGTTCCTCCCATATATTCACCTAGTAGCTGACGCCCAGTGCCCTCACCTCCCTAGTGGGCTTTTCTGGGACCCTCCTCAGATGAAAGGATGACTGAGCACAGAGGACAAGGGCTCACATAGCAAGGAAGGCCTATCTGCTGCATCCAACATCCCCCACTCCCAGAAAAAAAGGAAAAGACCCAATAAGGCAGGTGCAAGGTGATGTTCCCCACCTCTGACTAAAGCCACCAGGTTCCCACCAGGGAGAAGAAGGGTCCAGATGTGGGACTGTGTAGCTCCCACTGCTCCAGCCAGGGGCTCAGTGGTGACCCCTTCTCACCCATTCTTGCATCTCCCCATTTCCATGGATACTGGCCACTAGGGATGGGGGTGAGTTCCCAGAGTCAACACCCACTCCCCAACCCCCCACTCCTGGGGCACATTTGTGGCAGAGTCAGGGCTGGCCTGCCTGGTGCTGGGGAGGCATGGTTGGGACACAAGAGGGTTTGCAGGGGGGGAGTGGGAGTGGTAGGGGGAGGTCGCAAGGTACTGACCTGCGATCGGCCACTTACTTGTGCTGCTGGGAGAATCTGTAGGCTGTGGTTCTGTGTGCAGCGTGCAGCAATGGTGTGAGGGATGTGCCTGAAGTGCTGGCTTTCTATGCTATGTACTCCTGGCCCAGACCAATGCTCCCACAGCAGCAGAGGTTTTGAGGCCGCCATCCCTGGTGTATGTGCCTGCTCTTCTCTCTGCTCTCTCTCTGCCCCCACTTCTCTCCAGGGCTGCCCTGCCCCTGTTGCACAAGTGCTGCAGTCCATGTGTGCCCCTGGCTGCAGCAGATATGTGCCCCCTTAGCCACGCCCTGTCCTCCCCTGGGTCACGCCTCCTCCCTCCCTCAGCCACGCCTCCATCCCTGGCTTTGTGCTGTCCTGACTCTCCCCTAAGTCTACCAGGCCATGGCAGAAGTAGTCTCACCTCAGGTCAGGGCTTCCCCCCAACCCCAGCAGCTGCCCGGGGGGGGGGGATCGAATCTCCACTCAGCCCAACAGAGGACTCTTCTCCATCCACCCCACACCAAGCAGGTGCACGGTGTCTCTGTATGTTTATGTGTGTGTGTGTGTGTGTGTGTGTGTGTGTGTGTGTGTGTGTGTGATTTTTGGGGATACCAACCTTGCAAGAACTCAGAACGATTTAAAAAATAGCACAAAGAATCCTGTGTAATGGACTCAGCACAATAGCAACCTTTGGGATCCTCATGGTAATCTAATGACTAGTAAGATAAGACATGCCATTTTAACATCACTAAACTTACATATCATAGTATTATGACATCATATGTCATAGTGACATTATAGACATATTGTGAATGCCTATTCTGTGATTTCATTCTATTTCAAGTGAGCAATATTGGTGGATTTCAGAAATCCATTGTGACCTCAAAACCATTGTGATGTGAAAATCCCTTTGTGACATCACAGTGCCATTGTGATAGTAACCTGTTGTGACATTACAAACTGGTCCTGTCCATTGTGACCTCATCACCAAGGTGACATCATAAAGCCATTATCATATCACATTGCTGTTGTGACATTACAATCAAGTTGAGACCTCCCAAACCCATTATGACATCTTTAGCACCTTTGAAAACACATATGGCCTTTGTGACATGACAGTCCCTTTGTGTACCCATATCCTCATTGTGAAATGTCAATTGAGATCAGATATACCAGAGAAATATCACAAAGTATTTACAATATAATCATAGGTGTGACATCACATTGTCATTGTGACAAAATCAGCTCATTGTGACATCACAAATCTGTAATGACATCATACCACTATGACATCACATTGTCATTGTGACATCATATATACATTATGAATGCCTATTAGGTGATTTCATTACATTTCAAATGTGGCATGTGGATTCATATCAAAAACACATTTTGACTTCATAACCATTGTGATATCACAATCCCTTTGTGATGTAACATTGAAATTGTGATATCTCTAAACAACTGTGACAACTCAAACATGTCCTGTCTTCAAAAGTTTTGTGACATGTTGCCACTGTGTTATGTTAGGCACATTGATAGCTCAATCTATTTTCGACCTCAAATTATTTTAGGAATGACATGAAATATTAGAAATATACTTTGACATCATGAGCATAGTGACATCACACTGCTAGATGTAATGACCATTGTGTCATATTGTCACATCACAAATCTGTTTTGACTTCATTACATTTGTGCCAACAAATGCTTTGGAATCCTCACAAGCCCATTCTAAATTTATATACTCATTGTGAGTTAGTGACAATTGAGGTCTGGAATGCCATTGTCACATCATCAATCTACTGCAACATCACAAAACAATTTTGAACTCATCACTATTATAGCATCAACAATTAATTAAAATTTGACATCATATTGCTATTGTGATATTACTGTACCATCATGCTTTCACAAACCTATTATGACCTAATCACATCTTAGAAAATGCATGGCCTTTGGGACATCAAGCTCCTTCTGTGAACTTGTATCATTGTGAACTTGTAGCAATTGAAATTTGAAATAATATGTGATATTACAAACTAGTTTTGACATCATTAACCCATTTTTATATCATTAACGTTTTGATAACCAAAACCTGTTAGGAACTTTAGCACTTGTGACAAAAAACATGGCGTTTGTGTCATCACAGTTCATTTGTATATGTCATGGTGACTTCATTCTCATGTCCTCATTGTAAACTAATAGCAATTAAGATCTGACATACCATTGTGACATCACAAACCATTTGTGCCATCATCACCAGTGTGATCTCAATCATTATGACACCATCAGCACATTGTGACATCAACAAGCTACAGTGACCTCATAGCATTATGACATCACATTGCCATTTTGCTGTCTTAGACACATTGTGAAAGTATATCCTGTGATTTCATTCTATTTAAAATGTGGCATGTCAGTTGATATCAGTAACACATTGTGACCTCATAACATTGTAACATTATAAGCCCTGTGTGACGTCATAACTGGTGTAACATCACATTGTTGTTATGACATCTTTAGCTTATGGTGACATCACAAAATGGCAATGACATTATAGCATTTGCCATTATGTCATTGTGATATCATAGTCACATTATGAATGCCTAATTTGAAATGTGGCATGTGAGTTGATATCAGAAACTCATTCTGATTTCACAACCGTTGTCACATCAAAATCCCTTTGTCACATTAATTTGGCAATGTGACTGGCAATGTGATGGAACTAAGACATCATGATATCAAAACACACATATACAAAACACACAATGTGTTTCTGATAACCGACATGCCACATTAAAAATAGAATCAATAACATAATAGGCAAACACAACGTGTCTATGACATCAGAATAACAATGTGATGTGGCAATGCTATGATGTCATTGTAGTTTTACATGTCAAAATGAGCTGATGGTGTCATAATGGCAACATGATGTCACAATTATGATGTCAGAAAGGATTTGTTATGTTTCCTTGGTATGTCTGATGTCAGTTGTCATTTGTTCCCCATGAAGTTATGGATACAAAAAAGGTTCTGTGATGTCACAGAGGCCATGTTTGTTTTCAAAGGTGGTTATAAGTCATAATAGTTTTGGAATGGCACAATGTGATCTATAATGTCACAATGGAATGAGATGTCCTTTTGGGTTTTGATGTCACCGTGGTGATGAGGTCACAATGGCTTTGTGATGTCACAGTTTGTTTGTAATATCAGAATGATCCAATTTCAATTACTCATAATTCAATATGAGGATACCATTTGATAGAAGAAGCTTCATAGTGTGAGGTCATACTATGTGAAAACCCAACGGGACAGTGATTTCACAATGACAATGTGATGTCTCAACATCATGTTATAATAATGTTCTGATGTCACAATTCGTGATGCCATACTGATGAGGAGGTCATAACTTAGTCATAACTTGTGTGAAATGGTGCCATTAGGATATTTTGGCTTTTAGTAAACTTATAATCTGTTTTGAAACATAATAAATCAGGTATGACATATGATATCAGAAATTGACTCTGACATCATGAACATTGTGACATCATGAATATTGTAACATCACATTGATAGACATCAAGATCATAGTGGCACAATATGAACTCACAAATCTGTTAGGACTTCATCATATTTGTGAAACACATGACTTTAGAGACAACAGAGTCCCTTTGTGAACTCATATCTTCATTGTGAATTAATGACATTTGAGACCTGGCATGCCATTGTGACATTTCCAACCAATTGTGACAGCACAAACCTATTATACTAGAAACACATTGTGATCTAATAGCCATTGTGACAGCACAATCCCTTTGTGATCCCGCATTTCCATGGTGATAATACTAACCCACTGTGAAATTCCAATCCTCTCAAGCCCAATCCAGGTATGAAATGTGATACTCAAATCCAGCGTGACATCTAGATCATGGTGACATCACACTGATAGATGTTATGAGCATTTTGTCACATTCTGACAACACACACCTGTTAGGACTTCATCACTTTTGTGAAAATACATGCCTTAGGAGACATCAGAGTCCCTTTGTGAGCTCATGTACTTATTGTGAGTTAATGAAAATTGAAATTACATGTGTCATTTTGATATCACCAACCCATTGTGACATCACACACTTCTTGTGAACTCATCAGTGTGGCATCACAAATTATGATATCAAAAATTATTAGGTCAACATATCGCAACATCACATTGCCATCATGATATCACTATCCCATTGTGTTTTCAAAAACCTAGTATGTCTTCATAGCATTTTAGAAAATTCATGGCCATTTATACGTGTCTTCTTCTGTGAACTCATATCCTCATTGGACATGTGAAACAGGACATGTGATTATGAGATGTGACTTCACAAAACTATTTGATATTATCACCAATGTGCCGTCACAAAACCATTGTGAGCTTTCATTGACATTTGACATCACTATCACATTGTGACATCGCAAACCTATTAGGACCTCGTATCACCTTTGAAAAAACACATGCCCTTTGTGACAACACAGTCCCTTTGTGGAACTATACCTTCATTATGAACTGACAATTGATATCAGGCATGCCAATTTAACATCATGAACCTTTTGTGACATCACCAGAGTGACATAACATTTTCATTATGACAGCATCAACTACTTTTGACATGACAAAACTACAAGGACAAGATAGCATTATGAGATCACATTGTCATTGTGATGTTATAAAAAGATTGTGTATGCCTGTTTTTAACATTTTTTTGTCGGTCGTGGGGCTTGAATTCTGGGCTTGGGTGTTGTCCCTGCTCTTCAGCTCAAGGCGAGTGCTCTATCACTTGAGTCTCAGAGCCACTTCCGGTTTTCTAATGGTTTGTATTGGGAATAAGATTCTCATAGACTTTCCAGCCTAAGCTGGCTTTGAACCGCGAACCTCAGATCTCAGCCTCTGGAGTAGCAAGGATTACAGGCGTGAGGCACCAGCGCCCAGCTTTTTCATTTTATTTCAAATTTGAACATGTGTGTTAATATCTGAAACATAATGTGAACTCATAACCATTGTAACATCATAAATCAGCAATGACATCAAATTGTCATTATGACACCATCAGCTCATTGTGACATAACCAAACGACAATGGCATCACAGCAATATAAATCACAGTGACATTGTTACATCATAGACTTAACAGTGTGAAGGCCTATTCTGTGAATTCGTTATATATCAGAAACCCATTTTGACCATATAACCATTGTGATATCACAATCCTTTGTAACATCACATTGCCATTGTGATATCATTAACCTGCTGTGCCATCACAAACCAGTCCTGTCCTTATAAGTTTTGTGACATACTGCCATTGCCATATATTAGGTCCTTTCTGAGCTCATAATCTGTTTTCAATCTGATGTTTCTGGTATGACAGGTGATATCGGAAATCCCCGGTGACATCAAACTGCCAGATGTCATGACCATTTTGTCATATTGTGACCTCACATTTCTAACAAAACATGCCTTTGGAGACATTACAGTCCCTTTTTGAACTCATATATTCATTGCCAATTAATGACAGTTGAGATCTCCCATTCCACTCTGACATCGTGAACCCATTATGACATCACAAACTTATTGTGACCTCATCACGAGAATAGCATCAACAACTAATTGTTGTATCAAATCATTATTTTGACATGATATTGTGGTATTGCTGTTGTGATATCACTCTCCCATTGTGTTTTTACAAACCTGTTATGGCCTCATCAGATCTTAGAAAATTCATGGACTTTGAGACTTCAAGCTCTTTCTGTGTACTCATGTACATATGACCTCTAAGGCAAGGAGAAAATCCATCGAGTCACATTTAATATAATAAACCATTTTTCACTAGAAAGGGGACTGTGATTAACTTAGTCAGGACTTGATACCCAGGTTCAAGAGCAGCCTTGACCACCAAAACTCAGACCTCCAATGGGCAGCTCCACCCTTTCTTAATTGTTCTGCAAACCACCAATCACAAAATTATGATCTCCAAAGCTCCAAAGCTCAATGGGCAAGGCTGTTTTCTTTTCCATTCTTCCCTCCTTCTCTACAGACCTGTCATTCCTTCCTTGTCTTTCCCCTTTTCCCTTCCACCACTTCCTTCTTCTCTTCAGGCCTCTCGTCTCCACAGGCCTGCCCTACTCGGCCCCAGTGACCAATTGCCAACCTTCTGCTCTCCCTCAGCTTCCCCCTTCTCAGGTTTTTCCTTTCCTGCTGTCTCACAACTTTCTTCCATCCAGGTAACTCCCATTTTTATCTCCCCTAACAATGCCCTGAAAATGCAACTTATATATAGGTTGTACCCCTCCTCCCTCCAACGCATCTCAAGACTAACAGTTTTCAGCCATCACTTCCAAAACTGCCCAATGCTCAATCACTTCTTGACAGCTCACCGTGTGAGGCTTGACACCTCCACCTTTGGCAGCATTCCCCACACTCTCCGGTGGGCCAAGCCAAGAATTTACAATGAATATCGGCTCCCACAGATAATCCTGGCCCCACTGGTTATTATAGTATCCTCATAGTGAATTAGAAGAAATTGAAATTGTCTATGTCACTGTTATATTACAAACTTGATGAGACATCTTTAACTCTTTGTGGCCTCATCACCTCGGAGACATCACAAACTCTTTGTGTTATCACATTGCCATTGTACCAACATGATCACATTGTGAAATCCCAAAACTATTATGACTTCAGAAGCTTTCAAAGAAAGCATGGCCTTTGTGACATGACAGGCCTTTTGTATACTCCTATCCTCATGTTGAGCTAATGACAATTGAGATCAGGCATGCCATTTAACATCGCAAAACCTTTGTGACATAATCACCAGTGTAACATCACATTGTCATTATGATAACATCAGCCCATCATGACATCATAAAACAACAATGACATCAAATCACATGTAATTGTGATGTCATAGATACATTGGAATGCCTATTCTGTGATCTCATTCTATTTCAAATATTGCTGGTGGGTTGATATCAGAAATACATTGTGACCACATAAGCATTATAATATCACAATATCTTGATGACAGCATATTGCCATTATTATATCACTAATGCACTGTGACATAACAAAACAGTCTTACCCTCATAAATTATTTGACATGCTGCCAGTGTGATCTCTTTGGCCTCCCTGAGTTCATAAATTGTTTAACTCATAATACTTCAGGCATGACATGTGATATCAAAAATCCACTGTGATATCATGACCACTGTGACATCACACTGCCAGATTTCTTGACACTGAGTCACATGAGGACAACACAAACGTGTTAAGACTCATTACACTTGTGCCAATGTATGCCTTTGGATACATGATTATCCATTGTGAACTTATATAGTCATTGTTAATTTGAGATCTGGCATGAGATTGTGACATCACCAACCCATTGTCAAATCACAAACCTATGTGACCTCATCACCTGTATGGCATCACCATTTGTAACTTCAAAACCATACTATCTCATGTAATGGTAGCATCACATTGCAAATGGGATATCTCTGTCTCATTGCATTTTCACCAGCCTATTATGTCCTCATAATATTTTACAAAATTCATGGCCTTTCTGACTTCTAGCTCCTTACGTGAACTCGTATCTTCATTGTGATCTAGTAGAATGAAATTGGACATGTAATGGTGATATTACACATTCATTGTGACATCACATCCAAGTGTGACCTTATCATCACTTGACATTACAAACCCATTGTGACATCATATTGCCACAGTGATATCATGATCACCGTGTGATATCCCAAAACTGTTGTGACCTCTTAGCACCTTTGAAAAAGCATATGGTGTTTGTGAGATCATGGACCCTTTGGGTAACCATGTTGTCATTATGAACAAAGACAACTGACATCAGACATGCCAAATTACCATTACAAACACATTGTGACATCACCTCCAGAGTGAGATCACATTGTTGTTATAATACCATCAGCCCATTGTTACATCCCAAAATGACAATGACATCATGGCATTATGACATCACATTTTCATTGTGAGGTCCTAGAGACAATGCGATTGCCTGTTTTGTGATTTCATTCTATCACAAATGTGGCATATAGGTTTATTTCAGAAACCCATTGTGACCACACCATCATTGTGACATTACAAACCCTTTTTGACCTCATATTGACATTGTGATATCATTAATGCAATGTAACATCGCAAATCTGTCTTGTCCTCATAAATTTTGTAACAAGCCACTACCTTGGCCAGGCTGGATGCGGAGAGCTAAATTCAGTCTCAACCATGAACCATCAGACCTCCAAAGAGAAGTTCAGGCATTTGTTAACTGGTCTGCAAACAACCAACCGCCAAAATAATGATCTCCAATACTCCACACTTCAAAGGCCAAGGCTGTTTTCCTATCTCTTCATTATCCTTCTCTACAGATCTGTCCTACCTTTCAGCTCTTTTCATTTTTTCCTTCCAGCATTCCATTCTTCACTTCAGGCTGCTCTGCTCTTGACAGGCCTGCCCTGCCTTGTCCAGGTGGCCAGTTGCCGTCCTTCACCTCCTTCTCACTCTCAATTTCCTCTCCTCCCAGGTCTTTGCCCTCCAGCAGTCTCATCATTTCTTTCCATCCAGGCCTTTAACCTTTTTCTCTCCCCTTATCTTGCTCTGAAAATGCAGCTTATATATAGGCTGTACCCTTCCCCAACTGCAATAATTTCTTGCCTTCCAGTTTTTAATCATCACTTACCAAATGTCCATGCCCAATCACTTCTTGGCAGCTCACCATGTTGGACTTGACATCCTATCTCCTTCAGCAGCATGTCTTGCCCCCTCCAGTGTCATGCACCCCCTTTCAATTGGTCCAGATTAGGAGGCCATGATGACTATCTGTTCCGGTGGATTATAGTGGCACTGCTGGTTATTACAGTGTCCTCATGGTCAACTAGTAGCAATTGAAATTGGACAAATAATTGTGATATTACAAACTCGTGACATAACTAACCCATTGTGACCTCATCACCACTGTGACATCACAAACCCATTGTGACTTCACATTGTTGTTTTTGATACCAAGATCACATTGTGACATTTCAAATCTATTATAACCTCTTATAACATTTGAAAAATGCATAGCTTTGTGATATCAGAGTCCCTTTGTGTACCCAAAGCCCCACTGTGAAATATTGACAATTGAGAATCAGACATGACATTTTGACATCCAAAACAGTTTGTGAGATCATCATAATTGTGACATCACATTATCATTTTTATACCATCCACTCATTGTGAAATCACAAAACTATAATGATAGAATTATAACTTCACATTGTCATGGTGATATCATAGACACATTATGAATGCCTTTTCTGTGATTTCATTCTATTTCAAATGTGGCATATAGGTAGATATCATAAAAAATCAGGAACTCATAATCATTGTGAGATCACAATCCCTTTGTATATCATGTTGCCATTGTGATATTACTAAACCACCGTGATATCACAAACCTATCCTCTCATGATAACTTTTGTGACATGCTGCAATTCTGATACCTTAGGCCTCATTGTCCTCATAATCTGTTGTTGACCTCATTAGATTTCATATATGACATTTGTTATCACAAATTCCCAGTGACATCATGACCATGTTGGCATCATACTGCCAGATGTCATGTCCATTGTGTCAAATTCTGACATCACAAAACTTTTAGGATTTCAATATATGTGTGACAACACATACTTTTAGAGAAACCACAGTCCCTTTGGGAACTCATATACTCATTGTAAGTTAGGACAATTGAGAATCATAATGTCATTGTGAAATGCCCAACACATCACCAATATTTTGTGACCTCACAACCAATGTGGAATTATCAACTAATAGTGACACCAAAACAATATTTTGACATGATGTAATGAGTTGACATTGTCATGGTGATATCACTCTCCCATTGTTCATTCACAAACCTAAAATGACCTCCTAACATTTTTAAAAATTCATGTCCATTAGTACTTCCAACTCATTCTGTGAACTTGTATGCACATTGTGAAATAGTAACAATTGAAAATGGACTTGTGTTTAGATATTACAAATCATTTTGAAGTCAAAAGCCCATTGTAACCTCATCACAACTGTGTATCATAAAGCTATCATGACCCCTATGTACCTTTGAAAACACACATGGCATATGTGACATCATAGTCTCTTTGTGTATCCATGTCCTCATTGTGAATACATGACAATTGAATATATATATGCCATTGTAACATCACAAACCTTTGTGACCCCATCACCAGTGGGACAACACATATTCATTATTACACAATTACCTCCTTGCAACATCACCAATTTACAATGACCTCATAGCATTATGACATTTATTGTCATTGTGATGTCATAGTCACATTGTAAATGCCTATTCTCTTATTTAATTCTATTTCAAATGTGGCATGTGGGTTGATGTCAGAAATATATTGTGATCTTATAAATATATGGCATCACAATCACTTTGTGACATCACAGTTCCATGGTGATATCACTAACACACTGTGATATCACAAACCTGCCCTGTCCTCATAAGTCTTGTGATGTGCAGCAATTATGATGTCTTAGGCCCTTTATGAGCTCATAATCTGTTTTCAACCTTATAATATTGCAGTTATGATATATGATATTATAAATGCACTGTGACATCATACCATTGTGACATCACACTGACAGACATCATAAACATTGTGTCACACTGTGACATCACAATCCTCATCTGACTTCATAACGTTTGTGAAAACACATGACTTTGGAGATACCACAGTCTGTTTTGAACTCATATTCTCTGTGATTTCATGACAGTTGAGATCCGTTTTGCCATTTGGATATCACTAATCAATTGTGACATCATAGACCCCTTAGCGTATAGCATCACCAATTAATTGTGACATCAAAACTTTTTGTAATGTCACAATGTGACACGATGATCATGACATCTGTCAATATGATGTCACAATGGTCATGATGTCACAGTTGATTTCTGTTATCTCAAGTCATACATGAAATATGAGGTTGATAACAAATTATGAGGGCAAAAAGGTCTAAGATATCACAATGTCAGCATGTCACAAAAGTTATGAGGACAGGAGAGCTTTGTGATGTCACATTGTGTTAGAGATATCACAATGGTACTGTGATGTCACAAAGTGATTATGATGTCAAAATGGTTTGTAGGCACAAAATTGCGTTTCTGATATCAACTCTCATGCCACATTAGAAATACAATGAAATCACAGAATAGGCATTCACAATGTGTCTATGATGTCACAATGAGAATTGTTGTCATAATGCGATTCTGTCATTGAGTTTGGTGATGTCACAATGAGCTGATGCTCTCATAATGAAAATGTGATGTCACACTGTTGAGGATGTCACAAACACTTTTTGATGTTATAATGGCATGTCTGATCTCAATTGTCATTACTTAACAACAAGGATATGGATACATAAAGGGACTGTGATGTTGAAAAGGGCCTGTGATTTTCAAAGGAGCTAAGGGTCATAATAGATTTGAGATGTAACAATGGAATCATCATGTAACAATGACAATGTTTTCACAATGGCTTTGTGATGTAATGGCGGTGATGATGTCAAAATGGATTTGTGATGTAACAACGAGTTTGTAATACCACAATCAAATTTCCAATTTCAATTGCTACTAGTTCACAAGGAGGATACTGTAATAATTAGCAGTGCCCGATAATCTATTGGGTCTGATAATCAGCATGGGCCCATCTCCTGGCCAGCTGGGGAGGACAAAGAATGCCACCAAAGAAGGTGAGGCATCCTGTGGGAGGGACTGGTGCATTAATCACCATGTGTTGAGCTGTTAAGAAGTGATTGGGTTGTGGGCAGTTTGGGATGTGATAGTCGAAAACAGTCAGTTGGAGTGGAGAAAGGGTACAGACTTTATATAGGCTGCTTGTTCAGAGCAATAGAAGGTGAGAGAAAAAGGAAAAAGTCTTGGAAGGAAAGAACTGGTGTGATAGCATAAGGGGAAGACCTGGGTGGAGAGGAAGTTGAGAGAGGGCAGAAGGTGAAGGATGGCAACTGACGAGCCCTGCAAAGCAGTTCAGGTCTGTGGAGAGTGGAGAGCCCTAAAGAGAAGAAGGACCTGGTGGAAGGGAAAAAGGAAAAGACCTCGAAAGAAGTATAGGTCTGTAGCGAAGGAGAGATAAAGAGAAGAGGAAAAGAGGCTGTCCCTTTGATGTTTGGACTTTTGGATATCATAATTTTGGGGGTTGCTGGTTTGGAGAACATTTATTATATAAAACGTATCTCGATGGATTTTCTTGAACTATAGAGGTCTTAATTTTTGAAGACTCCATCGAGATAATCCATTTGGATTGTATCAGGCCTTGGCCCCAGGGAAAAATCCCCATAGGTGTGAGTGTCAGCCTTCAGGGTTGAGAGTCTACCTCGAGTGTTTGTCTCCGGAGGTCCAACATGGAAAAAAGTCATTTATGTACCTCTAGAGGTGCATCTTGGCATGCTTGCCAGCTTGTTTAGGACCCCTCAGGAAGCAATTTGTGGCTTCCTTGGGACGCCATCTGGAACCTACTTGAGAGATAATGTAGGGCTTCCATGGGAAGCCATCTGGAACCCCATCAAGAGTACATCTGCAACTTCCTTGAGAAGCCATCTGAGACCTACGCTGGAGGTCATCTGGGGCCTTCTCCAGGGGCCATCTTGGACTTTCTCCAGAAGTCATCTGGGGCTTCCTCAGGAGGCCACCTGAGACCTCTTCAAAAGTAGTCATTGGGGCTTTCTTAAGAGGCAATTTAGGACCACCTCCTGAGGTCATCTGGAGCTTCTTTGGGAGGTCATCTCAGGCTACCATGATGAGAAATCTATGACCGTCTTTGGACATCATCTGGGACTTCCTTGAGAAGCTATATAGGACCTTCCCTGGAGGTCATCTGTTGCTTTCTCAAGAGGGTTATTTGGAACTTCCTCTGGAGTTCATATGTGGCCTCCTTGAGTGGCCATCTGGGAGCTACTTGAGAGGTAATGTCAGCCTCATTGAAAAGACATCTGGAAACTCCTTTGGAGATTATCTGACACTTCCTTGGGAATCAATTTGGAACCTCCATGAGAGGTCATCTAGGGCCTCCTTGGGAGGACATATGTGACATCATCCAGAGGTCATCTGTGTCCTCCTCAAGACACAATCTGGGACGTTCTCTCTGTCATCTGGGACCTCTTGTAGAGGTCAACATTGAGAGGTATGACACATGTGGGTTAAGTGTCTGTGGTTCTTGGTCTTTGTATGTATGCTGATAGTTCTATCTGTGTCCTGCATACACCTGTTTACTCCTTTTCTCAGGATGGGAGAACAAGACCTTAGGTTGTCATATCCAAAAAATATTCTCCCCCAGGTTTACAGAATTCCTCAGTGGAAGATGCACTGATGTATTCTCTCTCCTATTCTTTGCCATCAGTACCTCTAATGTTAAGTCTTCCCATACCAAAAGTGGTTACTTGTACTAGTCTGAGGTGGTACAAAGTGGTATGTTACCCTTATTACCTTTGAGATAGGAACTTGGAGGAGATGGTGGGCAAGCCCTATTTCTAGTATATGTTCCCTTTACAACTAGTGACCTGTATAACTGGAAACAGCAAAATCCATCCTTTGCAGAAAAAAAGGGGCTCATTACTTCATTAGAGACAGTAATTTTCACACACAAGCACATCTGGGATGAGTGTCAGCAAATTTTACAGGCACTTTTCACCTGGTAGAACAGGGAGTGAATCCTGCTTGGTGACTTGAAGGTGGTCCTTCGACCAGAGAGTAGCCCCACTATTGATCCAGAAAGTCTTTCCATAGACTTACCCAAGCTGAGACTAACAGCAATTGAGGTATGGAGGTGGTTACCTATTATTACCAGGTTCTGTTAGCAGGGATACCGCAGTGGCTAAAAAGCCAAATCATCTATCTAAGTTGGGTGAGATGGTACAGTTCCCCAGTGAGCACTCTAATGCTTTTCTGAAACTTCTCCCAGAAGCCTATAGGACATATAGGCCTATTGATCTTGAAGCCCTGGAGAATGAAAGAGCCCTAAATATGGCCTTTATTACCCAGACAGCCCAAATATTAGAAGAAAGCTTCAAAAGTCAGAAGGTTTTGAGGGAAAAAGTTTATTCTAATTTGGAAGTAGTTGCCCAGAGGGTGTTTGTTAACAGAGATACCCAGGAAAAAGAGTCTGAGAAGAGGGTTTGAGTTTTGGTAGGAGCACCAGAATAGGGATCGAGAAACTCTTGGCAAAGACAGTACAATTCATTTCTAAATGGCAATAGGGAACCTCTAAGAATACATCAGTGTGCTCATTGCAAACAAAATGGACATTAGGAAAAGGAATGTCCAAGGAGGAGAAAGATAGAAAATGACAGGTTAATTAATCACATTAACCACCTGGAAAATGTGTTTATATCTCTGGAGAAACATGCAAAGGAGCTTGGGGCTCTGAATTCCAACTATGTTCAATTTAAAAAGCAGCCCTCTGAACTTCAGAAATGTGGCAAAGAAAAAATTCCACCCTTCTATCTCAAAAGATAGTCTTATAAAAGACTGTGGCTCCAATATGTGCCAGTCAAACCCACCAAGAGATTAAAAGCACATAGAAAAGCACATTGGAGAAAACAGAGAGAATTATTTGACATGAAGAAAAGATTTGAAGATATAAATTAGGAACATCTGAGAGTCAAAAATGAGAAGAAAATCCTCAAAAGGAACCTAGAAAACACTCAAAATCAAATGAAATTCAAGTACATTAGCCTGGGTGAGCATGAGGCAAATTAGGGGACCACAGGTGAGAGGCAAACAGGAGCACAGGACAGCAATTTTACCATCCTTGCTAACCACAAGTGAGGCCAAAAAGAGATCCTGATGCTGCATTAAGAAATCATTGCCATGAAAAAGGAGCTGGACCTCATAGAAGAATATATTAGGCTGAAGTACATGTCAATTATCAGCTTTGAAATGTGTCACCAGAAATTCAAAGCAAAAGAGAAAGAAGGAAAGGGTAGTTAGCAGAGAAGATGGGGAAGTGCTGTGTCATAGAAGATGAGGCCAAGAAAAGTGAAAAGGAAAATATCAGGCCCAAGTTCTCAATTATTAACTAATGCCCTAGGAATAAATTGGAAGTTACAATCCATTTATAAGCCTCACAGTTCAAGCACTAGAAAGAATGAATATGACCTTAAAGGAAACTTTAACTAAATTAAATACAGAAACTGGCAATAGCTAGGTAAGCCTCCTCCTCTTCACTCTCCTTTGAGCAAGATGTAGCCCATATGTAAATGGATTCAATCCCTTGAAATACTTTAGTGTAGAACACCCCCTTGGGTTCCTAAAATTAGGAAGGCTATATTAACAGAAATGTCTAACTACAATCTGCAGGTTTTACAACATATTCTTTTATGTACCTATCCTTTGGTAACCAAGGCCCAACGGCTGGATAAGAAAAAGTCCAACTGAAGGGGAGGGACCAAGAAAGTGATGGAACAGCAGGGAAACACCACAGCTCTCTCCAACCAAATACTGAGTTTGGATTTCAATGCTCTGTTTCTCCAAGTGACCCACAAAAAAAGGCAATTACTTAGAGAGATAAAGGAAGTGCAAAAAGAAAAGGGAAAAACCTACAGAGACAGTAAAGTGGGAAGACCCTTCCCCCACCCTTTGTTGGTGATGGCGCTCCATGTTGCGCAGCTTAAGTGATGGGGTTTTGTGCCAAGCTGCTTAAGTGCCCCGGGACTGGACCCTATGAGGACCACACACCCACAAGCATCCCAATTCTCCCAGGAGACTCCCAAGAGCTGGGCCAACCCAGAATATACAAACAGAAATCTCAGAAGGCAGAGCTGGAACAAAGACTCCCCTCACCCTCCCTGGTACAGCTCCTCTGCCTGGCTGGTACATGTAGCCCATCCCAGTCAGGAGCAGTAGCAGCTGTCAACAGTGGCAAACGACCCTAGTATCTCAGGGTGGCACCTCTGTCCTGCTGGTGTAAATAGCCTAGCTTGACCTGGAACAGAAGCAGCAGCTGGCAGTGCTGGCAAACCACCCAGAATTGGGGCAAAATGCCTCTTGGCACTTTCCCAGACCAGCCTGGGGCAGCAGCGGTGGCTGAGGTGGGGACAGCTACAGTGAACAAGTCCAGACCTGTGGTGGTTTGTGCCTCTCCATACTGGCCTGCATAAGTGGCCCAGCCTAACCTGAGACAGCAGCAGTGGTTATCACCTGACTTGTGGTGGGGTGCCTGGCTTGCATAAGTGGCCCAACTGATCCTGGGGCAGTGGCAGAAGCTGGGGTAGTGGCAACAGCTGTGGCAGCAGCAGTGGCATCAACAGTGGCAGCCAACAACTCTGGACCCCTAGTGGGTGTGGCACCTCTCCATACTGGTTTGCATAAGCAGCCCATGGTGGCAAAGGTGGTGAACAACCATAGACCTGAAGCAGGGTGTGGTGCTGAGCAACCCCAGAAGAGAATCCCTGGGCTGGCTTTGAACCTGAATACACAGACCTGAGCCTGCTGAGTAGCTAGAATTAAAGGTATTCACACCAGTAGGGTCTTCCTCTTGCAACACCCCTAACTTTTTCTAAAATAGATAATTTCTTAGTTCAAACATGGAATTTAAGCAAATACAAGAGGATCAACATAATACTGAGCATAGTGGAATCTCCCAGACTTTCCTGCCTGGGCTGGCTTTCAAACGTGATCCTCACATCTCAGCCTCCTGAGGAACTAGGA
The DNA here is from genome assembly GCF_024711535.1 of Dipodomys merriami. Lineage (NCBI taxonomy): Eukaryota > Metazoa > Chordata > Mammalia > Rodentia > Heteromyidae > Dipodomys > Dipodomys merriami. The sequence goes on along the minus strand of NW_027202272.1, from coordinate 224,851 downwards.
GGAAAGGTGTGAGCCACCTGTGCCTGGATGATCTGGCCTTACACCACAGTGGACTAGGAGCACCTGAAATATTTTCTTTAATTTTCCTGTGCTAGTTTGGGGGCTTGAACTCAGGGTCTGGGCTCTGGTCTCTAAAATTTTTCCTTCAAGGTTACCACTTTACCATTTGTGCCACAGCTCCATTTCTGGATTTTGGTAGTTAATTGGCAATAAGAGTCTCATTAACGTCCTCTCCTGAGCTCGCTTGACCCTCGATCTATATCTCAGTCTCCTGAGTAGCTAGGATTTACAGGGGTTGAGCCACTGGTGGCATTGGGCTAAAAGCTTTTCTAAAGCAGGAGTTTTTCCTTGCGTTTGCCCTGACTCCTCCATTCAAAGGAGGCCTGAGGGTCAGGAGTTGTGAAAACAGGTTTCCAGCCACAGGAAATGGCTTTGGGTCCTTGGTGAAAAGAAAAGCTAATCGTCCCCCTGAGCGCTATTCTGGGACCCCACCCTCTGCCCTGTGATTCAAGTCAACTTTGACCCAGACTTGAATATCCTGCCAGACTTTTCTGAAGCCATAAAACCTTCATACCATTCACACCACCTGCCCTGCAGCACACCTCAGGACCTTTGCCCATGCTATACTTTCTGCCTGAGGCTCTCTGTCCTGTACCCACATATTAGAACTACTGTGAAATTTTGGCACTGGGTATATCACATCCTGGAGAAAGTCTTTCCTTCCCTTCTCCATCTTTTTTTTTTAATATTGAGTTGCTAGACATGGAATTTGTGCAGGATGACTGGCAAATGCTCTATATTGGTGTATGTGTGTGTGTGTGTGTGTGTGTGTGTGTGTGTGTGTGTGTGTATGTGTGTGTGTGTGTGTGTATGTGTGCCAATCCTGGGGTTTGAATTCAGGGCCTGGATGCTATCCTATCCCTGAGGTTTTGTGTTCCAGGCTAGCACTGTACTACTTGAACAACAGCTCTTCTTCTGGCTTTTTGGGTGTTTAATTGGAGAAAAGTTTCTTAAATTGACTTTTCCGCTTACAATTAGGATCCTTCCTTCTGAGTAGCTTACAGGGGTGAGCCACCAGCACTGCCCTCTACCCAACCTCTTACCTATAACCTCGGCCCTCCTCTGAGTCCGAGAAGAATATGTCTCACCAGGCTCAATTTTTTTTGCCCAGTCTTGGTGCGTGAACTCAAAGCTCATACTTGGGAGAGACTCTAAACATGTGAAGACTGTGACAAATGTTTCCATTTAATTATGTATCATGTTTCAACACTTAATATAATGTTAATGAAAAATGAGTCAATGTCCTACATTTTTGTGTATAATTTTATAATAGATGTGCAAAATATATTATGTGTATAATAATACTAAATACAACAATCAATAAATGAATCAAAGAAAAATACAATACAAAATCAATAATAAAATTATAATCTGAAATTAACATACATATATAAGTATATATCATGTATTACACATGTATAGAAATATTTCTTCCATTGCAGGGCCATCATTCAGGCCCTGGGAACGCTATCCTGAATTTGTTTTCCTCAAGGACAATGAGCTTCACATTCACCCATGGTACAAAAGTGTTACCTGGATGGTGAGCTCAAAAACTAGCAATGACAGAAATATTGGCCCCAGTTCGAAGACAGTGACTTAATTTTTTTAATGGAAGCAGTTATGATTATTCAGTTCCATACTGAGCATTAAAAAAATAGTGTAGAGTTTTGTACAGCTATCCAAACATCCTGCCCTTACTTCCAAAGTGCTTCTCTGAGAACTACATTGTTTCTCCTTTTTTGTATGTTTTTTATTGCAAAAATGTTCTACAGAGGGGTTACAGTTCCAGGAGCAAGGTAATGAGTACATTTCCTATTGAGCATTATTTACTCCTCCTGTGTTTTTCCCCTATCATCCCTTCCCTCCCATCTCCACAACTACATCCCCCTGCTGAGGTCAGTGACTTAGTTTTTCATTTTTGGTTGGCACAAGGCTTGAACTCAAGTAATGGCAACTCTTCGCTCACATTGCTACAGATTTACCAAGACCCTGAGTTCAAATCCCAGGCTTGAAACGAAAACTTGCAGAAATTCCAAACTAGGGAGCTTTATTTTTTTATTTTAGTTAAATAATTATACATATATATGTAAATATATACATATGTGTGTGTATATATATAATATTATATATATATATATATATATATATATATATTGATTTTGGCCAAGCATGGGGCTTGAACACAGGTCGTGGAAATTCTACTTCAGCTTGGATATGCCTTAGCTGGGGTCCATTCTCTGGACCCATAGCCGATCCTGGGCCAAGAGGGCTTTCAGGAAGAAAAAATCGTTGGAAAGCACAAAAAGTGGTGAGCTGCAGAAAGCTGGGGTTTTACAGTTTTTTTCTTTGAACAGTGACCATCCTGGGTCTGAATGACAAAGCTGCAAAGTGGACCTGACCTGCCATTGCTGGTGGCTGGCAGGCTATCAGTGAAGCCATAGGCCAACCTGTCAACATAGTCCCTGGGTGAAATCGTAGTTCTGATATCAATCACAGGAGATCACAAGAGACTCATTCTTATGCATAGGAATACTGATTGAAAGAGTAGTTTATTCATCGGTCTACTCTAAAGTTGGATGCAGTAATCCTAGAATGCTGATTGAGCTTAATTAATATTTTATTAAGCATGAAAAGAGCAATATTCCTTCAATGGCGGTTTAATAAATACCTAAGAGTTGGTAGGAACATAGTGGGTGTCATTCTATCATACATAGACGGCTATGGAACTCTTTACAAATATATATATATATTTATTTGTACACCTCCGTCTGCCTATCCATGTATCCCTGTTTTGGCCAAACCTGAGGGTCGATCTCAGATCCTAGGAACGACTTGACATCTTCATTGGCTAGAGGCTGCCATGCTCAAACTCACCCAATCATGAATTGGGCCTGCTAGGCAGTAAGTTCAGATCCTGGCCCTGCCAGGCATAATTGAGAACACATCTAACATCTAGATCTTATGTGACAGGATGTAAACAATGTAATAAATGGTATAGGTGTCATCAGAGTCAATAAAATAAATTTTAAATAAATGAATGACACAAGAAATAAAATAAATAACCACACCAAACACAATATGGACTGAACATCTGTAAGGACGTATAAATACTATCTTTAAAATATATATATAAGGAGGGCTGGGAAGGTGGCTCCGTGGTAGAGCTCCTGCCTTGCATGCATGAGGCCCTGGGCTCAATTCCTCAGCACCACATAAGCAGAAAAAAAAGCCGGCAGTGGCGCTGTGGCTCAAGTGGTAGAGCACTACCTTGAGATGATGAACTGAGGGACAGCGCCCAGGCCCAGAGTTTAGGCCCACAAGTGGCCCCCAAAAAATTATATATGGAGAATCTTTTCTGTGCCTGAGGCTTGAATTCAGTCCCCCTATGCGGGGAATGGCGGGAGATCTTGAGGTACTAGTTTCTGGCCTGGGAAGAGTAATGGAATGTGATTGATCTCATCCTTGAATGAGTAGTTTGTGCATGATGCAAGTAGGAAATGATAGGCAAGACTCATGGAGTATCGATTATTTGTAAAGAAGTTGATGAAGCATGACAATAATCATCACAGTCATGAAATGGAGGCATCAGTAAAGATCCAAGAATCTGTATTCATGCAGATTGGATTCCACCACAGGTTACCATCTCTCCTACTCTATACATGCATACTACCTTCAGCTTATGAATGGATGACTCCTGTGCTCCCCGCTCTCCTCTGGGAGGGGGGCTCAATCGCAGGTTCCAAAGGCTGGTGTGCTCATGTGGACAAATTCGCCACTTGGTCCTGCTAGGCACCGAGTTCAGATTCCCTGCCCTGCCAAAATATTTATCTTGATGTCAGAAGTCAATCATTGCACCTGTTTTCTTTCTGTGCAAGTCCTGGATCTCAGCTAGGATGCACAATGCTTGAGCCACCCTGTGGCCATGGGAATAAGTTGTTATCCATATCATACCAGTTATTCCTGTCATCATATACTGAAGAAAATACACAATACACCCATGAATAGCATACAAAATAAAGAGAATAACTACACTCAATGCACGATGCAGTCCACACACGGATGTGAATATACATCCCATGTTTCAATGATCATTGAGGACTATTTTGGCCTCCCTGGGGCTCGATCTCAGTTCCTGGGAACGGCCCAGCTCCTCAGTGGCTCACAGTCTGGTGTGATCACGTGGACCCATTGGGCACTTGGGCCTCCTAGGCCCAAAGTTTGAATCCCAGCACTGCCAAAAATTCACCCTGATGTAAGAAGCCAGTCCTTGCACCTGTTTTCCTGTACTGTGCAAGTTCTGGGGCTTAGCTAGGAAGGAGAACGTATATGCAACTCTATACTCATGGGAATATGTTGTCATCCAGTTCACCACAGTTATATTTGTCATCCTATACTCAAGGAAATACACAATACATCAATGAATAAGACATAAAACAAAGAGAATGACTACACCAAACGCAAGATGCCGCCCACCCATGTTTGGAAATATAGATCGTCTATTTAATTATGAATTTATGACTATATTGGCCCCCACCAGAGCTCCATCTCAGGTCCCAGGAATGGCCTAGTTCCTTAGTGGCTCAAAGCCTGGTGTGCTCACCATGACACATTCACCAATTGGGCCTGCTAGGTTTGAGTTCAAATTCCTGCACTACCAAAAGATTTATTCTGATGTGAGAAGCCTAAGGTGGCACAGGTTTTCCTGTCCTGTGAATGTCCTGGGTCTCATTGAGGATGGAGAATGCTATATAGGCTACTCTTAGCCATGGGAATAGGTTGTCATCCATGTCAGCACAGTTATATCTGTCACCCCATACACAATAAAATACACAATACATCCATGAAAAAGACACAAAATAGAAAGAATAACTGCACTGAATGCAAGATGCATACCACACCTGTAGGTAAAGAAAAATCTTATGTTTTAAAAAGGTGGGCTTGTTATTTTGTCCAGTGCTGGGGCTTCAAATCAGGCCCTGCCCCAGGCCTGACATTCTACTCTTCAAAGATGGCGAGCTTCCCCTTCTCCCACAGTGCAACAGAATTACCCAGACCTCAGCTAAAAATCCCAGCACTGACAAAAGATTCATATTGATGTCAGAAACTAAAAATCCCAGCACTGACAAAAGATTCATACTGATGTCAGAAGCCAGTCGTTGTGCCTTTTATCCTCTCCTGTGAAAGTCCTGGGTCACAAATATGATGGAGAATGCATGGACAACACTGTAACCTTGGTAATGGGTTCTCATCCATGTCAGCACTGTCATAGCAGTCACCATACTTATTAAAATACACAATACCTCCATGAATTAGCGACAAAATAAGGAGAATAATTGCACTGAACCCAAGATGCTAACCAAACATATATGTCAATATAGATCCTTTGTTTAAATTATGAATTTCTGACTATAGTGGACCACCCTTGGGATCAATGTCATATTCTGGGATTGGCCACACTCCTTAGTTGCTCACAGGTTCATATGATCACCTTGACTGATTGGCCAATTTGTTTTGCTCTGCCATGAGTTCAGATACCAGCACTATCAACAAGCGGATCGTGGAGTAAGAAGGAGAGTGTGAAACTTTTTTTCCTTTTCTCTGAGAATCCTGGGGGTAAGGCATGAGAGAGAACATTTCTACAAATCTAGATGTTCTGTGATAGGTTGTCATCAATGTAATAAACACAATGAGTACATAAATGAATAAAACAGAAGATACAAGGAACAACCCCACCAAACATGTATGGACTGAACATCTATAGGTAAGTATAAATCCTATTTTTACAATATATAGAAATATTTTGGTTTCCAGGTCTGGGTCTTGAATTCAGGACTAGGGAACAGACCTGACTTTTTTATTTTCATGAAAGGTGATCTTCCCCTTTATGCACGTTGCTGCAGATTTACCCAGAGCCTGAGTTACAATCCAAAGCCTGTAAGAATAAACTATGTGAATTGCAATCCAGGGAGTTAATTTTTTTCTCAGCATGGGTCTTGAACTCAGGTCGTGACAACACTGCCTCAGCTTTGATCACACTAAGATGGGGTGCAGCCACTGGACACACAGGTGCTTCTGGGATTCTACACCCCCACGTGTTGCAGGGAAAACAATGCACAGAAAAAATGTGGCCTTTTATGTTTTCTTCCTTTGCACAGTGACCCTTCTGGGTCTGAATGACACTGTTGCAAAGGGGACTTCACCTTGCATTTCTGAAGGCTGGCAGACAATCAAGGAAGCCATAGGCTCACGTGGCAACATAGGCCCTCACTTCAAATCCCCATACTGACACCAACCAATGGCAGGAAGTACTAATAAACTGGTTCTCATCCAAAGGCATAACACTGGAATTTTGTCAATGTCACAGTTGAATGAGTTGATCGTGAATGATGATCCTATAAAATTAAACAGCATCATTTCAGAAGGCTGATTGATTTTATTTAATATTTATGAAGCATTAAAAGAATATTATTACTTACAGGAACACAATAATTTCAGGACACTGAGAGATTTCATTAATATTTAACGATGAAAACAATAACATTAATTACATGAACGCATAATAAATACCCAGGAATTGGTAGGAATATAGTCTATATAACTGAATAATGTATAAACATCTCTGGCACTCTATAAACACACACACACACACACACACACACACACACACACATATATATTAGCATACTGCCATCTACATGTCAATCTGTTCTTCTTTGGTTAACCCCTGGGTTTCTCAGGTCCTGGGAACAACCTGCACCTCAATTTCCCCCAGGATGGCATGTTTGCACTCACCCATTCATGAATTTGGCCTTGTAGGCCATGAGTTCAGATGTCAGTACTCCCAAACAATGAATCGTGGAGTAAGAAGATGATGGTGACACATGGTTTCCTTTACTGTGAATCTTCTGTGTGTCAGGTATGAAGTGGAATACATCTGTACACCTATATCCTATGTAGTCAATGTTTTATGTGCTATAATAGTCAATACAATAAATGGTCAATACATGAATAAAACAAAAAATAAAATAACTACTCTGAATGCAATAAGGAGTCAACATATGTATAAAAATATAAAACATATATGTAAATTGTACATGAATAGGGTGTTTTCTAGTGCTGGTGATCGTTTTCAAGCCTAAGGAACAGACTTGAATTTCTTGACTTTAAGGAAGCAAGCTTCCTCTTCCCACACAGTGCAACAGAGTTTTCCAGACTATGAGTTCCAATCCCAGTCCTGGTAGAAAAAACTCACCTTTATAGTATTTGAGGCCCAATTCTTAGGTATTTCATTATGCCTCCATTTGATGAATGTGATTGCTTAAATGCTTAATAAAATATTAACTAAAATCAATCAGTGTCGTGTAATATAATTGTGTATAATTTTATCCTAGAATCATTCAAGAACTGTTCGTTCAATCATGACTTACATCACATTACATTGGTAATCATATGGATAGGAACAAGTTTCTTAGGATCTCTTACCATTTGAAGGTGGCACGACCAGGATTTGAATTGTGGGCTCCAGCTCCCACCACTTCAACCCAAGGATCGGGAACTCACCAGTCTGTCCAAGAACATCAACAAGGCCAATGATTAGGCAGGCACCAGCGGCTCTCAGCAGTCCTTCTTGATACTTACAAGGCTGTGAATAGAGGATCATGGTCAAAGTCACCCTAAGCAGGAAAATTCTTGAGACCCCTTCCAACTTCAGTGCCAACAAAGCCAGAAACCTTGTGGCTCTAGTGTAGAGGACCAGCCTTGAGGAAAAACAGCTCATGAACTGTGCCCAGATCCTAAGTTCAAAGTCGGGGACTGGCAACAAACAGAACTATACAACAATCTGTGTAGCCATCCAGTTAAAGCAGGTCACCCTCTTCTTTCCAACTGAATTGGACAGAATTTCCTGGGAAAAAGGCTGGGAGAACCACTGTCATCTTGACTCCACCCATGCTACTTGCTTCACAGGATTCTTGCCACACCCCCATTCTTTCATGCTTCTTTCTGACCAATGGGATACAAGAATGGTGGCCATGCCCACATTCCATGCTGCCAGGTAGCACTGGGATTCCCTGTTAGTTTACACCACTATCAGCAGTTCAGGAAGGTAGAAGGGACTCAGTCCTGAGGAAGAGACTCGAGGTGACTTTGGAATATAGTAGAAAATTGATGCTCCCACCCCACCTGACCCCTCCCCTCCCTTCACGCAGTGCCACGTTTCAAACCTCAATCAATGTCTAGCTGCCAGCCGGCCTAAATCCCAGACCTGGTCCCCGCCCCTAGTCTTCTGTTCTGGGCCCATGTGTCCATAATGCTGGCGCCATAGCTGCTGCCCCAATTGGAACAGCTGCCAACAGCTTCTCCCAGCAGCACAGGTGAGTTTCTGTCCCAACAACCACCTACCCCGGGTCAAACACCCCTCTGGGTGCACCATGACCCCCCTGCTTGTTTCCTCTCCATGGTGCTGATGAGCCACCTTTCTGTCTTGAGGATTTCTGAGATAGAAACTACAAATATGCTCAGGCTGGGCTGGATCACGGTCCTCCTGTGAAAGTTATGCTCCACCAGGCCTGGTCCTCTGTAATTGGGATGGTAGACATGTGGTGTCATGCTCAGTCATCGGTTAAGATGGATTATCCTAAACTCAGTCCATAGCAGCGGATTCTTGACCACAGGTGAAGCTCTTGGTAGGGCCTCAACCATTGGACCTCAGTCTCCTCACAGGACAATTGTGAGGAAACAAGGGATTTATACAGAACGATCTCTGGAAAAGAGAGGGAATGGCCTTCAGATAAGGTTTTGGCAATTCTGTGAGCATATGACAGGAAGATACCAGAAAGGGCTCAGGTGGGGCCTGTTATTAATCATGCAACAGGTGTGGGATTATGAACCAAAACATGGCTCTCTTTCATTACTACCCTATCCCAATGAGGAAGGGGATCCTTCACTTTGTTCAATTTTGCAGCTGGGGAAACCGAGGCACAGAAAAGCCAGATGACCTACTTATGACCTCAAGTTCACAGGAAGCTCGGCCTGACTTCTCTACCATGCTCCCTAGGACAATGGGTGCTATTCAGTCCACTTCTTGTGGTGGGAAGTCCACTTCTTTCAATCGTGGTTCTTGAACTCTAGGATTGGGCATTGTTCCCGAGCTCCTCAGCTCAAGGCTAGCACTTTATCACTTGATCCCACAGTGCCACTTCCAGTTTTCTGGTGGTTCTTTGGAGATAAGATTCTCAAACACGTTCCTCCAGGGCTGTCTATGAACCATGATCCTCATATCTCAGCCTCCAGTGTAGTTAGGATTAGAGTTTTATGCCACTGGCACCCGATTTAAGTGTAATTCTGATTTTCTCTCTCTCTCTCTCCCTCTCTCCCTCTCTCCCTCTCTCTCTCTCTCTCTCTCTCTCTCTCTCTCTCTCTCTCTCTCTCTCTCTCTCTCTCTCTCTCTCACTGTCACTCTCAAGAATGGGTAGAATGGGTGCTGTAGGAGGTGGGCCAACGTCCCCAGGTAGCTGGAACCCAAGATGGCCCACTCATTCTGGAGGTGGGCTGTGGGTAGGGAGCTGTCTCGTTCAGCGTGTTGATACATCTCCATGAGATCAGCCCTCTGAGCCCTTGCAAGACTGTCAGGGTTATTCATTTTCCATCTAGCCTTACTGGATTTATTATATTGTATTCTTTTCTACATTATTTTCTAGCACCTGGCCAATATTATGGTACATAGTTACTGAATGAAAATGTAATGTTAACTTAAGAAAGTCATTTAGGGATCTGGGAATGTGGCTTCATGATATGATGATTGCCTAGCATGCATGAAACCCTGAATTCAATTCTTCAGTACCACATAAACAGAAAAACACTGGAAATGGTGCTGTGCCTCAAGTGGTACAGTGATTGCCTTGAGCAAAAAAGCAAAAAAAAAAACCCAAACCAAAAATCATTTAATTAGTAAATGCAAAATAAAGAACCCATACTTGGAATATATAATTGCTCCTGCCATACTGACACCTGACAATAGTCCATAATTCATGTACTTTTTCTTATATTAGGATATTGTGTTGAAAAAAAGTTTTGTTCATTAGGTCAGAGCAATTAATGTCTTCAATGTGCTTAGATGTCAGGTGAAGATTAATTCTGGAAATTCAAAGATTCCAGATTTTTGAATGGTCTCTGCTAATCACAATGAGAAGTGTAGTCTAAGTGAGATTTGGAAATATTTTTGGTTATTCATGGCACCACAACGGCAAAAGCAAATTAACAGTTGTGACAAAAGAGAAGGAATAACTCCAGAGTTAATGAATAAATGAAAGTTACTAATGTATACCAGAAACGTTTATAGAGAACCATTTTTGGTTATTGAACAAATAGTTATCAACTAGTCTTATTCTGCATTACCTTTAGCATTCTAAATCTCTTAGGCTACTTCTTAATCTCTGTGTAATACATGTATCTCCTTCTGTGCTGTTTTTTCTTACCTTAACTTCTTTGCTTTCTAAAAATCTCAGTCTTTCTATATTTCTCTATATGAACATTTCCTGATACTAAATACACCTACACAGACGGCAGAGAATGCTAATTAAGGGTCCCATAGCTCATGAGTCATTAATGAAACAACATGGAAAAGGAGGACATATTTATTATTACCTCAAATTTTCTGAAAAGCTGCAATGCCATCATTTGATTCAAATTTCCATTATTTGTCTACATAGTGTCATTCAGTGCACATAAATGCAAATATGAGCTGGGTGCTGGTGGATCACGCCTGGAATCCTAGCTATTCAGGAAACCAGAGAATTGTGGTTCAAAGACAGACTGGTCAGGAATGTCCATGAGACCCTTATCTTCAATTAACCACCTGAAACCCAGAAGTGGTGCTGTAGCTTAAGCGGTAGAGCACTCAATTTTTGCTGAAGAGCTGTGGGAGTGCGCCCAGGATCAGAGTTCAAGCCCCACAACTAACAAAATGTTTCCCCAAAAGGAAGGACAAGATCAATAATCTTCCCAAGCAGAAAAAATAATTTCAAAATGATTCAGTGCACCTAATTTTGCTGAGTTATTTAAGTTATGGCTTCTTTGCTAGACATATTCTCTTCCTTTAAAAATTGTCAAATACTAGCTTTACAATAAACTTCATCTAATATTTTTTGTTTCAAAAGAGAAGTCTATACAGTTGATGTCACTTAGCTTTCTTACTATCTTAATTCAAAGCCAAACCAGGCAGGAGAGTCTGTCAAACTCATCGCAAATTGAACACCAAAAAACCAGAAGTGGAGTTTTGGCTCAAACAGTAGATTACTAGCTTTGGGGGCAGATGGGCAGGAAAGACAACTGTTCAGCGACAGGATCCAGCCTCTGGGTTCAAGTCCCAGGACTAGCACAAAATAAACCAACAAGCAAATAAAAATCCCAGATTTTTCTTTGGGGCCCTCTTTAAAGGTGAACTGGTCAGAGAAGAGGCTTCTTTTGCTGATTATATTGACTGGATCCTGCTTTTTTGGAATTCTTGTTGCTCTGGAGAACTCAGAACCAGACCAAAGGAATTGATAACTGAGTCCTGCATCGAGAATCACCTCAGGGGTGAAATATCCATCTATAAGACACATTAAAACCTCTATGTCTTTGTTCCTTTGCAGGAGAACACTTTTAAAACAATGTTATTTCCTTTTGTTCTATACTGGCCTTCAAATGGTACATTATTTCTTTTTGTAACACTATGAACTAGAAGTTTACAGAAAAAAAATTATATGAGTAACGAACACACTCAAAAAGCCAGGGACAGAGTTTCCTTCAAGCCTTGGGATACTTTTCTTGTACAGTAAAAAGGAAAGCACAACGTAACTTGAACTTTGTTTTTCCTCTATGTTCCATTCCTCTCCTGGGGTCAGTTTCCACATCCAGTAACAGTTACTTCCAGTAACAATCGATGGTGCTGCTTGAGGTATAGTGAATGTTTTCTGGCTTCACTGAAATAAGACTAGAACACCTATGGACCTGAGGTAAAACGTATTTCAGAGACAATTTAGTAAAGAGAAAATATGAAATTTATATTGCTTATAAATATATTATACATGAGTACATCTAGTTCAAACTTTGTAAGTTCTCTGTAAGTTAAGGCGAATTTTAAATGGGAAGAAGGTTTTCAGAACATTCTTTTTGTGAGTGTACGTGCTGTTCATTATTTCCCAAGTGTGCATGAGCTAACAGTAAGGAAACAATAGCAATAATAGGAGAAAGAGAAGTTCTGTGTTTAAGCATAAGGGTTCCATACAGTATAGAAGACTACAAATAAGCAACATTGAAAGAATAAAGCCAAGTCCAGTATGTAGATTTATGAGAGTGATATACAGAAAGCAAGACTCCTATGTGGAACATGAAGTATGAGGCCACTCCCATTCTAAATCATGCTTGCTAATCATGCAATTTTGTATAAAGTACAATGGAAGAATTATTCTGTTTTCAATGCAAGTCAGATATAAAAGCATGGATTTAACTGGAGAAATGTCCATCTTGTGAGAGCAGGGATTATGCTGGCAATAAACTGGTGGCTAAGATCTCATTTCTTTTTTTTTCTTTAAACACACACACACAGACACACAGACACACAGACACAAACACACACACATACACACACACACACACATTTATATATATATAGTTGTTGGGGGTGATCTTGGGATTTGAACTCTCGGCCTGCGAGCTGTCTCTCTGCTATTCAGCTCAAGCTAATGCTCTACCACTTGATCCACAGTGCCAATTCCAGTTTTCTTTTAGTTAATTTGAGAAAAGAGTCTCTGGGACTTTACTACCGGGGCTGGCTTTGAACCTCAATCCTCATATCTCACCATGACCCAGCTTATGATCACATTCCTAACAGTTAACACTCAAGATGTGTAATGTGTCTGTTCATCTATCTTTATAAGAATTCTTTAGTTAGGGCTGAAAGGTGTCTCAGAGGTACAGAGCTTGCATCGCATGCATGAGGCCCTTGGTTCGATTCCTCAGTAGCACTTAAGCAAAAAAGAAAAAAGCCAAAATTGGCCCTGTGACTCAAGTGGTAGAGGGCTAGCCGTGAGCTGAATTGCTGAGGGACAGAGCTCAGGCCCAGAGTTCAGGCACCATGACCAGTCACACCACCAAAACAAAAAAAAAAGAATTCTTGAGTTAAAAATATGGGCTACAGCTTAGACATTACCCTCACAAAAATGTTTCTCGTTTAAAAGTTGATACTCCTGGAGAAATAAAACCTAAGAATGTAAAGGAGTCTGGGAAGTTCTATTGGCATCCAGCCTGGGCAGAACACTCTTTGCAACAGTATATAAATTTAAGCAGTCAAAATCTGGATTGGAAGAATGGCTCAATTGATGGAATATCAGTCATGAGCAAGATTGCTGAATAAAAGCTTGAGGCTTTTGCATATATACATACAAACATACACATACACCCAGAGGCACTTATATATGCACACACAAATACACAAATGAAACAACTCTCAGAATGTGTAGAAAAGTTAGAAAACAATAAATATATGTCCTGAACAAGACTAGAATCAAGTGATAATTTTTAATATTTGAAAGTCCACAAATGAACTTCCTTCAAATAAGTTTGAGAATATTACATTGGTAGGGATCAGAGATAGTAAGAATCAATAATCATTATTAAAGGGATCAGATCCATGGAGGACTGAATCAGAGATCTGGCAGGTGCATCTGAAAATGTTCATATCCTGTATCAAATGTTAGAACATCTTTGAAAATAGTAGATAAAGTCTAAGCAGTCACTCTGGTGTATAATATCACTGGAGAAGTTCAGAATTGGTAGTCTATATCTAGATTAAATAAACCAAGAAACTATGGCATGGCAATGTGATACAAGCTTAGAATTCTAGCACTGAGATTAAGACAGGAGATTAGAGAATGGAATTTCATAGTGATACCTTCCCTGGACCAAGGTGTATAATTTTGTCTTAATAAAACAAAACAAATAAGAAAGGAATACATAGTTGGACACTTGGGCCAATTTTGTCATTATGTTTTGAGAAGTCAAATTTCCTGTTGAAATGCAACTCATACTTAATCCTCACTTGTGTTTTAAATTCTCTCTTTATTACAGAACATTCCTAGATGCAAAATGACTCATGATTCCCATCCAAAATTTGAAAAAATAAGTTATCATCATTCTGTTGTAACCCAAAGAAATGATGAAGAATTACACAAGCTTAAGCTTGGAAAAATAGCAAAGTTCGTCTAATGAAGGATTTTGAAGATCTTGCTAAATTAGAATTTAGATTTAAAATATTTTGGTTTTGTTTGTAATTTTATATTCTATAGGATTCTACAAAATTGTTTTTAAGTAGAGGGTTTAATTGACATTCACAAATGATTTTGCATTCTATGTGCCTAGAATATTCTTTCAAAAACTTAGTTAATAGATAATTCCAACAGTTCATGTATGAAATGATAATGTGAACGTTGTAGATAGAGTTGCCAACAAATTGATGATATTAATTTATAAATTTAGAATAAGAGAAATTTTTGGAGTCTTTGGTATAACATGGTATGAAGAGAATAATCGTGTGACATCTTCTTTCTTCTACCTGTATGTAACACAGGAAGCAATTTCCTTAATTATTTGCTACTGTATACACTGAGAAAAATGTTACGTTTGGGGTTTGATTTAATTTTTGTTTTTGTTTTATTGGTTTGTCCTAGGGCTTTTACTCTGTGCTTGGACACTGTCTCTGAGCTTGTTTATGCTCAAGGCTCGTGCCCTACCACTTCAACCTCAGTGCCACTTGCGTCTGGCTTTTGCTGAGAAGTTTATTGGAGATAAGAATCTAGGGAATATTCTTGCCTGGGTGGGCTTTCAACTGTAATCTTCCAATCTTAGCATCGAGAATTTATATGATAGCTAAAAATTATAAATATAAGTAATATTTGCAAATGTTCTGACCTCAAAAATACCAGTGGGGGGAAAATGATGCAACCCAGTTTATTGTGGTGTTCTTACCAGAACATGAATGGCATCACATTAGCAGAGTTGTATTTTTTCACAATAGAGATAAGCTATTCATCATATGAATTAAGGGAAGTTTGTGATGCACTGTAAAAGTTGGAGAATTTTGGGCTAGGATGACTCTATATCATAAATATTGGTACTGGTGGTCATAAAAATAATAGCTTATTGTGATAAACAATTGCTTACTCTTGAAGAATTAATTATTACCGATGCTACATAGTTTTATCCTCTAGCAGAACATGGTTATTTTTCTGTTGTCTCTCAATCTGTAACACCCCATTGGAAAATGCATGTATTGCAGAATTACATAACATGCAAGCCTGTATTGTTTTGAATCTCTCAGGTATGGAATCTTCAGAATTTGAAAATGAGTAATTACTAGTCATTGGAATGTTGACAAACACATATATTCTGTCTTCTTAACAACTTATTTATTTTACAAGTTATTTGTTTCCATAGAATTAAACTGTTTTCGCTTTTAGTATGAGAAAGTACTTTATTTATTCTTTTTTCAAAATATTGGTAAGTATATTGTGAAAATATTGTCTAGTCGGATAGCATTCAAGTTGATGGTCCTCTGATTAAAAAGGGGTAATTAATTCAAATTAGACACCAAAAGTATGGATTTTTTAAAAGTTACTACATAAAGAGTAATATGTACTTTACCAATACAGTGAAATTTTATTTCATGCAGCTTATTTTTTAAATTTAATTTTATTGTCAAAGTGATGTACAGTGGGGTTACAGTAATTTTATGGTAGTGAATACATAACTTTTCAAGCTTGTTACCCCTTCCCTCATTTTCTTCACAGTTTTCCTTCACCCCAGTACCCCTCACAAGTTGTAATGTACATTTTCAACATATTGTTTTGTGAGTATTGCTATTGCATTGGTTTGCCTTTGTCCTTTGTCTCACCATTTTGTTGTTCCTCTTCCCTTCCCTAATTAAGGTAAATATATACACAATACACAGGCTACCAAAATCAAATACAGCAGGAAAAAAAGCATAGGGGAAACCCCAAAAGAAAATGGAAATCACATAGTACATTAAAAACAACAATCGCAAATAATACTCTCTGTTTCCATATCTTGGCATTCATTTTGCTTAGCATCAGATTATAAGGTTATATATATGCATAACAAAGCCACTGGAAAATAGTAGTTTCATGGACACTATATCATGAAAACAACATGTTAACTGTTTTTGATATTAAAGGTGGAGTTAGGATTGATGAACTTGTGGTTCTAATAAAGGAATTTCAAAAGAGTTTTAAAATTATGACAGGTTTGGCTGGGAAGGTGGCTCAGTGGTAAGAGCGCTTGCCTTGCATGCCTGAGGCCCTGGGTTCAATTCCTCAGCACCACATAAGCAAAAAGAAAAAAAAGCCGGAAGTGGTGCTGTGGCTCAGGTGGTAGAGTGCTAGCCTTGAGCTGAAGAGCTGAGTGACAGCGCCCAGGCCCAGAGTTAGGCCCCACGACTGGAAACCCCCCAAAAATTATGACAGGTAAATTTTAATTTGTTCAAACTTTTTAACAACTTAGCCTATTATGAAAATTTAAAATTTCTTGGGAAAATAGGCTTTCATGCAAAATAATCAATGGAGACTTAACTGAGAGGGAGCAAAGTGGGGGAAGATGGCTCATTTTCATACTAAACAAACAAACCTCAGAACCCTTGTTATAAGTCCTGTAAATTCCCTTGAGAATTGTCCTTACCCAGGAAATCTACTCCCTGTGTGAAACAAGGATGTAGTGGAATTTAAATTCAACGTTCTTAAAAAAAAATCAAAATTTGTGTATTGACTTTAATTACCAAACAGTAATTCTCTGAAAAAGATAATTTGGGTCAAAATATTAGGGAAAAAGTGCACTCAAAAATGTTTGTAATACGTTCTACAATGTTTTTTGCAAGTGAAGCACTGAACTACAGAAAAAAACCTGATTAGATGCTTGAAACCAATGATTTCACATTTCTTAGTAGCTCAAAAATATAATATCCTTATTAAGTTGAGATAGTGAAGACTTCTCTTATTACATAAGCCAAAAAGTTTTGGGATCAGAAAAGAATTGAGCAAATTGAAAAGGCAAGAAAACGCGTTCTTAGAAGCCCTAGCTAAGCATATTGGCTTCAGCAATGGAGGGAGGCCAAACTTTTTGATATATTGTCTTAATATTTTTGCTACCTAAAGTGATTTTACAGAGCCTATTTAGCTCACTACAATTTAGAATGGATTGAATGAAGACATGAAAATAAATTCCACATCTAAATAAAAGAGTTTTAAAAGAGAAACCATGAAGATGTAGCAGTGGGGAAGGACTTATAGTCCTTCACCTTCACTAGACTTGAAGCCAAGAATCTGTGATTAGTTGGAAATTACGCAAGGCTAAGAGAAGGACAGAGACATAGGACATAGGAGAATTGTCCTTTTATAACAGACACTGTCATCCAAGGTATGGATGATTTAACTCTATTCTTTTCCATACATCCTTCTGAGCAAATGCAAGACCAAGAGAAAGATAATCTATTGAAATAATTTTTGAAAGAATAACTTCACTGATCCTGATATGGTATCTAAAGAGAGTCTTAAAAGAGAAGATAAAAGTGAAGTATTCTTCGGTTTCCTCTAAGCATTTTGTTAGCAAAGTATATCTTTGAGGTTAGAAGTGATTGAACCAAAAAGAGGTGGAGTACCCATGTTTTTTTTTTTTAATTTTTATTTTATTTGTGAACATACTGTACAGAGGGGTTACAATTACATGGGCAAGATAATGCATACATTTCTTACCAAGCATTGCAGGCTCCTCCTTTGTTTACCCTTCACCTCCCTTCCCAGCTTCCAACTCACCCCCACCCAATCCTTCCTCCCATCCCCCTCACCGACATTGTAAAGCTAATTTTTGACATGACAATTTGTACTTCTCATTGTTGCAACAGGTCCACTTGAATCCTTAAACGACTTCTTTTTCCCCATCTCCTCCACAAGTTATACTGACATCAAATATATTGAAAGTGGAGGCTATACTGTGGGGGAGGGACATACAAAGCAACAAAGAGATGATCTTATGAATGCGTTAGAAACACATGCATGAAACAAAAAAAACATTAAAATACCTATCTAAGGATTCATTTTCCTAACATCACATTATCTGACTTTTTCCGCTTGACTCATACATATACTAGATATTGCAAATAAGGGAAACCATGGGACCTGTGTTTCTTTGTGCCTGGCTTACTTCACTTACTATAATTTTTTCCAAGTTGTTCCATTTCCTAACAAATGGGGCAATGTCATTCTTTCTGATGGAGGCATAGAATTCCATTGTGTATATATATATACCACATTTTCTTGATCCATTCATCTACTGAAGGGTATCTGGGTTGGTTCCATATCTTAGCTATGGTAAATAATGCTGCAATATACATAGTTGTGCTGGTAGCTTTAGTGTGGTCTTGTTTGTAAACATTTGGGTAAATGCCCAAAAGTGGGATTGCTGGGTCATAGGGGAGCTCTATGTGAAGTCTTTTGAGGAACCTCCATACTGCTTTCCAAAGTGGTTGAACAAGTTTACATTCCCACCAACAGTGAAGTAAGGTTCCCTTCTGTCCACATCCCCTCCAGCATCTGTTGTTGTTAGAGTTCTTGATTTTTGCCATTCTAACTGGGGTGAGTTGGTATCTAAATGTTGTTTTGATTTGCATTTCTTTTATGGCTAGGGATGTTGAGCATTTCTTCATGTGTCTATTGGCCGTCCTTCTTTCTTCTTCAGAGAAGTTTCTCTTTAAGTCTTTAGCCCACTTATTTATTGGGCAGTTGTTTCTTTTAGGATTTGTTGTTGGGGGATTTAATATTTTGAGTTCCAAGTATATTTTAGATATGAGACCCTTGTAAATTGTATGGCTAGTGAATATCTTCTCCCAATCCGTGGGCTTTCTAGTGATCTGACTAGCTATGTCCTTGGCCAGGCAGAAGCTCTGCAATTGCATGCAATCCCATTTGTCCAACGTTTTTTTGATTTTTTTTGTGTTTCTGGGTCTCTATTAAGAAAATTTAGGCCTGTGCCAAGGACACCTTGGGTTTCTCCTATTCCATCCTGTAATATTTTCAGAGTGTCTACTTTGACTCTGAGGTCTTTAATCCATTTGGAGTTGATTTTTTGCAGGGTGATAAATAAGGATTTAGCTTGAGTTTTCTACAAGTAGTTGATGAATTTTGCCAGCCCCATTTACTGAAGAGGCTTTCTTTCTTCCATTCTATTTTTTAGCACCCTTATCGAAAATTAGATGGCTATGGGACTGTAGGTTCGTTTCTGTGTTTTCAATTCTATTCCGTTGGTAATCTTTTATGTTTTACTTCATCTTTCACTATTTGGATTCCCTTTAAATTTGCATCTTTTCTTATTGTCCCAGCTAGCATTCTAATACTAAGTAGTTGAAGAGGAGTGGAGAGAGCAGACATCCTTATCTCTTTCCTGAATTAATGAGAAATGGCTTTAACTTTTCACCATTAAGTATAATGCTGTCTGTAGGTTCATCAATTCTTACAAGAAAGAAGAGCACTGGAGCAATATCAGTTCCAAATTTCAAACTATACTAAAAAGCCACAATAATAAGAAGAGCTTGGTACTGGCACAAGAACAGTTCTGAGGACCAATGAATAGGACTGAAGACTCAAAAATAAACACACTGACATATTGCCACCTAATCTTTGACAAGGGAGCTAAAAAAAATAGAATGGAAGAAAGACAGCCTTTTCAGTAAATGGTGCTAGTAAAATTGGTTATACACCTGTAGAAAACTAAAGCTAGATCCATATACATATTTATATATCATATATATCATGCAGGGTGATATATATATACATATACATATATATATATACATATATATCTTAATAGAGAACGATAAACAAAACAAATCAAAGAAAGGTTATACAAATGGGATTGCATGAAACAGCAGAGCTTCCGCAAGGTAAAGTTCATAGACAGCAAGATCAATAAAAAGCCCACTTACTGGGAGAAGTTCTTCATGAGTCATAAAACAGACAAAGTCTTATATATAAAATATACTTAGGACTCAAAATCATAAATACCCCAACAACACATCCTCAAAGGAACAACTGTCCAATATCTAAATTGGCTGAAGACTTAAAGAGAGACTTCTTTGAAGATGAAATAAGCAATGTCCATTAGACACCTGAAGAAGTATATATATATATCTGTAATTTGGAGAGTGGAAGGGATATAGCAGAATGCTTAAATGGGGATTCAGGTTGACCATTGTTTCAATGAGATGTACAGGACACTGTGCAGAAAATGAATTTACAATCTCAGGCAGGGGTCGAGGAGGGAGGAGTTGGAGATGAGGGGAAGGAAAAGATGGTAGGAGAAAAACAAAGGAGGAGGTAACAATGCTGTATAGGAAATTTACTCATTACCTAGTCCTGTAACTCTGAGCCCTCTGTACAGTATTTTTACAATAAAAATATGTTAAAAAAATCTCTGCCTGCTGTAGATTTCCAGTGCTGCCCTGGAAATTGCATTTTCTGCCTATTCTGGCTGTGGTTAGGTCTACCTGCACAATGGATCAGTAGTCTTCAAGGCATCTTGGACTTCCAGTGGGACTTGGATTATCCAGTCGTGGTTGGAACCAGGCCAAGGACAGGACAAAACCACTTCCAGAACATGGCTTCGTCATTACCCAGGCAACTAGGACTGCAAGCAGAATTTTTCTGATTTTGACTCCAGAAATCTATCAGTGAACCAAAAGGCAAGTCCACCAAACACCTCACTACCCCCCCATTTCCTCCTTTCTCCTTCCCTGGGAAAGTAGAAAATAATTTTGCAGGTTTTGACACACACACAAAATGCCCACCATCTCCCCTGGTAAACTTGGTTTCAAGTCACTGAGTCATGTCAACGGATAATGCTGCATTCATTATTCTGGACAATATCTTCAGGTTGTTTGATGCCTTAATTTGTTGTTGTTGATGATGATGTTGTTGGTAGGGGTGCCTGAACTCTGGGTCTGGGTGCTGTCCCTGAGCTGTTCAGCTCAAGGCTAGCGCACTACCACTTTAGCCACAGTGCCACTTCTAGTTTTTTCTGCTTATGTGGTGCTGAAGAATTGAACCTAAGACCTCATGCATGCAAGACAAGCACTCTACCACTGAGTCTTCTTCCAGCCCTAATGATTTAATTCTTTAAAATTTATTTTTGTCAGTCATGGGCCTTGAACTCAGGACTTGGGTATTAACATATCCCAGAGTTCTTTAGCTCAAGGGGAGCCCACTCCCAATTGAACTACAGTGCCACTTCCTGTTTGGAGATAACTGACTCACAGACTTTCATGCCAGGATTTGCTTTGAACAGATGAATTTTTAAATTATATTTCTCCTAGGTGTTTATTGGAACATTACAGTTTTTCTGGAATTTAAAGTTTGCTGTAAACCTTTGTCTTCAAGTAATCCCAAAGCATTAAATATTACATTCCCAAGCTATCCTTTAGCACATCCATTTTGAAATTATTATCTTAAGATGAAATTCTAATTCTTTGTAGTCACAACCCATTAAAGTCCAAATGGGAAATATGCTAATTTCAGCAGCCTTGGCTCTCTTTCCTCTTTTTTTCTCTCCAGTATCTTTTCTTGTTTTGGAACAAGTGTCATGGACTGTCCAACTAAGCAAAAGGAAGATTATTCCATTAATTTAATAGAAAAGGAATTCAGCCTACCTGCATCTCAAGGGAACTTTGAGTATAATGTTAATCTAATAGTGGATTTTCAGTCATTTTGATAATTTTTTGTTTAACCACTCATTAAAGAGGTTCCAAAAGGATAGATTCAAAAATCATGTTCTGCTTTCTAAGAATGTTTAAAAAGCTAGTAATTCAACAAAAATTACATGGTGAAGATTTTCTCTTTTATCATAGCCCTTAACACTGATCCCTTCCCTTCAAACTTGTAGCTTTGTTCAGTTTTCTTGTTCCAGCATTCATTTTGGTATTTGCTTCAGTAATATCCTTGTAGTATTTGACAATGAAATCCCATTTATTGTTAGAGAGCTCAATTCACATTGCCAAAGACAGATTCATGAGCAGTTCATAAAGCATAAACTATTGAGAATCATTAACATGGTCATATGCAAATATTCCATAAATTAATATAAGTACCACATAAATGTGCATCTTCATATACTTTTAAAAATGCAAAGTAGTTACATATATATGTCATAAAATAATTCAGATCACTGGTAGAAGAGATTAAGCTAAAATTTTTATTTATATCATCCCCAATATTTTGTCAAATTTTCTTTTCTCATTAACATTCACCTTAGGACCTGCTTTTCCTAGCAACAAGTTATAAGTTGATATCCTTAGATTTTAGTCCCCTCTGAGTAACGTCTTTTCTTTCCATCACTAGTTAGTCCCTCATGTTAAATACCTGAGGAATAACGTCCCATTGTGCCTGCAAGAGAAGTACCCAAGTCGACTGTCTGTGCCTACTCTTGCTTTGCTTTGTTTGTGAATGTGGTAGCAGAGACAGGGGTGTCAGAGATCAGGTGGATGGAACCATGGTGTTAAGAATTATGGGTAGCAAAATGAGTAGCAGAGAATAGGATACCAGGGAAAGGGTAATTGTGACTGTAATTGCTGAGTTGTATTGTCAGTAAATTGGGTAGCAGCAACAGCTTTGCACGGGTTGGGGTAGCTAATACATGTATCCAAAACAATTTAGCAGTGACAAGGAAGCACAGACAAAATGAAAGATAAAAGTTGTGAGGCATTGGGGGAATTCTTTGTCTACCCATTCTAAAAACAAAGAGGAGGGTTATTTTAAACTAAAACTACAAAAGAAAATTTAAGTTCTTGGTGCTAACAAATCTGTCCAGGTGTTATTACATTAAATCGAGAATTCAAAATGGTTTTCCTTCATGAATACAGAGATCAAAGATATTATAATTCTTATTTCAAAATGCAAATTAAAGGGGAAAATTAGTCAGGAGGTAAAATTCATATTGAATGTTAATATTTAAGAAAAAAAAGTAGATCCTAGATGGCAGACTAAAGACAAACCAATATTAGAGCATTCTATGTTCAATAATAATTAAGAAACTTTAATTGAAAAATTGAGCTAGAATGTTCACATCAGGAAAAGGCAAGCAATCAGAGTCTACCACCAACAAAGAAACATCATAATGTATATCTCAGAAAAAGGAACCAAGTTCCTTATCCTTGATGTCAATGATACACATAACCCCCTTACAAACACACACACACACACACACACACACACACACACACACACACACACACACACACACACACACACACACACACGAATTATGCAACAGCTCAAGCTACTCACATCCATTCAACATGAATCAAAGATCTTCCTGTAATACTTGAAACTTTAAATTTGGAAGTCTTACACTGAAAACATTACAGGAAGGAATAGGAGAAACCCTAGGTCTCCTTGGCACAGGCTGAAATTTTCTTAACAGAGACCCAGAAATACAAAAAATCAAAGACAAATGGGACAAATTGGATTTCATGAAATTGCAGAGCTTCTGCATGGCAAAGGACAAAGCTAGCCAGATCACTAGAAAGCCTATGGATTGGGAGAAGATATGCACTAGTCATACAAGGGATAAGGGTCTCATATCTAAAATATACCTGGAACTCAAAAAATTAAATCCCTCAACAACAAATCTTCAGAGAAACAACTGCCCATTAAATAAGTGGGCTAAAGACTTAAAGAGAAACTTCTCTGAAGGGGAAAAAAGGATGGCCAATAAACACATGAAGTAATACTCAACCTCTCTAGCCATAAAATAATTACAAATAAAAACAACATTGAGGTACCACCTCACCCAATTAGAATGGCTATACTCAAGTACTCTAATAACAACAGATGCTGGAGGGGATGTAGTCAGAAGGGAACCTTACTGCATTGTTGGTGGGAGTGTAAACTTGTTCAACCACTTTGGAAAGCAGTATGTAGTTTCATCAAAAGACTCCACATAGAGCTCCCCTATGACCCAGCAATCTCACTGTTGGGCACTTACCCACATGATCACAAACAAGATCATAGTAAACCTATCAGCACACCTATGCTTATTGTAGAATTATTTACCATAGCTATGATATGGAACCAACCAAGATGCCCCTCAGTAGATGAATGGATCAAGAAAATGTGGTGTATATACACAATGGAATTCTATGCCTCCATCAGAAAGAATGACATTGCCCCATTTGTTAGGAAATGGAAAGACTTGGAAAAATTATATTAAGTGAAGTAAGCCAGACCCAAAGAAACATAGGTCCCATCGCTTCCCTTATTTGCAATAACTTGTATATGTCTGAGGCAAGCAAAAAAGTTCACATAAATGGATGCTAGGGAAATGAACCCCAAGATCAGTATTCAATTTTTTTTATTTAATGCAGTTGTTTCTAACTTATTTTTAAGATGATTTCTATATTGCTTTTTATGTCTCTCCCCCTGCTTTCACTGTATTTGATGTTGGTACAATTTGTGTAGGGGAAGGGCATAAACAAATCGTTTAACTACGGGTACAGGTGGACACACTGCAACAATGAGATATACAAGTCATTATGTTGAAAAATGAACTTTACAACTTTGGTGGAGGGAGGAGGGGTTTGGCCATCTACTTTCCAGCTGATCTATAGGTGTAGAAGCAAAACGTAATACAAAGCAATGCAAACCAGTTCTTACTATAAATAATTTTTCTCTGAACATCTTAAAAATCAATTCTGACAACATGCAATAAAAAATCCCTAAGTTTAAAACATTCTTCTAGACAAATTGAAGAAATACTGAGAACATGTATTTTAAGAATAATTTCAGAGAGCTTGAACTCAGGGCCTGGGTTCTGTCTCTGATATTTATTACTAAAGACTAGTGCTGCCACTTTGAGCCACAGTGCCACAGTAAAGTCTCACCAATTTTCCTATCCATACTGGCTTTGAACTATGATCTAGATGTTTCAGCTCTCTGCATAACTAGGATTATAGGCATGAGCCCTTGCACCTGGCTAGAATAATTGCTTACCTGAGACAGAGGCCAGTTAGTATTAAATGTCATTCATGTTTAACTTTGTAAAATAAAGTTAACTGAAATGCCTTCCACTAGAAATAAGGAATTAAATGTGTAGGTGGGTTACAAAGTTCTTACCAAAAGATACATATTTTCCTGGCTCTGTTTTTCTTCCAAAATTGTTTGCTTTCCAGAATCATACCTTATCTTTCCTTGCTGGTTTCTTTAGTTCATTTCATACATGCCCACAGCTCCTTCAACTATCAATTCTTATGTGAAGACCTTGCAAATATCTATTTTCAGTCCAAACTCCTTGTATGCACCTCTCATCCATATATTCAACTGACATAAAAATTTGTGAAACAGTAATCATCTCTTATCATTACTGGATATTAAAGTGTAAGTAAAATTTAAGAAAATAAAGAATAACATAAATAAATATAACATGATTTTAATAGTAATGCTAAACATAAATGCAACGTCGATTATTTTCCGGAGCAATTTAATAAAAACCTCAAGGAAAAGAAATCAACTTTTTTGAGGGCTGATATTATGGTTTAAACTTAGGACCTTACCTTGTCACTTAGGCTTTTTCCCTCAAAGGTGGTGCTCTGTATTTAAATGACAGCTCCCCTTCCAACTTTATTTGGGGATTATATAGAGATAAGAATCTCATGTAATAAAAACATTTGTGTCCCTATCTTGGGGTTCCTTTCACATAACATCCTCTAATACGGTACCATGTACAAGTTACTCCAAGTAAGATTAACCATGGGACCTGTGGTTATTTGAGCCTGGCTTAATCACTTAATATAATTGTTTCTGCGTCTTTCCATTTCCTAGCACATGGGGGCGATGCCATTTTCTCTGATTGGAGGCATAGAATTCCAGTGTGTGTGTGTGTGTGTGTGTGTGTGTGTGTGTGTGTGTGTGTGTGTGTGTGTGTGTGTGTGTGTGTGTGTGTGTGTGTGTGTGTGTGTATCACATTTTCTTGATCCATTCATCTACTGAGGGGCATCTGCATTGGTTCCATATCTTAGCTATGGTAAATAATGCTGCAATAAACATAGTTGTACCAGTAGCTTAGTATGGTCTTGTTGGTGATCATTTGGGTAAATGCGCAAAAATGGGGACTGCTGGATCATAGGATGGCTCTAAGTGAGATCTTAGAAAACTTTATATCAAGTGAAGTAAGCCAAAACCAAAGAATCATTGGTCCTATGGTTTCCCTTATTTGCAATAACTATTATATGTCTGCGACAAGCATAAAAGTTCAAAAGGTATGTCCATATGACCAGATAAGATGCTGTTAAGCAAAATGAACCCCAAGATAGGATTTATAATCTACCATGTGTTTTTTTTTCTTTTTATGTTCCTCCCCCATGGTTTAACCTTCGTTTTCACTGTATTTAGTGTTGGTGCCCTGCATCTTGTATACACCCTTCTCTAGCTTCTGGAGGGGAAGGGACAAAACAAAATAGATAAATAGTGATACAGGTTGACGCATTGTAACAATGAGATGCACAAGACACTATGTTGAAAATGTATATTTACAATATAGGTGGGGAAGAGGGGAAGGGAGTAGAGGGGAGTGTATTTGTGGAGGTGGGAGGGAAAGGGAGGAGAAAAACAAAGGAGGAGGTAACAATGCTTGATAGAAAATGTACTCATTAACTTTCTCATGTAACTATAACCCCTCTACACAGCATTTTTACAATGAAAACCTCTTTTAAAAAATAGAAGGTATGCCGGGCATCGTTGGCTCACGCCTGTAATCCTAGCTACTCAGGATGCTGAGATCTGAGGATCACGGTTCAAAGACAGTTCGAGCAAAAGTCCGTGAGACACTTATCTCCAATAAAACCACTATAAAACCGATGCTGGTGCTGTGGCTCAAGCGGTAGAGCACTCTCCTTGAGCTGAAGAGTGCAGGGACAATGCTCGAGCCCAGAGTTCAAGCCCTGCGACCGACACACACACACACACAAAACCAGAAGGTGTCATGTACACCAAGTATAGTAGCCCCATCTGTAATCCCAGCTGATTGGGAAGCAGAAATGACAAGGATCTTTGTCTCAGGCCAGGCCAAAGAAATAACTGCCAAGACAGCCATCTCAACAAATGAGCTGGCCATAGTATTTCACATCTTTAATCCGAGCTAATTGTGTGCGAGACATAAGAAGCAATCTAAGATCATTCAGTCAATCCGAGATCAAACCCGGGCAAAAAGTTCAAGACCTCAAGTAAATAAAATGGACCAGAAGTATGGCAAAAGTAATTGAACTGCTTGTTGCTATACAACTAAAGTCCTATCTAGCAAGCAGAGAACACCTGAATAGAACCCTAGTAATACTCCTCTCTTCCACCAAAAAGCCTAAAAAACTTTGTCCTATTTTAACATCTAATTTCAAGGCCACTGACAGATCAGAGATGGTGATATTATCTTAAAAATTGTGTATTCAAAAGAGACAAAGTTCTTTAGGTTTTGAAAAAGTTGAAAAGGTAGGAAAATGCATGTGATGTTTGTTAGCTCCATAATTCTTGAAAACATAAAAAATATTCAAGTATTTAATATATATCCATATGTGTGCATATATCCATGTATGTATATATATATGTGTGTGTGTATATATAATCATATATATATATATACATACATATATATGTATGGTTCATCTCTTTTCTGTGTAGCAAATGGTTCAAATGAATCTGTACAATCACTACTCAAAGGCATGAATAGACAGAATGAGCAGAGAATTCCTACTCAGGAATCTATGGTTAGCCCATAACCTGAAAATCTTTTACATCAGTTTGCATGTGTCAGTTACTGCAGTACAGGGACAATATGATGGCAATGAGATACCAGGCAGATGAAATGAGAAATGAGAGATACAAATGGTACAATATTCTTCTGATGGGTAAGTAGAATTTCCAGTGTGTGTATGTGTGTGTGTGTGTGTGTGTGTGTGTGTGTGTGTGTGTATGAGTGTGTGTGTGTGGGGGGGGGTGGGTGTATTACATTTACTTGGTTCATTTCTCTCTTGAGGAGTATTTGGGCTGATTCTGTAAGCATGGTTGTGCTGAAAACGTTACTATATCCTGGTTTGTAATCTTTCGGGTAAATGCCCAGGAGTAGAATTGCTGGATCATATGGAAGTGGGTAGTCAATAGAGGAGTGAAGTGGGAAAAGGTAGAAGATTGAATAGGAGAAAAGGGGTAAAATGCAGAGAGGAATCCAGTAAATATCCTACAAAATTAAGAAGAGTGAAGGAAGAGGTGTATAGGGGAGGGATGGATGAGAATGTTGAAAGGGTTGACATTGATCAAGGTATATAGTACGCATAAACTGTTTTGTTTAATGATAACTGCTTTCCTACTTAAAATAATAATTAAAAAATCATGTCCTTACAATGTTATGCAATTAGAAGCAAAGCAGGAGAATCTGTTCAGATAAACTCTAGGGTCAATAAATTTTTTTGATTAGGAAAAGTTTTAGAACAACACTAATGATACTTATCATTTGAAGAAAATTTAATGATTTCCAGCTATTTAAAATAATCACTTTTGAAGATATGGCTCAAGTGGCAGAGTGCTACTTAGTGAGCAAAGCTGTCAGATAATGAATTCAAGTCTCAATCTCGAACACAAGTAAAATAAATAAGTATAATTTGGGCACTTTCCTGGGCATAAGTAGTACCTTATATCAGAAGGCAGATATCTGGGGATCTCAGTTCAATGTCAGCTTAGATTGGAACGTCTGTGAGACTCTCATCTCCAATTCACTGTCAAAGAAAGCTGGAAGTGGAAGCATGAGTTAAGTGGTAGAATGCTAGCCTACAGCAAAAAGCTCAGGGGCAGAAGCCAAGCCTTGAGTTCAAGCCTTAGAATAGTGCATATATATACACAAAGAAAGTAAGTCACTCAATTTCTCAACCTTCCATTTCCCTAATCCTAACTCTAATCTTGGACAGAACCCTAAGAGTAACCTTGATATTAATAGTAACCCAATCCTAAAATTAATGGAAAACACTCGAGTTTAGACACATTCTAACAGATACTCATTGTCTTTGAAATGATTTGAAGTTTGTTCCAAATCCTACAAATTCCCTGACTTGGACCCTGAAATCGTTCCCTATTATGAATCATTAACCTCAAATCTTCATATCATGAAAACTATCACAGTTTCCACTGATCTTAACGTTTACTGAACTCCTATATCTCCAAAAAGGAGTTAAAGGTTTATTTAAAATATACTTCAAATACCTAACACTAACTATATATAAACCTTAGTAGAAACCTAACGCTAAATTTAACCCAATTCAACCTTAAAAATAAAACTCTGTAGTTTTTGTTAAACCTCAAACTTATTTTACTTGAAAATATTAGCAGAAAACTCAGTTTTACCGTAAAGCTTACCCTTCCCTAAGCCTAAGCCTAACGTGAACTAGAACAGTTACCCTAACATTAGAACTAATAGCCTTTGGATTCTAAAAGCCATACAAACACATTACTATTTATTCATCTTAACTTTGATTCAACTCATCTTTCTAAAAATAGTTTGTAGTTTTACTGAGTATCTTGCCATTTTTTTAAATTTAATTTAATATTATTTGTGAACATACGATACAGAGGAGTTACAATTACATGTGCAGGATAATGCGTACATTTCTTACCAAGCATTGCAGCCTCCTCCTTTGTTTACCCTTCACATCCCTTCCCCCCTCCCCCCCAATCCCAATCCTTCTCCTTCCTCCCCCTTTCCCTCCCCCCCAACGGCAACGACGTTGTAAAGCTCGTTTTGGACATGACAACTTGTACTTCTCATTGTTGCAACAGGTCCACCTGTATCCTTAAAGAACTGGTTTTTCCCCATCTCCTCCACAAGTTATACTGACATCAAATATAGTGAAAGCAGGCATTATACTGTGGGGGAGGGACATACAAAGCAACAAAGAGATAATCTTATAAATGCATTAGAAACACATGCATGAAAGAAAAAAAACATTAAAATACATATCTAAGTGTTCATTTTCCTGACATCACATTATCTGACCTTTTCCGCTTGACTCATACATCTACTAGGTATTACAAATAAGGGAAACCATGGGACCTATGTTTCTTTGGGCCTGACTTATTTCACTTAATATAATTTTTCCATTTCCTAAAAAATGGGGCAATGTCATTCTTTCTGATGAAGGCATAGAATTCCATTGTGTATATATACCACATTTTCTTGATCCATTCATCTACTGAGGGGCATCAGGGTGGGTTCCATATCTTAGCTTTGGTAAATAATGCCGCAATAAACATAGTTGTGCTGGTAGCTTTAGTGTGGTCTTGTTTGTAAACATTTGGGTAAATGCCCAAAAGTGGGATTGCTGGGTCATAGGGGAGTTCTATGTGAAGTCTTTTGAGGAACCTCCATACTGCTTTCCAATGTGGTTGAACAAGTTTACATTCACACCAACAATGAAGTAAGGTTCCTTTCTGTACACATCCCCTCCAGCATCTGTTATAGTTAGAGTTCTTGATTTTTGCCGTTCTACATGATGTGAGGTGATATCTCAATGTTGTTTTGATTTGCATTTCTTTTATGGCTAGGGATGTTGAACATTTCTTCATTTGTCTATTGGCCATCCGTCTTTCTTCTTCAGAGAAGTTTCTCTTTAAGTCTTTCGCCGACTTATTTATTGGGCAGTTGTTTCTTTGAGGATTTGTTTTTGGGGGTTTAATATTTTGAGTTCCAAGTATATTTTAGATATGAGACCCTTGTTCGTTGTATGGCTAGTAAAGATCTTCTCGCAATCCGTGGGCTTTCTATTGATATTCCTAGCTATGTCATTTGCTGGCAGAAGCTCTGCAACTTTATGCAATTCCATTTGTCCAACCTTTCTTGATGGGTTGTGTTTCCGGGTCTCTATTCAGAAAATTTCGGCCTGAGCCGAGGAGACCTAGGGTTTCTCCTATTCCATCCTGTAATGTTTTCAGAGTGTCTGCTTTGAGTTCAAGGTCTTTGATCCATTTGGATTTGATTCTGTTGCAGGGTGATATATAAGGATCTAGCTTTAATTTTCCACATGTACTTAACCAATTTTGCCAGCACCATTTACTGAAAAGGGTGTCTTTCTTCCATTCTATTGTTTTAGCTCCCTTATCAAAGATTGGATGGCTCTAGGTCTGTAGGTTCATTTCTGGGTTTTCAATTCTATTCCTTTGGTCCTGAGGTCTGTTCTTATGTTAATTCCAAGCTGTTTTGATTAGTATGGCTTTATAGTAGAGTTTGAAATTTGGTATTGATATTCCTCCAGCAGTGTTCTTTCCGTTGAGGAGCGTATTTGCTATTTGGGGTCTTTTATTGTTCCATATGAATTTTTGGATTGCCTCTTCTATTTCCTTGAAGAATGAGGTTGGAATTTTGATAGGTTTTGCGTTTAATTTGTAGATAGCCTTGGGAAGTATTGCCATTTTCACATAGTTAATCTTTCCAATCCAGGAACATGGGAGGTTTTGCCATTTTTTAAGTTCTGTGTTGAATTCCTTTTTTAAGATTTTAAAGTTTTCATCATAGAGGTCCTTCTCCTCTTTAGTTAAGTTAATCCATAGGTATTTTATTTTTTGTGGGGCTATTCCAAATGGAGTTGCTTTCCTAATTTCAGCCACACTTTTCTCATTGTTGGCATACAGAAAAGCCATTGATTTTGGGGGGTTAATTTTATACCCTGCTACTTTGCCAAAGTTTTGAATCAGCTTGAGTAATTTGGGAGTGGAGACTGTGGGATTCTTTAAATATAAGATCATGTCATCTGCAAAGAGGGAGAGTTTTATTTCTTCTTTCCCTATATGGATCCCCTTTATAGCTGTATCTTGTCCTATTGCTGTAGCTAGGCATTCTAATACTAGATTGAAGAGAATTGGAGAGAGTGGGCATCCTTGTCTTGTTCCTGATTTAAGAGGAAATGGCTTTAGTTTTTCACCATTGAGTATAATGCTGGCTGTAGGTTTGTCATATTCAGCCTTTATTGTATTGAGTAATGTTCCATGGATTCCTAATTTTTCCAAAACCTTCATCATAAAGGGGTCTTGGTTCTTGTCGAATGCTTTTTCTGCATCTATTGAGATAACCATGTGGTTCTTATTCTTGCTCCTGTTGATGTGATGAATATTAATTGATTTGCGAATATTGAACCGCTATGCATCCCTGAAATGAATCCTGTTTGATCGTGGTGTATGATTTTTTGGATGAATTGTTGAAGTCTATTGGCCAAAATTTTGTTGAGAAGCTTGAATCAATGTTCATCAAAGAAATGGGTCTATAGTTCTCTTTCTTTGATGAGTCCCTGCTTGGTTTTGGGATGAGTGTTATGATGGCTTCATAGAATGTGTTCGGTAGTAAGCTTTCTCTTTCAATTTCATTGAACAGTTGGAGGAGTATTGGTGTGAGCTCAGCTTTGAAGGCCTTGTAAAATCCCGATGTAAAACTATCTGGTCCTGGACTTTTCTTAGCTGGGAGGTCTCTTATTGCTGTTTCTATTTCTATGCTTGATATTGGCCTGTTAAGATAGTTTACCTCATCTTGGTTTAGTTTTGGCATGTCAATATTTGCTAGGAAAAGGTCCATTTCTGTCAAGTTCTCAAACTTATTGGCATAAAGTTTTGAGAAGTATTCCCTTATAATGTTCTGAATCTTGGTTGTTTCCATGGTGATGTTTCCATTCTCATCTCTGAGTTTATTAATTTGGGTGTGTTCTCTTCTTTTTCTGATAAGATTTGCTAAGCGTCTGTCAATTTTGATAATTTTTTTGAAGAACCAACTCTTTGTTTTGTTGTTTGTTTCTATAGTTTTCTTTTGGATTCTAATTCATTTAATTCTGATTTAATTTTGATTAATTCTTTCCATCTACTCGATTGGGGTTAATCTTGCTGCTCTTATTCAAGGAGGTTTAGATGTGTCATTAAATTGCTAGTTTCAGATCTCTCCAATTTGTTGATGTAGGAGCTCAGAGCTATAAACTTGCCTCTGAGTACTGTCTTTGCTGTGTCCCATAGGAGCTGGTAATTTGTGTGTTCATTTTTGTTGCATAGCATGAACATTTGAATTTCCTTTCTAATCTCTTCCATGACCCACTCATGATTCAGCATTGTGTTGTTCAGCCTCCATGTGATACCGGACTTTCTTTGGTGGCTTTTGGAATTGAGTTCTAATTTTATTCCCTTGTGGTCAGAGAGAATGCAAGGTATAATTTCAATGTTTCTGAATTTAGACATGTTTCCTTTGTGCCCTAATATGTGGTCTATTTTAGCAAACGTTCCATGTGCTGCTGAGAAAAACGTGTATTCTGATGCTGCTGGGTGAAATGTTCAGTAGATGTCTGTTAAGTCTAGTTGATCTATACAGCTGTTTAGGTCTGCGGTTTCTCTGTTGAGTTTTTGCCGAGTTAATCTATCTAGTGGGGATATTGGTGTGTTAAAATCCCCAACAATTAATGTCTTTGGATCTATATGGGATTTGAGGGAAAGTGGTGTTTCTTTGATAAATTTGGGTGCTCTATTGTTTGGCAAATAGATATTTAGAATTGTAATATCCTCCTGAAGGAGAGATCCTTTAATTGGTATGTAGCGACCTTCTTTATCTCTTCTCACGAATTTTAATTTGAAGTCTATTTTATCTGATATTAGGATTGCAACTCCCGCCTGTTTATGGGGGCCGTTTGCTTGGTAGATTTTGTTCCAGCCTTTAACATTGAAAATGTGTTTGTTTTTACGGGCAAGAAGTGATTCCTGCAGGCAGCAGATAGAAGGGTCTTGTTTTTTAATCCAACCACATACTCTATGTCGCTTAATTGGAGAGTTCAGTCCGTTAAGGTTAAGAGATAGGACTGAGACGTATTTGGGAGTTCCTGTCATGTTATTCACCTTCTTGGGGGCTGCAAAAACTGGGTTCTTCCTATGGTTCTTGGATTCTCCGTTTGGGTGCAGTTTCTTGGCCTTTATTGCGGTCTTGTTGGTTTTCTATGTGTAGGACATCTTTAAGAATCTTTTGTAGGGCTGATTTGGTGGAGATGTATTGTTTCAATTTTTATTTGCTATGGAAGTTTTTTATTTGGCCTTCAGTTATGAAGGAGAGTTTAGCTGGGTACAGTATTCTTGGTTGATAGTTGTTTGTTTTTAGGGCATGGCATACATCATTCCAGGCTCTTCTTGCTTTGATTGTCTCTGCTGAGAAATCTGAGGTGATTCTAATTGGTTTCCCTTTATAGGTGATTAATCTTTTCTCCTTGTCAGCTTTAAGGATCTTTTCCTTGGTCTGAGTTGATCCTGTGTGGATTATAATGTGAAGGTGGGATGTCCTATTCTGGTCTGGTCTATTTGTGATTCTAAAAGCTTCTTGTATCTGAATAGGCCTATCTTTTTGTATGTTTGGGAAGTTGTCTGCAAGGATCCTGTTAAACAAATTTCCTAGACCATTAACCTCTGCTTCTTGGTGCTCCTCTATACCTATTATGCTTAGATTAGGCCTTCTGATGGTGTCTTCCAGGTGTTAGATAGATCTATCATATTTTTTGGACTTGTCTTGGATGGTTGTATGATCTTTCTCTATAATATCTATGCTGTCTTCAATCCCTGAGATTCGATCTTCTGCATGGTCTAACCTGCTGTCAAGACTCTCTACTTTGTTTTTTTATCTCTTTTCCTTCTAATTGGTCAGCTTCAAGTTCTTTGTTGAAGCTCTGTTTTAGGTCTTGTATGAATTTCTTTACTTCCTTAATTTGGTGTTCAGTGTTTGTTCTCAAATCACTTAGTTGATTGGTTATGGTTTCTTTGGACTCCCAGTCCTTCTGTTGGGTTCCATTCAGCATTCCCTTTGTGGTCTCCCTGACTTCCTTCAGCTCTTTGTTAATGGATTCCATGAATGCCTTTATTGATCTTTGTGTATTCTCTACCTGGTCTCTCAATTCCTGTATTACTCTTTGATTAGCTTCTTCCCGTTGGTGGGATTCCTGCAGTTCTCTTTCTTCCCATTCGTGGGATTCCTGAAGTTCTCTTTGAGTGTTCTCAGCCTGCTCATGCCATTCCTCCCTTTCTCTTTGAGTATTCTCAAGTTGTTCACTCAATTCCTGTATCAGTTTTTGAGTTGCTTCCTCACGCTTTTGATATTCCTGTATAAATTTTTAGGATGCCTCCTGTCTCTCCCTATCACACTCATACAGAGTCCTTTGTAAGTTGTCAGACTTCTCATTTATCATGTTTGCCAGCAGTGTTTGTAGAGCTATTTGGGAACTCTCCTCTGGATTATTCATTATCTGTTCTGACCCCTGATTATCGAGATTGGGAATTGAGATACCCAGATTTGCCATTTTTTTTGTGTGTGTTTTTCCGGCTTAATATGCCCATTTCAGATGAAAATAGCACCAGTTTTGTGCTAGAACACTATCTTAAGGCAACCATCAACCAAAGTTTGCATTTGTACAGCCAATAGTCTACAGATACAATCTAGTTCAACAGATACATCTATTCAACATCAAACAACTATATGTTAATGGGCTTCGAACTGCAGAGAAGAATTTGGAAAACCAGAAATTTTTAGGGTTAGGGAGAGATGTGTGTAAAAAATAGGAATAGATTGGTATGGGGAGGCACAGGGAGAGTTAAGTATGTCCTAATCTCAATGCAGGAAATAGGTTGGGTAGGATGCAAGTAGAGAGAGAGAGAAAAAGAAGAAAGGGAAAGGGAAATGAAAAGAGACCAGAAAAAAATAGAAATGTAAAAGTTAATATAATTATGGAGATTAAAAAACCATCTATTTAGAGAGGAATGTGAATATATTGGGAGAAGGGGATGGAAATAGAGGAGATGTGAAAAACTTAAAAAAATGCTTAAAATATTATATAGGTATGAAGAGGTAGTACTGCTATTAAAGAATTTAAGTCTCAGAGGTTTTGAATTGAGTAATAAATTTGTGGATTAAGTGTGTACACAATGGGGGATAGGGTCTACTAGTTAACTACGTATTTATCTGAGGATGTGCAGGACAAGAATTAAGTCACATAAGGAAGAACAAAAGAGAGGAAAAGGTGAAAAAGGATAAGAAAGGGAGAAAAAAAGATCAGAAGTTCAGTAGGACTAGACAAAAGACAAAAAGATAATTACGAAAGAAAGAAAAAGAGAGAGAAGACAAGAAAAGAAAGGAAAACGCACATTCACGTATTCCTAAAATAAAAATTATAAGAGGAAAAAAAGGTTACTGGAAAAAAATGTTTTTTCAAAAAAGACAAAAATTAAAGATTAATAAAAGTTTTAGAAAAGGAAAAAAAAATTTATATATAAGGTACCAAAAAATAAGAAAAAAGAAAAGGAGAAGAAGAAAAAAGAAAAAAAAAGTTCTTTGATTTTTTTTGATTTTTTTGGGAGGGGTGGGAAGAATCCTGTATCTCACTTTTGTCTGTAACCAGCCTCTTGTTGGAGTCTCTGGTCAGCTTGAGGTCCTGTGGCTTGATTGGTTTCTTAAGTTGGTTTGTTTGAACGGGCAGAAAAATGCTCTGCTTTACCCAAGATTTTGAGATCCCCCTCCCAGGTTAGTTTAATGGGAGGGTGATTTGCTTTGAGAATTACAAAAGAGGGGGATGCAGTGATGAGGCTATGTTCTGGGTAGAGTTGAGGCCTTTCAACAAACAGTAGCTTTTCCCTGGGGCTATTTTGTGAAAAACTCACAGAGCCCAGCCCGGAGCCATTCTCAGGGTTTCTGTTTTTCAATTGATTGTTGAGACTGCTAGAGGGAGGGGCAGCCTCTGGCTCTGGTTACCCAGTGAGGAAAGCCACTCCAATGGCTGGCGCCTGAGCTGGGTGACTTTTCCCTTGATGGAGCTGAGTCTGGCAGGTCACTTCCCCGGTAAGTTCTTTTGACCTGCTAAATGACTCGTTTTATTCCTAGGCCTGAGTTGGAGCTGGCAGCTCCTCCAATCTTTGTCGATATCCAAGATGGAGATCACCAGTGCTGTGGGGGGGGAGGGGTGGCCTTCCCTCCTCTGCTCGCTGAGAAGGAGTGAGGACGTCTGGTCTGCAAACTTCAGGATGAAGATGTATGCTCCTTGTCAGTTCTTGCTGGTGTTGAGTAGAATCCACTGGCCCGCTCCTTCTGGCTCCTTCGTCCCGGACTCTGTGGCTTAGGTGTGGCTGCTGTCAGCGCCGCGACCCTGCCGCCACCGCGGCAGCTGCTGGCAAGCGCTCAGGTGTGTCTCCTTGCCTTGACTTCCCCTCTCGTGTCTAACTCTCTGTCCTGTGATGGCACACTTGGTGTGATTCTCTGGCTTAGTACTATTCACTGGAACTCTAAAACTGCTTTCTATGCGAGAGCTTGTTCAGATTCCAGCTTCTCCTCCGCCTTCTTCCCGGAACTCCTCTTGCCATTTTTTTAACCTGAACCCTAACTGGAATATTGAGGATAACCCTCGCATTAATCATTCCCTAATCTTAATATTATTATCAGTTTCTTATTTCACATTCATCCTAATTCTAACTAGATTTGTTATTCGAAGATTTACTTTCAGTTTGACCCTAAGCTTTCCATTTCCCTAAGGCTAACTCTAACTCCAGCTGGAACTGAAACCTAACTTTCACTCTAATGATAGTCCAATTCTAATGTTTAAGAAAAAAACTCTAGTTTTAAATCATTCTAATGGATACTCCAGTTTGCACTCTGGAAATGGGTTTCAATTTGCCCTAATTCCCACAAATTTTCTGACTCTACCTCTCAAGTTATCTTGTTCCCTAACATGAAGTATTATATTATTTGTCCTCAAATTCTCTTATCAGGAAAAATACTGTAGTTTCCAATGATCCTACATTTTTCTGAACCCCTGTACCCTAAAACAATTTCAGATTTACTTACCATCTAATCCATTACCTCACTAACTCTCAAGTTTAACCTGGCTGGAAAACTCTCATTAATCATTACAAGAATGATCACTGAGAAATAAATATAATGATAATGCTCTAGTTACTATTCAGACTCTCAAATTTGTTCCTATTTGTTAGTGAAAACTGAATACATTTTTGGTCAGGCATGGGGCTTGAACTCTGGGCTTGGGCACTATCCCTCAGCTCTTCAGCTCAAGGCGAGCCCTCTACTGCTTGAGCCACAGCTCCACTTCCAGGTTTTTTGGGTGTTTAATTGGAGATAAAGAGTTCTCATGCACTTTGCTGCCAAGGGTTTCATCCAACTGCAGTCCTCGGATCTCAGTCTCCTGAGAGGATAGGATGACAGGCATTGAAAAATATGTTTTCCTGGGTGCCAGTTGCTCATGGCTGTCATCCTAAGTACTCAGGAGTTGAGATCTGAGGATCACGGCTCAAAGCCAGACTGGGCAAGAAGGACCCTGAGACACTTATCTCCAACAAACAACCAGAAACCTGAAAGGGGTGCTGTGGCTCAAGTAGTAGAGTGCTTGCCTTGAGCTGAAGAGCTCAGGGGCAGCACCCAGGCCCAGCGTTCAAGCCCACAATCGAAAAAAAGAAAGTAAAACATCTTCACTGCAAAGATTTAGAGGTGTGTGTGGGAGGGTGTTGTGATTGAGAGACCAGGTGCTGGCCTCACTTTACAGACATTTCTAAGAACTCCCCAAGTTTGCACCACTTTGAAGCCACAGTAGAATGGATGGGGCCTTGCCAAGAACTCAAGTGGTCAAAGCCTATGGCAGGCAGGGAGTGGGCAAATGGGTGCAGGGGTGGGATTGTTGTGTCTGTATTCTCCCTAATGAAGGATGGATTTGCATGCTGGGTGTCAAAGCCTGAATTAAAGAGTTGCAAGAAGTTTGTGGCCTGATGAATTTGGTTTCCTCTGGGTATATGAAGATGGATGAATCTGGTGCCTGCTGTGGCTCACAACTGTCATCCTAGCTACTCATAAAGCTAAGATGTAAAGACCACGATTCAAAGCTAGCTTGGGCAGGAAAGTCTGTGGGTCTTGATATACAATGAGCCACCAGAAAACAGGAAATGGCACTATGGCTCAAATTGTAGAGTGCTCATCTTCAGCTGAAGTGCTGAAGGACAGCTCCCTGACCCAGAGTTCAAACCCCATGACCAACAATAAACAAAGAGGTTGCTGAGTTTTCCACATTGCAGTGTGTTCGGTAGGAAATTCCATGCTTGGTTATGAGCATTCCAGCTATGAGAGGCTCAATGCTGTGTCTACAGTTAGTCTGAGTATGATAGTGCCATCTTCTCAGGGGTTGGATGTGATCCTAATAGAAGGAGTTCATGGTATTGTTCTCAGGAACTGCTAAGGGCTTGGAATATCCGTGTTTGTGTGTGTGTGTGTGTGTGTGTGTGTGTGTGTGTGTGTGTGTGTGTGTGTGTGTGTGTGTGTGTGTGTGTGTAATTTTCCCTCGTCTTTTTCTGTCCCTTTCCTGGTTGCTGGTCTGCCTCTTTCTGATCTCAGATGGTGCCTCTCCTTCACACCGACCTTGCTTTAGCCCCCTATTAGGGTCTACAATGAGTCCTAAATTGCCACAGGCCTGTGTTCCAACTTTTCTCTAGGGCACAAGTCTCGCTTTTGCAATATTTGGCCGCCTCCAGGGGATTCTGGATCAGTGATGCCAGCTGGCATAGGGTCTCCGCTGCCTCTCATCAGGCTGGCAGTGGAGTGGGGAATCAGGGATTGCTGGTGGCTCTGGCCAACTCGAGATTGACAGCTGACTGAAGGCTGTCCAAGCAAGGATGATCTAGGGCTTCATGGGAGGTGAGGCCAAGGTGGTTTGGAAGTATATGTCAGTGTCTAGGAAATGTAAATGTACTTTATCACAGGACAGTCTATCTTCCGGTCCCAACTGAGCCTCTCAGGTCCTTCTAAATAATTGCAGATGCTCAGAATACAGAGGCACAAACTTTAGCTTCCAGGACCAGGGAACTGGGGGATGAGAGACTGGTATGGCCAATACCTCATTGTTTTGGGGTATTAGTGTTGACCTGGCTATACACGCCCTTACGTACTTTCACTTCTTAACCCAGTGTTGGCCACACACTGGCCAATTGTGGCAGTACTGTGGAAGTGGCAGGAGTGGATGTGAGGTCTAGGATGACCAAAATCAGGATTTATGACCTTTAGGGGTGGCAAAGGATGACTTTTAAAAAAAATCTTAGAGCTGGGGCTCAGGGCCTAGGCAATGTCCCCGAGCTTCTTTTGCTCAAAGCTAACATTCTACCACTTAAACCAGAGCTCACCTTTCATCTTTTTTTAGTAGTTTAGTGGAGATAAGAATCTCATGGACTTTCCTGTCTTTTCTGGCTTCAAGCTGCCATCCTAAGATCTCAGCCTCTTGAGTAGCTAGGATTCCTGGGATAAGCAATTGGCACCTATTAAGGATATTAGTGTGTGTATGTGTGTTTGTGTGTGTGTGTGTGTGTGTGTGTGTGTGTGTGTGTGTGTGTGTGTGTGTGTTTACCGGGACTTGAACTCAGAGCCTAGGTGCTATCCTTTAGCTTGTTTTCACAAGGTTGGTGCTGTACCACTTGAACTACAGTAGCTCTGCTTCCCAGCTTTTTGGTGATTCATTTTACATAAGAGTGCCCAAGCTAGCTTTTAATTTTGATTGATCCTCAGGTCTCAGGCTTCAATACCGAGGCTGACAGGCATGAGCCACAGGCGCCCAGCTGATAATGGCCTTTCACCACAGTGGACTGGGATCTCCTGAAAACTTCCTTTATTTTTTCTGTGCCAGTACCGGGGCTTGAACTCAGGGTCTGGGCTCTGGTCTCTTAACTTTTTCCCTCAAGGCTGGTACTCTACCACTTGAGCCACAGCTTGATTTCTGGATTTTGGTAGTTCATTGGATAGAAGAGTGTCACTAATTTTCCTCCACTGAGCTGGCTTTTACCAACGATCTCTGATCTCAGACTTCTGAATAGCTAGATTTACAGGGGTTGAGCCACTGGAGGCATTGGGTAGAAGCTTCTCTTGAGCAAGAGTTCTTCCCTTCATTTGCCTTGACTCCTCCATGCAAAGGGGGCCTGAAGGTCAGGAGCTGTGTAAAATAGGCTTCCAGCCACAGAAATTGTCTTGGGTCTTTGGTAAAAAGTCAAGCTAATCTTCCCCTGAGCCCCATTTTGGGATGCCACCCTCTGCCCTACCTGTGACTCAAGTACAATCCTTGACCCAGCCTTCAGTGTTCTGCCAGACTTGTCTGAGGCCATAGAACTTCATTCCACCCACACCACCTGCTCTACACCACCCCTCAGGACCTTTGCACATGCTCTGCACCTTCTTCCCTAGGTCCTCTGTCCTGTTCCACATCTTAGAACTCCTGTGGAATTTTGGCACTGGTCATATCACCTCCTGGAGCAAGTCTTTCCTTCCTTTCTCTCACTTTTTTTTAATACTGAGTTTCTAGAGATCGAACTAGTGCAGGCTGACTGTCAAATGCTCTATCTTGGTGTGTGTGTGTGGGGGGGTGCCAGTCCTGGGTTTAGAATTCATGGCCTTGATGTTATCCCTGAGTTTTTATGCTCAAGGATAGCATTCTATTACTTGTACCACAGCTCTGGTTTTTTTGGTGCTTAATTGGAGAAAAGAGTCTCATATAGACTTTCCTGCCTGCACAGGCTTACAGTTATAATCTTCAGATCTCAACTTCCTGAGTGCTATTATTACAGGGCTGAGCCACCACCACCTGCCCTCTACCTCTTACCTACCTCGGCTCTCCTCTGAGTTCAA
The DNA here is from genome assembly GCF_024711535.1 of Dipodomys merriami. Classification (NCBI taxonomy): domain Eukaryota; kingdom Metazoa; phylum Chordata; class Mammalia; order Rodentia; family Heteromyidae; genus Dipodomys; species Dipodomys merriami. The sequence goes on along the minus strand of NW_027202272.1, from coordinate 183,016 downwards.
GAAGTGTATGTCTCACCAAGCTCACATTTTTTTGCCAGTGTTGTGGCTTGATCTCAGGGTCTAGGCATGTTCCTGAGCTGCTTTTGCTCAAGGCTACATTCTATCACTGAAGCCACAGTGACACTTTTGGCTGTTTCTGTTTATGTGATACTGAGGAATCCAACCCAGGGCTTCATGCTTGCTTGGTAAGCACTCTACCACTTAGCCACATTCACAGCCCAAGGATTATTTCTAACAGGAACTATGAGGGTGGGATTTATTGGCATACACTTTTCAGCACAGAAATGGATGGGCATTTCAAATCTTTGCCAGGATTTGGGACCAGAGCGGGACTCGGCAATGAGGAATGATGAATGAGTGATAGCCACCAGGCCCCAGAGATCTAGGCTCACGTCCTACAGAGGGATAGGGAATATGGAGCCAGAAACTTCCACAATACCTACAGCCTAGGAACAGTGGTCTCCCTGGAGGCAGTGGCTGGCTGCTAGATGTCCCAATGGGACACCTCAGCCAGAACATAATGAACCCGTTCAATACACCAGCCAAGGCAAGCCTTCTGGGCTTCAGTTATTAAATGGCAGAGAAGGATGCTTTGTTCAAGCTACTGGCTTAGTACTCTCTGAGGGCTTGTCCCAGCATTCACATGTTGGGGCTCTGGTCATGGGCAAACTGCTGAATGCATATCATCCATACATCATCCATACATACACAGAGACATGGAGTTACTGCCTTCTTTTTTTCTTTGGCAGGTCTCAGGTTGAAATATGAACCTAGGCCTTATCCTTAATCTCCTCTTTCTCAAGAGTAGCACACTGCCCTTGAGCCAAAGCCCCAACACATGGGGATATTTTCCTGTGATCTCTTAGAAATAAGAGTTTTGCAGACTTTCCTGCCCTGGCTGAATTCAAATTGGCATTCTCTACATCTCAGACTCCTGAGGAGCTAGGATTACAAACAGGAGCCACTGACACCTGGCTTTCTTTGCTTCTTCTTGTTCTTTTTTTAATCATGACAATCTGAAATCAGTGTCATTCCAATGGTTTGCATTCAAAGTAAACTTCCCAGGCCTGGAGTTTGAACCCCAGGACTGCCACACAGAAATGGAGGGAGATCCTGACAAACTCATTCCTATTTGTGTGAAGGATAATGGAATGTTATAAAAGTAATTAAATTTGCAGTTAATTCATGATTCTATTTTAGAAAGCCACACATAAATCATTGGATTTATATCTTCCATTCTAGTACCATGTTATGATTTCCCTAATGGAATGATATTGAATAATTTTTAATTAATGCTTTCATAAGTATTCAACCATGATACTTCATTAAACAGAGACATAATTTAATAACTAATTATTGGTAGCTATGTATCATTAAACGGAGACATAATTTAATAACTAATTATTGGTAACTATGTATCATTAAATGGAGACATAACTTAATAACTAATTATTGGTAACTATATATATAACATTTAATAATATCCTCACATTCTCTCTCTCTACATATATATATATATATATATATATACAGCAATCTACACACACACACATATATATATATGTATATATATATATGTATATTTATGTATATATATTGAGAACTACTGTGGCTTGATAACAGGTAACAGGTCCTTAGAACTTCCTGGCATCTCAGTTTTCCAGAGGTTGGTGTGCTAAGACTTTGATCCCATTTATGTATTGGACATTGTAGGCCGTGAGTTGAAATCCCAGCATTGCCAAAAATGTATTCATGTAGTAAGAAGATACTTTTGACACATTTTTTTCCTAAAAAAAAGTCCTGGGTCTCAGTATGATGTATAATTCATATGCAAATATATCACATATGATAAGATGTAATAAATGAAATGTTATATGTGTAATAACAATAAATGAATAAGGGTAATAAACATCATATTCACTGAACTCATGTGTGTATTTTTTCCAGTGCTGGAGCTTCAATTCAGGCCCTGGGAACTGGTTTGAATTTCTTGTCTTCAAGGAGGGTGAGCTTCCCCTTCACCCACAGTGACACAGAGATACCCAGATGCTGAGTTCAAATCCCAGGCCTGCCAGAAAAATGGTGCAAATTCCAAGTCATGGCCTTATTTTATTTCATTATTTTTTTGCCACAGCTGGCCCTGGGATTCTAGGACCCAAGTTCAAATATTGGGGTTGGCAAGAAATAAAATAAATAGGAAAAGGATGAAATGGAGAAATTCAAGAAGGTGGTTTTACTTTTCTTCCCTTTGCATTGTGACCATCTTGCGTGTAAATGACAAAGCCCTGAAAGTTTACATGACATTGCATGCTGATGTTTGGCTGGCTATTAGGGACGCCATAACCAAAACCATAACTTAGGGTTGGAGGTTGAATCACAGGGCTGCCACTAAATATTGGCGGGAGATTCCAAGAAACCCATTTCCATGTACATCCATTCGAATGGAATTTTATAAAAGTAACAAATTAGTAGTTAGTGTATGAGTATACTATAAAATTATACACAACAATTTTATTACATTGATTAATTTTCAATTAATACTTTACTATGTATTCAACCATAATACTTAAAAGTGGAAGGAATAATTTGAATGTCAATAATGGATAGTAATATAATATATGTAATTTCATAATATACAGACACATTTCTATTGTCTTATACATACATATATGTGTATATATATATATGTATATACATATACATATATGCCAATCTACACATTTATCTGTTCATACACTTGTCACTCCTGGGACTCAGTGGTATAATGATAGCTAGTACATACAAAGCCCTGGATTCCATTCCTCACTACCACAAGCACATAAAAATCCAGAAGTTGTGCTCTCGCTCAAGCAGTCGAGCATTACCTTTGAGCATAAAGCCTAGGGACTGTGTCTAGACTCTTACTCAAGGTCCAGGATGGGCATGAAAAAATATTGAATGTTGTGACTGCAACTCTATAAGGATAGGACTTCAAATACCTCATCACAGAGTACGCCGCGAGTATGGTTCTGACAGCTGCCATCTAACCTGACTTAGTCAGAGGTATACGACTGCAACTCAGCCCCAGAGAACCAGATGCTGCTGGCTTGCTCATCCCTGTCATCCAAGCTAGTCGGGAGCTGAGATCTGACACTGGTGTATTTAAAACCCAGTCCTGGAGGGATGTCTGTGAAACTCTGAGCTGTGGATCAAAGTGATAGATCTCTAGCCTTGAGCAAAAGATCTTAGGACAGTACCCCCAACATGTCAGTGCAATCCCTGTGGCTGACTCCCCCCAAAAAATGCTCCTCTGAATCATTAGATGTGAACTTTGTGCAGTTTGTGATGTGTTTCTGAAAGAATGGTGATACTGATGAAAGCACCCTAATACTTATGACAGCTTGTGGGATGCATCTATGTGATTAGTCCTTCCTGGAATGCTGGGGCCCTCACGGGGTGCTGTGTGCTGAGTCCTGCACAGGATGCTATGTGCTGAGTCCTTCACAGGGTGCAGTGTGCTGAGTCTTGCATTGGGTGCTGGGTGATGAGTCTTTCACAGGATGCTGTGCGCTGAGTCCTGTAAAGAGGGTTATTTGGAGCTGGGCACCAGTGGCTCACGCCTCTACTCCTAACTACTCTGGAGCCTGAGATTTGAGGATAGTGGTTCAAAGCCAGCCCTGGCAGGAAAGTCGCTGAAACTCTGATCTCCAATAAACCACCAGACAACTGGAAGTGTCGCTGTAGCTCAAGTGGTAGGGCACTAGCCTTGAGCTGAAGAGCTGAAGGACTGTGTTCAGGCCCAGATTTCAAGGCCCATGACCGACAATAAAAAGTGTTATATATTTTGTTCTTCAAAGGGTGCATACTTTCATCTTGTCCTTGTAAGAACTCCAACTGACATGACTATGCAGAAAAGAATATTGAGACTCAGATCTGTCCCCAGGGCAGGGACAAAATTATGTATTACTGAAGACTAGTGAGTTGTCTACAGGAGACAATTGTTTTGTCTTGTTTTTTCTAAGTCATGAACCTTGAACTGAGGGCTTAGTCACTGACCCATAACTCTTGGGCTCATGGTTAGCACTCACAACACAGAGCCAAGGACGCCCTTGCAGCAGAGTGTCACAGCTTAGGGTTCTATAACCGAGGTCTGTCATCCTGCCTTCTCAAGAAGCTGAGATCTGGGTTCCAAACTATCCCTGACACAAAAGGTACTATGAGACTATTATATTTTATTCACCACTAAGAAACCTGAAGTGGAAGCTAGGTGCTTGTGGCTCATGCCGATCATCCTAGCTACTCAGGAGGATGAGATCTGAGGATCATGGTTCAAAGTTAGCTTGGGCAGGAACGTCCTTGAGACACTTAGCTCCAATGAACCACCAGAAAACCGGAAGTGGCTCTGTGGCTCAAGTGGTAGAGCACAAGATTTGAGCTGAAGAGCTCAGGGACAGCTTCCAGGCTCAGTTTTCAACTCCTACAATGACAACAACAACAAAAAAAGACAGAAACAAACTAACACACTTGAAGTAGAGGGCTGGGAATGTGCCTTAGGGGTAGAGTGCTTTGCATGTATGAAACCCTGGGCTTGATTTCTCAGAACCACATCACTAGGAAAGCGCTTGAAGGGGCTCTGTGGTTTAAGTGGGAGAGAGCAACCATTGTACAAGGGAAACTAGGTACAGTGCTCATCTCTTGAGTTCAAGCTCCAGGACTAGTGTATGAACACACACATGCACATACACACACTCACACACAGAGAGAAAGCAGAAGTGAAGCTGTGACAAAGTGGTAAAGCACTAGACTTCAGCTCTGATCTCATGGTCAGCACCCAGGCCCTATGTTTAACCTCAAAACCTAGCCACCCAAGGCCCAACTAGGAGAGGGCAAAGGTTTGAAAACCTGATGAGTTTCATCAGTCCTAGATGACAGGAAGCTTTGTGATATCCAACATGTGCTTGGATTTCCCAAGGTTCTGGAAACCTAAGAGAAGCATTATAGGCCCATCACTGCCGACGATGAAATGTTTCATTATGTTCAGTGCCCTAGTTGTCTGCCTGAAGGATTCCTGAATTATATTGAGAACTGTATCTGTACACTGGAATATAGTCTCATAAAGGCAGGATAAGAGCACAGAACTTGGCCTGCAATGGGAGGTGGCAAAAATGAAGGTCTCCTGTTAAAACAGAGCACTGGGAAGAGAGATAGCTAAGGGTAAAAACAGGCCTTTTTCTCCTGAAATTCAGAGCCCACCCACACAGCTTCACTAATTGGCCCAGATGGAGTTATTTGGTACACAGCTGTACAGGAGTGAGGTCTTTTGTGTTCCTGTCCAGACAATGAGGGAGACTTCTTCCAGCAGGCCTGGGATGAAGAGAAACCCTCAGGCTACATTGGGAGCAGTGAGGGGAGCCCTGGAACATGCAATATCATAAAAGTAGTCTCTGTGTTATGAACTCATTGTATTGAATACAATTTTCCCTGCTTGGTGCCACTCATCATACCTACTCAGGAGTTTCACCTAGAGGAATTCATCCATACATACAAAAAGAAATTGAGGTACAGTTTTTTTTGAGGGGGCAGACCTGGGTTTGAACTATGAGCCTAGGCCTGGTACAAGAGCTCCTTTTGCTCAAGGGTGCTGCATTAAACTTGAGTCACAACCCCACTTCTGGGTTTTTCTGTGATCACTTAGGAATAACATTGTCAAGGACTTTCTTACACTGGCTGGTTTCAAACTCAAATTCTCTACATCTCAGCCTCCTGAGGAGCTGGGATTATAGTCAGCAGGCACTTTCACCTTCTTTTTTTTTCTTCTTTGTTTTATAATCTGGACTTACTTCTTAATAAGGTCATTCCTGTGGTTGAGACTTATAAGTAAACTACCCAATGTTCTTTACACCTGCTTTCTCTGAGAGTATTTTCTCTATTCATCTTACCCTCTGGTCACAGGGTTGAAGCCAAAAGTGAGAAATGAGTGTAACAGGATTTAGGAGCAAATATCCACAGGACATGCCAGTTCTGTCACTTAGCATAGAGCTGCAGTGAATTTACTGTCTCAGGATATGAGGACCGAAAGCTGGAGCGATCCTTATACTATCTGCATTGCTCCTTTTGCCTATAAAATGATCTAATAATTATGATTGTTTTGTATCTCCAACCTTAAGTATCTAGGACACACTAGAAGCATGTTCCTGTTTCCATTTTTCTCTAGTACCTCTCGAGATTTAGACTAAAGGTTTGGGTGGAGCAGCTCCTTGATGAATCCCTGAGGAAATACACTTGAAGCCTCCTCAGAAGATCTCCATTCAAAGCCATCCCTAGCAGGAAAGGTTTATTGTCTCCAATAAACCACCAGAAAACCAGAAGTGGAGGAGTGGCCTAGAGGGTAGAGCTCCAGCTTTGAGCGAGAAAGCCAAGCAGGCGATATAGGGCAGACCAGGCAGGAAAGCCTGAGAGGTGCTTATGTCCATTGAAGAACCAGATGGCTGGAAGTGGAGCTGTGCCAGTGGTAGAACCTCTGCCTTGTGAAAAACAAATGAGGAATGCATCACTTCCTCAGTTTAAGCCATAGGATGGCCACAAAAGAAAATTCAAAAAGAGAAGGCCAAGTTTATGTATCAGTGTCCTACTTACTTACGTGTGTATATTACTTCCCTCAGTGCAAAGAGGCTGTATGCAAAACTTCTGCTTTTATTTACAGATTTATGTTTTATATATGCTCATTGTACATACTGTATCATTTTCTTCATTTCAGCCCCATTGATTTTCTCTTCCAGGATTTTAGGCCTATTTCCTTATATGATGCACACTGAAGCTCTCAGCAGCCTTTATTTACATTTTATTATGAGGCCAATGCAGGAGCAGTCACAAATCAAGCAGTGGAAAGAAGATCATAGTTCATAGAAATAAGCGGTGTTCAGAAAATTATACTTGGGGACACAAAATGGTAACATATATATGTAAAAACTACCATTAAAAAAAGATGAGGGGGCTGGGAATGTGGATTAGTGGGAGAGTGCTTGCCTAGCATTCAAGAGGCCCTGGGTTCGATTCCTCAGTAACACATACACAGAAAAATCCAGAATTGGTGCTGTGGCTCAAGTAGCAGAGTGCTAGAGACAATGCTCAGGCCTTGAGTTCAGCCCAAGAAATGTCAAAGAGATAACTAAGTAGGTAGTTAGGTAGTTAGGTAGTTAGTTAGGTAGGTAGGTAGGCAGGTAGGTAAGTTGGTACATAGATAGATACATAAGAAAGAAAGAAAGGAAGAAAGAAAGAAAGAAAGAAAGAAAGAAAGAAAGAAAGAAAGAAAGAAAGAAAGAAAGAAAGAAAGAAAGAAAGAAAGAAAGAAAGAAAGAAAGAAAGAAAGAAAGAAAGAAAGAAAGAAAGAAAGGAAGCAAGGAAGAAAGAAAGAAAGAAAGAAAGAAAGAAAGAAAGAAAGAAAGAAAGAAAGAAAGAAAGAAAGAAAGAAAGAAAGAAAGAAAGAAAGAAAGAAAGAAAGAAAGGTCAATAGATGATAGATAGATAGATAGATAGATAGATAGATAGATAGATAGATAGATAGATAGATAGATAGATAGATAGATAGATAGATAGATAGATAGATAGATAGATAGAAAAATGATAGATGAATCTGGTCTTGGACTTCAGGAGGAAAGAAGGGAACAATTCCCAGTCATGAATTTTCTGCAGTGTGCCAGGACACCAGCATCACCTTCACACAACCACAAAGCAGAAAAAATGTCTCTTTACCACTTCTTAGGCAGCCGAATGCCGCAGAGCCAAGAGGACAGAACCAGGTTCTAACTCAGCTGCTTGGGGACAAAAGAGAAATTACCCTGCCTCACATTGGACTGGGGATTAGCATTAATGATGTGGAGAATGAAGGAAGGAGAAAAGACTGGCAGAGGTAGAAGAAGGTCCTTCAAATCTGATAGATGGAGAGTAAAACACCCACTCCCTAAGACCAGAGAGCAGGGCTTTTCTACTCTGTTCCTCCCCTCTCCCTCACTAAACTGGCTCTCTATTGGGGTAACCTAAAGATAGCCTGAAGCTCTCTTCACCTGAGTGAGGAAGGTTAGTCATTTTTTGAGGAAGCTGAGAAAAGCCTGATCCTGGTGTAACTGTAACAAACATTTCAGGTTTCCCCCATTGCTGGCTGTCCCTGGAATGAATGAAGTTGTGTTGCAGCTCACTTTCCTGTTGAGTGTGTATATTCTGCCTCCTTGTTCTGGCTTTTGAAATTGTTTTCTGTCCTTCAAATACAGTGTTATACTGGAGTTCTTCCTGCTGACTGTGCCAGGGCTTGGATCCTGAGAAGTTCATTTGAACCCAGGATGGGGCAATGGGTCAAGAACACTAAGAACATTTAGAGTAACTTCTCATCACCAAGGGAAAAACAAGAAGCTCTTGAACATCTGACTTTGCAGATGTGGAAGTCAGAGTGTCAGAATTTTCTGCCCTGGCTGTCTTCAGTGTGATCCTGAGACCTCAGCCTCCTGAGCTAGGGTGATGGGCAAGAGCTACTGGTGCTCTGCTAGGTTCAGATGAGTAATGACATTAACAATACAAGTCAACTGCTTATCACAGAAGGGTTTGGGGAGCATATTAAGCCTTTCAACATTGGACCTTTCAGAACCCTGTGGACACAAGGTTACAGTGCTAGAGTCAGTGAGGCTGGGCATGTGGATCTGTTACACTTAAGCCTGGAGGTCTGACTCCAATTCTGGTGTATATTAGTGTTGATTTTCCAGAGAATATTCTCATAATTAGCAAATAGGAAAAGTACTTTGATTAACCCTCAATTTTTTCCAGTTGGGTGTCTTGTATCAACCCTGGGCACTGTCTCTGAGCAATTCCGTCAAGTCTAACTCTCTACCACTTGAGCCACAGCTCTACATGGGATTTTTTAGATAAGAGTCTAACGGGCTTTTCTTGCCTATGCTGTCTTGAACTGTGGTCTTCAAATCTCAGCCTCATGAGAAGGTAGTTTTCCAGGTGTGAGCCACCAGCATCTGGCCTATTGTTTTTGACAGTCCTGGGGATTGTTTTACTCAAGGCTAGCACTCTACCACTTGAGCCACTCCACTGTGTCTGGCATTTTTTGAATATGTGGCATTGAGGATTCAAACCCTGGTATTCATGCATGTTGAGTGAGCTCTTTAGCACTAAGCCACATTTCTAGCTTCCCCCTTACAATTTTATCCCACAAGTTTCCTGTCCTCAAGAAAGCCTTCTCAGTATAAATCATCTAAAAACACCCCTATAGGAAGGTGTCCAAAGATAAATAACACAAAGCTCATTCTTGGGAGAGACTCTAAACTTGAGAAGACTGTGACAAATAGCTCCATTTAATTATGTATCATGTTTCAACACAAAAAGTTTTAATGATAAATGAGTCAATGTCCTAAATTATTGTGTATAATTTTATAATAGATGTGCAAAATGTAAATTTGAATAATATAAATAAAATAAACAATAAAAAAGGAATCAAATAAAAAATAAAATAAATACAAAATCAATAATGAAAATCATAACATGTAATAAACATACATATGTACGTATATATCATCTATTACACATGTATAGAAATATCTTTTCCATTGCAGGGCCTTCATTCACGCCATGGGAACTCTAGCCTGAATTTCTTTTCCTCAAGGACAGTAAATTTTTCCTTTACTCATGGTACAAAAGAGTTACCTGGACGGTGAGATCAAATCCCAACAATGGTAGAAATACTGGCACCAGTTCCAAGACAGTGACTTAATCTTTTAATGAAAGCAGTTATGTTTATTCAATTCCATACTGAACATTAAATAAAAAGCAGTATAGAATCTTGTACATCTATTCAGACATCCTCCCCTTACCCCCAAAGTGCTTCCCGAAATACTACATTGTTTCTTTTTTGTATGTTTTTTATTGTAAAAATGTTGTACAGAATGGTCACAGTTACATGAGCAAGGTCATGAGTATATTTCCTATTGAGCATTGTTACCTTCTCCTTTGTTTTCCCCGTACCATCCTTTACCTCCCATCTCCACAACTACTCCCCCTACCAAGCTCAGTGACTTAATTTTTTAGTTTTGGCTTGGCACGGTGTTTGAACTCAAATAGTAACAAATCTGCACTTTCCCTCACATTGCTACAAGTTCCTGAGTTCAAATCCCAGTCTAGGAAAGAAAACTGGCAGAAATTCAAAACCAGAGAGCTCTATATTTTTAAATTTAATTAAATAATCTTTTTTTATTTTTTTCTTTTTTGTGGCTTTTTTAGGGCTTGAACTCAGGTCATGGCAACTCTGCCTCAGCTTTGGTCACCCTAGGCTAGGTGCAGCCTCGGGACCCATAACCAATCCTGGAATCCTAGGCCCACAGGGCTTGCGGAAAGAAAAAAAGTGGGATAGCACAAAAAGTGGCAAGCTGCAGAGGGATGGGTGTTTAATTTTTTTTTAATCTTTGCACGGTGACCATCCTGGTTCTGAATGCCATGGGTGCAAAGTACACCTTACTTGCCATTCCTGAGGGCTGGCGGATTAGCAGGGAAGCCATAGGCCAACCTGTCAACATAGGCCCTGGGTTCAAATCCAGGTCCTGACAACTACCAATGGCAGGAGATCACAAGACGCTCATTCCTATGCGTAGGAATATCAATTGAAAGAGAAGTTTGTGCATTGGTCAAGCCTAAAATTGGATTCAATAATCCTAGGACACTGATTGATCTTAATTTCATGCTTTATTAAGCATGAAAAGAATAGCATTCCATTAATTGTGTTATAATAAATACCTAAGAGTTTGGAAGAATGTAGTATATGTCATTCAATCATAGATAGGAGGCTATGGTGCTTTTTACCAACATATATTTATTTGTATACTACTGTCTGCCTATCCTTGTATCGCTGTTTTGGCTAATCCTGGATCATGATCTCAGCACCTAGGAACCACCTCACAGCTTCATTGGCTAGAGGCTGTTGTGCTCACACTCACCCATTCATGAATTGGACCTGCTAGGCCCTGAGTTCAGATCCCAGCACTGCCAAATATTTAATCTTGGAGTAAAAAGCCAAATGCGACACCTGTTTTCCTTTTCTGGAAGAGTTCTGCGTGTCAGGCATGATGGAGAACACATCTACAAATCTAGATGGTATATGATAGCATGTAAACAATGTAATACATAGTTAGGATGCATAAGTGTCAGTAAAATAAACGGTAATTAAATGAAAAAAAATAAAAAATATAATGTATAACCACACCAAACATAATATAGACTGAACATCTGTATGGAAGTTCAATCCTATCTTTAAAATGTATATAAGGAGTATGTTTTCCAGGTCTGGGGCTTGAATTCAAGCCTAGGGAATAGGCATGACTTACTGGTCTTCAAGCAGGGGGAGCTTCCCCTTCCCTGACAGTGCAATAGAGTTACCCAGACCCCGGGTTCAAATTCCAGGACTTGCAGACAAATTATGATACACATTCCAAGCCAGGGAGCTTCATTAGCATTTTTAATATTTTTTAAGTTCACTTCACCTTTATTTCATACATATTGATTTTATCATATGAGAGTTTTTCAAAAAAGGGGTCTAAACTTTTCCATTTCAGCATAGCACATTGGTGTTTCTATTTTGACCATCTGCCCTGAAGAGTGAGAATGAAAATAAGGACATTTCTCCCTAGAAGATTGGGACAGTTGAATTTATTTCTATTTAGAGTTTTTTCTACAATTATAAACTCTCTGCATTTGTGTCGTATGAGTTTTCCTCAGTGCCTACCATGAAATACACGAGGGGAGTCCTCATAGCACAAAAGGTAGGATTTCTGAATAAAACCTCGCTTCTGTGAGGACAGTAGGTACTTCTAAACATTTTGGGAATAAACTGGATTGTAAAATGAAAAACGAAAACAATGGGACTGTGATGTATCTCAGTAGTGGAGTACTTTCCTAAAGAGCATAAGACCCTGGCAGAAAAGTTTCCTAAAGCTCAGAATGTTAGAATTTTATGATCTGCAGGAACAAACATTTTTTGGGGGGTCCTGTGGTTTGAACTCAGGGGTTATCCCTGTGCTCTTCAGCTCAAGGCAAGCGATCTACTGCTTGAGTCACAGTGCCACTTCGGTTTTCTAGTGGTTTATTGGAAATAAGAGTCTCACAGACTTTTCTGCCTGGGCTGACTTTGAACCGCCAAACTCAGATCACAGCCTCCTGAGTAGTTAGGATTATAGGCATGAGTCACTGGTGCCAGGCACATGAAAAAACTTCTTAAAGATGGATTCTGAGAAAAGAAACTTGGAAAACACTTTTAGTATAAATAATTTACAGTGCCATGGTTAAGGCACTATTTCAGAAGTATTTATTCATTGGTTGGTTTCTTAGTTTATTTAAATATATATATATGCATTATTAAATTATATATGTATATGTATATTATTAAAAATATAGCTTTGAAGTGTACCTAAGAGCATATGTGCTCATGTAAATTTATACAAATGAAAAAGCTTCATTTTTCTTTTCAGTTTGGTTGGTACCATAAATTAGGTGGGATTTGTGTATTGTTTTGTTCTCTGTTCTCCCAACCCCTCTCCTCACATTTGAACTCAGCTTGCTCTTCCTTGGCTTCGTTGTTCATAGCTGATTTTCTACCACTTCAGCTATACCTGTAGCCCGGCATTTTGCCACTTAATTGGAGATGATGTCTCTCAGGTTTTTCTGCCTTCATTGGCTTTGAAATTTCATCTTCCAGTTCTCAGCCTCCTGAGTAGCTAGGATTAAATATGTAAGCCACTGGGGTGCCTAGGGATAATTTAGACTTTGGTTAGTGTAGTCTTTGTGTTTTTCTTGGCATGGGATCATCTACTATAAAATTTCTGTGAATGACCTGGGTCTGAAGTAAGATATATAATACATATGCAAATCTGTATAATTTTCATAAGATGTAATAAATTTAATATGTGTTATAAGTGTATTAATAGTCAACAAATATAATGAATTAATAATACAAAAAATAAACACACTCAAAGCAATATGCAGTAAACATAAATATGTAGATATTAATCATTTCAAATGTGGATGAATATTAATTAACAGGGTTGGAATTGAATTCAGGTCTAGGGAACAGGCCTGAATTGCTTGTATTCAAAGAGGGTGAGTTTTTCCATCCCCCAGAATGCATTAGATTTTCCCAGACTCCAAGTGCAAATCCCAGGCCGGGCAGAAAAATACGAGCATGAAATCCAAGCCAGAGAGCACCATTAGTATTTTTAAATTTTTAAAATTCATTTTATTTTATTTTCTATGTATGTATGTATGTATGTATGTATGTATGTATGTATGTATGTATGTATGTATGTATGTATGTATGTGTGTATATGTATGTATGTATGTATGTATGTATGTATGTATGTATGTATGTATGTATGTATGTATGTATGTATGTATTTTGCCAAGCACGGGATTTGAACTTAGGTCGTGGCAACTCTGCCTTAGCTTCCATAAGCTTAGGCTGGGTTTGTGCAGCCTTTGGACCCACAGCCCATCCTGGGAGCCTAGGCCTCATGGCTGACAGGAAAAAAAAAAGAAAATACAAGGAAAAATAGCCACGAATTGCAAACAGTTAGAGGTTTCTCGGTTTTCCTTCCATGCATGGTGACCATCCCAGGTCCAAATGACACGACTGCCACCTGTAGGTCACCTGGCACTGCTGTCAGTGGGCTGCCAGTGAAGCCATAGGCCCATCTGCACACCTAGGCCCTGAGTTTGAATCCCGGTCTTGCCACTTACAAAGGCCTGGAGAATGTAAGAAACTATTGCCTGTCCATAGGAACACCAGAGGAATGTGATCAATGTTATGGTTGGATGAGTAGTTTGTCAATTAGTCTAGCAAAAACTAAATCCAGTATTCACAAGATGTGGATTGATTTTAATTTATAGTTTATTATGCATTAAAAGAATACATTGTGTATGGGTATGTGTGTGTGTGTGTGTGTGTGTGTGTGTGTGTGTGTGTGTGTGTTTTGTCAGTAGTGTGGACTGAACTCGGACCTGGGCGTTATCCCTCAGCTTTTCAGCTCAGGGTTAGGGCAGTAGCATGTGAGACACAATGCCATTCCCAGCTTTTTCTGATCATGTGTTGCTGAGGAATTGAAACCGGGACTCATGTATGCAAGGTAACACTCTCCCAATGAGCCACCTTCCCATCCCCTAAAAGAATACTATTGATTAAATGGAATCCTCACTAAATACCTGAGAATCTCTAGGAAGGTAGTATATGTCATTGAATAACAGATAGACATCACTGGCAATATCTACATATCTAAATATCTATTTGTATACCACTGTCTGCATAGAAAGGTATTGCTACTTTGGCCAAACCTGTGTCTCCATCCTAGGTCCTGGGATCCACCTGGCATCTGAATGTGCTAGAGGCTGCTGTGCTGACACTCACCCATTTGTGAATGGGGCCTCTAGGCCCTCAGTTCAGTTCCCAGCATTGCTAAAAATGTCTTCCTGGAGTCAGATTGCAAGTATGATACCTGTTTTCCTTTTCTGTGCAAGTGCTGGGTGTCAGGTATGATATTTATAATATGTCTGCAAAGCTACCTGCTATGGAATAGATTTGAATGAATGTAATAAATGTAATAGGTGTACTCACAGTCCATAAAATAAATTGTAAACAAATAAATATATAATAAAATATAATTAATCATTCCAACAAACAAGATATAGACTGAATGTATGGATGTAAGTATAAATGATAAAATAAAAATGGCTATAAATGTTATGTTCTCCCGGGGGGGCTTGAATTCAGGCCTAGGGAACAGGCCTGAATTGCTTGCATTCAAGGGAGGAGATCTTCCTTTCCTCCAGCTCCCTCAAGTGCATCAGAGTTACCTAGATCCCAAGGTGACATCCCTGGCATGGCAGACAATAAAATGGCACGAAATCCAAGACAGGGAGCTTCAATAGTGTTGTTAATTAATTAATTAATGTTTGCCAAGCACAGGGTTTGCACTCAGGTTTTGGCAACTCCTCATCATTTTCCATCACCCTAGGCTGGGATAGTGCAGCCTTTGGACCCACAGCCCATCCTGTGGTCCTAGACCTCAGGGGCTCACAGGAAAAGAAAATGAAAACAGCATCAAAAAAAAGCCACAAACCAAGGATGGTCAGCAGTTTCTGTTTTCCTTCCTTGCACGTTGACAATCCTGGATGTGAATGACATGGCTGAAACCTGTAGGTCATCTGGCATTTCTGAAGTCTGGCTCTATCAGCGAAGCCATAGGCCAATGTGGACACTAGGCCCTGAGTTCGAATCCCGGTCATGCCACTTACAAGGGGCTGAAGAGCCTAAGAAAATATTCTTGTCCATAGGAACACCAGAAGAATGTGGTTAATGTCATGGTTGGATGAGTAGTCCATCAATCTGTCTTGCTAAAAATTAGACCCAATAATCACTGGACAGGGATTGACTTTAATTCATAGTATATTATGTATTAAAAGAATACTATTGATTAAATGGAGTTCTCACTAAATACATGAGAATCGGTAGGAAGGTAGTATATGTCATTGAATACTAGATAGACACCTCTGGCAGTACCTAAATATCTAAATTTATATTTGGGCTGGAAAAGTGGCTCCGTTGTAGAGCTCTTACCTTGCATGCCTGAGATCCTGGGTTCGATTCTTCAGCACCACATAAGCCAAAAGGAAAAAAACCGGAAGTGGTGCTGTGGCTCAAGTGGTAGAGTGCTAGCCTTGAGCTGAGGTCCAGCACCCAGGCCCAAAGTTCAGGCCCCATGAACAGACACCAAAATAAATACATAAATTTTATTTATTTATATATCTCCATCATCATAGAAAGTTACTGCTATTTTGTCCAAACCTGGGGCTTGATCCCAGGTCCTGAGATCCACTTGGCAGCTGAATGGGCTAGAGGCCGCGGTGCTAACACTCACCCATTCATGAATTCAGCCTCTCAGGCATTCACATCAGGTCCCATTATTGCCAAAAATTTCTTCCTGGTGTAATATTTCAAGGGTGACACCTGTTTTCCTTTTCTATACAAGTTCATAATATGTCTGCAAAGCTACACACTATGGAATAGATGGGAATAAATGTAATAAATGTTATAGGTGCACTCACGGTCCATAAAATAAATGCTAAATAAATAAATAAATGATAAAATATAATGTATCACTCAAAAAACATGATATAGACTGAATATATTGATGTAAGTAGAAATCATATATTTAACATGTCTATAAATATTATGAGATGCTTGAATTCAGGCCTAGGGAAGAGTTTAGTTCATGCATGATTCTCATAGGAAATGATAGGCAAGATGTATGGCACAACAATTATTTTTAATTAAGAGTTCATGTAGTGTGACAATAAGAATCACATTCAGGAAATGGAGGCATTGGGAAAGATCCAAGAATCGGTACTTAAATGGTAGATAGGATTTGAACACAGCTCGCTACATCTCCTACTCTATCCAAATAGGTAATTAGCATACTAGCTTCAGCTTATGAATGGATGAATATTGTGCCCCATCCCCACCCTGGGGCTCAATCTCAGGTCTGGGTATGTCTTAGCTCCTTAGTGGCTCACAAGCTGATGGGCTCATGTGGACCCATTTGGCTGTTGGGCTTCCTAGACCCCAAGTTCAAATCCCAGCACTACCAAAAGGTTTATCTTGATGTGAGAAGCCAATTCTTGCACCTGTTTTCCTGTACTGTGCAAGTGCTGGGTCTCAGCAAGAATCAAGAAACATTGGCAACTCTACACCCATGAGAATAGGTTGTCATCCATGTCAGCACAGTTTTATATGTCATTCTATGCTCAATAAAATACACAATACATCCTTGAAAAAGACACAAAATAAAAAGAATAACTACACTGAATGCAAGATACATACCACACCTGTACGTAAATAGAGATCCTATGTTTAAAAGAGCTGGGCTTCTTATTTTGTCCAGTGCTGTGACTTCAGATCAGGCCCCGGACTAGGCCTGACATTCTAGTCTTCAAGGATGGTGAGCCTCCCCTTCCCCCACAGTGCAACAGAGTTACCCATACCTGAGTTCAAATCCCAGCACTGACAAAAGATTCATCCTGATGTCAGAAGCCAGTCGTTGTACCTGTTTTCCTCTCCTGTGAAAGCCTGGGTCTCAGCTAGGCTGGAGAATGAATGCATAGGCAACCCTGTAACCATGGGAAAAGTTTGTCATCCATGTCAGCACAGTTATAGCTGTCACCATACTCAGTAAAATACACCATACCTCCATGAATTAGACACAAATTAAGGAGAAGTGCACCGAATGCAAAATGATGACCGCACATGTATGTCAATATAGATCCTGTGTTTTAATTATGAATTTAGGATTATCCTGGCCCTCCCTGGGGTTCAAAGTCAGGTCCTGGGAAAGGTCTAGCTCCTTAGTTGCTCACAGGCTGGTGTCCTCACCTAGATCTTTTCGCCAATTTGCCCTGCTGGGCTCTGAGTTAAAATCCCAATACTGCCAATAGATGAACTCTCATGTGAGAAACACATCGATCCACCTGTTTTCCTATGAAAGTCCAGGTTCTCAGGGAGGATGGAGAATGCTATATAGGCAACTCGATAGCCATGGGAATAGGTGGTCATCCGTTTCAGCACAGTTATATCTGTCATCATGCTCAATAAAATACAAAATGCATACATGACTAAGACACACAATAAAAAGAGTAACTATACTGAATGCATGAGGCATTCCACACATGTATGTAAATAGAGATCCTATATGTAAAATAGGTGGGTATATTATTTTTGACTATACTGCGGATTCAATTCAGGCCCTGTGACTTAGCCTGATATTGTAGTCTTCAAGGATTGTGAGCTTCCCTTTCCTCCACAGTGCTATAGATTTACCCAGATCTGAGTTGGAAACCCAGCAGTGGTAGAAAAATGGTGCGAGTTCTGAGCCAGAGTGTTTATCATTATTATTATTATTATTATTATTATTATTATTATTATTATTATTATTATTATTATTATCATCATCATCATCATCATCATCATCATCATTATTATTATTATTACTATTATTATTACTATTACTATTATTATTTGCCAAGGAAGGCATTTGAACTCAGTTCGTGGTAACTCTGCCTCAGCTTCAATCACCTCAGGGTGACAGGCTGCCATGGGCCCATAGCCAATCCTGGGATGCTAGGCTTTGAAATCTTGCAGGAAAACACACACACAGAGAGAGAGAGAGAGAGAGAGAGAGAGAGAGAGAGAGAGAGAGAGAGAGAGAGAGAGAGAGAGAGAGAGAGAGAGAGAGAGAGAGAGAGAGAGAGAGAGAGAGAGAGAGAGAAAAGCCAAGGGATGGATTTTTTACATTTTTTTCCCTTTCTATGGTGACCATCCTGGGTCTGAATGACATGTCTACAAAGGGTACTTCACCGTGCATTAGCAAAGACTAGTGGGCTATCAGGGAAACCATAGTCCCCTGCAGCAATGTAGGCCCTGAGTTTAACTGTTGGTCCTGACACCTACCAATCGGGGGATTTCCCGAGACTTATTCCTATGCATCAGAATACCGATGGAATGTTAACAAACTATGATTGAGAAGTTTCTGCATGCATAGGTCTAGTCTAAAATTAGACACGTTGATCTTATTCAATAGTTTATTAAGCATGAAAAGAATCCTATTCCTTCAATGGCGCATAATAACTACCTAAGAGTTGGTAGGAACGTAGTTGATGTCATCGAATGCTAGGTAGATGTCTCTGGCACTCTATACAAATATATATTTATTGGTATACTACCACCTGCCTATCCATGTATGGCTATTTTGTCCACCCCTGTGGATTGATGTCAGAGTCTGGGAACTGCCTGGCAGTTTCCTGGGCTAGAGGTTGTTGTTTTGACACACCCATTCATGAATTGGTTCTGCTAGGCCCTGAGCTCAGATTCCAGCACTGCCAACAATTGGATCGTGGAGTAAGAAGCCAAGCGTGACACCTGTTTTCCTTTGCTCTGAGCGTTCTGGATGTCAGACATGATTGAGAACACTTCTACAAATCTAAATACTATGTGATAGTATGTCATCAAAATAATAAATGGAATGCGTGTTATCACAGTGAATAAAATAAATGGTTAATGAATAAAACAGAAATACAATAAATAACCGCAACAAACAGGATATGTACTGAACATCTATAAGTAAGTATAAATCTTATCATTACAATATACATAAATATTATGTTTCCCAGAGCTGGGACTTGAATTCAAGCCTAGGGAGCAAGCCTGACTTTCTTGACTTCAAGCAAGGTGAGCTTCTCCTTTGTCCACAGTGGTGCAGTTACCCAGACCCTGAGTTCAAATCCAAAGCCTGGCAGAAAAAATGGCACCAATTGCAAGCCAGGGAGATTATTTATTTATCTATCTATCTATCTATTTATTTATTTATTTTGTGTGAAGCAAGGTCTTGAACTCAGGTCATGGCAACTCTGCCTCATCTTCCATCACTCTAGTCTGGAGTGCAGCCACTGGAACCACAGGCAATCCTGGGATCCTAGACCTCCAGGCCTTGTGGAGGGGAAAAATGCACAGAGAAGAAGTGGTGGGATGAAGTTTTAACATTTTGCACCATGACCATTTGGGTCTGAATGACACGGCTCCCAAGGGTACTTCACTTTGTATTGCTGAAGGCTGGCAGGGTACTGGGGAAGACATAGTCCTGCACGGCAATATAAGCTTAGAGTCGAATCTAAGTCATGTCACTTCCGGATGGTGGGAGATCCTAAGAGACCCATTCCCATTTATAGGAATAATGATTGAATGTTGTAGGTGTCACGGTTGAATGAGTTGCTCATGAGTGATACTCGTATAAAATTAGACATTATGATTTCAGTAGGCTGACTAGTTTTATTTAATATGAAGCATTAAAAGACTACTATTTTTGGAAGTGGCTCTGTGGCTCAAGTGATAGAGTGCTCGCTTTGAGCTGAATAGTGCAGGGACAGCGCCAAGCCCAGAGTTTATATTTTTGAAAAGACTACTATTTCTTACAGGGAAACATTAATTTCAGAACACTGATTTACTTAATAGTTTATTAAGGATGAAAACAATAATATTAATTATATGGAGACATAATAAATACCCAAGAATTGTTAAGAATGTAGTCTATATAACTGAATAATGGATAGACATCTCTGGCACACTATAAAGATATATATTTATTAGCATACTACCATCTGCGTGTCAATCTGTTTTTATTTTGTCAACCCCTGGGGCTCAATCTCAGGTCCTGGGAAATGCCTGTCAGCTCAGTTTGCCCCAGTATGGCATGCTGACACTCAATCATTCATGAATTTGGCCCTGTAGGCCATGAGTTCAAATGCCAGCACTCCCAAACAAGAAATCATGGAGTAAGAAGCAGATGGTGACACATGTTTTCCTTTTCTGTGAAAGTCCTGTGTGTCAGGTATGAAGTGAAATACATATGCAGACCTATATCCTATGTAATCAATATTCTATGTGCCATAATAGTCAATAAAATAAATGGTCACTACATGAACAAAACAAAAAATAAAATGAATAACTACATTAAATGCAATATGGAGTCAATATATGTATGTAAATATAAATCATATACTTAAAATGTACACAAATAGGATGTATTCTAGGTGTGGGGATCAATTTCAGGCTTAAGGAACAGACTTGAATTTCTTGACTTCAAAAAAGCAAGCCTCCCCTTGCTACACAGTGCAACAGATTTACCCAGACCATGAGTTCCAATCTCAGTCCTGGCAGAAAAAAATGGTATCTCTGTGCTATGTGATGCCTAATTCTTAGGCATTTCATTATTTCTCCATTTAATGAATGTAAGTTTTTAAATGCTTCATAAAGTATTGATTAAAATCAATCAGTGTCCTAGAATATAATTGTGTATAATTTTATCCTAGAATCATTCAAAAACTGTCCATTCAATCATGATATACATCACATTCCATTGGTATTCATATGGATAGAAATGAGTTTTTAGGATCTTCTGCCATTTGGAGGTGGCAGAACCAGGATTCGAATTGTGGGCTCCAGCTCCCTCTACTTAAACCCGTAGATAGGGAATTCACCGGTCTGTCCAAGAACATCAGCAAGACCAATGATTAAGCAGGCACCAGTGGCTCTCAGCAGTCCTCCATGATACTTACAAGGCTGTGAAAGGAGATACATGGTCAAAGTCACCCTAGGCTGGAAAGTACTTGAGACCCCTGTCCAACTTCAGTGTCAACAAAGCCAGAAGTAGAGCCGTGTGGCTCCAGTGGTAGAAGGGTAGCATTGAACAAAAGCAGCTCACCAACTGTGCCTAGGTCCTGAGTTCAATGTCCGGGACTGGCAACAAACAGGCATACACACAAAAATCTGTACACTATATGGCTAAAGCAGGTCTCCCTCTTGTTCCCAACTGGATTGGACAGAGTTCCCTGGGAAAGGGGCTGCTGTCATCTTGATCCCGCCCATTCTGCCTGCATCACAGGATACCAGCCATACCCCCATTCTTTTATGGTTCTTTCTGACCAATGTGATACAAGAATCGTGGCCACCCACATTCCATGCTGCCCTGTAGCACCAAGATTCCCTCTGTTGGTTGACACCACTTCCAGCAGTTGAGGAAGGTAGAGGTAACTGAGTGGTAAACAAGAGTCTTGAGGCGAATTTGGAGTACAATAGGAAATTGACAACCTAGTCAGAGAGTGGGAGAATAGAGGATTTCCCAGAGCCTGGGAATGTGGCCAGCCCATCTTTCCCATCCCAGCGCTCAGATATCTGAAACAACAAGACTCCGTGAGAGAGCTGTGGGCAATAAACTACTGCCAGAACACCAGCAGAAGAAATCCTCCCATCAGACATTCAGCATTCAAGAAAACAAAGAATACATAAAAGGGAAGGATCCCAAAGACAAATACCTCTGGGAAGGGTGATTCAACCAAGGGTCTGGCCATAGGTGATGCTGACCACTGGCCTCCCCTGCCTTTGGACACAGTCACAGCCACCAGGGTCCAGAATGTCAAGGGTCCTGATACCACCAAGAATATGCAGAGGTGCTAGGAACATGAGGTGCCTGCCCTGGACCACAGTAAAAGGAGAAACCAGGTGCTCTATGCCAAGATCCAACCACTGAAACAGGAAAAGACAGACCTGCAGGATTGACGAGAGAAAGAGAAGGAGAAGGTAGCCAAAGTACACAAAACACCAAAAACAGAGCTAGACATCCACAAGCCACCCATATAGAGGTTGGTTTCGGCAGAAAGTGATTTACAATCAGCACCAGCCCACATGCAGCTCATGGCCGATGACAGCGAAATGGAGCATGAAGCTCTCACCAGCTGTCTACAGGCCGCAGAGCAGCGCATGGCAGAGCTGGAGATGGTGGCTTCTGTGGTTACTACTTACAAAAGGTGACCAAAATGTTCAAACAGCTAAATGATGTAACACTTGTGCTCAAGAAAAAGAAAAGAAGCTTCTATGACCTGCAGCAAGTGAACACAGAATTTTAGGAGAAGGTGTAAGCATTCTGGAAATAGAGGAGCAACAGGAAGAACAGAATCTGCAAGTTCCAACAAGTGCTGGAGGGGTGTGAGGTACTAAAGAGACTTCAGGACAACCTGAGTTGAATGGTGTCTGCAGCGAATCTGGAGACAGACACCTTCTTGCAGAACCTGAGCATTGAGAGGTCCACGCAGAAGGAGGAGCCCTGGTGGCAGACCGAGCAGGTGAACCAACTGACAGAGGAAAAGGAGTGAGGATGAAGGTAGGTGCTGCACCTAGAGAATGAGCTGGGGGAACTGAGAAGGAAGCTGGCAAAGCCATGGCCCTCTGCGGGTCCATCTCAGGAGGAGCAGCACCTGCGGGCCCACACCTACAGCACGCAGATGGGGTTGAGAAACCTGGAGAAACAACTTCACATCCAGGTACAGGAAAACTAGAAACTCCGTCTCCATTATGCAGAGCAGCGGGAGCAAGTGGGAGGATTGGAGGAGAAAACCAAGGATCCACAGGAGATCCCCGAGACCCCACGATGTGCATGTGTATGAAACCCACAGCTGGAGGAACAGCTGGCCTTGCTGCAGGATGCTCTCTACAGGGTGAGCAGTGAGAAGGAGGAGCTCACCAGCATCGTGGACTCAGAGCAGCAGGTGAAGAAACATCTACAGGAATAGCTGGACTGCTGAGAGGAGAAGATAGAGAAAGGGAAAGAGGTAGCTGAGAGAGAAAGCCAAGTGACTCAGGATCTCCAGGAGCAGCAGGAGCAGTCTCTGGCCCAGTTTCAGGAGCTCAGAGTCACCTGTGAGCAGCACATTACCTCCAATGAGCAGCTGTGCTCCAAGTAGTAGGTCCTGCAGTAGCACCTGCAGAGGCAGACCCAGCTGTTGGAGCAGCTGAAACAAGTGCAGGGTCCGATCAACTGGGGGGACAAGATGGTGCCCCCAAAGTGGCAGGACAGTTTCAAGTGCCTGGATGTGACCAGTCCAGAGGAGGAGCACATGCAGGCCCAGCTGAGCTTCCTGGCTGTCCCTGGGGAAGGAAGCTGTGAACCCTGGAGAAGCAAAAGCTGAGAAAGCGACTCTCCTAGATGTGCCCATGGCAGAGGATGGCGATATCCCCCAAACTCAGAGGGACGTGGAGCTGTTAGCACTCTCAGAAGCTGAGATCCACAGGGGGATACTACTGCCACAGGAGCAGCGAGACTGCTGCAGGCACTCCCCCTCCCACTGACAGCTCAGTGCCAGATAGAGCTGGAGCCACAGGTCCCCCGCCCAATGAGCTGCCACCACAGCATGTGTGAGGATGGGAAGTGGGACACGTGGGCGTCCATGAAGAAAATCTTCTTCATCCACAACCTGCCTGATGAGGTGGACTTCCAGAGTCCTGCAGATGAGCTCCACCATCGATGCAACCAGCTGTCGGCACATATCTGCACCATCCAGGAGTCCCTCCTGACATGTAAAGGACAGATGTTCATTCTGGATCAGCTGTGTCAGGAGAAAGCTGAGTGCATGTGCCAGCTATCCCAGGAGAAGATGAAGAGTAGATAGCTGCCAGAGCTTCTGTCGCTCCTCCACGGGGCTCCAGATTCTGACACAGGCTGAGCTCCCCACCTGTGCAGCTGCTTCAGAGGCCTCAGGGTCCTGGGTGGTCAAAATCAGGGAGAAGCAGAAAGGTTTTGAAGAATTGTAACTTCAGGATAGTGTGGAAACTGCAAGAGGAGAGGTCAAGGTTCCCTTCCCCGTACAGGACTCCCCCACAGAGCATGTCCTACTTCAGATCCCCACATGCAAAACTGCCCACAGCTGGTGTGCTCAGGCTTGCATTGCTCTGTACCTTTTTTCTGTAGACAGATGGGGATGATGACTCCCTATGTGACTTACTGAGTCCCAAAATCCTCAGCAGCCACCAGAACTAGGTGGCCAGGTGGGCTTCTCTAGGCCTCCATCTGCCTGGAGATAGAAAGGGTAAACTATGGGCCTGGTAGAGCAGAGGCTGCTGGGAGGAGGCCCACATTCCAGGAACATCTAATGGCTCATTGGTGGCCAGGGAAGAGGCCCGTGTTATGCATATCAAAAAGAATAAATCGTTTCCAAAGGGGAAAAAAGGCCTCCACAAAGATTTGTTCTTCCAGTTATAGGGCTTGAACTCAGGGCCTGTCCACTGTCCTTGAGCTCTATTTGATCAAGACTGGTGGTCTACAATTTGAGCCCCATCTCCGCTTCCAGCTTTTTCGTTGTGGAATAGAACCCAGGGCTTCAGGCTTGCTAGGCACCATTCTATCACTGAGCCACATTCTCAGCTAGGATGATCTCCTGCCCCCAAACCCATATGGCCATTCCTCAGATAAATAGGAAGTAGGGGCTAGGATGAATATGAAGCACAAGTTTACTTCACACAGAAATAATCCCCTGCCCCCTCTTCGACATCCTTATTTAAAGTTTCTCTTTTACTATTGAGGGATGAGAGAGGGAGAGGGACATCTGAGAGAGGAGTACCAAGAACAGTGCCCCCCTGAGCCACACAGCTTCCTCCACACAAGTCCTACAGATTCCCATCTTACCTGACTCAATGTTGTGTCTACACTGTCTCCCGACTCCTGCAAGGCTCAGAATGAAATAAATGCCAGCCCTGGCCTCAGCCCACACCCAGGGTAGAAGCTCCTAGTACCAAACTCACTTCCACCTCTGACTTCCCAGAGTTAGGCTGGACCCACCACTCACCACTGTGTTGGTGTCAATGATCTCATGGATGGATTTCAAGAAGAAGGTCTATGGCAAAGAGCAGAAGCAGCAGGGTAAGCAGGGAGGAAGGACCCGGGGCAACTCGTCTGGAATCTTCCTCCTTGGAGTCCTCCTGTCAAGCCAGAGCCATCCTGACCCAAAGCCCGGCCAAGGGCAGGGGGTGGAGAAGATAGAGGAGCATGGGACTAGAGGAGGTACTGCTTTATCTTGGTGCACTTGAAATTTCCAATATTTGGCCCATGTCAATCCCAAAGCCAACATGCAATGCCTCTCCTTGTTATTGTCCATGAGTGTTGTCCCTGAGCTCTTTTTCTCAAGGCTTGCACTCTACCACTTTAGCCAAGGGACACTTCTTGTTTCCTGATGGTTCATAGAGGATAAGAGTCTCACACACTTTCTTGCCCAAGCTGGCTTGGAAGCCAGATCTCACCTTCCTGAGTAGCAAGGATGTCAGGCGTGAGCCACAACTGCCCAGCATATGATGCCTTTTTAAAGGATCTTGGCAACTCTGTAAATGGAACCCCAAAGGGCCTGGATAGACCAAGACCCAATCAAGGAGCTGGGACTGGGGAAGGCTGACATTCTAGCCATTCTGTTCCCCAAAATTATAGATGTCAGGTGGTGTTGGATGCATCGAACTCCTAGGCCAACAACCACCAGACTTAGTTGGAAAAAGGTATAGAATACCCAAAGGTTACAGTGTAGAAATCTCTGATTTTGCATGCACATGTGTGTCTATGTGTGTGTTTGTGTGTATGTGTGTGTGTGTGTTTGTGTGTGTGTGTGTGTGTGTGTGTGTGTGTGTGTGTGTGTGTGTGTGTGTGTGTGTGTGTTTACCAAGGGTTGAAGAGCTAGGTGGTAACCTTTAGCTTGTTTGCACAAGTTTGGTGCTCTAACACTTGAACTATAGTATTACTTCTTCCCAGCTTTTTGGTGATTCTTTGGAGATAAGAGTATGCCCAGGCTAGGTTTGAATCTTGATTGATCTTCCAGTGTCAGCCTTGAGTAGCTAGGATTATAGGCATGTGCCACTGACATCCAGCTGCATGGATGTCTTTTCATACTTTCTGTTCTAACAGCTGTCTACTTGCCTTGGTCTAGATCGCTGACCTCTAAATCAGCTCCCAGCAGCACCTGACTGTGTGGAGACCATATTGCTCAAAAATTGTGAGTACATCCTATTTCTTTGTCCTCAGGGGAGGGTATGTCTCCTCTGAAGACCGGAGGGGTAGGGGAAGTGGTACGAGGGATAGCTGTAGATGGGTGCTCGGCTAGGAAATAGGTACTCTGTTTTATTCAAAAAGGAATGCATGCCCAGATGCTAATGGCTCATGCTCTCATAATCCTAGCTCATTCAGCAGGCTGAGATTGGAGGATTAACATTCAGATGCAGCCCAGCAAGAACTGTCTGTGAGACTCTCTTCTCCCAAGAACCACCTGAAAGCTGGAAGAAAAGCTCTGGCTTAAGTGGTAGAGTGGTATCCTTGAATGAAAAAACTGAGGGACAGAGCACGGGCCCTGGATTCAAGCCCTACTACTAAGATGCACTCATGCGCACGCACACACACACACACACTCACACACACACACACACACACACACACACACACACACACACACACACAGGAAGGTAGTAATGATAAGCTTAGCTAGAACTGGGGGCAGTCCTGAGGCATACTCATAATAAACTCTCAAGCCACATCAGTTGTTTCTCCTTAAGTCCTTCTTGGGCTGAGGGGTCTGGGCTATGGCAGTAAATTGCATGGAACCAGCCCCTCCATCCCAGCATGGGAACATAGAACCAAGGGAAGGACACTATGGATGCTCCTTTGTAGTTGTCCCATGATTGCAGACCTTCATCTGCCCTGAACACTGGTGAGTTAAGCAGGGCTCTGAGTCCTGGGACTCCTGGAATATAGCGACTGCTACAAGCAGCAGCCAACCTGCTTTTGTTCCTCAGCCTACAAGTCTTTCATGAGCCCAACTCAAAACCTGCCCAAGGTGTGCTTGACAAATTCACATTTTTGTGATTCCCTTGTGAGCTGGCCTTAACTGGTCTACACCTTCTGGCCCAGATCCGTGGTCTGAGACATTGATTCAGTGCTTAGATCCACACTGCACTCATGACAGATGCCCTTCTGATGTACGGCGGATGACCTGCATGCCACAAGGCATGACCTTTTCTGGTACTGTGTCCTGCTCTGTAGGCAAAGGCCTTCAAGGAGGCTGCTCTGAAGACTTGTAGGACACATAGACATTGGAAGACCATCAGGAGCCCACTGGAAAGTACTTGCTAGAGCCATAACATGAGGTCAAAGCAGGCCAGGTATTGGTCATGGGGCTCTAAGTCTGGGCCTGCGCACCATCTCTCAGCTCTTCAGCTTAGCACTTCAGCCGCTTCTGGTTTTCTGGTGGATCTTTGGAGATCAGAGTCTCCCGGACATTCCTGCCCAGGATGGCTTTGAATGGCAATCCTCACATCTCAGCCTCCTGATATGCTAGGAGGACCAGCATAAGCCACCCATGCCTGGCCTATCTGTCCATTCACCACAGTGGACTAGGAGCTCCTGAAAGCTTTTCTTTATTTTTTAGGTGCCAGTACTGGGGCCTGAAGTCACGGTCTGGCCTGTAGTCTCTTAAAATTTTCTCTCAATGAGGACATGCTACCACTTGAGCCAAAGCTCCATTTCTGGCTTTTGTTAGCTCATGGGCAAGAAAGTCTCACTAACTTTCCTCCCTTGAGATGGCTTTGACCCACAATCTCTGATCTCAGTCTCCTGAGTAGCTAGGATTTAAGGGGGTTGAGCCACTGGTGGCATTGGGCTAGAAGCTTTTCTTAAGAAGAGTTCTTCCCTGCATTTGCCCTGACTCCTCCATGCAAAGAGGGCCTGAGGGTCAGGAGCTGTGAAAAATAGGCTTCCAGCCACAGAAATTGGCTGGGGTCTTTGGTAAAATGTCAAGCTAATATTTCCCTGGGCCTCATTCTGGGACCCCATCCTCTGCCCTACTTGTGACTCAAGTACAAATTTTGACCCAGCCTTCAGGGTCTGCCAGACATGTCTGAAGCCACAGAACCATCATTCCGTCCACACAATCTGCTCTACACCACACCTCAGGATCTTTGCCCATGCTGTACCTTGTGCCTGAGGCTCTCTGTCCTGTTCCACATCTTAGAACTCCTGTGGAATTTTGGCACTGGTTATATCACTTCCTCGAGCAAGTCTTTCCTTTCCTTCTCCATCTTTATTTTTAAAAATACTGAGTTTCTAGAGGTGGAATTTGTGCAGGTTGACTGTCAAATTCTCTATCTTGGGGTGTGTGTGTGTGTGTGTGTGTGTGTGTGTGTGTGTGTGTGCGTGCGTGTGCCTGTGCCACTCCTAGGGTTTGAATTCAGGGCCTGGATGCTATCCCTGATCTTTTGTGCTCAAGACTAGCACTCTACTACTTCAACCACAGCTCTACTTCTGGCTTTGTGGGTGTTTAATTGGAGAAAAGCATCTCATATAGACTTTCCTGCTTGCATTTGGCATCCTCAGATCTCAGCCTCCTGAGTAGCTAAGGTTACAGGAGTGAGCAAACAGCACCTGCCCTCTACCTATTACCCATAACCTCGGCCCTCCTCTAAGTCCCAGAAGAATATGTCTCACTATGCTCACGTTTTTTTGTTGCTGTTGTTGTTGTTGTTATTGTTTTTGCCAATCTTAGGGCTTGAACTCAGGGTCTGGACATGTTCCTGACCTTTTTTTGCTCAAGGTTAGCACTTTTATTGCTTAAGCCACAGTTTCACTTTTGGCTTTTTCTGTTTCTGTGGTAGGAAGGAATCGAACTCAGAGCTTCATGTGTGCTAAGTAAGCACTCTACCAGTAAGCCACATTCGAAGCCCAAGGCTTACTTCTAATGGGAGTTATGATGGTGGGATTTATTGGATTACCCCTTTTGGCACAGAAATTGCTGGCTATTTCCTATCTTTCCCAGGATTTGGGACCAGCCTGAGACTCAACAATGAAGAATGATGAATGAGTGATGGCCACCAGGCCCCAGAGACCTAGGCTCACATCTTAATGAGGGATAGAGGATATAGAGCCACAACCTTCAACAACTCCTACAGCCTAAGAATTGTGGTTTCCCTTGAGAAGTGCCAGGACATAATGCACCCGTTGTACACACCAGTTGCACACACCAGCCCAGGCAAAGCCTTCGTGGCTTCAGTTCTTCAATTGCAGTGAAGGATGATAATTCAAGCTGCCTGCTCAGACTTAGTACTCTCTGAGGGTTTGTTCCAGCTTGCCCAGTTTGGGGGGCTGGGCATGGCCAACCTGCTGAATGCCCATCATCCTGGCCCTGTCCCTGAGACTTTTGCTCAAGGGTAGTGCTCTGCAACTTGAGCCACAGGGCCACTCAGGGTGTTTTGTTGTTATTTTATTTTGATTTCCTGTGATCTCTTAAGAAATATGAGTGTCGCAGTCTTTCCTACCCAGGCTGAATTCAACTTGGCATCTCAGCCTCCTGAGGAGCTAGGATTACAGGCAAGAGCCACTGACACTTGGCTTCCTTTTCTTCTTCTTGTTCTTTTTTTTTCATGACAATCTGAAATCTTCAAGGTGTCATTCCAATGGTTTGTATTAGAAGTAAACTTCCCAGGCCTGGAATTCGAATGCTAGGACTACCATCCACAAATGGAGGGAGATCCTAACAAACTCATTCCTATTCATGTGAATGCTAATGGAATGTTATGAAAGTAATAATTAAATTTGCAGTTAATTCATGATTCTACTTTAGAATGGCACACAAAAATTATTGAATTTATATCTTCCATTCTAGCACCATGGTATGATTAAGGATATTAACTGATTTTTATTAATGATTTTATAAGTATTAGATGATGATACTGAAGTGCCCCCGTCGCAGGACCCCCACCAAGAAGACCACCAAGAGTCGGACGTTCCGAAATACAAAAGCAAGGCTTTATTCAGTCAGGCTGCAGCTCAGGCCTCGTCCTACACACCGACACAGTGGAGCTTAGGAGGAAGCCCCGAGCTGAAATTTCATAGGGCTCATAAAGGCAAAAACTACAAAGTTACAGTAACCAGATGTGTTAACAGGACATCCTAGGGTGTTAAGGGGTGATAGGGGGTGATCAGACCATTTGGGCTAGGGCATTAAAGGGCAGGGTGTTATCAGACCATTTGGGCTAGGGCAATAAAGGGCAGGGGGTTATCAGACCATTTGGGCTAGGGCAATAAATGGCAGGGGGTTATCATACCATTTGGGCTGGGGCAATAAAGGGCAGGGGGTTATCTGTGAAGCAAGGGAAGTTTGTGGCCACAGATAACTCTGTCCTTGGGATTTATGCGAGATTTGGTTAACTTCAACATGGACAAGTCAGTTCCTGGAATTTATGTTTGCTCTGGGTCACTCATAATTTAACATAAAGGACAGAATGGCTGCGGCCTCAAAATGGAGTTACTTCAACTCTTCAATACTTCATTAAATGGAAGCATAATTTAATAACTAATAATTTGTAATAATATATAATTTAATAATATCCTCACATTCCCTCTGTCTATATATATATATATATATACGTATATATATATATATATATATATATATATATATATATATATATATATACGTATATATATATATATATTTGGAGTTACTGTGGCTTGATCACAGGTCCTCAGAACTTCCTGGCAGCTCAGTTTTCTGGAGGCTGGTGGGCTAAATCTGTGACCCCATTTATGGATTGGGCATTTTAGGCCGTGCGTTGAAATCCCAGCATGGCCAATAATGTATTCATGGAGTAAGAAGCCAATTTTGACACATTTTTTTCCTTCTCTGTGAAAGTTCTGGGTCTCAGTATATGTGATATGATGTAATAAAATAAATGATTTATATGCAATAATATTAAATAAATAAGGGTAATAACTGTCATATGGAGTAAACCCATGTATGTAAATAGATCTCATATGTGAGTATCATTTTTTCCAGTACTGGGGCTTCAATTCAGGCGCTTGGAACTTTTCTGAACTAGTCTTCAAGGAAGGCAATCTTCCACTTCACCCACAGTGCCACAGAGTTACCCAGACTCTGAGTTTAAATGCCAGGCCTGCCAGTATAATGGTGCAAATACCAAGCCAGGGCCATATTATTATTGTTATTGTTGTTGTTGTTATCATTATTATTATTATTTGGTTTTAGGCCAAGTACCGAGCTTGAACTCAGGGATCCTAGGTCCCGATTTCAAATCTCAGGGCTGGCAAAAAAAATAAAAATAAGAAGGAAAAAAATAAAACTGAGAAGTTCAATGAGGTGATTACACGTTTTTTCCTTTGTATTGTACCATCCTGGGTCTAAATAACAATGCCCAGACAATGTACATGACCTTACATTGCTGATGTTTGGCAGGCTATTAGCAAAGCCAAGCCGAAATCGGCAACTTAGGCCTGGAGCTTGAATCCCGGGACTCCCACTAATGAATGGCTGTCGGGAGATTCTAAGAAATGCTTTCCAATAGACATCTGTACAAATGGAATGTTGTAAAAGTAACAATTACATTAGTAGTTAGTGTACAATTATATTAGAAAATTATACACAACAGGTATACTACATTGACTGATTTTCAATTAATACTTTATTATGTAGTCAATCATGATACCTAAAAAAGGATGGAATAATTTAATTAGCAATATTTAATTTAATTGGCAATATTTGATAGAACTATCATATATGCAATTTCATAATTGACAGACATCTCTCATTAAATATATCTACATCTATCTATCTATCTATCTACCTACCTATCTATCTATCTATCGATCTATCTATCTATCGATCTATCTATCTATCTATCTATCTATCTATCTATCTATCTATCTATCTATCTATCTATCTATCTATCTATCTATCTATCTATCTATCTATCTATCTATTTATCTGTCTGTCTGTCTGTCTACCAATCTACACATTTATCTGTTTATACACTTGTGACTATTGGGGCTCCATGGTAGAGTGCTTGCCTAGTAAGTACGAAGCCGTGGGTTCAATTCCTCACTACCATTTGCAGAGAAAAATCCAGAAGTTTTGCTGTAGCTCAAACACTCGAGCACTAGCTTTGAGCATAAAGGCTTAGGGACTGTGTCTAGACCCTTACTCAAGAGCCAGGACTGGCACCAAAACAAAAAATAAAAAAGGAAAACATAGAATGTTCTGACTGAAACTACATACGGATAGGGCTGCAAATACCTCATCACAGAGCAAGCTGGGAATCTAGTGCTGACATTTGCCATCTAACCTGAATTAGACAGAGGTAAACTGCTGGAACCCAGTTCCATGGACTAGATGCTGCTGGCTTGCTCACCCTGTCATCCAAGATACTAGGGGGCTGAGATCCTACACTGGTGGGTTTAAAACCTAGGCTTGGCAGGCAGTCTGTGAAACTCTGAGCTGTGGCTTAAAGTCACAGAGTTCTAGCCTGATCAAAAGACCTTAGGACAGTACCCCCAAAATTTCAGTGCAATCCCCGTGGCTGACTCCTCCCCCCCAAAAAACTCACCCCTCCAAAATCTAAATTTGGACTGTTTTTGGTGTGTTTCTGAAAGAATGATGATACTGATGAAAGCACCCTAATTCTAATGATATTATGTGGGCTACAGCTATGTGATGAGTATTTCATGAGGTGTTGTGTGCTGAGTACTTCTTGGAGTGCATTTTTTCATCTGGTTCTTGTAAGAGCTCCACAAGTAAGATGATTGTGCAGATGAGAAACTTGTGGCACCATTTCATGGCCAAAATTATGTATGTACCTAACTGTAGTGAGTTGTCTCCTGCAGACAATTGTTTTGTATTATATTTCTTTTTTTTTTATTTAATTTTATTTTATTTGAGAACATACTGTACAGAGGGACTATAATTACATGGGCAGGATAATGCATACATTTCTTACCAAGCATTGCAGCCTCCTCCTTTGTTTACCCTTCACCTCCCTTCCCACCTCCCCCCTCCCCCCACCCAATTATACCCCCCTCCCCTCCCCACACCGACATTGTAAAGCTGGTTTTGACATGACATTTTGTACTTCTCATTGTTGCAACAGGTCCACCTGAATCCTTAAACGAATTGTTTGTCCCCATCTCCTCCACATGTTATACTGACATCAAATATAGTGAAAGCGGGGGTTACACTGTGGGGGAGGAACATACAAAGCAACAAAGAAATAATCTTATAAATGCGTTAGAAACACATGCATGAAAGAAACGAAAGCATTAAAATACATATTTAGGGGTTCATTTTCCTAACATCACATTATCTGACATTTTCCGCTTAACTCATACCTATACTAGATATTGCAAATAAGGGAAACCATGGGACCTATGCTTCTTTGGGCCTGGCTTACTTCACTTAATATAATTGTTTCCAAGTCTTTCCATTTCCTAACAAATGGGGAAATGTCATTCTTTCTGATGGAGGCATAGTATTCCATTGTGTATATATACCACATTTTCTTGATCCATTCATCTACTGAGGGGCATCTGGGTTGGTTCCATATCTTAGCTATGGTAAATAATGCTGCAATAAACATAGTTGTGCTGGTAGGTTTAGTGTGGTCTTGTTTGTAAACATTTGGGTAAATGCCCAAAAGTGGGATTGCTGGATAATAGGGGAGATCTATGTGAAGTCTTTTGAGGAACCTCCATACTGCTTTCCAAAGTGGTTGAACAAGTTTACATTCCCACCAACAATGAAGTAAGGTTCCTTTCTGTCCACATCCCCTCCAGCATCTGTTGTTGTTAGAGTTCTTGATTTTTGCCGTTCTACATGGAGTGAGGTGATATCTCAATGTTGTTTTGATTTGCATTTCTTTTATGGCTAGGGATGTTGAACATTTCTTCATGTGTCTATTGGCCATCCTTCTTTCTTCTTCAGAGAAGCTTCTCTTTAAGTCTTTCGCCCACTTATTTATTGGGCAGTTGTTTCTTTGAGGATTTGTTGTTGGGTGGTTTAATTTTTTGAGTTCCAAGTATATTTTGTATTATATTTCTTGATCATGAACCTTGAACTCAGGGCCTAGCCACTGACTTTTACCTGTGGGGATCATGGTTAGCACCCTACCACAAGGAGGCAAGGACCCCCTTGCAACAGAGTGTTACAGTCTAGGCGTGCAGTAGCTGAGGTCTGTCATCCTGTCCACTCAGGAAGCTGAGATCTGACGGTCTGGGTTCAAAACTATCCCAGACACAAAAGGTCCCGTGAGACTTTTATCTCCTATTCCTTACTTAGGAACTTGAAGTGGAAGCTAGTTGCTGCTGACTTGTGCCTGTTATCCTAGGTACTACAGATGCTGAGAGCTGAGGATCACGGTCCAAAGCCAGCCTGGGCAGGAAATTCCTTGAGATGCTTCTCTCTAGTGACACACTAAAACCTCAAGGGGTGCTGTTGCTCAAGTGGTAGAGTGATTGGCTTTAGCTAAAGAGCTCAAGGACAGCACCCAGGCCTAGACTTAAATTCCTCCAACTTCCAACAAAAGAAAGAAAGAAACCTGAAGTAGAGTGCTGGGAATGTGTCTTAGGAGTAGAGTGCTTTGCATGTATGAATCCCTGGGTTTGATTCCTTAGTACTACACCAGAAAAAAGCCTGAAGAGTCTGGGTGCCTCAAGTGGTAGAGTGCTATCCTTGTACAGGAGAAACTCAGGTACGGTGTTCAGGTCCTGAGTTGAAGCTCCAGGACAAGTGTATGAACACACATACATGCACACACACACACACACACACACACACACACACACACACACACACACACACACACACACACAGAGATAACAGAAGTGAAGCTGTGACAAGAAATGATAAAGCACTGAGCTTCTGCTCTGAGCTCATGGTCAGTATCCAGGTCCTGTGTTCAACCCTGAAACACAGCCACCCAGGGCCCAACTAGGAGTGGTCAAAGTTTCAAAACCTGATGAGTTTCACCAGCCATAGATGACATGAAGCTTAGTAATATTACACATGTACTTTGATTTAGCAAGCTTCTGGAAACCCAGGGAAGCATCATTGCCAATAATGGATCATTTTATTAGGTTCAGCTCCTTAGTTGTCTGCCAAAAGGACCCTTGAATTAATTGTAGCAGGTTTTTTCAACACTGGAACATAGTCTAACAAATACAGGATAAGTGCAGGGAACTTGGCCTGCCACGGGAGGTGGCACAAATGAAGGCTTCCTGTCACAACAGAGCTCTCCGCAGAGAGATAGCTTGAGATACAAAGAGGCTTTTTTCTCCTGGCCTTCAGAGCCCACTCACACTCCTCACTAATTGGCCTAGAAAGAGTTTTTTGTCACTCAGCTCTACAGGAGTGAGGCCTTTTGTCTGCTTATTCCAATAATGAGGAAGTCTTCTTCCAGCAGTCCCTCAGGCTACAATGGGAACAGTGAGAGGAGCCCCGGAAGATGCACTGTCTTGAAAACTCTCTCTGTGCTATGAAATCATTTTATTCAAAGCAAATTTCCTAGCTGGATGCCTTTCATTATAGGGATTCTGGAACTTCACCAATAGGAATACATGCGTACATACATGGGGAGACATGTGGTTACTGGATTTTCTTTTAATTGCCAGGTTCGGGAGTTTTACTATGAGCCTAGGCACTGTCCCTCCTGAGTTCTTGTGCTTAAGGTTAATGCTCTGCCCTTGAGCCATAGCCCCATTCATGGGGATTTTTTATTCCTGTAATCCCTCAGAAATAAGAGTGTGGTGGATTTTCCTGTCCTGGCTGAATTCAAACTGGCATTCTCTACCTCTCAGCCTCCTGAAGAGCTAGGATTATAGGTAGGATCCACTGACACTTGGCTTTCTTTCCTTCTCATTCTTTTCTTTCATCCTGACAATCTGAAATCTTCACAGTGTAATTCCAATGGCTTGCATTTCAAAGTAAAATACCCAGGCCTGGAGTTAAAGTGACAGTACTGCCACCTACAAATGGAGGGAGATCTTGAGAAAATCATTCCTATCCATGGGAATGCCTAATGGAATGTTATAAAAGTAACAATTAAATTTGCAATTAGTTAATAATTCTCTTATAGAATTGCCACACAAAAAGTATTGGATAATGTCTTCCATTCTACCAACATGGTATGCTTCTCCCAATTATGGAATACTGACTACTTTTACATTAATGCTTTAATAAGTATTCAACCATGATACTTCATTAAAAGGAGGCATAATTTAATAACTAATAATTCATAATATATATAATTCAATATTCTCACATTCTCTCTCATATACATAGCAAACTACACGTCTATCTATCTATCTATCTATCTATCTATCTATCTATCTATCTATCTATCTATCTATCTATCTATCTATCCACCACTACTATTGCATGATCACAGGTATTCAGAACTGGCTGGCAGTTCAGTTTGCCAAAAGCTTTTGTTTTACAACTGACCCATTCATGATTTGTGCATTGTGGGCTGTGAGTTCAAATCCCACAATGGCAAAAAGTTTATATGTGGAGTCAGAAGCCAATTTTGACCCATTGTTTTCCTTCTCTGTGAAAGTTGTGGGTCTCAGGATGATGTATAATCCATATGCAAATAAATCCATGTGATAAGATGTAATAAATGAAATAAATGTGATATATGTAATAATACGAAATAAAATAAATAAAAAATAAATAAGGGTAATAAATGTCATAGGGAGTAAACACATGTATGTAAATAGATCTCATGTATGAATATTATTTTTTCCAGGGCTAGGGCTTGAATTCAGGCCCTCGAAACTGGTCTGAAATTCTTGTCTTCAACGATGGTGAGTTTCCCCTCCCTTACAGTGCCAAAGA
This sequence comes from Dipodomys merriami, assembly GCF_024711535.1. Classification (NCBI taxonomy): domain Eukaryota; kingdom Metazoa; phylum Chordata; class Mammalia; order Rodentia; family Heteromyidae; genus Dipodomys; species Dipodomys merriami. Next base: position 145,927 of record NW_027202272.1, on the reverse strand, counting down.
GTTAATCAGACCCTGAGTTGAAATCCCAGGCCTGCCAGAAAAATGGTGCAAATTCCAAGCCATTGTCTTAATTTTTTGACCAGGGACATGCACTATCTTGAAAGCACTCTCTGTGCTATGATATCATTCTATTCAAAGCAAATTTCTTAGCTGGGTGCTATTTTTCCTAATGACTATGGATGTTCACTGATAGAAATACATGCATATATACACAGACACATGGAATTACTGGCTCTTTCTTTTTAGTGCAGATCCTGAGGTTTCAACTATGAGCCTAGAAATTATCTCTGAGCTTCATTTACACAAGGCAATACTTTATTGTGCCTTAATCCATGATACTTCATTAAATGGAGGAATAATTTAATACCTAATAATTATTAGTAATATGTTAAATGTCATTTAATAATGTACAGACATCTCACATTCTATAATATATTTATATTTAAATGTACATTGGGATATACATATACATCTCTCTCTCTCTCTCTCTCTCTCTCTCTCTCTATATATATATATATATATATATATATATACATTTATTTGCAGCAATTTACACATCTAACTATTTATATATTGACCACTCCTGGGGCTAGAACTCAGGTCTTGGGAACTGCCTGGCATTGAATTTGTTTGAGGGTGCTGTGCTTAAACTGACCCCTTGATGAATTGGACATTCCAGGCCCTGAGTTCAAATCCCAGGAGTGCTGAAGTCAATTGGTGGAGTAAGAAGCCAATGTTGACCTAATTTCCTTTCTGTGGAAATATTGTGCCCTAGGTACAATATGTAATATCTATGCAAATACATATGTATGATATATATTCAGCCTGAGCAGGAGGTCTGTGAGACTCTTATGTCCAATAAACCACCAGAAAACCAGAAGTGGAGCAGTGGACCAGAAGGTAGAAATGGGGCTTTGAGAGAGAAAGCCAAGCAGATGAAACAGGCTAGACCATGCTGGAAAGCCTGGGAGGCACTTATGTCCGATTAACGACCAGATGGCTGGAAGTGGAGCTGTGGCGGTGGAAAAGCCTCAGCCTTGGGAAAAACAGCTGAGGAACGCATCAGGCCCTGAGTTTAAGCCATGGGATAGCCTCAAAAACGTTTTCAAAAAGAGAACGCCACGTTTATGAATCAGTGCCCTACTTACTTATGTGTGTATATTACCTCCCTGAGTTCAAACACACTGTATGCAATGATGCTTCTCTTATTTATTCATTTATTTATTTATTTATTCATTTATTATTCACATATGATCCTTGCGCCTACTGCATCATCCTCTACATGTCTTTCTCTTCCAGGGTTCCAGGCCTGTGTCCTTATATGATGCACAGTGAAGATTTCAGCAGTCTTTATTTACATTTTATTATGAGGACAATGCAGGAACAGTCACAAATCAGGCAGGGGTACACAAGGTAGGGTTTCTTAGAAGTAACCAGTCTTCAGAAAATTAAACTTGAGGAAGTAAAATGGTAGCATACTTATTTAATGGTAGCATACTTATGAGGGGGCTGGGAATGTGGATTAGTGAGAGAGTGCTTTCCTAGCATGCAAGAAGCCCTGGGTACGATTCCTCAGGAGCACATACACAGAAAAGGCCAGAATTGGTGTTGTGGTTCAAGTAGTAGAGTGATACAGACAGTGCCCAGGCCTTAAGTTCAACCCAAGACCGGGCAAAGAGATACCTAGGTAGGTAGGAAGAAAGAAAGGAAGAAAGGAAGAAAGGAAGAAAGAAAGAAAGAAAGAAAAAAGAAAGAAAGAAAGAAAGAAAGAAAGAAAGAAAGAAAGAAAGAAAGAAAGAAAGAAAGAAAGAAAGAAAGAAAGAAAGAAAGAAAGAAAGAAAGAAAGAAATATGATAGTTTAATCTTTGGACGTCAAGAGGAAAGAAGGGAACACTTCCCAGTCAGGAGGCCTTTTGCAGTGTGCCTTCACATAACCACAGAGCAGGAAGACTGTCTCTTTCCCACTTCTCAGGCAACCAAGGGCCGCAGAGTCAAGAGGGCAGAGCTAGGTTCAAAATAATGTGCTTGGAGACAAAATAGAAACAGTCCTGCCTCTAGTTAGTCTGGGGATTTGCATTAATTATGTGGAGAATTAAGGAAGGAGAATGGACTGGCAGAGGTAGAAGGGTGTTCAAATCTGACAGATGGAGAGTCAAAAACCCACTCCCTAATACCAGAGAGCAGGGTTTCTCTACTCTATTCCTCCCCTCTCCCCCACTAAACTGGCTCTCTATTGGTAACCTAACGGTAGCCTGAGGCTCCCTTCACATGAGGGAGGAAGGTTCATTAGTCATTGTTTGAAGAGGCCGAGTAAAGCCTGGCCCTGGTGTAACTTTAACAAATTTTACAGGTTTTCCCCAATGCTGGTTGTGCCTGGAATAAATGAAGTGGTTTTGCAGTTCACTTCCCTGTTGAGTGTGTATGTTCTGCCTCCTAATCCTGTAGGCCTGGTCTCTGCACCTAGACTGGTTTTTGAAACTGTTTTCTGTCCTTCTATTACAGAGTTACACTGGAGTTCTTCCTGCTAACACAGCTAGGGCTTGGATCCTGAGAACTTCATCTGAATCCAGGATAGGTCAATAATGGTTCTTTCCTTCTTCTATAGCTCAAGTACTATAAGAACATTTAATGTGCAAGTAATTTCTCATCACCAAGGGAGACACACGAAGCTCTTGAATATCTGACCTTTCAGAAATTGAAGTCATTTTGTCATAGATTTCCTGCCCTGGCTGGCTTCACCCTGTGATCCTGAGACCTCAGCCTCCTGAGCTAGGGTGATGGGCATGACCTACTTGTGCTCTGCTAGGTTCAGAACTGTAATGACATTGACAATACAAGTCAACTGCTTATCACAAAGGGCTTGTGTAGCATATTAAGCCTTTTAACCTTGGACCTTTAAGAACCCTGTAGGACACAATATTACAATGCTATAGTCTGAGAGGATGGGCATATGTATGTGCTACACTTGAACCTTGAGCTCTGAGTCCAATTCTGGTGGGCATCAGTGTTCATGTTCCAAAGAATGTTCTTGTAATTAGCAAATAGGAAAAGTATTTTAATTAACCCTCACTCTTTTTCCAGTTGTGTGTCTCGAACTCTAGCCTGGGCACTGACCACCCTGAGCCCTTCAGCTCAAGGTGAACACTCTAGCACTTAATCCAAAATGCCAGATGGGTTCTTTTGGTGGTTCACTGTAGATAAGAATCTAACAGGCTTTCCTTTGGATTGTGGTCTTCAGCTCTCAGCCTCCCGAGAAGCTACGGTTCCACTTATGAGCCACTGGCATCTGGCCTATGGTTTTAGACAGTCCTGGGCTTGATTTTAGGGCCTGGGTACTCTCTCTGAGCTTCTTTTTCTCAAGGCTAGCCACTTGAGCTACTCCATAGCTTCTGGCTTTTTCTGAGTATGTGGCACTGAGGATTCAAACACTGGCATTCATGCATGCTGAGCGAGCACTTTACCACTAATCCACATTTCTAGCCCCACCCTCACAATTTTATACCTCACTTGCCTATCCTCAAGAAAAGGCTTCTGAGTATAAATCATCTAAAGAAAACCTGATAGAAAGTTTCCAAAGATAAATAAGACAAAGCTCATACTTGTGAGAGACTCTAATCATGTAAAGACTGTGACAAATGCTTCCATTTACTTATGTATTATGTTTCAACACTTAATAAAATATTAATGAAAATGAGTCAATGTCCTCAATTATTGGGTATAATTTTATAAAAATGTGCAAAATGTAATAAATATTATGTGTATAAAAATACTAAATACAGTAATCAATAAATAAATGAATCAAAGGAAAATAAAATACAAAATCATTCTTTTTCTGTGGGGGTCCAGTTGTGTGGCTTGAACTCTGGGCCTGGGTGCTGTTCCTCAGATCTTCAGCTCAAGGCTAGCACTCTACCACTTGAGCCACAGCTCTACTTCCGGATTTTTTCTTTTTGCTTATGTGGTGCTGAGGAATCAAACCCAGGGACTCAGGCATGCAAGGCAAGTGCTCTACCACTGATCCACCTGAATCATAATATGAAATTAACATACATATGTAAGTATATATATATATATATATATATATCATATATTACACATGTATAGAGATATTTTTTCCATTTCAGGGCTTTCATTCAGGCCCTGGGTACTCTAGCCTGAATTTCTTTCCTCATGGACAGTGAGCTTCGCCTTCACCCATGATGCAAAATAGTTACCTGGACGTTGAGCTCAAATCCTAGCAATGGCAGAAATACTGGCTCCAGTTCCAAGACACTGACATAATTTTTTAATGGAAGCAGTTATGTTTATTCAGTTCCATACTGAACATTTTAAAAAGTGTAGAATTTTGTACAGCTATTCACTCAGAGATCCTTCCCTTACCTCCAAAATGCTTCTCTGAGAACTACATTGTTTGTCTTTGTTCGTTTTTTATTGTAAAAATATTTTACAGGAGCAAGGTAATGAGTAAATTTCATATTGAGCATTGTTACCTCCTCCTTTGTTTTCCCCCTACTATACCTTCCCTCCCACTGCCACAACTACCTCCCCCTGCTTAGGTCAGTGACTTAGGTTTCACTTTTGGTTGGCACAAGGTTTGAACTCAAGTAGTAGCAAATCTTCCCTCACATTGCTACAGATTTACCAAGACCCTGAGTTCAAATCCCAGGCTAGGAAAGAAAACTAGGAGAAAATCCAAACTATGTAGCTTTATTTTTTTTTAATTTAGTTAAATAATTATATTTTCTTTATTCTTTTTCTTTTTTTTCTTTTGGCCAACCATGGGGCTTGAACTCAGGTCATGGAAACTCTGTCTCAGCTTAGATCTCTCTCGGCTTGGGTGTAGCCTCCAGAACCATAGCTGATCCTAAGATCCTAGGCCCAGGGGACTTTCTAGAAAAAAAACTGGAAAGCAGAAAAAGTGGCAACTTTCAGGGGTCTAGGGTTTTATTATTTTTTTCTTTGCACAGTGACCATCCTGGGTTTGAATGACATGGCTGCAAAGTAGATATGACCTGCCATTGCTGATGGCTTGTGGGCTATCAGTGAAGCCATAAGACAACCTGTGGACATAGGCCCTGGGTTCAAATCCCAGTCCTGACACCAATGGCAGGAGATCACAAGAGACTCATTCCTATGCATGGGAATATCCATTGAAAGAGTAGTTCATGCATCCGTCTAGTCTAAAATTGGATGCAATAGTCCAAGAATGCTGATTGATCTTAATGTATAGTTTATTAAGCATTAAAAGAATAATATTCCTTCAATGGTGGTATAATAAATACCTAAGAGTTGGTAGGAACGTAGTAGGTGTCATTCAATCATAGATAGACGGCTCTGGCACTCTTTAACAATATATATTTCTTTGTATATCACCATCTGCCTATCCATGTATTGCTGTTTTGGCCAAAACTGGGGGTCAATCTCAGAGCATGGGAATCACTTGACAGCTTCATTGGCTAGAGGCTCCCATGCTCAAACTCACCCATTCATGAATTGGGCCTGCTAGGCCCTGAGATCCGATCCTAGCACTGCCAGGCATGATGGAGATCACATACATCTAAAATCTAGATTATATGTGATAGGATGTAAACAATGTAATAAATGGTATAAGTGTCATCAGAGTCAATAAAATAATATGGACTGAACATCTGAATGGAAGTATAAATCTTATTGTTAAGATGTATATAAGGAGTAACTTTTCCAGGACTGAGGCTTGAATTCAGTCCCCCTAGGAGGAGGGAATGGCGGGAGATCCTGAGATACTTGTTTCTGGACCTAGGAAGAGTCATGGCATGCGATCGATCTCATCCTTGAATGAGTAGTTTGTGCATGATGCGAGTAGGAAATGATACGCAAGACTCATGGGGTATAGATTATTTGTAAAGAAGAGTTAATGAAGCATGACAATAATCATCACAGACATGAAATGAATGCATCAGAAAATATCGAAATATAGGTACACACAGATTGGATTCCATCACAAGTCACCATCAGTCCTACTCTATACAAATATATACTTATTTGCATTCTACCTTCTACTTATGAATGGATGACTATTGTGCTCCCACTCTCCCCCCAGGGGGCTCAAATTCAGGTACTGGGAATGTCTAGCTCCTTTGTCGCTCACAGGCTGTTGTGCTCATATGGACGCATTCACCAATTGGGCCTGCTAGGCCCCGAGTTCAGATCCCAGCCCTGCCAAAAGATTCATCTTGATGTAAGACGCCAATGTTTTCATATGTTTTCCTTTCCTCTGCAAGTCTTGGGTCTCAGCTAGGATCGAGAATGCATGGGCCACCCTGTGGTCATGGGAATAAGTTGTTATCCATGTCAGCCCAGTTATACCTGTCATCATATACATGAGAAAATACACAAAAATCCATGAATAGTATACAAAATAAACACAATAAGTACACTCAATGCACGATGCAGTCTCCACACGGATGTGAACATACATCCCATGTTTAAATGATGCATTGAGCACTATTTTGGCCTCCCTGTGGCTCGATCTCAGTTCCTAGGAAGAGTCCATCTCCTTAGTGGCTCAACGTCTGGTGTGATCACGTGGACTGATTGGGCAGTTGGGCTTCCTAGGCCCTGAGTTCAAAGCCCAGCAATGCCAAAAATTCACCCTGATGTGAGAAGCCAGTCATTGCACCTGTTTTCCTGTGCTGTGCAAATTCTGAGTCTCAGCCAGCATGGAGAATATATAGGCAACTGATGTCAGCTTATATTTCCATAATTCATTCATCTGCAATAACAATGTGCAAGACTGGAAATGTGAAGCACTTAGACATGATTTTATTCTCGTTCATTTGGAAGATTAATCTTTAGTCAAAAGGAACGTTTAAAAATGGCCTAGAATTTATTCCTACCAGTTTTTATAAATGGCTTTGTGCAATGGTATGTGATTATTATATTTTACATTATCCTATGTAAATATTCTACTAACTATAAGTTTTGGAAAAAGAAGAAAACTAAAATTTACTACTTAGAGGAATATGATAGAAATAGAAGACAGATTTTATGTTTGTTACATCTCTCATCAGTACCCATATTCAAGACTTAAAGTCATATTTCTTACTATGTTAGACAGATACGGAAAATATATGATAAGGCAACACATGATAAGGCAACTATTAGTGACTTTAAAATGTACCTCCTTATGTGATGAAATTTACTTTATTAGCTAATATTTGGGTTTGAATTATGGGAGGCTGATCCATTAAACACATTTCTGGAAGGCCTCTACTGAACAACACAAATTGTGGGGGGTAGTATTTCTGCACTTTAATGAATGGTTGAACTTGTTTGGTATTAGTGCTGGGTACGTAAATCAACTCTAATGTAACTTGCTCCCTACACTTGAAAACCTTGTAATGTCACTATCATCTACTTGTCAAGTGTTATTTTGGTGAATATGATTTTTAAAAGTTTATTTGAAAAGGAATATACTTTCAGGAGATTAAATGTAGGTTACATTGGTTTGAGAATGACATTTTTATACTACAGAACCAAGTTTTACTGAAGTACCAGTGTTTTGAAGCACTAAGGGTATTCTCAATTAATGTTTTTCTAAATTATATTTGACCTCTAAATCAAGTTTTCCTAGTCTTGGTAGACCAATTATGATCTATCATTCCAGAAACTATTTTTTTGGCTGCACTGAAATCTTTCATTCATCATTAGGAGAAAGGTATTAAAAATAACGTTGTTCATTTGTGATTTTGTTCACTCATATGGGCTGGTCATCTGTAAATTGAAAGTTTGAATTACAGTACTTTCTCTCAGATTTTGTGATCTCATCTTTCATTTTAAGTTGCCTTGCATTTCACAATTGATCACTGCTAATTCTTGTAAGCAATTGGGGCCCTGAAATATTATAGGAAATGAGAAATTGAGATGAGTCTTTAATTATTTTCTGTTGGCATGTTGCATGGGCCTATGTGAGAAGTCATGCCCTTGTTATCTGATGATGCAGATAACTGGGACCTGTTATCCTAGGACCCGTGGGTCCTGCAGAAGAATAATAGCTTTTAGACATCATATCAGCAAAATTTGGGTATAATCAGTAAGAATGCTTTAGAAATATGGAGAAAAACACTTTGGGACCAGCAAGTTAAAACAATAAACAGAGCATCAGAATAAAATCCCTTATAGATTAGCAGAAAACAATACTGTTATTATACCATGTGTATTCAGAAGACCACGAACACTTAGAAGGTATCAGAAGCTTATACTGAAGATATTGCATTGATACTTTTTATAGTCTAATATATATTCTAAACCTAATTATTTATATTCCAATCTATTTATGGGAATAAATGTCAATATATTTGTCAAATTATCAATTCTAGTAAGATTCACTGTATAAAATTTAAAATTAGCACATATAAATATAAAATATATAAGTACATATAATATAAAAATTGTTTTGCATTGTTGTGTTGTGTTTAGGGAATCAAAGGCAACTCTGCTTTAAAGTATTATTCCATTATCTCTACCTCAGTTTTTGGTAGAGTTAGACTTAAAGCTCTACCATTTGTAGATATGCAGCCTAGAGGCAAGAGGAAACACTGTGATTAAAACATTACAAATTTAAGGCCTAATATCGAGGAGAAACATATGGACTTCTCCAGGAGCTATTGCAATATTTGGTGATAGAATGTCAGTAGTGTAAGTTCCTGCTTGGTTGGATGATAGACAGGTCAGGACAGTAGGTAATCATGCATATGAACAATTTTTTTCACTTTCTTGGCTTTAGCTACTTTTGAAATGATACGTATAATAAACAATTATGTTTTGATAAAATACCTTCTATTCTGAACAATTCTGTCTGAACTGTTCATCACTCTATGATCCCTTGTAACTAAGATTATGTTTGTTCCAGTAAGACAATCCATGCTGTCAACGTAAGATATTCTGGTTGGTCTGTTCCTACATGGAAGAAAGGTAAAGGTTCAGTGTCAACGTCTAGTGCGTTGGGGTCCCTAGGTAAGGGTCACAAAATCACCAGGACACAGGGTATGCAGAGTGCAAACAGCAATTGCCACTGCATGCTGAGCTTTATTGTTAGTGGGTATTTAAAGACTAGCAAGCATCATCTTTGCCAAGATTTGGTCAGAAAACATTCACACAAAAAATTTCCACAGATACATTTTTACTTAACCTATGAGAGAAAGTCTAGGTATATTATTATCTAAACTATTTTAGATCAAGCTCAAACCACTTCTCCAATCTCAGGAAAATGCTTGACCAGCTGTTCATCTATGCTTAAGCAAGCAGAAGAGCCACTTCCTCAGCTCCCAGGAGTCTGTGACATGTTTTGAGATAGGGAGAGGGAACATTTTCCCTCTGTAGCCTGGCATTCCAAGAGCTTTCCTAATCCCAAACACAGTCCTCAGATAATCCCGAGGCTGGAACCTGCATCATTCTGCCCCCTCAACATAGACCCTGAGTCTTCACAGTTCAGGTAGACATTTGTTCCAGCAAGACCTCATTTGGGAAATTTTAAGCTGCAGAAAGTTAGAAGTAGCTCTTAAGCAAGGCTTACTTTGAATCCATTAGCTCCACAAAGCTAACTCAGTTGATAAATAAGTACTTGAAAAGCCACCACCTTTGGACTTAGCTGTAAAGGCTTCAAAGTATGATCAAATTTAAAATGAAAATGACGAAATAGTCATTGACAAAACAATTGTAAATGTGAGCAATCGACCAAACTATATAAGTTTTTTCTACTGTACACAGAAATTTAGAGAAATAAGATCAATAGCATTTTCAGGAACAATAAGGGTTCCTTGTTACAAATAGGCAACCATGGATATATGCCTGTATAAAGATTGTATCATTAAGTACTTAAATTTAGAGGATACTACATGCTTCAGAAGCAGGTCTACCCAAATTACAACAATACAGAGATTAACATAGCACTTGCACAAGGATGATATGAAAATTTGTGAAGTATTCCATATTTTTCATTCTTCTGATGCAAGAAATGAAAAAGAGTTATTAAAAAGTTGATTACAAAAATACAAGTGTAACAATACATGTAATTCATAGAATTAAAGGTTAGTTTGACATCAGTATATTAAATTTTCACCTTAGAAAGGCCTTTACATAGCATAACCTTTACAAAACTTGAAATTAGATAATATTGCCATTTTATCTCAAAGAAATAAAATAATAAAAGAAACTACGAAAAAAAAGGAGTCTTAAAATACTTCTATATGGAATGCAATCTGAAAGGTCACATTTACTAATGAATCTATACATTATATAACAATGTAGAATTCAAAGTATTATATCTAGGAGAGAATGAAATAGATTATGGACATTACACAAACATAGATATACTTTGTTCAGAAAAGCACCCGGAACATCTTTAGTTTCTATACTATTCATTTCAACAAATAAGTTAAAATTATTTCTGATTTAAAGAATCACAAACTCTGCAGAAATCATTACAGATGTATACAAACAACTCTTGAATACATTTTGATATCAAAGTCATGCAATTCACTTGGAAGAATACCATGAAATACATAAATTTTTATAGTAAGATATTACTGTTGCTTTGTATTGTGAAAAAATTTGTAGGGACACAAAAGATGGACTGGCATTTTTGAAATTTAAGAAACTTAACCAAACCATTATGACTTAGGAGACCAATTTGTACAGCCTTCGACAATTTCAAAGAGGTAGTGATACATACTTACCCTTTTGGCAATATCAAATGCAGTTTCTTCAAAGTTGTTCTTCAGACCTGGTTTGATATAATGGTTCAACAGAAGGAGATACAGAGTATCTTTGCTATTTCTATTCCCAGCAGCAACATGCAAGGAGGTCAAGAGGCCTTTAGTTTGGGTATTGGTATCTGCATCATGATGAAGTAATAAAGAAGCCATTTTGGTATTATTCCACATATAAGTACTGTGCAGGGGTGTCCAGCCATTCAGAGTTATTGCATGAATATCTGCCTTGAGCTGCCAACTCATGGACAATGTCTAAGTGTCCACTCTAGGCTTCCCGATGAAGAGGGGTATACTCATCCTCATCCCTAGTATTCATCTGGGTGGCCATTTTGGAAAGCAGTGTTCACAACACAGTAAGCCGATAAATTTCGGCATCCCAAAGAAGAAATTTGCTTGGATCCTACTCCATTTTTTTCTTGCATTTGATACCATTCCTCATTTTTTCATCTTGTTCCTTGTCTTCGTCACAATTGCCTAACCAGTGATTTTGAGTACCAGTGGGAATGAGGTGTCCATGTATTTCCCCAATAGTTCACATTGGTTGAACTGGTCAGAAAAAACTGGTGAATGTTCTGCATATGTTTTTTCACCATGATTTATTTTCTCTTTTTCCATTTTTACTATTCTAAATTATTCTAACTGGAGAGTAGTGAATTATAGGGAGCAGAGGAAAGATTTTCCTCAGTATTCAAAGGTACAGACTGAAAATCAGGACCAGTGGTGTCTTCATGTGCAGCTTATTCTAGGAATGAGAAAATAGGAAACAATGCCTTCTATGTAAATGATTTGGGAAATACCATGTTATAGTGTAAGAAAACTCACTATTCAACATATGGGATTTAAGAGCTTTCTAATAGCTTTCTACTGTAGGTATCCAACATTAGAAAAAATGTATAATGCAGTAATAAAATAGAAGTCCTTTGTATGATTTAATTCTTTAAGTTCCAAGACCCTTGTCCATTGTATGTATTTCCGGGTCTCTATAAAGAAAATTTCGGCCTGAGCAAGGAGACCTAAGGTTTCTCCTATTCCATCCTGTAATGTTTTCAGATTGTCTGGTTTGACTCCGAGGTCTTTGATCCATTTGAAATTGATTCTTGTGCCGGGTGATATATAAGGATCTAGCTTTAGTTTACTACAAGCAGTTAACCAGTTTTGCCAGCACCATTTACTGAAGAGGCTATCTTTTTTCCATTCTATTGTTTTAGCTCCCTTATCAAATATTAAATGGCTATAGGTCTGTAGGTTCATTTCTGGGTTTTCAGTTCTATTCCATTGATACTGAGGTCTGTTCTTATGCCAGTACCAAGGTGTTTTGATTACTATAGCTTAATAGTACAGTTTGAAATTTGGTATTGATATTCCTCCAGTAGTGTTCTTTCCGTTGAGGATCGTTTTTGCTATACGGGGTCTTTTATTGTTCCATATGAATTTTTAGAATGCCTCTTCTATTTCCTTGAAGAACAAGGTTGGAATTTTGATAGGTTGAAGTCGATTGGCCAAAATTTTGTTGAGAAGTTTTGCATCAGTGTTCATCAAAGAAATGGGTCTACAGTTTTCTTTCTTTGATGAGTCGCTGCCTGGTTTTGGGATGAGGATGACGATGGCTGCATAGAATGTGTTCGGTAGTGAACTTTTTCCTTCAATTTCATTGAAGAGTTGGAGGAGTATTGGTGTGAGCTCTGCTTTGAAGGCCTTGTAGAATTCTGCTGTAAAACAATCTGGTCCTGGACTTTTCTTACCTGGGAGGTCTCTTATTGCTGTTTCTATTTCAATGCTTGATATGGGTCTGTTAAGATGGATTAACTCATCTTGGTTTAGTTTTGGAATGTCAATATTTGCTAGGAAAAGGTCCATTTCTGTCAAGTTCTCAAATTTATTAGCATAAAGTTTTGAGGAATATTCCCTTATAATGTTCTGAATCTTGGTTGTTTCCGTGGTGATGTTTCCATTCTCATTTCTGAGTTTATTTATTTGGGTGTGTTCTCTTCTTTTTCTGATAAGATTTGCTAAGGGTCTGTCAATTTTGTTAATTTTTTCGAAGAACCAACTCTTTGTTTTGTTGATCCTTTCTATAGTTTTTTTATTCTAATTCCTTTAATTCTGATTTAATTTTGATTATTTCTTTCCGTCTACTGGATTGGGGTTTATCTTGCTGCTCTTTTCAAGGATGTTTAGATATGTCATTAAATTGTTGGTTTCAGATCTCCCCAATTTGTTGATGTAGGAGTTCAGAGCTATAAACTTGCCTCTGAATACTGCCTTTGCTGTGGCCCAAAGGAGCTGGTAATTTGTGTTCTCTGTTTTGTTGAATAGCATGAACATTTGAATTTCCTTTCTAATATCTTCCATGACCCACTCGTGATTCAGCAGTGTGTTGTTCAGCCTCCATGTGTTACCGTCCTTTCTTTGGTGGCTTTTGGTGTTGAGTTCTAGTTTTATTCCCTTGTGGTCAGAGAGAATGCAAGGTATAACTTCACTGTTTCTGAATTTAGACAAGTTTGCTTTGTGGCCTAAAATGTGGTCTATTTTAGAAAATGTTCCTTGTGCTGCTGAGAAAAACATGTATTCTGATGCTGTTGGGTGAAATATTCGGTAGATGTCGGTTAAATCTTGTTGATCTCTGCAGCTGTTTAGATCTGTGGTTTCTCTGTTTAGTTTTTGCCGAGTTGATCTATCTAGTTGGGAAAGTGGTGTTTTAAAATCCCCAACTATGAATGTATTTGGATCTATGTGGGATTTGAGGTAAAGTTGTGTTTCTTGGATAAATTTGGGTGCTACATTTTTTGGCGAATAGATATTTAGAATTGTAATATCCTCCTGCAGGAGAGAACCCTTAATTAGTATGTAGCGACCTTCTTTATCTCTTGTCACAACTTTTAATTTGAAGTCTGTTTTATCTGATATTAGGATTGCAACTCCTGCCTGTTTATGGGGGCCATTTGCTTGGCAGATTTTGTTCCAGCCTTTAACATTGAAAATGTGTTTGTTTTTATGGGCAAAGTGTGACTCCTGAAGGCAGCAGATAGAAGGAACTTTTTTTTTTAATCCAACTAGACAGTCTATCTCGCTTAATTGGAGAGTTAAGTCCGTTAATGTTGATAAAAAGGACTGAGAGTTATTTCGGACTTCCTGCTATGTTATCCACCTTCTCGGGGGCTGCGAAAACTGGGTTCTTTCTATGGTTCTTGGATTCTCAGTTTGGGTGCAGTTTCTTGGCCTTTATTGTGGTCTTGTTGGTTTTCTATGTGTAGGACATCTTTAAGAATCTTTTGCAGGGCTAGTTTGGTGGAGATGTATTGTTTCAATTTTTCTTTCCTATGGAAGGTTTTTGTTTGGCCTTCAGTTATGAAGGAGAGTTTAGCTGGGAAGAGTATTCTTAGTTGATAGTTGTTTGTTTTTAGGGCATGGGATACATCATTCCAGGCTCTTCTTGCTTTGATTGTCTCTGCTGAGAAATCTGAGGTGATTCTAATTGGTTTTCCTTTATAGGTGGTTAATCTTTTCTCCTTCACAGCTTTAAGGATCTTTTCTTGGTCTGAATTGATCCTGTGTGGATTGTAATGTGACGGTGGGATGTCCTATTCTTTTCTCATCTATTTGGAATTCTAAAAGCTTCTTGTATCTGAATAGGCCTGTCTTTTTGCATGTTTGGGAAGTTCTCTGTTAGGATCCTGTTAAACATATTTCCTAGACCAATTACTTCCGTTTCTAGGTGCTCCTCTACACCCATTATCCTTAGCCTTATCACTAATATTTTATTTGAACTTTATTGTACAATACACCCTGAATTTGCCTTGCATGTAAATGTGTGTGTACATGTGCGCAAATATGTGTGTGTGTGTGTGTGTGTGTGTGTGTGTGTGTGTGTGCTGTTGCCATGTTGCTTGCCAATGAGGACAGAGAGAGTCTGAAAAGAACTGTGTTGCAATGTTGTTATTTATCAATGTTCCGTACTGTCATTTAAGTGGAACCACCCTTCTGTACATTTTATTCGTCAAATAATAACATCATCATAATTAAAGCATTTACAACATTAAGTTAGATAAAAGAGATCACTTTCAGCTCTTTGTATATGTTAGGCAAGATGGTACACATATATTTAAGTAGTAAGTTATTGTTGTAAGATGACTGTCAGTACAAAATATGTATTTGACCTCTTAAATTGGCTATACTTTTAAGATATACTCATGGAGTGAGTTTATCTGACTTGACCAAACAGGTATTACACTCTGGTTATTCCTGTGAAACTCAAGGTGGATAAACTCTTTCCGGATTTCTGTTGAAAATAACTTTCTTTATAAGATAGTATCTATTCACACTAAGAATAAATCCCGTATTTTTTAGGTTTGAAAATCCGATCATATTGACTGAAAAACAGTATTGTGGATATGTTTGTTAGATATACATTGCAAAAACAAACAAAAAAAGCATGTGTCACTTCCAGATTGTGGATGCATTTTAAGTTGTATTTTACATGCAAAGGTTTCTTCATTAATAGTTCTTTTGTGGGAGTAACTATCACAACTTTAACAAATGAGGCTTTTTGAAGATCTTTTCCAATATAAATATCATCCAAGAGTGAGTCTTGCAATTTCTGAAAACCCTTTGAATACTTTAGTGTTATTTCAGTTCATTGACTATACAGCTAAAGACATTTCTGAAATAAACATTGTTAAAATCTGAAAATGTAAGTGGGTATATAGGCTTTTTATGCATCATTTTATCAAAAGACAGTTTTTATGAAACTAAAATATATAGAATAAAAGAATGGAAGTGAATTGCGTGAGCTAATTTTTAGCATAACTTTGTTTTCTATTAGCACAGTCCTTTGAATGTACATGATGAAGTTAAATTATGCCCTTTGTGACACTATGCTTCAGTTATTTTTAGAATCTTTGTAGTTATCATAGTGAATTTGTAGTGTAAATAAATGTCTTTGAAATGATTAGGATTAATTTTGTGTTTTGTTTCCTACTCCTAAGTAAAAGAGTTATTTTCAAGTGTTAACAGTTTTCAATTGAATCTTCAGTATCATACGAAATTTTGAACAAATATTGTAGTATTGATATATTTTTTTCAGGGGTGGGGGAGTCTGGTAGTGGGGCCTGAACTCTGGGCCTGGGCGCTTTCCTTCAGCTCTTCAGCTCAAGGATAGCACTCTTCTACTTGAGCCACAGTGCCACTTGCGGCTTTTTTCTTTTTTTTTTTTTTTTATGTGGTGCTGAGGAATCAAATCCAGGGCTTGATGCATGCAAGGCAAGAGCTCTACCACTGAACCACCTTCCCAGCTCTTTAGGTCTTTTTAAACCAATTGTATTCACAAGTTGGAGAGGCTTTAATTCATTAATGATAGGTCAGACTGCATTTTTGGGTACATGAAAGGTAAAATATTTATCTAGGGTCAAAGGTGATTTTTATATGTCTTACTTTAATAGCATTTTAAAGTAGTACCTTTCTCTCAAAATGTTGGGTATAAAAAGCAATCAAAATACTTCTAATGGTAATCAACTTAGTTGAGCCACAATGTGGAAATGATTGGTTCATAAGACCTGCAGTCTGTTTCCATCAGGAATTGGGGAGGTCATTCTTTCAGTAAGACAGTTTTAAACAGAGATAGGGTCCCGAGGCAGTGCAGTGTTCAGTGAAGGGATAGAATATGATTTCTGCTATTTTGACCTAGAAATCAAGAATGTTATACTTTAGCACTTCCTTTCACCAGGGAGGTATGTACTGATTATGAACTTTGAGTATTCATATTACAGTTCTCTATTTTCTAACAAAGATAAAGTGAAATATTATGAGTGTACACAATAATTCTGGGAAATGTTCCTAGAATTTGTAGACTAAGTGCTGGTATTTTAGTCATAAAATAGAATGAGGTTAATTGATACAGTGGGAGATGAACCTCAGGCTAACACTTACCATGTGTGCAATGTTGTACTAGTAATGTTGTACTGTGATTTTTATTGTGTCTCTTTAAGATGTGCAATGTGATGTATTGATATTCATTGCATTGATCATTTTTCTGTCACTAAAGGGAAAATACCTGCAAAGAAATTTTCTGAGGAGGAAACTATTATATTGACTCATGGTTTAAGAGAACAAAGTTTAAGATCAGATGGCTCCATTGTTTTTAATTATATTTTTATTATCATAACTAGTTGTACAAGGGAATTTACATTCAATAAATAATGCTTTTACGTATAATAGATCCTTATATAACTTTTCCCTGCCTTTCTAAACGTCACCACACTTTAATTTTTTCTAGTTTCATACTATCTGCATTGAATATCATGTCTTCACTTTCTTCCTCCATAACTCTTTTTATTCTTTCCCTTTGACTTCCCCTCACATCTTCAAAGTGATAGTTTCCTGGTATTTATTTTGTTGGATTAAAAGTTCAATTTTATAAAAAAAATTACATCTTTTAAATACTCCTCTACAAATAGCATGATTTGGTTAATATTGCTGTGTAAAATTGTATAAAGTTCTAGCTTCCAAATATGAGACAGAACATGGGTCCTTTGTGTGTCTGGTTTGACTTCATTTATTTAACATATTTTTAGATCTATCCATTTCTTTGCAAATAACGTAACAGTCTTCATAATGGATAAATACATTCCACTTATGTATATATGACACACTTTTGCCAACCATTTCTTCGCCAAAGGGCATCTGGGCTGTTTCCATAACTTGGCTACAGTGAAGAGTGCAGTAGTGAACATGGTTGTGAAAGTGATTTTACTGTCCTTTTGGAAGAATTCATCACTATCTCTCTGGGAGCAATCCTCTAGCCAGTTTTCCAGAATAAGCACATCCCTCCCTTCATCTCCATCACAACGTATTGCAAGTCCTCAAAAACACACTACCCCATACAGGTTTCAATAAGCTAAAACCACACTGTGCCCATATTCTTTCAATATTTTTTTAATAATTAGATATAATTTAGTGAGAACCTTCTATGTACTTTCCTAATGTGGGAATGAGGGACATAACAACAGAGTAAAAGTAAGAAATATGTAATTTAATTAGTTATCATATTTAAAATGTTTTTCAGCTGTCACTAATAGCCTCACTTACTATTATTTTAATCTTTATTTGATTACTTCATCTAGCCCCTAAATTATAACAGGTGAGTTAAATACAAAGGCAAAAAGTGTGGTTTGATTTTGACACTCATGTGTGAGGATGCACAATATGGGCAAAGAGATGGATTGGAAATAATAGCAATTATCCATTTTGTTAAAGTAGAGATGGTTTTCCCAAACTGATTCTCACAATTCATATTCCATTCAACAAAAAGAAACGTGTAACAATTACCTTTGTTTTGCTCCTTATTAACTTTTGTTTCCATTATATTTTTAATGAAGGAATATTTCATAAATCTACTTTAGATGCAAAAATATTTTAATATATTTCTAAGTGTATGCATTGATCTATACATACACACATATATTACACAGGTTACAATCATAATTTATAACTTCTGTAACTATACAATTTACTAAATTATTAAAAACATCAACGACTCATGCCTGGAATCAGGATTACTCAGGAGGCTGAGATCTGACGATCTTGGTTTGAAGCCATCCTGTGCAGGAAAGTCCATGAGCCTCTTATCTCCAAACAACCAACAGAAAATCAGAATTGGAACTGTGGCTCCAAGTATTAGAGTGGTAGCCTTGAGAGAAAAAGCTCATGGACAACACCAAGGCTCTTAGTTCAAGAACTACAATCTACCCCCAAAAATCTATTTAATTTACACCTGTGTAAGTAGAGTATTTCCATCACCCAAATGCACATCCATGCTCATTTGCAAGGTAACTCTGTTTTGTCTGAAGTAGGACTAAACATTATCACTAAAGGAGCATTGGAACGTGGGTTCATTCTATCTCTCTAATGGATTTTTCTCCACTAGAATACTCAAGTGTTACAATTGTTCTAATTATTTAAAATCATAGCTTTTTTCTTTCATACTCCTAATATTAGAGTTTGAATTGAGTGTTTTGTCCCCTTAAATGTGTGTTCTTACCACTTTGTCATGCCCCCAGCCCCAAGTTATCCTGATTATTTTTCAGCTAGAAACTGGCTTCCTACTTGTGTATGAACTTGGCCTCCATCCACTTGATGTTATTCTTCCTGGAATTTAGAACAACAGCTGTATGGCATTGTGTACAGAACTTTCTGTTCAGTTTGGGCTTTTGCCACTATCCTCACAAAATTGCAATCCCATGTATTCACGAATTTCATAAGCTTGTCATAGCTGATTTTTTTAAATCTTTCATTTCCTGCAGGTTCTTGAGTACTGAATTAATTTGTGTTTTCTTGGGTTGTTTGTTTCATTTGAATCTATGTGTTGAGTTGTTTGTTCCTCACTTTTCCTTTTGTTTCTTTCCCTCAAGTTCTTACCTAAAGTGCTGAGAAACCAATTCTTCTTTCTCAAGATAGGGTGAACATTATTTATTCCAAAGCAATTTCCGTATCTATGAATGGTATACACATGCTAAGCGCTGAGAAGGGTGTTTTATTTTCACGGCAGTCTTTGGCATACACAGACAGATCATGAAATATATGAAGAAAATAAAACTACAGATGAATGCCAGAAGGAGAATAAGCTATTATTAATTGTTTGACAGAGGTTTCTCTTCTAATGAAAGAAATATATTACTTGATGCAGGATTTCACAAAATCATATTGCTACGAGGAACCTAAACAATCATCTAATATTATAAACTTGAGAGTGATGAATTGACTTCCTGAATAATTTACTTTTCGGTCAAATAAAAGCAGACTTTCAAAAAGAGAATAGATTTTAGAGAAACATGATGAATTTTATTTAAATAGGTCCTTAGCGGATTTTGTTAATTTGTGAACTAATACAGGGAAATAAAGTACAGCAAGATAAAAAAATAAAAACTTCACATTGAAATACTCATATGTGTTTGTGTATGTGTGCATGCATGTGCGAGTACACACACGCTCATGTGCATGTGCTCATGCATGCATTCATCATTCTTGAGGCTTGATAGTGCCATGGAAACTATTCCTCCGCTTCTGTGCCCAAGGATAGTGGTCTACCACTTCAGCCTCTGCTACAATTCTGTTTTTTTTTGTTTTTTGTTTTTTTTTTTAGATAATCGCTTGTATTTTCATGATTGAACAGTGGTCTTCAGATCTCAGACTCCCGAGTAGCTAGCTTTGCTTATTCAGCCTCTGAGTAGGTAGTTAAATTCTGGGTGTCCTCTATGCTTCACTGCTCTTTTATACTTTTCCTGAGGTATTCACAAGCCTAAGTCATATATATGTCTAGTTGCTTTAAAATATTCTTATTGCTTGGCAACAGGGGATCACATGTGTACTCTTAACTATTTTGGAGGCTTGAGAACAGAACGCAAACCAAAAGTTTAGTGGACTTACTTCTCAATCTATAGCTGGGTGAATTGGATCATTTCTACCAAACTGCACTATCTAGAGACTAAGATTGGAAGGACTGTGGATCCAGGTCAGTCAAGGTAGCAAGCTAGACAAGTTGGTGTGCAACTCTGATGCCATTGATGATGGGAAGGCTAAAAGGACAGATGAGATGCATGTTCTTGTGGAAAGGGAATCCCGGCCTGCAAGAACAATATACCCCAAATTGAAATCCCCACATTTTCCCACAACCAAAATAAGTATATACATTAACATCCAAAAACTTAATACAATCTGTTCTTTGCTCTAATATCAGCTTTATCTGATTATCATATGATGTGACAGAATAATTTCATTAAACTTATGATAATTTAAAAAGACCTAGAAAATTCTTTCTCACTTATTAAGTGCAGATGAATGGCAAATTGCCTCATTTCTTACATATTTGACTACGACTATAAAATCATCTTATGATTATTATTAATAGTAATATATTCTGATTTAATACTTTACTTTGTAACAGTTTTTTAAATTGTTGTTTTCTGCTGAGGTTGAAGTCTTTAAATAGTATCATCAAAGTATATTCCTTGGGTATTTAGGGAAGTTGTTTACAAAAATTTTAACCAATGGCTTCTAAGAATTCTTAATTGGTATATATATGTATATTTTGGTTTATTTTTAATTTCAATTTAAATTTATTATAATGGTAAGGTACATAGGGGTTCAAGTTACATAAATGAGGTTATGAATACATTTCTTAGGGAAGGAACATTGTGATATCTTCCATCGATATTTTTGTACACTCAAAACAAGAACTACTGATGCTTTTGCTGTTGCTATTGATCAATGGGTACTTTTGCTTACTTTGTTCATGCATTTTTTATTATAAAATTCATATACAGAGCTTTTCCACTTAATTAAGTCAACTAAAGAGTACACTTCATTTTCTTTTCTTTTTTTTTTGGGGGGGGGGGTTCGGTTGTGGAGCCTGAACTCTGGGCCTGGGTCCCGTCCCTCAGCTCTTCAGCTCAAGGCTAGTGCTCTACCACTTGAACCACAGCACCACTTCCAGCTTTTTCCTTTTTGCTTATATGGTGCTGAGGAATCGAACCCAGGACTTCATGCATGGAAGGCAATCGCTCTACCACTGAGCTACCGTCCCAGCCCCTACTTCATTTTATTTTCTAATTTTCAAGTTTTGAGCTTAAATGTTTCCTTTTGTTTCTTTAGGGCAATTCTATTTTCAGAGTTGTAGGATCAGTTAATATAATTTTGCATGATTTCTACACATGTATATTATTCAGTCACATATATTTTGCTTTTAAAATATGTAACATTTGGCTATTTGAAATTATTTTCTTAATTTTTATATGGTTACTGAATTTAAATACATTTATTTTCTTATATTTATAAACATATTTGTCCAGGTAACAAATATTTACTGCATTTTCAAGAAGCACTTACTTTATTAAGAAAGCCTTCATTTTTTGGAAATATTTGTACTTAAATTTAAAAAAAAGTTTGAGCTCGGCATGGTGGTTTGTTGCATCCATTTTCTAGCTATGGTGGGAATTGTAAATAGGGTTTGTAATTCGGGAGAGACTGGGAAACTATGAGACCTTATTATAAAACTATTCAGAGTGAACTGATTAGAGATGTAGCCATCGCTAGTGTTATATAGAGCACCTCGCTATCACATACTAAATCTTTAGTTAAAACACCAGTAACATCAAACTTTTGTCAAAATAAAAGGACACTTGTTTCAAAATGATTATTATTTAAAACTTATTTGCAAAGGTTCTAATGTCTTCTATTAATTTTCGATTTACTTAATCTATTAAAATCCAAGTATATTGAAACTATATTATTTCTACTAACCTTTTAAATGGTACGAGCAATATTATGATTTCATATATTAACATACTTTTACTGTTTGTGATAATTTCCTCCGTTTAATATAACAAAATCAATATTCCAAATGTGTGTATGTGGTGTGTATATTTGTGTGTGTGTGTTTATGTGGTTTGTGTGTGTGTGTGTGTGTGTGCTTTGTGTGTACTTTGTAATGCTTGCGAGATCACACCATTGCTTCACATATGCAAGGCCAATGGTTTACCACAGAGCTACTCTGTCTAGTAATAATCCAAATAGTGTTTTAAACCATGACTTTCAAACTTTCATTCCTAGTATGCCCTTTCAAAATTATATATGATAACATGTGATACATATTCTATCCACGTTAGCAATTTTTATTGTTATTTAGAATATTTCCACTGCCTTTCCACTTCCAAACTCTTGTGTTTGTTATTGATAAAGGATTTACTTTGCTTCTTTTGTCTCTTCATTATTTTTCCCTTTAGAGTTTAACTATTCTTTCTCTTATTTCTTTGGAAATTATCATATTCCTGTTATAGTTTCTTTACATTGTAACAGGTATATACAATGCTTTAATTTCTATTTTATTTTTTCCCATTTTCACTGACTTTTAGTACAAACTATTAGATGGATTAAAAAGAAATTTGTCTCAGGAAACGTTATTTTTCTCCTTCTCTTCTCTGAAGTCTTTCTGTTTTTTGAAACACAATAGCAATGACATATAGCTCCTATGTGGTACATCATTGTTTCCCCTCTCACTCTCCTCTGTTGTACAGCTCAAGTTGTTATCATTCAGTTTTGTTATGTTACAGTGTTATCTAAATCGTAACTCATTCTTGAATTAATTTTAGTTGTTTCAAGTATTCTCTGAAGACATTTTTCTATATATAATATCTGGGGTCTTGTGTTTTTACAAGGTACAAAATATGAGTCACTTTCAAACATCTAGATATCTCTGTAGAATATTGGTCCACCTGCTCAATAAACTCGTATGTAAATTCAAGGAATACAGGTCAGTTAGAACAATCTTGTAAAATTGTGTATCTTCAGCCTTCATACTAGCTTTGAATCTTTTTACCATGTTGAGTAGTAAAGACAACATAGTTCTACTACAAGAGCAGACACATAGAAGAATGTAACAGATTTGTCAAAAATAAATTCTCAGTTTATGGTCAATTGATTTTGAAAACTATCCTATGACTTTATGAAAGAAAAAATAGAATCTTAAATGGGTGTATTGGCACTATTTTCTCTCGAGATTTAAAGAATGATCTTAGACTACTACCTCAATCCCTTTTTTTGTTTCTTTTGTTTTGTTTTTTGTCACTCATGGAGCTTGAACTCTGGGATTAGGCGCTGTCCATATGCTCTGCAGATCAATGCAAGCACCCTAATATTTGAGCCACCGCACCACTTCTGGCTTTCTAGTGGTTTATTAGAAATACGAGTCTCATGGACTTTCCTGCCCGGGCTGGCTTTAAACCGTGATCCTCAGATTTCAGACTCCTGATTAACTAGGATTACAGGTGTGACCTACAGGCACCTGGCCTACCTCAATCCTTATACAAAAATTTAAAATAAAAAATGATTATCAAACTAAGTATGAGATGTAAAACCGATAAGAGATAAACGTAAAAATTCATGACATTCTATCAGTAAATGTTTCTAAATGGAAAGCATTAGTTGCTAAAGAAAAGCAAGAAGATACTGGATTATATCAAGTGATAGCCTTTCATAATTCAAAGGACACTATACTCATAATTCAAAGGACACTATAACCGAAGTGAAAACATATCCAACAGATAGACGTAACATATTTGTTAATGCTAAAATGTGAATGCTGTAATGATTCTTAATCTTAAATATTTTTATACCTTCTATTTCTATATAATTTTTCCTGAATAGGATATTTCTTTAAAGAACATGTGTAAATTAATAGTCAATAAGAGGAGCATATGAAATAAGTTCCTCTTTAGTATCTTAAAAAAAGAAAAAGAAAAATCACTGGTATGACTCTAATATAAAAAGATGACACAAAATATTGTAATGCATTGTGGAGGAACTGATAAACTACTCACAGTGATCCATTTGTATAATACTGCAATCATTTTAGCAAGCAAGTTTTCAAGTCTCAAAGGTCAAAAAGAATTGTATAGGATCAATTCATTATACTTCTATGAATGTATTAAAGAGAAGTAAAAAGAAGTATTTGGACAGGGAATTGTAGTTCATTGACAGTGCACTTAAATAGTATGTGTGAGACCCTGGAAAAATCCCCAAAATAAAATTTTGAAAATACACACTACAGAGCATGTATGCTGGACAAATTCTATTAACAGAATTTTTTATCTATTTTAATGTCTGTTCTAAAATTTTTAGCATTTCTATTTTAAGAAATGCAAGCTTGTGAAAATTAGGCTTTGAAAACCTATGAAGTTACAATTCACTTCCAAAGCACTTAAGTGTATACAATAGAAGGAGATAGTATATTGCAAGTGAATTACATGTCAGCAAATAAACTATTGTTAAAAATTCTTCACACAAAATGAAGAATATCTAAATAGACGTTTTTGGTTTTGGCTAAAAACTCTGTAAACTACAGCGTTTAAAACAAACGTGTGATTTCTGTTTATTTTAAGGGTTTTTTTTTGTCCGTTATTTTGAGTTTATACAGAGATATCTCAATCAAGAGTGTATGTGATAACTGGAATACCTAGGAATTATGCATCATTTATAAGTAATTGATAACCTTTTCTGGACGAAATGCTTAACAAATGACAGAACACACAAAACTATGCATCTGCATTTTATGAAAGCCATTGGAGCATTAAAGTAGGATAAAGTCAAGTAAATATTTTGCATTTGTTCTATTGGTCTCTCTTTAACTTGAAAATTATAGATTATGTTTTTTATATTCTATTGGGACAATTATCTGCTGTCACTTATTTTTTCTCTTCCCCTTCTTTTGCCCTTCCACTTACATAATTATTATTTAAAGAAACATACTTGACCTTGCATTTCTAAATACTTCAAAATTATCTGAACTATTTTATACTTCTGGCAGGCTCCTATATCTTTCTCAAAGGAAATATTTTTGACACTACCATTTTTATCATGTATGCAAGACATACATGAGACACATCCAGATATCTCAAAACTCATACCACCATAAAATCCTATCTTACTTAGAAATCATGCTTTTAGAATGTCTCTGGAGGTGACATCTCTCATTTTTGAATGACACTAAGTGATACTTATATGCAGTCATGTTTTAAAATAATATGCCACTCAGTAGATGAACGAATTGACAAAATGTGGTTTATGTATGCACGGTGGAATTCTATACTTCAAATTCATACGGAACTGGAAAGACTTGGAAAAATTCTACGAAGTAAAATAAACAAGACACAATGAAACAGATTCCGTGGTTTCCTCATTTGTAATAAGTAGGAAATATCTACAATATAAAGAAAAGAAAAAGAAAAAGAAATGCGATCTTAGCCACTAGTTCATTGCTAGTATAATTCCTGCTCTCTCGAAAAGGACTTTTTTCCAGTTAAGTCCATGGTCTTAGAACTAACTGGCTTGGAACCTGAATTATTCTTCCATTCTAATTTTTACAAATTTTCATGATTACCTATCATGATTTAGAGCTAGTAGAAGAAAGAGAGTGGTCTCATCCTTCATGTTCCACTTAGTAATAATGCTTTCTCTATGTCACTCCCATAGATCTACATACTGGCCTTGGCTTTATTATTTCAACGTTGTCTTATTTGCAGAGTCTTCTATAGAGTATTGAACCATTATACTTAAACACAGAACTTCTCTTTCTCCTATTCCTATTGTTTCTCCTTCTGTTAACTTATGTACACTTGGGTAATAATGCACAACACAAACACTGACAAAAAATGTTTCTGAGAACCTTCTTCCCACTTAAAATTGGTCTTAATTAACAGAGCACTTAGGAAATTTGAACATAATGTACTCCAGGATAATGTTTTTTATTTATGGTGAAAATGGTGGACACAGGGGTTAGAATTACATAAGTAAGTTAATGAGTACATAATCTACCGAACATTGTTACATCCTCTTTTGTTATTCCCCTGTCATTCCTTTTCTCCACACTGCCCCAACTCTTCCCTCCCATCCCCAACTAGTAAAGTTCATTTTCAACATAGTGTCTTGTTCATCTCATTGTAACAACGGGTCATACTGTATACTTATTTCAGCATTTTATTTCCCTTCCCCTCCCCATATTAGAAAAATGTATATGCAAGTTGCAGCTCACCGACCTCAAATACAGTGGAAACGGGTTATACCATGGAGGAAGAAAATAGAAGAGAAACAAAAAATCACATAATACATGGTAGATACATTAAAAACAATATTAAGAAAGTAAAAAACAAGTTGTGTCCGTATTTGGGGTTCATTTCACTTAACATCGTCTTATACAGCCATATGTACGTGGATAATGTTTTATAAGCCATGTAAATTCCATATTTTCTCATTACTAAGTTGTCTCTGAAACACGTGTTACCTCGTGTCTAAAGATGCCTTTGTGCTATCTCAATGAAGCCAGAAAAAATTCATTTTCCTGGAGAAATACCATAGGTTGTTACCGAAAGTAAGTGGAAGGAACTTTTACAGGAAGTAGAAACTGAATCCAGGAGAGAAATTGAACATAGAGAAATGACAAAGTTCAAGTTAATTTGTGCTCTCATTTTTACTGTACAAGAATATAATCCAAGGCTTGAAGGGAACTCTGTCCCTATCTTTTTCGAGTGTGCACTTTAGACATAAAACTTGTCTGTAAACTTCTAGTTGACAGTATTACAAAAGGAAACAATATGCCATTTGAAGGCCAGCATGGAAAAAAAGGAAATAACATTGTTTTACAGTGTTCTACTACAAAGAAACAAAGACATGGAGGTTTTAAAATGTCTTATGCATGAATATTTAACTCCTGAGATGATTCTCTTGTTGCAAAAGTCAGATATCCATTCCTTTATTCTGGTCCTGAGTTCACCATATCAATAAGGATTCCAAAAAGCAGGACTCAGTGAGTATGATCAGCAAAAGGAGCCTCTTTTCAAAGCAGTGTTTTAAAGATGGTCCCAAAAAAATATGTGGGGTTTTTTGTTTCTTCTTTGTTTGTTTAGTTTGTGCCGCTTCTGGGGCTTGAACTCAGAGGCTGGACCCTGTCCCTGAACAGTTGTCTTTTGTCTTTCCTGCCCACCTGCCCCCAAAGCTAGTACTCTACTGCTTGAGCCAAAATTCCACTTCTGGATTTTTGGTGTTTAATTACAGATAAGAGTTTGAAGACTCTCCTTCCTGAGTTGGCTTTGAACTAAGACAGTAAGAAAATCAAGTCACATCAACTGTATGGACTTCTCTCTTGAACCAAGAAATATTAGATGCAGTTTATTATAAAGGTAATATTTGACAATTTTTAAAAGAAGAGAATATGTGCAGCAAGGAAGCCATAACTTAAATAACTCAGCAAAAGTAGGTGCACTGACTCATATTGGAAAATTTTTTCTGCTTGGGAAGATTACTATTGACTTTGTAGTTTCTTTTGGGGAAACTTCAAGTACATTTCACATTTTCATTGGTCGTGGGGCATGAACTCTGATCCTGGGCATGTGCCTCAGCTCTTCAGATCAAGTTGGGTGCTCTGCCACTTTAGTTACAGCACCACTTCCGGGTTTCTGGAAGCTAATTGAAGATGTGTCTCATGGACTTTCGTGATCAGGCTAGCTTTGAACCCCAGTCCTCTGGTCTGAACCTCCTGAGTACCTAGGATGACAAGTGTGAGCCACCAGCACCCGTCTCATATTTGCATGTATGTGCACTTAATGACACTGTAGACAAATAATGCAAATTTGAATCAAGTGATGACCTTGCAGCTTTTCAGAAAATTTGAGGTAGCAATAAATATGTCATCCTGTTCCATGTTGTTACATTAAAGACTCATGAGCCATTGGACTCTTAATTTAGCATCCTCTGAGGTCTGCATTGGTGGACTTAGTATAATTAATTTTTAGTAGAAAAATAGAGAAATTGAGATTTTTAGAAAGCAAAGGAGATCAGATATGAAACAACAGCATAGAATGGGATAAAACTTATCTCACAGAGATTAAGAACTACCCTAAGTGATTTAGAATGCTAAAGGAATGAGGAATAAGCCTACTTGATAACTAGTTCTTTAATAACCAAAAATGGTTCCCTAGAACAGTTTCCGGTATAATTTAGTTATTATTATCATTTATTTCTTGAATCTGGATTTATTCCTTCACTTCTATCACAACTATTAATTAGCTGGTGCATTTTTGGTGCCAAAACTGACCAAAAATTTTCCAAATCTCACTTAGACTTAGATTAATCCTCACCTGATATCTAAGCATATTCTTGACATTAATTGCCATGACCTACCAACAAAATGTTTTTTTTTCTCAACGCAGTCTTCTATTATAGGTAAAGTACATGAATTAAGAACTATTGTTAGGTCATAGTTGGAAGGAGCAATAATATATTCCAAGTATAGTTTCTTTATTTGGCATTTACTAGTTAAATGAATTTTTTTGCCAGTCCTGGGGCTTGAACTCAGGGCCAGGGAACTCTTCCTGAGATTTTTCTTGTTTGGCTTAAGGCTAGCACTCTACCACTTGAGGCATAGCACCACTTCTTTTTCTGTTTATGTGGTACTGAGGAATCGCACCCAGGGTTTCATGCATGCTAAGCAATCACTGTACCATGAAGCCACATTCCCAGAGCCTTAAGTGACTTTCTTAAGATGACTTTGCTTTTTCATTCCATTACTATGTATTATAATTTAGGTTAGGTGGTAGAAAAGGAAGTGAAAAACAATACTAAGCCCAGTAAGGCTGACATTACTGTCACATCACTAAAGAAGTACAGTGTTAAGACCTTTAGGACTCAGGGCTCTTGCATGTGACATTATTAGTTTACATTATTACATAATATTTTACATTATTATGTAAAAAACATTAACAGTCATCTCCAACATCCATAACATTCTGTTTCCACTTTCAAGTTCAAGAGCCAAAAATTTAAGCCTTTTTATTGATTAGATGTGTTTCCTAGGAAGGAAGAATGAGGATGTGGAAGGTGATGTTGGAAAAATATTTATATTGGCTCCCAGTCCACATTTTTTGCATTTTAAAAAAGTATTACTGATGAACTCCTACATCTTCTTAACTATGCTGTCTGCACAAGATGCAGATAAAGGAAGACATTGATTCTGGTGGATCGTCACATATATTAACAAAATCCAGTTGTGCAAAAAAAATTACTAGTATAAAGTATTGACTATAAAATGGTTTCTTGTCCTAGCAGAACAAAATGCAGTATTGAAATGATTAGTCCAGCTTTCTTTGAGATTTTCTGCTGTCTCAGTATCAAGATGTTCTCTAATTCCAGTAATATACAAGCATAAAAGATCTGACTTGAATATCTCAGTAGTTTTAGAAACAAAGGTACATAGTAGATTCCTTCATGCAGAGGCGTGTGATGGAATGTATGGCTGATCATATTGTAATTATCTTTTTTTTCCTCTTCATCTCATGTTGCATATTTTGGCATATTAATCTGTCCTGCATCAGCTTCCTGTAGGTGAGATTTACCTCTACTCTGCAATGTCAAGATGGAGCATGTGACTTACTTCAGCTTACAAAAATGAAC
Organism: Dipodomys merriami; assembly: GCF_024711535.1. NCBI lineage: Eukaryota > Metazoa > Chordata > Mammalia > Rodentia > Heteromyidae > Dipodomys > Dipodomys merriami. Next base: position 116,186 of record NW_027202272.1, on the reverse strand, counting down.
CAGAAGTGGTGAAAGGCTATTTCTAGGGGAAGATTTCTATCCAATTGTCTGGGTTTAAGAGTTAACTTCTTTTCCCTTAGCTATAAAAATAGCATATTTCCAGAGAGAATCTTTTTTCAACTTATATACTGAAAGAATATAGCATGTGAAATTGAGGCAAAACTCAAACACAAGAAGAATTAAGCTAATATTAGAATATGATACTAAGATATTAGTTTCTTACCATTCTTGTATACCTTTATGATAGTTTCCTACAGCACTTCAGTATTTTAGAAATACTAAACAAGTACTAAACAGATAACACTTCCTGTTTGATGCTATATTTATTACATTTATTTTTTAAATAAATAAGCATTCTATATGTGGTCACTTGAGGCGTTAACTTTTTCTATAAATGTGTATAATCACTCTAGAGCACTGTATCTCACACCCACAATCATTATCCAGACCTTGTGATTGAGATGAGGAAGAACAAAATATCTAGATTTCTCACTTCTCTTTTCCTCTGCTCCTTTTTCTAGTGAGAATTCTCATCCTTTCTCCAAATTCTCCTATTAATAAAGGAAGAATGAGACATTGTGCATATCAAGCAAAAGGCTTCAAAGCCAGAATTTTATTCTTTCAGAAATAGATGAAGTAAATCAGAATGGCTCAAGGAAGAAGGAAAACATGATTTTTTCCCCTTACTAGTTTCAACAATAGAGTCTGAACACAACTCTAAATATTTAATAAACCATTTGCTTTGGCTAATTTTTAAAAATATAGTGTTTTAAAATAAATAATTTTAAAAATAAAAAATTAAATATATAGTAATTTGTTGTTTGCTTTTGGTAGGCATGAAATAAGACTGCATTAACATTGTGTGAGTTGAAAGGCTAAATTTTATCTGAATCTAAACAAAATGAAAAATATATGATGTTAAGATAAATAGCGTTTAGGTACATTTTCTGCATGACATACACACAGGGACATTTTTTTCTTCTTTTCCTCTTCACACTTCAATAAGCAGTTCATGTAATTCAAATAGCTGTGTTTATTTCAGAAATAGATTAGACATAAAAAAGTTAGAAGAAGAGAACCAGGATTGGTGGTGCATTCTTTAAAAATATCAGTCAAATAACTATTAACCATAATTCCAAAATAATAACACACAAATGCTCTTGAAAAGAGGAGATTGTAAGCATAATATACAAAGAGTGATAGTGCCAGAACTGCTTCAGGAACTGCTCTCTGACATTTAAGATTTCTAGTACATGACAATGTTTTAATCAGGATTAAAGGCTTTCAGGAACTAAATTTTTTTTAGTTATATTTCGTTGAAGAAATACCTTTTCAAAATTAATGAAAAGATAGCAGGTTTTAGTAGAAAGAATGCTTACACACTCATTGTGGTAGGCAGTAAAATACCTTCCCAAAATATCTATAGTCCCGAAATATCTAATCCATCAAATTTAGATTTACATTTTATATATGTTTGTAAAATAATCACCTTTCATTACCTAAGGAACACAAATTTGAATAATTATCAGATGGGGAAAGTATACGCAAAAGTCCCACCTGTAGTTCGAGAGGGACATTATTAGGTAAGAACCATCAGAAAGATGTAAATATGCTACATTAGAAGATAAAGGAAAAGACAACAATCCAGATTCTGAAGTTTCTGGAAAGCAGAACAGGAAGTAAATGCGTTTTCCACTAGAATCATCTGAAAAATATTTCAGTTCTGTAGGGGGCTCAATTTTCATCTAGTGAGAATTATTTTAGATTTTTGTCCATTAGAACTGTAAAATGATAAATATGGATTGTTCAAGCCAATTAACTTGTAGAAATATTTTACAGAAAATTTGATTTAGTAAACTAACTCAACTACAGCCTCTCCTAATGCAACCGCAAGGTTACCACATGTCCTAGTTTCTGAGAATAAGAAAAAGTTGCCACAATGTTTGTACACATGTATGATATACATACTACTAAGGGCCTTGAATTAATGAATTCTTGAAATTCTAAATAATATTTAAATAAGAAGGTCCTTTTCTTCATTTTCACATTTGGGAATCACTAAGTACCAAAGTTTTGTAGAAAGCTAGGGTAAGAATATAGAAATGAAATCTGTCTTCTAATGTTATAAAGATGATTTATGTCACTTTGATTTACAGTTGTAAGGTAATAAAAAATAAGGTAAAACAGAAACAGTAAGTCAATTTTATATCTTTCCTAACTTTCCAACAGAAATTAGAGAATCCAGTAAAGATACAGCAATCCCAGGATGATATAGGATGTTATAGGATCACTAGATGGTGAAAAAAAGGTAACAAGAATGGGTCCCCTGGAACAATGGGAAACAAAATCTACACCTACACATTGTGATATAGATAGAAAATAGTTTCTACAATGCTAAGTCTTTATATTTTAGGTTTGTTTACACAGCAACTTTACTCTCTAGGAAATGATTCTTTATTAATACTCAAGTGTTTGCAGCTTATAACCCAGCAACAAATAATGTTTCTAAATATAAACAAGCATGATACTAAGAGTAACCAAAGCTACTTGCATTGCTATAGCTGATAAAGAAGAATCATCTTGGGGAATAGTCAACAATCTTGAATTTTTTCATACTTTTCCTCTTCTCCAACATGAGAAGTCATAGTCTAGATATGTCTCATGGACGTTCCTGCCTATGCTGGATTTGAAATATGATTCTCACCTGTCAGCCTCCTTAGTAGTTAGGGTTACAAGCATGAGCCATTGGCCCCTAGCTACATAATTATTTTTTACACATTTATGAAGTATGAAGTGGCAATCCCATTCATTTATATGTTGCTTAATGATCAAGCTACATCACATCCATTAATTTCTGCGTGTAACATTTCTTTATAGTGAGAATGCTCAAAAACTTATCTTCTGGCTGATGAAATATTTATCCTTAACTATAATCACTTTGCCTTTTGTAGTATAAAATTAATATATTTACTTTTAGTCACAGAAGTCTGCTAATTAAAGTTATATAAAACATGAATTGTAAAGTGAAAGAAATTCATAGTTTCATTACTTGTTTAAAGAAAATGATAATGCATTTTTTTCAATTATATTTCTTTGGAATGTGTAATATTCATTGATTTAACTTAAAATTGATAGCAATTACATCATATCTAGTTGATTCAAACTTGTATTTAAAAATTGTACACTTAACACAAATATACTTCCACTTTCTTCTAACACATAATTAAAATAACAGTATAGGAAAGTTTGGTGTTAGCTGTTCATGTGTAGAATCATAGAAACTCAGGAGGCTAAGACCTGAATATTTTAATTCAATATCAGTCCAAACAGACAAAAATGTGAAAACTTATCTCCAATTATCTAGCAGGAAGCAGAAGTTGAGGATGTGGCTCAAGGAATAGTGTGTCATAAGCCATTAGCAAAGAATACAACAGAGATCATTAAACATTGAGTTCAAGCCCTAAAAATAGCAAGTACACAAAAGACAACAACAAAAAAGTGATATGAACATCAATAATAAAGACAATATAGTAGAAAATATCATGAGAAACGTGTGTGAACATCTGGAATTCAGAAATCATTTGACAGAATTTTGATTCATGAGAGGTAAAAGTCACAGTATAATTTGAACAATCTCATTGAAGTCATTTGTGTTGAAATCTGGCTATTGGGTAACATGTGAAAGAGCAGACTGCATTACCTGACATAGCAGACATTGCCTGTAACTATACACCATCCCACTCTGAAAAAATCTAAAATCGTGCTTGTTAATTTAAAAAGAACCTCATTCTAGAGACTTTTTGGTCCACACAGACTGGGTTCCTTATTTTGAGGATTCAGACCAGTGCTTTTATTTATAAACACTTCTGTTTTACTCCCCTTCACTGGTGTAGCTATACCTTACTAAGCTGGCACCAAGCCACTCCCTAGAAATTAGGCAAGAGCATTTGCTGATGCTCTTCCAACTTCTCTCTGTGGCTCAGGATAGCCAGACTCTTGTAGCTAAGATGGGTTACTTTGATGTCCAGGTGGCCTTAAACTGGAGATAAACATGTAACGGATATGTCAACATGAGTTAGTTTCAAACTATGATCTTCAGATCTGAGCCACTATGCTCAGCTCAGTATTTCCAGTAAGTTACTTAATCTTTCTGACACTCAGGTTCTTCCTGTGTGGAAAGTGAAAAGAATTACTTTGTGGACCTAAGAATCCAGTTGGAGTTATGACTGGGTGCAGGAAGTATAAGTGTTCAGGATGTGTGGACAGAGTCTGACACTCTCATAAAACTACTGGTATTTATATTTAAATGAATTCCAGGAATTGGAAACAAGAGGGATTTTTCTGTTCTTGTTTATCTTTTTATGGACATTGAAGGAGCCACAGAAATTCAAGGAGAACAGAGAAATAAATGCAGCAGTTGTACTCTGTAGATATTATATTCATAATGAGCTATACCTCTTGTGGACAGGGACAGGAGGGAAAATCAGAGAGAGAACAAAGTGATGAGATTGTCGAACAAGAAGTGAACTCTTTAGCGACTTATAAAATGGTGATTTGTATGTACACTACCTTAACAAAAACCCTTTGAAAAATCCAGGCTGATTATTCTCTCTTCCAATTTTTGTAGAGGCCCTTAAGACTCAGGCTCACCTGGAGTTTTTGAAGGTCACATTATATGATAATTAATGTAGAGCCTGAATCTCTTAAGAAATGTTATAAAAAGTATTTCATTCTTAGTGCCTCTTTCTCTTTGAGTGGTGATTATATATGTTGTTGTAATAGCTAAATTTTTACTTGTCAGGTGTTGAATTCTTCTTAAAGCTTTGCTATATCTTGGCATTCTGCCCTTAACTAAAATGGTAATTAATCTTTGAAATTAATGTCCTTGAGTATGAGTTTTATTTATTGATTTAATTTGTCGGCGGTGGTGAACTCTGGGCTTTGATGCCATTCCTCAGCTCCTGAGCTCAAGACTAGTGCTCTACCACTTGAGCCACAGTACCACTTCTATATTTTTCTGCTTAGGTGGTGCTGAGGAATCAAACCCAGGGTCTCGTGCATTTAAGGCAAGCTGTCTACAACTGATGCACCTTCTCAGCCCTTATGAGTGTCTACAACTGATCCACCTTCTCAGCCCCTATGAGTGGTATGTTTGTGCACGGGTCTATAAACAAAATCTATTCAGCAAATGTATACATTTGCCACTAGACATATTCAAAATTATGAATTAACTGATATTTAATGAATAAAACTGTTATCATTGATACTAGGAAGTGTTTGTCTCCCCATACTAAACACATAGAGGAAGGTATTTTAAACTAAAACTACAAAAGAAATTTTAAGATCTTGTTGCTAACAAATGTGTCCAGGTATTATTACATTAAACAGACAATTCAAAATAGTTTTTCTTCATGAATACAGAGATCAAAGGTCTTATTATTCTTATTTGAAATGCAAATTAAAGGGGAAAAACAGTCAGGAGGTAAAATTTATATTGAATGTTAATAGTTAAAGAGGAAAAGAAGATCCTAGACGACAAACTAAAGACAAAGCAATATCAGAGCAATATATGCTCAATATTAAATAAGAAGGTTTAATTGAAAATTTGAGCTGGAATGTGCACATCAAACAAAAGCAAGAAATCATAGCCTATGACCAACAAAGAAACACCATAATTCATATCTCAGAAAAAGGAAAAAATTCCTTGTCCTTGATTTCAATGATACATATAACCCCCCTGCACACACACACACACACACACACACACACACACACACACACACTCACACACACACACACACGCACACACGCACACACACACACACACACACACACACACACGAATGTATGAAACAGCTCAACCTACTCACATTCATTCAACATGTATCAAAGATCTTCCTATAATATTTGGAACTTTATATGTTTCCAGTCTTGTAAATAATTGATAACAGATGCATAAGCAAATATTTTCTGAATAAAACTCTGTTATGTAAATGAGAATTTATGATGGTTATGTCTACTTAAAATATCTCTCAGTCGCGAAATAATTAAACAAGAGAAAATACAAATTTGGGACTATATTTCTACCAGCTATTCTGCAAAGGCTTAATAAGAAATTATGAGATATAATATTAAATACCAAATTCATACAATAAATACATGTGTAGATGAAGTGAAAGACAGTGATCAGAGACCTATGCTGTCTCCAATTCCCAGCAGGCTGCACACTGTGACATCTTTGATTCTGCTGTGCCAGGCCCAGAGTTCTTTTCCCTACAGCAGTGGCCCTGCTTGGGTTGGGGATGGGGGCTGTGTGGAGAGGAAGGAGGCCACAGGAGAATCCAAGCTTTGGTTGGGGCTGAGGGTGGTGAGGAGAGGATGGTGGGGAGGCCCTGAAGGAGGCTGTGAAGGGAGGAAGAGGCAGTTGGCCAACAGCTCATGCAACAGCCTAAAGGCAGCTGGGTTCTGGGGAGTGTCTGTGAGGTGTGGAATTTGGGGTGGATTTGCTAGGGCCTGTTTGCTTGGTGAGGAGAGGAAGAAGTCTCGAGTCCCACCCAAACAGATAGTGAAAAATGAGACAACCAATGGCTGAAGAATTTCAAGAACAAAGGCAGGGACTTATAGGTAACCTCTAGGGGCAGTGAGGACAGCAAGGCTGGGCCTGTGGTTGTCATGCTTCTCTCAATGCCCTTGGAAGTGAGGGCCAGCTCTGCTGTGGGCTAGGCCTGGCTCTTGCCTTGAAGCAGGCACCAGGAATTGTCAGCACAGCCTCAGCCTGCCCCAAGGAGGTGGCCTGTTGTGGGTGCTGTAGCCTGGGCAGCTGCTAGGAGGCTATACACAGCAGGAGAGAGAAAGCATGGCTAGTCGACTCCGCTCCAGCCCAGCCAAGCTCAGGGCCACTTGGGAAGTTCCAGCTCTGGATCAGGACCATCAGGACCAGGCATTGCTCCCTAAACAAGTAGGGCCTCTGGGGACTTGTGCAGTGGCCGCCACGTGTGGGTTGTGAACCTCCTTAGAATGGCCAAGGAGTCTCAAGGAAGAGGTGCATTTGCTTCTGTGCCTCTCCCATCTTCTGGATTCTTGCTCTCCTCCTGCTTCCTGCCTTGTCCAACTACAGGAGTCAATTTCTCCAAGCCACTGAGAGGCCATCCCGGAGATGCTCACAGGGCTTTCCAGGCTGCTTCACCATGCATGCAGGGCTTACAGGGTGCCATCCTCTAGGCAAAGCATACCCCCATTTCAGCTTGGCCACCCTTGCCTAGGGGACCACGAATTGCATTCTTGCACAGAAAACTAGGGGTACACAAGGCCATCCTGCAGTCTAAGGCACCCTTTCCTTCCTCTTGCTCAGGTGTGGAGCAGCTGTGGAGCCAACTGCAACATCATGTTTGATTATCTAAAAAGAAGAGGAAAAAAAGCTTCATTGTCCCAGATACAGCTGCCCCTGGGGTTCTCTGTGTACACTAGTCTTGTGCTTAGATAAGGATCCCCAAGACCACCAAGGAGACAGTTCTCATGCGACCACATTAGAGTCATTTATTGCAAGCTTGAGCCTGGAATCACAACTGTCACCATTGCAGTGTGTCAGAGTTGAGAGCCCCGACCCTTCAGTTAAATGGGTAATCTTATAACAATCTTATTGGTTAGCAAGTGCAGGTTAAGCAATAAGCAATAATTTGTGGAGGAGAAGGGAAAAAACAAATCGTTTAAATAGGGATACAGGTGGACCCATTGCAACAATGAGATGTACAAGTTCTTATGAAGAAAAACGAACTTTGTAACTTTGGTGGGGGGGAGAGGGAGGAGGATTCAATGGGGGGCGGGGGGAGGATGGGAAGGGATGGGAGGGGGAAACAAAGGAGGACGCTACAATGTTTGATAGGAAATGTAATCATTATCTTGCCCATGTAATTGTAACCCCTCTGTACAGTATTTTCACAATTAAAAAGTTAAAAAAATTTAAAAATTAAAAAAAATCTGTAACTTTAGGTACTTCCCTTCATCCGCTGATGGTTATTGCTAGGGGAGTTATGGGCAGAACATTATTATGACATTTCACAGTTTTTCCAGGAACCTGAGTTCTAACTTTCAGTAAAAGTCTACTTACAATGGGTACTTTCAGTAAAGGTCTTCACAAGGGATACTTTCTGATTATTCGGAGTCTAAGTCCAGAATGCCTGTACTTTAGCAAAGGCCTCTTACTAGATGTGTGTGTGTGTGTGTGTGTGTGTGTGTGTGTGTGTGTGTGTGTGTGTGTGTGTGTGTGTTGTGTGAGAGAGTCAGACACAGAGGAGGTTTGGAGTAAAACACTCCTTCCCTTCAGCATTGAGTTTGGGTATCTATTGTTTGTCCCACCTCCCCAATCTAGAGTTCTAAAGTTGTCCTTCTAAATACTTTTTATCCTTTGATGATCTTGATATTCAGATTCCTAAGGTCTTCTTGTGAACTTCCACATTTGCTACATGAAGGTGATGCCTTTTTTCTAACTTTTTTGAAGCCTTTTGCTCTCTTTAAATCCAGTTTTTGCTGTGTTAGTGTTTTTACTTAGCCCAGACTGTGGTGGTCCATGCTGTGACTGTTAATTCAGAGATTAGTTTAGGCCAATATGAGATACTATACTTTCAGAATATCAGTGCAAGAAGTTCAGCATCTTTATTGAAACAATTTCCTGGTTGTAAATACAAACAAAAACATACAGTGATATAAATGTACAATCTCTTGTTTTTAGTTAATTGTGCACCACTGTAATGAAAGAAAATCTTTTTCCTAACTAAAGTGAGTATTTGTAATGGGAAAAAATAAAAAATTATAAATCTTAAAAATTGATGAAATACCAAAAGAAAAAGAAAGACACTGATCAAGAATGAAATACAAACATAAGTGGTTTATAAATAAAAGAAATGTTTGAAATTCATATCCACATAGCGAAGACGAAGTAAAATAAAGAGGAAAGTCGATGAGATCCTATCTTACACACCAGAATAGCTATTACCACTCAAATAAATAAACTGCTGGATAGGTTGAAATAAATCAGGAACTATATTTGGTTTTGTGGCATTGTAAACTAGTGCAACCCATAGGAATATCTTAGTGGAAATTTACACAATACCAAAAAGTCAGATATGTTGATGACCTTTACCCCAATTGGATACATATTGAAGGAATATTAATCAACATGAACGTCCATGTTCATGGCAGCAATATTCTATAGCAACCAAGCTGTGTAATCAACCTAGATGCACCAGAAAGAGCGAATGAAGAAAATGTGCTATTCATAGCTATAAACATGCTCTGGTATATGAGAAGTGAATGTTTCTACTGTATCATTGTTAAATATTTTGAATATATAACTAATCCTAATTTCACTGGATTTTGTGGCATTGTGTTTTTGCTTTAATGTGGAACGTCCATATTGATTTTCAGACCAGTTACAATAGGTTGAAGATATCCTATAATATGTGGATATTAGATCAAAATTTAAATATATCAATGAACACATAGAATACCATCATTTATAGTATATAATTTGAAGCAATTTTAAGAAGGCAACAGTTGGGGTAAAATTCGATGTTAGATGCTTAACAAATACACAGACATGGAAAAATACAAAAAATGTGCAACTAATTACTGCTAATAGTAAAACATTTTCCTCAAGTTTTATCAATGAAACTATTAAAATAATACTTAAAAAATCAAATAAATATGCCTTGGAAGAAAATGTACCATAGTTATACATTTCCCCATAATTTGTTTTACTTTATAACAAATGGGTTAGAAGGAATTGTAATTACATGTCTGAATATGCTAACACTTTCAAGTGTCATTGATTGAATCCAACAAAGAAAAGTAACAGAGAACTAGAGAGTAAGAACAACCTGGGGTATGGATAAAGATACTCAGTAGAACTTAGTGAGGAAAGAATGTGCTCCATTTTTCTGATTAAAATAGAGCTAGGACAGGTAACTTTTGACAGAACACTTGTAATGTAGAGTAGTGGAGTTACTAATTTAGGTAGTAATTTATTACTTTTATTCCCAAATCTTATGATGTGATTCCGAAATAATGTGAGTGATCCTAGATTTTCTGAGCCCTTTTTTTCACACAAAGTTTCTAATTCCTCACCCTGCCAATGGTCCTTCTGCTACTCTCATTTCTCCTTGGTTCTGAACTAAACTCTTGTAACCTTTTGGTTCATGAGAAAGAGCTGGAGAAATATGAGGATGGCTTGGAGTCTGAGCTAACATCTACCCCAACTTGGAGGATCTGGTGAAGGACTTCCACCTGGGTCTCAGAATCAGATATTATTTGGCCTCTTTGGAAATGGAGAAACTAACTCCCTCAGGTAGAATCTGTCATTCCTTGACTTTCTCTGAAGAGATTTGATACTAGGGCGCAATTCAGAGAATGAGCTTTCCCATTGTCAGAAGGAACAGGTTGAAAACTAAAAGTGGCCTCAGGTCCCAAAGGACCAGTCAGAAGCCAAGAGATCACACTTTCCTCCTCTTCAGGGACTTTCTGGTAGGAATAGAGTCTGAGCAAAATCTAAGATGGAGATAAACTGAGCCTGGGCCTAACGAGGACACAAAAGAATGACCCTCTCTTTGACTACAAGGGAGTAGTGTAGTGAGACATGACAACTTCCTTCACATAAGAATATTGACTAGGTAAGTTATCTCACTGCCACTTTGCAGGAGCTCAGTTTCCCCAAAGGAGAAGTTGTTAAATGTTGTGACTGCCAGTTTACTCTCTAGGCTGTTGTCTCTCTCACCCCTACTCATGTCAGGAATGCATTGCTTCTTTCAGGCACTCAACTACTTGTCCTGACTCCTTGGGAGGAATACTGCAGGCTATTCTTTGGCTAACCTCTTGCATTTAAGGTAGAATTGGCCCAGGCTTTGCTCATGCCAAGAGGTAGATGCAAGAGGTGAATATAAGCTCAGATTTATACAGAACAACAATCATATTGAAAAAAAATTAAATGAAATTAATAGTTGAGTAATTTAGGGTTTATAGCCACAAGATTTAGGTAATTATTAGAAATACATCCAGAATCATGGATTAGGAAGAGAACAGTGAAGTAGATTCAGGATACGATGGAAAAGACACCATAGCCATAACAGGAGATGTGAGTATGAAGAAACTATTGGCATAGGTTCATTTACTATCTTAAGAGTGACCTTGCATAGGAGGCTTTTAGAATAATAACTAAAAGACAGGGACTTGCTGGCCAATGGTGTCTCACACCTGTAATCCTAGCTAACCAGGAGGCTGAGATCTGAGTCTTATGATTCAAAGCAAGCCCAGGCAGAAAAAGCCAGAAGTGGTGCTATGGCTCAAGTGGTAGAGCAAGAGCCTTGAGTTCAGGAACAATGCCTAGGCCCTGAGTGCAAGCTTTAGGATCAGCAAAACAACAACAAGAAAACAATAATGATATAAAAAATAAAAGAAGGACTTAAATATATGCGATGTAATGATGATCATGTGTAACTCTTTAGGGAACATAAAAGGAGCCAAAATTTGGAGCAAAATATATCTATTCTCTACTAATCAAGGATGGAAAGTAAATGTCAAGTACCTCTTCTCAAAAACTTCCAAACTTGGGCTGCGAATGTGATTCAGTGGTAGAGTGCTTGCCTTGCATGCATGAGGCCTTGGGTTCGATTCTTCAGCACCACATAAGCAGAAAAAGCCAGAAGTGCTGCTATGGCTCAAGTGGTAAAGCACTAGCCTTGAATTGAAGAGGTGAGGGACAGTGCCCAGGCCCAGAGATCAGGCCCCTTGTCTGGCCTAAATAAAAACAAAAAAATAAAACAAAAGAAAAACTTATCTTTTCTCATAATTGAAGAGAGGCTCCTTTTACAGAAATTCTCCTTATCTAGCTCAAGGTCATCAGAAATTCAGCAGACTTATTTTGTTGAGATGTAATGCACCTAACTCTACTGAACCTAATCATGGTTAGGAAAGTATGGACATCGATACGTTTGTTGTATTTTTCCTTATAAATATATAATACTGTCAGTTATTATATATATGTTATAATATAGAATATATTAGACATTATATAATAGATCAAATATATTATAACATGTATTATATATTAACAGACTTTCTAATTTTAGAGTTAGGAGCAAGCAACATATTGAAAGAAAAATGTTTGAATCTCTGAGTTATTTCTCTACCACAGGACAATACCAGGTTTCATTCTTATTACCCAAAGAGCAACATAGGACAGCGATGCCCATGGATGTGGTTCTCTGGATTTGGAAACTGTGGTCATATATATATGATATATGTATATATCATATATCATATGTATATATCATATATATATGAAATATCATTTAATAATAGTGAATATGTAAAACTATAGCAACAGATAAATAAGTGAACACCTATGTGCAGACAATCTCAGTCACTTTCATGTATAAGAATTTCTTTTCTGGGGCTGGGAAGGTGGCTCAGTAGTAGAGTGCTTGCCTTGCATGCATGAGGCCCTGGGTTCGATTCCTCAGCACCACATAAGCAAAAAGGAAAAAGCCAGAAGTGGCGCTTATGGCTCAAGTGGTAGAGTGCTGGCCTTGAGCTGAAGAGCCCAGAGTTCAGGCCCTACGACCAGACCTCCCCCCCAAAAAAAGAATTTCTTTTCTATGCTCCTAATCACCTACACAGAGAGTACATGAGTTGCCCTTGAATTGTCTTGGAAGATCTTTTTTGGGATACTGTAGTTTCACATCCTTTGTTCCCTATGTAGCCAGATGATATGTATTCAATAACAAAACTGTTGCAGGCAAAAGTATCCACCCTGACACACAGAGGAACTTGGATTACAGAAATGCCACAAATAAGTGGGAGGTACAGCAGTACTTTTCAAAATTGAATAGATTACCTATTTATTAGAAAGCCGGGTGCTGCAATAGACAATAAATAAAAATAAAAAAATTACATATGACATCAAATTACAAAGTTCCAGGGCATTTCCCTACTCTTGAGAACTAGAGTAATCATATTAAAAATAAACAAATGAAAAGACGAATGTTTTATACCAAATTTCAAAACATACTATCTGTTATCCAAAGGAAATGCAATAAGCATGCATTTTTAATCTAGTAACATCATATGGTATGAAGAATCAGTTTAACTGATTCATAGAAATCAATACAATGCAGATAAAACATCCGATATCTCAAGTGTCAACTTAGCAGAATACTTTCTATATATGGTGTCTATTTTACATATTATCCAACCCTATCCATCCAACAATGGCAGAAGGCTCTTCCTGAGAAAGTCCAGAGACGCGTCTACTGTGAGTGCTCAATGTAGACCTGTTCCCATTCTCTTTTATTTGGGCTTGTGATAGACTGACTATCTGTTAACTTGCCAAAGGCACAATTTGAACAGGCTTCCAGTAATGATATTTTAGGTCTCAGAAAAACAGGGAAATTGAAGACAGAGGGAAAATCTACCAGATCCCTGAAAGATTGCTATCATTATGCTAAATCTGTAGCTTCCTACTAACACTTGAACAAACTGCAGTAATTGCCACTCCAACCACATGTCCAAAAAGTGGCTTTCCAAATATTGGCCTATTTTCTCTTTGGTAAATCAAGACACACTATAAACACTATTGTGGCCCCATTTTACTTAAACTTTTAGCTATGGTTGGCCCAAGGGACAGTTGACCTTACCAACTTTGTAAATTTTAGGTCATCACACAATCACTTAATTGCCCTTAAACATGAAAAATACCTACCCATATAAGTCTGCATTTCATACTTATTACTGTTTTTCTTCATTTGTCATGTTTTACATATTTGTGTATCCCAGGGCTTAGATCTGTAATATTCCTTCTCATGGTTGTTACTACTGAGTCCAGTAATTATTTCTGTATTTTTCTCCAGCTCTGTTTTCTTTAATTCAAGTCCTTAATAGCATCCTGTCTACTGACAACTCCTAGCTACTGATTTTAGTAAACTCAAAAGATCCCAAAGTGAGCTTTGATCTCTGTCTACAAACCAATCCCTCATTACTATTTTATTAAGTGATAACTCTTCCAGCTCTCTTGTCAAATAACTTGGAGACATTTCAGACTTACATACTTTTTGACACCTCATATTTAATCTATGACCAGGTTTGGACAAATTAACTCACTCTATATTTTAGGAACCTTATATATGGTATATGAGTGCTAGTATGATGACTTAAATTTGGGAACTAGGTTCTTTTATTTTTCTTTTTATGGGGGGGGTGTCCGGTCGTGGGGCCTGACTTCTGGGCATGGGTGCTGTTCTTCAGCTCTTCAGCACAAGACTAGTACTCTACCACTTGAGCCACATCGCCACTTTCAACTTTTTTTCTTTTTGCTTATGTGGTGCTGAGGAATTGAATCCAGGACTTCATGCATTCAAGGCAATCACTCTACCACTGAGCCACCTTCCCAGCTCCTTACTTTACTTTTTTGCTCAGGCTTTATTTGGTATAAAGATCACCTACAATGTCATTACCCACACCTTTTTCATTTAAAAAATATGTATATTCTGTAGCAATGTTATTACCATTATAACCATAATTAGGAAGATAATGTAGGTTTATCTGTTCCATACATTGTGAAAGGTAATGAATGTGAAACTTACGGCATATCCTCAGATATGCCTGGTGGAAACCTGGATTTGTATTATGGGTCTACAGTTGATCAGTATTAAGTACTTGGGAAATTTGTTTGGCCTTGTTGTCTACTTCTGTTTTTAATAAAACACTTAATTCATTTCCTAACTGGAAGAACTATCATGAGCACTAAAATTACCCTAATGCAGGTGCAGTGCTTGGAATGGGGTCTGGACATTGTGTAGTAGGTCCCAAAGAAGTCAGCTTCCATCAACATAGGCACAGCCTTAAGAAAGATATACCCAACTGATGTTAATATGGGTGAAAATTTGTCTTTACAAAAAAAGGTCTTTTCTTCATATGAAACAATTAAAGTAATGTTGGGCTGTCCTGTGGCTTTTACTCTGAATGAGTTTTGCCTAAATTTTATTCTTACTCTATTAGTGGTAGCAGTAGCATTCTTTAGTGCTACCCTTCATGTTTCTAGTTCTGTGTTCCATTTGGAATATTATTGTAACTTAGTTTATAATCTTTGTTATCAGAATAAATAAACTACAACTGCTGAAGTTTTAAATAAAGAGACAATTTTAGGTGTGCATTATATTTATGTGCTTAATACTTTCCTGAAATTATTCCTTTTAGGTTATATATCCCAAACAAATTATTTTTATGTTTCTTATATAATTTATTATATGATTTCTTAGAGATCCATAAATAAAACATCTCAAAACAGGAAAAGAGTAGGTAAGAAGTCATAAAAATATTATTATGGTGTCTTAATGGCTAAGTGTCAAGAACATGTAACAAATCAGTTGGAAGATTGATTTGTTCTTTTTGCTATTCTCTCACCCTTCATTGTAGAAACCTTCTCACTATGAAGTGCCAAGTGTTCGGGACCTTTCAAACCTTGTCTCACTGACAGAAGTGATGGGATTAGGACATGTACTCCTATGACTAGCTCTTAGGAAGTTCACAATAAAGCAATACCAATACATCTAAAGAAACTTTTGTGAGTGGTGTGTATTGACTTCCTCAATTGCCAAAATTAAATTCATATGTCAAAACATCAAATTACTTACATTATAATATATGCAGTTCAACTGGCATCACTAACACATCTATAAATCAAGTGCAAACTAAAAGCTCTATATCAAAACCCAACATCTAAGGCAATGGTGGAAATACAAGATTATACACAATATATCTAATGGAGTGAGATATTTACACTCACAATGAGCAATGATAGCTGAATATTTAACCAAGCTTAGAAAGTTCAGGTGTCTACTAACTATGTGATTAGAGATGCGGAGTTGACCTTGGTATCAAGATTGGAGGTAAATTTCAAAGGCAGCTAAGGTTGCTGCTGTATTGTAGCTCAATACAGTGTGATCCTGCCTGATAATGGTAAAGCACAGAGTAGAAGCTAAGCCAGTAAAATGTATAGGAAGGATTTTCCACTGAGAATAATTGCAGGGGGTGATCGTCACTTTTGTGTTGAAAATGTACAGCCCATCATTCTACTTTAAACTCTAGAGTATTTCTGATCTGAAGACAATTATAACAAACCTACGTGCTGTGATTGCTAAGCAGCTTAGGTGTGTATTACTGTAATATATGTAAAATCTTTATAGGTATGGAGTGCCCTGACCTTCACACTTCATTCTGTGTTGTGAAGTTTCATGGAGAAATGTTCATAATTATGCAATTCACACTCATCTAAGTCTGAATCAGGCAACTGAGATAACACATTAGGATCATCACTCCAGTGACGTGGTTTGTGACCTATGAAATAAATAACATTATTTCACAATATATATGCGTTTCTGAAAATTTATGCAATACCAAATACCAAATGTACAAAAGGGACAATTGTCCATCGCTTATATTATCAGAAGATAAGATACTCCTGAATTATACTTTCTTGCTAGAGGATCACAGGGTGACTGCTGATATTTGGTATCTTTTCATGTGCTCCTATACATTTGTGAATTTTCTTTGAGGAAGTGTTTTTCCATAGTTTGTTTTGAGGTGTTCAAAATATCAGTACTGTCACTAACCACAACCATGGAATAGCAAAGATGACGGGATACCTGGCCAAAGAACTGAGAAATCACAGGAAGTGATGGGAAAGAAGACACCAGAGGACCTAAAGCCTCATTGCCAGGTTCCAGAACGCCAAATCCCACTTAACATGCTTTATATTCATTCTACTGCAGGGGAGGGGGAGTGAGTGGCTACAGGTAGGTCCACAAACTAAGGCATCAATCTAGCTTGTGATTACAACTATTAACTTAGGTATTGTTTGTATACATAGTGATAATTGAATCCCTTATTTTTAGGGAGCAGAAGGGAACAATTGTCATTATGCAATCACAACCACCATTAAAACAAAGAACCTCAGGGAAGTTAGGGAGTGAAGGGATGGTAGGGGGAAAACAATGGAGGGGCTAACAAAACTCAATAGGAAGTGTACTCATTACCTTGCTCATGTAACTGAAACCCTCTGTATAGTATCTTTACAATAAAAAAATAAAAAAAGAAAAGAATCCGAAGGCTTGAAGGAAATTCAGTCCCTCACTTTTTTGAGTGTGTTTTTACTCATACATAACTTTTCTGTAAACTTCTAGTTGAGAGTATTACAGAAACAAATAATTTGCCGGGAAGTTCCAGTAAGATGGCGGAGGAGAAGCTGGAGGCTAAACAAGCTCTCACATAGAAAGCAGATTTAAAGTTCCAGTGAACAGTCCTAAGCCAGAGAATCACACCAAGTGTGCCATCACAGGACAAAGAGTTAGGCCATAGAGGGAAAATCCAGGGAAGGAGACAGATTGGAGCACTTGCCAGGAGATGCCACTGCTGCAGCAGCTGTGTCAGGGGTGGCCATACCAACCATACCTGAAACAGAGAGAGTCCGTGAGAAGGAACCAGCAAGAACTGACAAGGAGCAGACATCTTCATCCTGTAGTTCGCAGACCAGAGATGACCCAGGAACCAAGACGCGGCTTGAGTAGAGGCCTAACGTCCTCACTTCCTCTCAGGGAGCAGAGGAGGGAAGGCCATCCCCCCCACCCCCAGTACCGGAGATCTCCATCTTGGATACTGACAAAGCTCGGTGGAGCTGCTAGCTACAATTCAGGCATTGGAAGAAAACTAGAGTCATTTAGCAGGTCACAAGAACCTAAAGTGACCTGCAGACTCAGCTCCAGCCAGGGAAAAGTCACTCAGCTCAAGCATCAGCCCCAGGAATGGCTTTCTTCACTGGGTTATCAGAGACAGAGGGTGCCCCTCTCTTTAGCAGCCTTGACAATCTATTGAAATTTAGTAAACATAAACCCAGAGAGTGGCTCCTGGCTGGGCTCAACTCTACCCAGAACCTAGCCTCATCACAGCATCTCCAAACTTCAGGAAATGCCATCTCCCTCTTTTGTGACACTCAAAGCAGATCTCCCTCTCATTGAACTAGCTTGGGAAGAGGATCACAAAATCCAGGGTAAAGCAGAGCATTTATCTGCCTGTGCAAACATATTGACTTGAGAAACCAACCAAGCCACAGGAAATTCAAACACCACAAGTAAACCAGAGAATCCAACAAGAGGCTGGTTATGGACACGAGGGAGATACAGGATTTTTCCCACCCCTCCCCAAAAAAATCAAAAAACTTTTTTTCATTTTTTTGCAACTTCTATAATTTTTTTTTTTTACTCCTTCATAGCAGAGCACACACCAATAATCGTCCAACTCTTCAATGAAATTGAAAGAGAAAGTTCGCAAGCTAACACATTTTATGAAGCCATCATAACCCTCATCCCAAAACCAGGCAGGGACTCATCAAAGAAAGAAAACTATGAACCCATTTTTTGATGAACATTGATGCAAAATTTCTCAACAAAATTTTGGCCAATCAACCCAACGATCAAACAGGATTCATTTCAGGGATGCAAAGCTGGTTCAATATACACAAATCAATTAATATTATTCATCACATCAACAGGAGCAAGGGTAAGAACCACCTGGTTATCTCAATAGATGCAGAAAAAGCATTCGACAAGATCCAACACCCCTTTATGATGAAGGTTTTGGAAAAATTAGGAATCCATGGAACATTCCTCAATACAATAAAGGCTGTATATGACAAACCTACAGCCAACATTATATTTAATGATGAAAAACTGAAGCCATTTCCTGTTAACTCAGGAACAAGACAAGGATGTCCATTCTTTACACTTCTCTTCAATCTAGTATGAGAATGCATAGCTACAGCAATAAGACAAGATCCAAACATAAAGGGGATCCAAATAGGGAAAGAAGAAATAAAACTCTCCCTCTTTGCAGATGACATGATCTTGTATTTAAAGAATCCCATAGACTCCACTCCCAAATTATTCAAGTTGATTCAAAACTTTGGCAAAGTAGCAGGGTATAAAATTAACCCTCCAAAATCAATGGTTTTTCTTTATGCAAACAATGAGAAAGGTGTGGCTGAAATTAGGAAAGCAACTCCATTTGTAATAGCCCCACAAAAAATAAAATACCTAGGCATTAACATAACCAAAGAAGTGAAGGAACTCTATGATCTAAACTTTAAAAACTTGAAAAAGGAAATCAAAACAGAACATAGAAAATGGCAAAACCTCCCCTGCTCCAGTATTGAAAAGATTAACATCGTGAAAATGACAATACTTCCCAAGGCTATCTACAAATTCAATGAGATACCTATCAAAATTCCAACATCATTCTTCAAGGAAATAGAAGAGGCAATCCAAAAATTCATATGGAACAATAAAAGACCCCGAATACCAAAAACGCTCATCAACAGAAAGAATGCTGCTGGAGGAATATCAATACCAAATTTGAGACTCTACTATGAAGCCATAGTAAACAAAACAGCTTGGTACTGGCACAAGAACAGACCTGAGGACCAATAGAATAGAATTGAAAAGCCAGAAATGAACCTACAGACCTATAGCTATCTAATCTTTGATAAGGGATGTAAAAAAATTGAACGGAAGAAAGACAGCCTCTTCAGTAAATGCTGCGGGAAAAATTGGTTAACTACTTGTAGAAATCTAAAGATAGATCTTATATATCACCCTGCACCAGAATCAACTCCAAATGGATCAAAGTCCTCAGAGTCAAAGCAGACACTCTGAAAACATTACAGGATGGAATAGGAGAAAACCTAGGTCTCCTTGGCCCAGGCCCAAATTTTCTTAATAGAGTCATGGAAACACAACAAATCAAAGAAAGGTTGGACAAATAGGATTGCATGAACTTGCAGAGCTTCTGCATGGCAAAGACATAGCTAGGTAGATCAATATAAAGTCCACGGATTGGGAGATCTTCACCTACCATAAAACGGACAAGGGTCTCATATCTAAAATATACTTAGAACTCAAAAAATTAAATCTGCCAACAACAAATCCTCAATGAAACAACTGCCCTAAAAATAAGTGGGCTAATGACTTAAAGAGAAACTTCTCTGAAGAAGAAAGAAGGATGGCCAATAGACACATGAAGAAATGCTCAACCTCCCTAGACATAAAAGAAATGCAAATCAAAACAACATTAAGATACTACTTCACCCCCAGTTAGAATGGCAAAAATCAAGAACTCTAATAACAACAGATGCTGGAGGAGATGTGGAGAGATGGGAAACTTACTTCATTGTTGGTTGGAGTGTAAACTTGTTCAACCACTTTGGAAAGTAGTATGGAGGTTCCTCAGAAGACTCCACATAAAGTTCCCCTATGACCTAGCAATCCCACTTTTGAACATGTACCCAAATATTTACAAACAAGACCACACTAAAGCTACCAGCACAACTATGTTTATTGCAGCATTATTTACCATAGCTAAGATATGGAACCAACCCAAATGCCCCTCAGTAGATGAATGGATCAAGAAAATGTGGTATATATACACAATGGAATTCTATGCCTCCATCAAAAAGAATGACATTGCCCCATTTGTTAGGAAATGGAAAGACTTGGAAACAATTATATTAAGTGAAGAAAGCCAAACTCAAATGAACAGAGGTCCCATGGTTTCCCTTATTTCCAAAATCTAGTATATGTATGAGTCAAGCAGAAAAGGTCAGATAAGGTGATGTTAGGAAAATGAACCCTAAGATATGTATTTAAAAGATTTTTTTCTTTCATGCATTTGTTTCTAATGCATTTATAAGATTATTTTTCTGTTGCTTTTTATGTTCCTCCCCCACATTATGAATCCCACTTTCACTGTATTTGATGTCAGTATAAATTGTGGAGGGGAAAGGGAAAAAATAGTCGTTTAAATAAAGATACAGAAGATGGTGGAGGAGAAGCTGGAATCTGAACAAGCTCTCGCATAGAAAGCAGTTTTAGAGTTCCAGTGAACAATCCTAAGCCAGAGAATCACACCAAGTGTGCCATCACAGGACAGAGAGTTAGACAAGAGAGGGGAAGCCAAGACAAGGAGACACATCTGAGCACCTACCAGCAGCCTCCGCCGCGGCGGCAGGGTCGCGGCAGCGCCAGGATCGCCGCGGAGACCGCAGCCACGGCCATACCTGAGTGCTCACACAGAGAGTCCGAGATGAAGGAGCCAGACGCAGCGGGCGAGCAGATTCTACTCAACACCAGCAAGAAACAACAAGGAGCGGACATCTTCATCCTGCAGTTTGCAGACCAGAGACGACCCAGGACCCAAGACTCGGGGTGAGTACAAGCCCGACGTCCTCACTCCTTCTCAGCGAGCAGAGGCGGGAAGGCCACCGCTCCCCCCCCCCCCCCCCCGCAGCACCGGTGATCTCCATCTTGGATACGGACAAAGCTCGGAGGAGCTGCTAGCTCCAACTCAGGCCTTGGAATAAAACGAGTCATTTAGCAGGTCACAAGAACTGAACGTGAAGTGACCTGCCAGAGTCAGCTCCATCCAAGGAAAAGTCACCCAGCTCAGGCACCAGCCATTGGAGTTGCTTTCCTCACTGGGTAACTAAAGCCAGAGGCTGCCCCTCCCTCTAGCAGCCTCCACAATCAATTGAAAAACAGAAACCCTGAGAATGGCTCCAGGCTGGGCTCTGTGAGTTTTTCACAAAATAGCCCCAGGGAAAAGCTACTGTTTGTTGAAAGGCCTCAACTCTACCAAAACTTAGCCTCATCACCCCTCTTTTGTGATTCTCAAAGCAGATCACCCTCCCATTAAACTAACCTGGGAGGGGGATCTCAAAATCTTGGGTAAAGCAGAGCATTTTTCTGCCTGTTCGAAAAAACTGACTTAAGAAACCAATCAAGCTACACGACCTCAAGCTGACCAGAGACTCCAACAAGAGGCTGGTTACAGACAAAAGGGAGATACAGGATTCTTCCCACCCCTCCAAAAAAATATTTAAAAAAATCAAAGAACTTTTTTTTTCTTCTTCTTCTTCTCTTTTTTCTTTTTCTTTTTTTTGGTACCTTATATATATATATATATAAATTTTTTTTCCTTTTCTAAAACTTTTGTTAATCTTTAATTTTTACCTTTTTTGAAAAAATAATTGTTTTCCAGCTATTTTTTTCCCTCTTATAATTTTTATTTTAGGAATACATGAATGTGCGTTTTCCTTTCTTTTCTTGTCTTCTTTCTCTGTTTCTTTCTTTCTTAATTAACTTTTTGTTTTTTGTCTAGCTCTACTGAACCTCTGATCTTTTTTCTCCCTTTCTTATCTTTTTCACCTTTTCCTCTCTTTTGTTCTTCTGTATGTGACTTAACTTTTGTCCTGCACATCCTCAGATAAACCCATAGATAACTAGTAGACCCTATCACCCATTGTGTACACACTTAATCCACAAATTTATTACTCAATCCAAAACCTCTGACACTTAAATTTCTTAATAGCAGTACTACCTCTTTATACCTATAAAATATTTTAAGCATTTTTTTAAGTTTTTCACATCTCCTCTATCTCCCTCCTGTTTTCTCAATATATTCACATTCCTATCTAAATAGGTGGTCTTTCAATCTCCATATCTATATTAATTTGTACGATTCTATTTTTTTCTGGTCTCTTTTCATTTCATTTCCCTTTCTTCTTTTTCTCTCTCTCTCTCTACTTGCATCCTACCCAACCTATTTCCTCTATTGAGATTAGGACATACTTAACTCTCCCTGTGCCTCCCCACACCAATCTATTCCTATTTTTTACCCACATCTCTCCCTAACCCTAAAAATTTCTGGTTTTCCAAATTCTTCTCTGCTGTTCGAAGCCCATTAACATATAGTTGTTTGATGTTGAATAGATGTATCTGTTGAACGAGATTGTATCTGTAGTCTATTGACTGTATAAATGCAAACGTTGGTCGATGGTTGCCTTAAGATAGTGTTCTAGCACAAAACTGGTACTATTTTCATCTCAAATGGGCAGAGGAAGCCAGAAAAACACAAGAAAAATGACAAATCCGGGTATCTCAATTCCCAATTTTGATAATCAGGGGTCAGAACAGATAATGAACAATCCAGAGGAGAGTTCCCAAATAGCTCTACAAACATTGGTGGCAAACATGATAAATGAGAAGTTTGACAACTTACAAAGGACTCTGTATGAGCGTGATAGGGAGAGAGAGGAGGCATCCCAAAAATTTATACAGGAATATCATAAGCGTGAGGAAGCTACTCAAAAACTGATACAGGATTTGCGTGAACAACTTGAGAATACTCAAAGAGAAAGGGAAGAATGGCGCAAGCAGGCTGAGAACACTCAAAGAGAACTGCAGGAATCCCACGAACTTGAGGAAGCTAATCAAAGAGTAATTCAGGAATTGAGAGACCAGGTAGAGAATACACAAAGATCACTAAAGGCATTCATGGAATCCATCAACAAAGAGCTGAAGGAAGTCAGGGAGACCACAAAGGTAATGCTGAATGGAACCCAACAGAAGGAATGGGAGTCCAAAGAAACCATAACCAATCAACTAAGTGATTTGAGAACAAACACTGAACACCAAATTAAGGAAGTAAAGAAATTCATACAAGACCTAAAACAGAGCTTCAACAAAGAACTTGAAGCCATCAAAGCTGACCAATTAGAAGGAAAAGAGATAAAAAAACAAAGTAGAGAGTCTTGACAGCAGATTAGACCATGCAGAAGATCGAATCTCAGGGATTGAAGACAGCCTAGATATTATAGAGAAGGAACATAGAACCATATAAGACAAGTCCAAGAAATATGATAGATCTATCCAACACCTGGAAGACACCATCAGAATGGCTAATCTAAGGATAAGGGGGGGAGAGGAGCACCTAGAAACAGAAGTTAATGGTCTAGGAAATTTGTTTAACAAGATCCTAGCAGAGAACTTCCCAAACATACAAAAAGATAGGCCTATTCACATACAAGAAGCTTTTAGAACCCCAAATAGACCAGACCAGAATAGGACATCCCACCGTCACATTATAATCCACACAGGATCAACTCAGACCAAGAAAAGATCCTTAAAGCTGTCAAGGAGAAAAGGATAATCACCTATAATGGGAAACCAATTAGAATCACCTCAGATTTCTCAGCAGAGTCAATCAAAGCAAGAAGAGCCTGGAATGATGTATGCCATGCCCTAAAAACAAACAACTGTCAACCAAGAATACTGTACCCAGCTAAACTCTCCTTCATAACTGAAGGCCAAATAAAAACCTTCCATAGCAAAGAAAAATTGAAACAATACATCTCCACCAAACCAGCCCTACAAAAGATTCTTAAAGATGTCCTACACATAGAAAACCAACAAGACTGCAACAAAGGCCAAGAAAATGCACACAAACGGAGAATCCAAGAACCATAGGAAGAACCCAGTTTTCGCAGCCCCCAAGAAGGTGGATAACATGGCAGAAACTCCCAAGTACCTCTCAGTCCTATCTCTTAACGTTAATGGACTGAACTCTCCCATTAAGGGACATAGATTCTCTAGTTGGATAAAAAAACAGGACCCTTCTATCTACTGCCTTCAGGAGTCACATCTTGCCCGTAAAAACAAACACATTTTCAATGTTAAAGGCTGGAACAAAATCTCCCAAGTAAACAGACCCCACAAACAGGCAGGAGTTGCAATCCTAATATCAGATAAAATAGACTTCAAATTAAAATTCGTGAGAAGAGATAAAGAAGGTCGCTACATACTAATTAAAGGATCTCTCCTTCAGGAGGATATTACAATTCTAAATATCTATTCGCCAAAAAATAGAGCACCAAATTTATCAAAGAAACACTACGTTCCTTCAATCGCATATAGATCAAAAGACATTAATTGTTGGGGATTTTAACACACCACTCTCCCCACTAGATAGATCAACTCGGCAAAAACTCAACATAGAAACGGCAGATCTAAACAGCTGCATAGATCAAGTAGACTTAACAGACATCTACTGAACATTTCACCCAGCAGCATCAGAATACACGTTTTTCTCAGCAGCACATGGAACATTTCCTAAAATAGACCACATTTGAGGCCTCAAAGCAAACTTGTCTAAATTCAGAAACAGTGAAGTTATACCTTGCATTCTCTCTGACCACAAGGGAATAAAATTAGAACTCAACACCAAAAGCCACCAAAGAATGTCCGGTATCACATAGAGGCTGAACAACACACTGCTGAATCAAGAGTGGGTCATGGAAGAGATTAGAATGGAAATTCAAATGTTCATGCTATTCAATAAAAATGAACACACAAATTACCAGCTTCTCGGGAACACAGCAAAAGCAGTACTCAGAGGCAAGTTTATAGCTCTGAGCTCCTACATCAACAAATTGGAGAGATCTGAAACCAACAATTTAATGACATATCTAAACATCCTTGAAAAGAGCAGCAAGATAAACCCCAATCCAGTAGACAGAAAGAAATAATCAAAATTAAATCAGAATTAAATGAATTAGAATCCAAAAAAACTATAGAAAGAATCAACAAAACAAAGAGTTGGTTCTTCAAAAAACTTAACAAAATTGACAGACCCTTAGCAAATCTTATGAGAAAAAGAAGAGAACACACCCAAATTAACAAACTCAGAGATGAGAATGAAAACATAACCACAGAAACAACCAGATTTAGAACATTATAAGAGAATACTTCTCAAAACTTTATGCTAATAAGTTTGAGAACTTGACAGAAATGGACCTTTTCCTAGCAAATATTGACATGCCAAAACTAAACCAAGATGAGTTAAACCACCTTAACAGGCCCATATCAAGCATTGAAATAGAAACAGCAATAAGAGACCTCCCACCTAAGAAAAGTCCAGGTCCGGATGGTTTTACAGCGGAATTTTACAAGGCCTTCAAAGCAGAGCTCACAACAATACTCCTCCAACTCTTCAATGAAATTGAAAGAGAAAGCTCACTACCGAACACATTCTATGAAGCCGTCATAACCCTCATCCCAAAATCAGGCAGGGACTCATCAAAGAAAGAGAACTATACACCCATTTCTTTGATGAACATTGATGCAATACTTCTCAACAAAATTTTGGCCAATCGACTTCAACAATTCATCCAAAAAATCATACACCATGGTCAAACAGGATTCATTTCAGGGATGCAAAGCTGGTTCAATATACGCAAATCCATTAATATTATTCATCACATCAACAGGAGCAAGAATAAGAACCACATGGTTATCTCAATAGATGCAGAAAAAGCATTCGACAAGATCCAACACCCCTTTATGATGAAGGTTTTGGAAAAATTAGGAATCCATGGAACATTCCTCAATACAATGAAGGCTGTATATGACAAACATACAGCCAGAATTATACTCAATGGTGAAAAACTAAAGCCATTTCCTCTTAACTCAGGAACAAGACAAGGATGCCCACTCTCTCCACTTCTCTTCAATCTAGTATTAGAATGCCTAGATACAGCAATAAGACAAGATGCAAACATAAAGGAGATCCAAATAGGGAAAGAATTAATAAAACTCTCCCTCTTTGCAGATGACATGATCTTATATTTAAAGAATCCCATAGACTCCACTCCCAAATTACTCAAGCTGATTCAAAACTTTGGCAAAATAGCAGGTTATAAAATTAACCCCAAAAAATCAGTGGCTTTTCTATATGCCAACAATGAGAAAAGTGTGGCTGAAATTAGGAAAGCAACTCCATTTGTAATAGCCCCACAAAAAATAAAATACCTAGGAATTAACTTAACTAAAGAAGTGAAGGACCTCGCTGATGAAAACTTTAAAATCTTAAAAAAGGAAATCACCCCAGAACTTTAAAAATGGCAAAACCTGCCATGCTCCTTGATTGGAAAGATTAACATCGGGAAAATGGCAATAATTCCCAAGGCTATCTACAAATTCAACGCAATACCTATCAAAATTCCACCCTCATTCTTCAAGGAAATAGAAGAGGCAATCCAAAAATTCATATGGAACAATAAAAGACCCCGAATACCAAAAACACTCCTCAACGGAAAGAACACTGCTGGAGGAATATCAATACCAAACTTCAAACTCTACTATAAAGCCATAGTAATCAAAACAGCTTGGTATTGGCATAAGAACAGACCTCAGGATCAATGGAATAGAATTGAAAACCCAGAAATGAACCTACAGACTTATAGCCATCTAATCTTTGATAAGTGAGCTAAAACAATAGAATGGAAGAAAGACAACCTCTTCATTAAATGGTGCTGGCAAAATTGGTTAACTACATGTAGAAAACTCCAGCTAGATCCTTATATATCACCCTGCACCAGAATAAACTCCAAATGGATCAAAGACCTCAGAGTCAAAACAGACACTCTGAAAACATTACAGAATGGAATAGGAGAAACCCTAGGTCTCCTTGGCTCAGGCCGAAATTTTCTGAATAGAGACCCGGAAACACAACAAATCAAAGAAAGGTTGGACAAATGGGATTGCATAAAGTTGCAGAGCTTCTGCAGGGCAAATGACATAGCTAGCAAGATCAATGGAAAGCCCACAGATTGGGAGAAGATCTTTACTAGCCATACAACGGACAAGGGTCTCATATGTAAAATATACTTGGAACTCAAAAAATTTAACCACCCAACAACAAATCCTCAAAGAAACAACTGCCCAATAAATAAGTGGGTGAAAAACTTAAAGAGAAACTTCTCTGAAGAAGAAAGTAGGATGACCAATAGACACATGAAGAAATGTTCAAAATCCCTAGCCATAAAAGAAATGCAAATCAAAACAACATTGAGATATCACCTCACTCCAGTTAGAACGGCAAAAATCAAGGACTCTAACAACAACAGATGCTGGAGGGGATGTGGACAGAAAGGAACCTTACTTCATTGTTAGTGGGAATGTAAACTTGTTCAACCACTTTGGAAAGCAGTATGGAGCTTCCTCAAAAGACTTCACATAGAATTCCCCTATGACCCAGCAATCCCACTTTTGGGCATTTACCCAAATGTTTACAAACAAGACCACACTAAAGCTACCAGCACAACTATGTTTATTGCAGCATTGTTTACCATAGCTAAGATATGGAACCAACCCAGATGCCCCTCAGTAGATGAATGAATCAAGAAAATGTGGTATATATACACAATGGAATTCTATGCCTCCATCAGAAAGAATGACATTGCCCCATTTGTTAGGAAATGGAAAAACTTGGAAAAAATGATATTAAGTGAATTAAGCCAGGCCCAAAGAAACATAGGTGCCATGATTTCCCTTATTTGTAGTATCTAGCATAAGTATGAGTCAAGCGGAAAAGGTCAGATAATGTGATATAAGGGAAATGAAACCTTTGATGTGTATTTTAATGTTTTTTTCTATCATGCATATGTTTCTAAAGCATTTATAAGATTATCTCTTTGTTGCTTTGTATGTCCATCCCCCACAGTATAACCCCTGCTTTCAATATATTTGATGTCAGTATAACTTGTGGAGGAGATGGGGTAAAACCAGTTGTTTAAGGATACAGGTGGATCTGTTGCAACAATGAGAAGTACAAGTTGTCATGTCCAAAACTAGCTTTACAACGTCGGTGCGGGGGGTGGGGGGTGGGGAAGGAGAAGGATTGGGATTGGACTAAAAGTTGGGAATAAGCCATCTAAATTGATGACTGGCCATGTTGCTACATGTCTACCATCCCAACTACAGAGGACCAGGCCTGGGGGAGCATACCTGTCACATCTAGGCGCACCTCGATCCAGCCCAGTCAGAGCATATATTGAGTCTCTGTTTCATAAATGCCCAAGACAGAAAGTTGGCTCATCAGAGCCAGATTGAAGAAACAAGCAGGGGTCATGGTGCCCCCAGGAGGGGTCCCTCGGTAGGGATGATTTGGGCGTGGCCACTCACCTGTGCTGCTGGGAGAAGCTGCTGTAGGCTGCTCCAGGTGGGGCGACAAGTGATGGCAGTGGGATTGTGGACAAATAGGCCCAAAGTAGAGAACCAGGTCCAGGGATCAGGTTGGGGCTTTAATTGGGCTGGCAGCATGACATTGGCTGATATTTGAAATCTCGAAACTTAGGAAAGGGGGAAAGCTGCTGGGGCGAAGGCAGGCTTCTCCATTTCCCACTTGTCGCCTTGAGTCTCTTCCTCACTACTCAAACACCTCACCTTCCTCAACTGCTGTTAGTGGTGTAAACTAACAGTGGGAATCCCGGTGCTACTAGGCAACATTGAATGTGGGCGTGGCTATCATTCTTGTATCCCATTGGTGAGAAAGAACCATGAAAAAATGGGGGTATGGCCGGAATCCTGTGATGCAAGCAGCATGGGCAGAGTCAAGAAGTTAGCATCTCCCCAGCCCTTTTCCCAGGGAACAATGTCAATTCAGTTGGAGACAAGAGGGTGACCAGCTTTAACCGGATGGCTGCAAAGATTATTGTGTATGTCTGTTTGTTGCCAGTCCTGGACCTTGAACTCAGGATCTGGGCACAGTCTGTGAGCTACTTTTGCTCAAGGCTGGCCCTCCAAACTAGAGCCACAGCACTTCTGGCTTTGTTGTCACTGAAGTTGGAAAGGGGTCTCAAGGACTTTCCTGCCTAGGATGACTTCAACCATGATCCTCCAATCACAGCCTTGTAAGTATCAACGAGGACTGCTGAGAGCCACTGGTGCTTGCTTAATCACTGGTCTTGCTGATGTTCTTGGACAAACAGGTTAGTTCCCCATCCTTGGGTTTAAGTGTTGGGAGCTGTAGCCCACAGTTCGAATCCTGGTCCTGCCACCTCCAAATGGCAGAAGATCCAAAAAACTTACTCCTATCCATATGATTAACAACAGAATGTGATGTGTGTCATCATTGAATGAGCAGTTCTTGAATGATTCCAATATAAAATTATACACAATTATATTATAGGACACTGATCTATGTTAGTTAATATTTTATTGAGCATTTAAACAATCACATTAATAAAATGGAGGCATAATGAAATAACTAAGAATTGGGTCTCACATACTATAAAGGAGCCATTTTTCTGCCAGGACTGGTTTTGGAACTCATGGTCTTGGTAACTCTGATGCACTTTGTGGGAAAGGAAAGCTGGTTTCCTTGAAGTCAAGAAATTCAGGTCTGTTCCTTAGGCCTGAAATAGATCCCCACCACTAAAAAACATCCTATTCATGTACAATTTACGTATATGGTTTATATTTATAAAGATATGTTGACTATATTTCATTCAGTGCAGTTATTTAATTTTTTATTTTATTCATGCATTGCATTGAACATTTATTTTATTGACTATTATGTCACATAAAACATTGATTACATGGGCCTGGGAAGGTAGCTCAGTGGTAGAACTTTTGCCTTGCATGTATGAGGCCCTGGGTTCGATTCCTCATAAGCAAAAAGAAAAAAGGCAGAAGTGGCACTCTGGCTCAAGTGGTAGAGTGCTAGCCTTGAGCTGAAGAGCTGAAGGACAGCGCCCAGGCCCAGAATTCAAGCTCCAGGACCAAACCCCCCCACACACAAAAAGCATTTATTACATTAATTACATAGGATATATGTCTGCATATGTATTCCACTTCATACCTGACACCCAGGACTTTCACAGAAAGGGAAAATATGTGTCACCCTCAGCTTCTTACTCCACAATTCATTTTTTTCCCAGTGTTGGCATCTGAACTCATGGCCTACAAGCCGACAAGGCCCAATTCACGAATGGGTGAGTGTCAGCACTCCATCCTGGGGCAAATTGAGCTGACAGGCTTTTCCCAGGACCTGATATCAAGCCCCAGGAGTTAACAAAATAATAATATTGATATGAAGATGACAGTACATTAATAAATATATATCTTTATCGAGTGTAAGAGATATCTATATATTATTCAGTTATATAGATTACATTCCTACCAATTCTTGGGTTTTAATTATGCATCCATGTAATTAATATTATTGTTTTCATCCTTAATGAAATGAGTGTCCTGAAATTATTGTGTTCGTGTAAGTAATAAAATTCTTTTAATGCTTCATAAATATTAAATAAAGTCTATCAGCCTCTTGAAATGGTGCTGTCTAATTTTATAGGAGCATCATTCACGATCAACTCATTCAACCGTGACATTGAAAATATTCCATTGTTATTCCTATGGATGGGGGACCATTTTCT
Organism: Dipodomys merriami; assembly: GCF_024711535.1. Lineage (NCBI taxonomy): Eukaryota > Metazoa > Chordata > Mammalia > Rodentia > Heteromyidae > Dipodomys > Dipodomys merriami. The sequence continues at coordinate 85,039 of NW_027202272.1, read as the reverse complement.
TAGTATCTCCTGCCATTGGTTGGAGTAAGGACAGGTACTCGAAATCAGGGACGATGTTGCCACATAGGCCTATGGCCTCCCCAATAGCCTGGCAGCTTTCACCAATGCAAGATGAAGTACCATTTGCAACAGTGCCATTCAGACCCACATTTTTTCTGTGCATTGCTTTCCCTGCAAGGCCTGGGGGTCTAGGATCCCAGGAGCAGCTATAGGTCTAGTGGCTGCACCCCAGCCTAGGTTGATCAAAGCTGAGCAGAGTTGCTACAACCTGAGTTCAAGCCCCATATTGAGAAAAGTAAAATTTAAAAAAAAAAGCTCCTTGGCTTGCAATTCATGCCGTTTACTCTTCTAGGCTTTGTATTTGAACTCAGGATGTGGGTAAATCTGGAGCAATGTGGATGAAGGGGAAGATCACCGTACTTGAAGATGAGAAAGTCAGGCCTGTTCACTAGTCCTGAATTCAAACCCAAGCTCTGGAAAACATACTAATTATATACATTGTAAAGATAGGATTTATAATTACCTGTAGATGTTCAGTCCATAGATGTTTGGTGTGGTTGTTCTTTGTATTTTTTGTTTTATTCATTTATTTACCATTGATTGTCCTGTGATGAAACCCATTCTGTTTATTTCATTGATGACATCCTATCACAGAGCATCTAGATTTGTAGAAATGTTCTCCACCATGACAGGATTCTCAGGATCACACAGGATATTCAGAAAAAAGGAAAACAAGTTTCACACTTGTCTTCTTACTCCACGATCCACTTGTTGGTAGTGTTGGGATCTGAACTCAGGGCCTAGTAGGACCAATTGGCCAATAAGTCAAGGTTAACACACCAACCTGTGAGCATCTTAGGAGCTAAGCCAGTCCCAGGATCTGACATTGATCCCCAAGGTGGTAGACTATAGTCATAAATTCATAATTTAAACATACAATCTATATTGACATACATCAGTCAAGAGCATATTGTGTTTAGTGAACTTCTCCTTATTTTGTATCTACATCATGGAGGTATTGTGTATTTTACTAAGTATGGTGACAGGGATAACTGTGCTGACATGAATGACAAAAGGTTCCCATGGTTATAGGGTTGTCTATGAATTCCCGTTCTTAGTTGATACTCAGGACTTTCACAGGAGAAGAAAACATGTGCAACAACTGGCTTCTGACATCAGGATAACTCTTTTGTCAGTGCTAGGATTTTAACTCAGGTGTGGGTAGCTCTGTTGCACTGTGGGGGAATGGGAAGCTCATCATCCTTGAAGACTAGAATGTCATACCTGGTCCAGGGCCTGATTTGAAGCCCAGCACTGGACAAAATAACAAGCCCACCTTTTTTAAACATAGGTCCTCTCTTTACCTACAGGTGTGGTATGCATCTTGCATTCAGTGTAGTTATTCTTTTTTTGTGTGTCTTATTCATTGATGAATTGTGCATTTTATTGAGTATGGTGACAGATATAACTGTGCTGACATGGATGACAACCTATTCCCATGGCTATAGAGTTCCCTATATAGCATTCTCCATCCTCAATGACATCCAGGACATGCACAGAACATGAAAACATGTGCAACCCTAGGCTTTTCACATCAGAATGAATCTTTTGGCAATGCTGGAATTTGAACTCAAAGCCTAGCAGGCACAATTGGTGAATGGGTCATGGTAAGCACACCAGCCTGTGAGCCTCTAAGGAGCTAGACCATTCCCGGGACCTGAGACTGATCCCTGGTAGGGGCCAATAAAGTCATAAATTCATAATTAAACAGAGGATCTATATTTCCAAACATGGGCGGGCAGCATCTTGCATTTGGTATAGTCATTCTCTTTATTTTGTGAATTTGTTCATTGATGTATTGTGTATGTTCTTAAGTATAGGTTGAGAGATATAATTGTGGTGAACTGGATGACACCCTTTTCCCATGAGTATAGAGTTGCCTAAACCTTCTCCATCTAGCAGAGACCCAGAATTTGTGCAGCACAGGAAAACAGGTGCAACAACTGTCTTCTCACATCAGGGTGAATTTTTGGCAGTGCTGGGACTCGAACTCGGGGCTTAAGAGGCCCAACTGAACAGTGGGTCCACGTGATCACACCAGACTGTGAGCCAGTAAGGAGCTGGTTTGTTCCCAGGAACTGAGATCGAGCTCTAGTGAGGCCAAAATAGTCCTCAATGCATCATTGAAACATGGGTTGTATATTCACATCCGTGTGTGGACTGCATCATGCATTGAGTGTACTTATTGTCTTTATTTTGTATGCTATTTATGAATGTATTGTGTAATTTCTTGAGTATATGATGACAGGTATAACTGGGCTAACATGTATAACAACTTATTCCCATGACCACAGGGTGACCCATGCATTCGCCATCCTAGCTGTGACCCAGTACTTGCACAGGAAATTAACCAGGTTCAACGATTGGCTTCTGGCATCAAGATGAATCTTTTGGCAGGGCTGGGATCTGAACTCAGGCCTAGCAGGCACCATTGGTGAATGGTAACACATGATCAGACCAGCCTGTTAGCAACGAAGGAGCTAGGCCTTCCCAGTACCTGAGTTTGAGCCCCCGTGGGGGGAGAGTGGTGAGCACAATAGTCACCCATCCATAAGCTGAAGGTAGTATGCAAATAAGTATATATTTGTATAGAGTAGGATTGATGGTGACCTGTGATGGAATCCAATCTGTGTGACTACTGATTCTTGGATCTTTCCTGATGCCTCCATTTCATGACTGTGATTATTATTGTCACGCTTCATCAACTCTCCTTTACAAATAATCTATACCCCATGAGTCTTGCTTATCATTTCCTACTTGCATCATGCATGAATTACTCATTAAAGGATGAGATCGATTGCATTCCATGACTCTGCCTAGGTCCAGAAATGAGTATCTCAGGATCTCCCTCTATTCCCTCTTCATAGGAGGGCTGAATTCAAGCCTCATGCCTGGAAAAGATACTCCTTATATACATTTTATCGATGGGATTTATAATTCCATACAGATGTTCAGTCCATATTGTGTTTGGTGTGGTTATTCATTTTATTTCTTGTTTTATTCATTTATTTACCATTTATTTTATTGACTCTGATGACACCTATACCATTTATTACATTGCTTACATCCTATCACAGAAAATCTAGATTTTAGATATGTTCTCCATCATGTCTGGCAGTGTGAGGATCTGAGAGCTCGGTGTCTAGCAGACCCAATTCATGAATGGGTGAGTTTCAGCATGGCAGCCTCTAGACAATGAAGCTGTCAGGTGTTTGCCCAGCACTGAGATCAACCCCCAGGTTTGGCCAAAACAGCAATACATGGATAGGCAGACGGTGGTATACAAATATATATATATATTGGTAAAGAGTGCCAGAGCCGTCTATCTATGATTGAATGACAACTACGTTCCTACCAATTGTTAGGTATTTATTATCCCACCATTGAAGGAATATTATCCTTTTCATGCTTAATAACATTAAGGCAAATCAGCAGTCTAGGATTATTGAATCCAATTTTAGACAAGATCAATGCATAGGAATGAGTCTCTTGTGATCTCCTGCCATTGGTATCAGGACTGGGATTTGAACCCAGGGCATATGTTGACAGGTTTGCCTATGGCTTCACTGATAACCCACCAGTCATCAGCAAGGGCAGGTCAGGTCCACCTTGCAGCCATGTCATTCAGACCCAGCCCTCTACAGCTTGCCACTTTTTGTGTTTTCCAGGTTTTTTTTTTTTTCTACCTGCAAGAACTCTGAGCCTAGGATCTCAGGGTCGGCTATGGGAGATCCAAGCTGAGGCAGAGTTGAAATGAAACCTATGGTTGTAAAAAAATAAAGTAAGAAAGAAAAAACATTATTTAAGTAAATTTAAAAAAATAAAGTTCCCTGGTTTGGAATTTCTGCCAGTTATCTTTCCTAGCCTGGGATTTGAACTCAGGGTCTTGGTAAACTTGTAGCAATGTGAGGGAAGGGTTGCCACAGCTTGAGTTCAAAACCACACAAAAATGAAAAACTAAATCACTGACCTCGGCAGGGTGAAGTAGTTGTGGAGATGGGAGGCAAGGGATGGTAGGGGGAAAACAAAGGAGGAATCAACAATGCTCAATTGGAAACGTACTCATTACCTTGCTCCTATAGCTGTAACCCCTCTGTAAAACATTTTTGCAATAAAAAAGTACAAAAAAGAGAAACAATATAGTTCTCAGAGAAGCACTTTAGAGGTAAGGAAAGTATGTCTGAATAGCTGTACAAAATTCTACACTGCTTATTTTTAATGTTCAGTATGGAACTGAGTAAACATGATTGCTTCCATTAAAAAAAGTAAGTCACTATCAAAACTTGGGCCAGTATTTCTGCCATTGCTAGCATTTGAGCTCACCATTCAGGTAACTCTTACACCATGGGTGAAGGCGAAGCTCACTATCTTTGAGGAGAAGAAATTCAGGCTAGAGTTCCCAGGGCCTGAATGAAGGCCCTGCAATTGAAAAAATATTTCTATACATGTGTAATATATGATATACACTTATACATGTTAATTTCATATTATGATTTTATTGATTTTGTATTTTATTTTTCTTTGATTCATTAATTGATTGATTATTGTATTTAGCGTATTATACACATAATATTTATTACATTTTGCACACCTATAATAAAATTCTATGCAACAATTTAGGACATTGACTCATTTTTCATTAATATTTTATTAAGTATTGAAACATAATACATAATTAAATGGATGCATTTGTCACAGTTTTCACATGTTTAGAGTTTCTTCCAAGTATGAGCTTTGTCCAATCTTTGGACTTTTTCTTATTGGGATTTCTTTAGATGATTTATAGTCAGAAACCTTTTCCTGAGGATAGGCAAGTGAGGGGTAAAATTGAAAGGATGGAGCTAGAAATGTGGCTTAGTGGTAAAGAGCTCGATTAGCATGCATGAATGCCAGGGTTTGAATCTTCAGTGCCACATACTCAGAAAAAGGTAGAAACTGTGGAGTGGCTCAAGTGGCTAGCCTTGAGATAAAGGAGCTCAGAGACAGTACCTAGGCCCTAAGATCAAGCCCCAGTACTGTCAAAAACAATAGACCAGATGCCAGTGTCTCACACATGGAAATCTAGCTTCTCAGGAGGCTGAGAGCTGAAGACCATAGTTCAAAGACAGCTTAGCCAAGGAAAGCCTGTTAGACCCTTATCTCCAGTGAACCACCCAAAGACCCCATGTGGTGCTATTACTCAAGTGGTAGAGTGTTTGGCTTGACCTGAGGGGCTAAGAGACAGTGCCCAGTCTTGAGCTCAAGAAACACTATTGGGAAAAAAGTGAGGGTTAATCCAGGCACTTTTCCTATTTGCTAATTATGAGATCATTCTTTGGAAAATGAACACTGATGTATACCAGAATTGGAGTCAGAGCTTAAAGTTCAAGTGTAACACATCCATATGCCCAGCTTCTCAGACTCTAGCATTGTAATCTTGTGTCCTACAGGGTACTGAAAGGTCCAATCTTGAAAGGCTTAATATGCTCCCCAAGCCCATTGTGATAGCAGTTGATTTGTACTGTCAAGGTCATTACAGCTCTGAACCTAGCAGAGCACCAGTAGTTCAGGCCTGTCACCCTAGCTCAGGAGACTGAGGTTTGAGGATTACAAGGTGAAGCCAGCCAGGGCAAGAAAGTCTATGAGACTCTGACTTCCACTTCTGAAAGGTCAGATGTTCAAGAGCTTCCTTTGTTTCCTTTGCTGATGAGAAGAACTTTCACTCTAAATGTTCTTAGAATTCTTGAGCTATAGAAGCAGGAAAGAAACATTGACCCATCTTGGGTTCACATGAAGTTCTTAGGCTCCAAACCCTAGCCCCGTTAGCAGAAAGAACTCCAGTGTAACACTGTAATTGAAGGACAGGAAACAGTTTCAAAACCAGGCTAGGTGCAGACACCAGGCCTACAGGATTCGGAGGCAGAATGTACACATTCAACAGATAAGCGAGCAGTAAAACCACTTCATATATTCCAGGCCATTCCAGCAATGGGAGGAAACCTAAAATACTCGTTAGAGTTACACCAGGGTCAGGCTTTTCTCAGCCTCTTCAAACAATGACTAATTAACATTCTTCCCACAAGTGAAGGGAGAATCAGGCTATCTTAGGTTACCAATAGAGCCAGTTTAGTCAGGGAAAGGGGAGGAACAGAGTAGAAAATCCCTGACCTCTGGTTTTAGGGAGTGGGTTTTTGACTCTCCATCTTTCAGATTTGAAAGCCCTTCTTCTACCTCTGCCAGTCCTTTCTCCTTCCTTCATTCTCCACATAATTAATTCAAATCCCCAGACCAACTAGAGTCAGGGTTGTTGCTCTTCTTTCTCCAAGCATCTGAGTTAGAACCTGGCTCTGCCCAATTGGCTCCGGTGCCCTTGGCTTCCTGAGAAGTGGGAAAGGGAGAGTCTTCTTGCTCTCTGGTTCTGTGAAGGCAATGCTGGTGTCCTGGCACACTGCAGAAGGCCTAATGACTGGGAATTGTTCCTTTCTTTCCTCCTGAAATCCAAGACCAGATTCATCTATCATCTTTCTATCTATCTATCTATCTATCTATCTATCTATCTATCTATCTATCTATCTATCTATCTATCTAACTATCTTTCTATCTATCCTATGTCTGTCTATCTATCTATCTACCTACCTACCATTCTACCTAGGTATCTCTTTGCCAGTTCTTGGGTTGAACTCAAGGCCTGGGCACAGTCTGTAGCACTCTACTACTTGAGCCACAGCCCCAATTGTGGATTATTCTATGCATGTGCTACCGGGGAATCATACCCAGGGCTTCTTGCATGCTAGACAAGCACTCTCTCAGTAATACACATTCCCTGCTCCCTCATCTTTTCCTTAATGGTAGTTTTTTAGAAAAGTATGTTGCCATTTTACTTCCCCAATTTTAATTTTCTGAATACTGGATACTTCTATGTAACCTGGTATACTTTTCCCCTGACTGGTTTGTTATGGTTCCTGCATTGGCCTCATAACAAAATGTAAATAAAGGCTCCTGAGAGCTTCAGTGTATCACATAAGGACACAGGCCTGGAACCCTGGATGAGAAAAGCCATGGGCCTGAAATGAAGAGAATGATGCAGTATATGAAAGGAGCATATCTGAAATATAAATCAGTAAATAAAAGGAGAAGCACTGCATAAGGTCTGTTTGCATTCAGGGAGGTAATATACAGACAAAAGTAGGTAGGTCACTGATACATAAAATTGGCCTTCTCTTTTTGAAAATTTTTTGTGGACATCCCAGGGCTTAACCTCAGGGCCCAATGCATTCCTCTGCTGTTTTTCCCAAAGCTGAGGCTTTATCACTGCCACAGCTCCACTTTCAGCTATCTGGTCATTAATTGGACATAAGCACCTCCCAGTCTTTCCTGCCTGGTCTGGCCTGTGTCTCCTTCTTGGCTTTCTCTCTCAAAGCTGGAACTCTGCCCTCTGGACCACTGTTCCACTTCTGGTTTTCTGGTGGTTTATTGGAGATAAGAGTTTCACAGAATTCTTGCTCAGGCTGAATTTGAACGGCGATCTCCCAAACAAGATTCAAGCGGCTTTCCTCAGGGATACACCAAGGAGTCCCTCCACACAAACCCTTAGTCTAAATCTCGAGAGGCACTAGAGAAAAAGAGATACATGAAGATGCTTCTAGTGGGTTCTAGATACTTAAGGTTGTAGACACACAACACTAATAATTACTAGATCATTTTATAGACAAAAGGAGTAATGCAGACAGTATGAGGATCGCTCCAGCTTTTGGTCTTCTCATCTTGAGACAGCAAATTCACTGCAGCTCAATGCTAAGTGACAGAATTGACAAGTCCCATGGACATTTGCTCCCAAATCCTGTGACACTCATTTCTCACTTTTGGCTTCAAACATGTGTCCCAGAGGAGAAGATGAGGAGAGAAAATCTTTCTCAGGTAAAGCAGTTCTAAAGAATATTGGGTAGTTAATTTATAAATTCAAACCATTGGAATGACCCTGCTAAGAAGTCAGATTGTCCAGATTAAAAATGAAGAAGAAAAGAAAGAAGGTGCTAGTGGCTTTTCACTGTAATCCCAGCTCCTCAGAGGGTGAGATGTAGATAATCTGAATTTGATTCCAGCCAGATTAGGAAAGTCCATAACACTTATTTCTAAGAGATCACAGAAAAACTGAGAAGTGGGGATGTGACTCAAGCTTAATGCACTACCCTTGAGCAAAATGATCTCAGGGACAAGTTCTAGGCTCATAGTTCCACCCCAAGACCTGCCCCCTCAAAAAAATCCTGTACTTCCATGTCTTTGGGTATGTATGGATATATTCCTATAGGTGAAGCTCCAGAGTAGCTATGATGAATGCCACCAAACTAGGTAATGTATATTCAATAAAATGATTTCATAACAGAGACTGCTTTCATGATAGTGCATGTTCCGGGGCTCCGCTCGCTGTTCCCAGTGTAACCTGAGGGTTTCTCTGCATCCCAGGTCTGCTGGAAGAAATCTCTCTCGTTGTCTGGACAGGCAGACAAAAGGTCTCAGTCCTGTACAACTGTGTAGCAAACAACTCCGTCTGGGTCAGATAGTGAGGATGAGTGTGGGTGGGCTCTGAAGTTCAGGAGAAATAGGTCTCTTTGTACCCCAAACTATTTCCCCAGTTCTCTTGTTTGACAGGAAACCTTCATATGTGCCACCTTCTGTGACAGGCCACGTCCTGTGCACTTATCCTGGTTTTGTGAGACTATATTCCAGTGTTCAGCTACAGTGCTCAATATAATTCAAGAGTCCTTCTGGTGGACAAGTAGGGCATTGAACCTAATGAAATGTTTCATTGCCTGTGATGATGGGCCTATGATGCCTCTCCTAGATTTCAGGAAGCTTGGGAAATCCAAGCATATATCTGGTATCACAAAGCTTCCTGTCATCTAGGGCTGGTGAACCTCATCAGGTTTTGAAACATTTGACCTCTCCTAGTTGGGCCCTGGGTGGCCAGGTTTTGGGGTTAAACACAGGGCCTGGGTGCTTACCATGAGCTCAGTGCAGAAGCCTGGTGCTTTACCATTTTGTGTAACAGCATTACTTCTTGTCTGTGTATGTGTGAGTGTGTGTGTGCGTGCACACGTGGGAGAAGGCGCATAGGCACATACACAATTCTTGGAGGTTGAACTCAGGACCTGAGCACTGTACCTAGTTTCTCTTTTTTAAGTATAGCCCTCTCCTACTTGAGCCACAGAGCCACTTCAGGCTTTTTTTTAGGGTTGTGGTCCTGAGAGATCAAACTCAGGGTTTCATATTTGCAAAGCACTCTAACCCTAAGACACATTCCCAGCCCTCTACTTCAGGTTTGTTTGTTTGTTTCTGTCTTTTTTTTATTGTTGTAGAGGTGATGTCTGGGCCTGGGTGCTGTCCTTGAGCTCTTCAGCTCAAGTCTTGTGCTTTGCCACTTGAGCCAAACGCCTCTTCAGCTTTTCTGGTGGTCCATTGGAGCTAAGTGTCTCAAGGACTTTCCTGTCAATGCTGGCTTTGAACCATGATCCTCAGATCTCATCCTCCTGAATAGCTTGGATTACAGACATGAGTGACAAGCACCTAGCTTCCACTTCAGGTTTCTTAGTGGTGAATTGGAGATAATAGGCTCATGAGACCTTTTGTGTCTGGGATATTTTGGAACCCATGTCCTCAGATGTAAGCTTCCTGAGAAAGCAGGATGAGTGACCTCAGCTGTAGACCCCTAGGGCTGTTGCCTCTCTATGCAATTAATATTATTGTTTTCATCCTTAATGAATTATTAATGAAATCAACCACTGTTCCAAAACTATTGCGTCCATGTAATTAATACTATTCTTTGAATATGTCAAAAATATTCATTAAAATCCATTTGCTTCCTAAAATCACTCTATTTATATAGTAGTATTCAGAAACAACGTATTCAACCTTGCCATTCATAATCTTCAGTCGGTATTCCTATGAATAGGAAGGAGATTCTTAGGATTTCCCACCTTTGGTAGGGGTCACGACCGGGCTTCAAACACAGGGCCTATGTTGCCATGTTGGCCTATGGCTTCCTTGGTAGCCCGCCAGCCTTCAGCAATGCCAGGTTACCAACATTTTTGAACAGTGTCATTCAGACAGAATGGTCACCTTGCAAAGAAAACAAATGTAAAACCAGCAGCCAACTGCAAGTTGCCACAGTTTTTTTTTTCCTGTGTCGCATTAACTTTTTTTTTTCTTGTCAGACTTTAGTGCCCAGGAACCCAGGTTCGGCTGTGGGTCCAGTGGCTACACCCCAGCCTAGAGTGATCAAAGCTGAGGCAGAATTGCCACAACATGAGCTCAAGCCCTATGCTTGACAAAATAAAAATACATACATACATACATTAAAAATATTTTAAAAATTATGAGGCTCCTTGGCTTGGAATTCACACAATTTTTTCTGCCAGGCCTGGGAATTGAACTCAGAGTCTGGTTAAATCTGCAGCATTGTGAGGGATGGGGAAGATCACCTTTCTGGAAGACAAGAAATTCAGGCCTGTTCCTAGGGCCTGAATTCAAGTCCTAGCACTCGAAAAATTAATATTCATATATATTTTAAATACATGATTTATATTTACCTACACATATTTACTGCATATTATGGTTAGTGTATTCATTTTATTTTGTGTTTTATTTGTTTCTTATGCACTTTCGTGAGTATGACTACACTTATAACATTTTTTGCATCCTATTACATAAGAAGTAGATGAGCCTATGTATTCTACATCATTCCTGAGTCCCAGAAATTTCACCGATAAGGAAAACAAGTGGGACAATTGGCTCTCCACCAGGATTAAGTTTTTGGCAGTTTTGTGACTTAAACTCAGGGCCTAGCAGGCCCACTTCATGAATGGGTAAATGTTAGCACACCAGTCTGATGCAAGAGACGTTGGCGGGCAAATTTGAGGACCTGAGATCAAGCCCTAGGAATGGCCAATATAAAAACAGATAGATGTTTATATTGCAGTTTGTGTGTTTGTGTGTGTGTGTGTGTGTATGTGTGTGTGTGTGTGTATTTACAAATGTGTATGCATCTATAAATGTATACAGAGAGAGACAGATAGACATTTATGTAGACTCTAGTGTATAACCCTATATAAAGGGTGATCTCTATATCTTATTTCTATATATTATATTACTACCAATTATTTAATATAAAATTATGGCTCCATTAATCAATTATAAAAGAAGACTTATAAAGTATTAATCAATGACCTATATTTATTGAATACAATCTTAAACTGGAATGACTAGCTAATTAGTAATTCAGTTAGTACATTTCAAACATTCTATTAGTGTTCCTATAAATAGGAATAAGTTTCCTAGGATCTTCAGCCATGTGTAGGTGGCAGTCCCGGAATTGAACTCCCAGGATTGAACTCAGGCCCTAGATGTCTAGGTTGGGCTCAGGCTTCACTGAGAGCCCTAAGCCTTCATCAATGCAAGCTCACGTACAATTTTCAAGCTGAGTCATTGAGACCCAGGAGGGTCACAGTGCTAAGGAAACAAAGGTAAAACTGTTGGGTAAAACTTCCTGATTTTTCCTCCTCCATTTTTGTTGGTTTGTTGTATTTTTGCCAGCGCTGGGAGTTGAACTCGGTTCTTAGGATCCCCGGATTATCTGTGGGTGTAAAAGCTGCAACCCAGCCTAGGGTAATCATGGTTTAAGACACAATAAAATGCTTCCTTGAGCAAAAGGAGCTCACAGAAAATGTCTAGGCTCACAGTTCAAGTCGCAGGACATGCCACAAAAAAAGAGCCAGTAAATCCAAGTGTCTGTGTATGTATGCATGTATTTATATCAGTGAACATCAGAGTCTCTATGAAGAAATGTACCCAGCTAGGAAATTTGCTTTGAATAGAATGATTTCATAGCACAGCGAGTGATTTCAAGACAGTGCATGTTCTGGGGCTCCCCTTATTGTTCCCAGTGTAGCCTGAGGCGTTCTGAGTAAGTCTGACTCATTGTTGGAACAGGCAGACAAAAAGCCTCACTCCTGTATTGCTGTGTAACAAACAATTCATCCGGACCAGTTATTGAGGATGTGTGCAGGCAGGCTCTGAAGGTCAGGAGAAAAAGGCCTCTTTGTACCCCAAACTATCTCTCTCCCCAGTGCTCTGTGTTTTTTGTTTTTGTTTTTGATTTTTGGTCGGTCATGGGGCTTGAACTCTGGGCTTGGGCTCTGTCCCTGCACTCTTCACCTCAAGGCGAGCGCTCTACCACTTTAGCTACAGAGCCACTTCCGGTTTTCTAGTGGTTTATTGGAGATCGGAATCTCATAGTCTTTCCTGCCCAAACTGGCTTTGAACCATGATCCTCAGATCTCAGCCTCCTGAGTAGCTAGGATTAGAAGTGTGAGCCACCAGCGCCAAGCCCAGTGCTCTGTTTTGACAGGAAGCATTCATTTGTGCAACCTCAATGGCAGGCCAAGTTCCTGCACTCATCCTGTCATTGTAAGATTGTGTTTCAGTGTTGAACCAAACTGCTAACATTAATTCAAGAGTCCTTCTGGCAGATAATTAGGGAGCTGAACCTAATAAAATGATTCATTATTGGCAATGATGCCTCCGTGTGTGTGTGTGTGTGTGTGTGTGTGTGTGTGTGTGTGTGTGTGTGTGTGTGTGTGTGCTTGAACTCAGGACCTAACCAGTGTACCTGAGTTTCTCTTGTCCAAGGACAGCACTCTATCACTTGAGTAACACAGCCACTTCAGCCTTTTTTTTCTAGCGATGTGGATCAAACCCAGTGTTTCACACATGTAAAGCAGTCTACCCCTAAGAAACAATCCTAGCTCTCCACTTCAGGTTTCTTTCTTTTCTTGTACGTTGGACGAGTTCAAATCGGGGCCTGGGTGTTGTCTCTGAGCTCTTCAGCTCAAGTCTAGTGCACTGCAACTTGAGCTACAGCACCTCTTTAGGCTTTCTAATGGTTTATTGGATAAAATCATCTCAAGGAATTTCCTGCCCAGGCTGACTTTTGCCCGTGATCTGGGATAATTTTTTTTAACTCCATAATTTAGTGACTTTAATTTCAAGAGCAGAAATTAACGAACTTTTTGAAAATTTCATTAGAATATTTTAAAATCACTTTCAAAAGTATTTTTAAAAGGTACTTTAAAAGTCCTTGGATAGAGATGTGCTCATTTCCAGATACAAACATCTCTCTGGCATCATTTCATCAAGACTAAAGGAGCATCAGAGACACTCAACCACCAAGGGGAAAAGGTACCAAGATCCTCAGCTTCCTGAGCAGGCAGGATGATAGATCTCAGCTAAAGAGACCTAAGCCGTGACACTTTGCTGCAAGGGGGTCCTTGGCTCCACATAGTAGAACGTTAGCCATGAACCCAAGAAGAAAGTCAACACCTAGGCTCTGAGTTCAATGTTCATGATATAGAAAACTAAACCAAAACAATTGTCTACAGGAGACAAGTCACTAGAGCTCAGTATATACATTAATTTGGCTCTGCCTTGGGGACATATCTGAGCCTCGACTTTCTCATCTGCAAAATCATCTTACTTGTGTAGATCTTATAAGGACCAGATGAAAGAATACAACTCGTGAAGAAATCAGCACATAGTACCCTGTGAATGAGTCAGCACACAATACCCCATGAACAACCCAGTACCCCGTGAAGGACTCAACACCCAACACCCCAGGAAGGACTCATAACATGGCTATATCCCAAAAACTGTCATTAGAATTAGGGTGCTTATAACCATTCTTTCAGATACAGGTCACAAACTGCACAAGTTCACATCTAACAGTTTAGAGGGGTGTTTTTTTTGTAGGGAGGGCCATCAGCCTAGGAGATTTTGCTCATAGGTTGGACGTACTGTCCTAAAACCTTTTCCTCAAGGCTAGAGTTCTACCACTTTGAGGCACAGCTCAGAGTCTAGCAGATTCCCTGGCAGCGTTGAGTTTTCAACCCACCAGTGTCTGATCTCACCCTCTGAGCAGCTAGGGGTGAGCCAGCAGTGTCTGGTTCCATGATGCTGGGTTGCAGCTGTTGACATCTGGCTAAGTCAATTCAGATGACAGCCATCAGCTTCAGACTACCAGCTTGATCTGTGAGGAGGTATTTGAAATCTTGGCCTTCTATTCTTGCAGTTAGAACATTCTAACTTGTTTTTGGTGCCAGTCCTGGGGCTTGAGTATGGGCCTAGACACAGTCTCTAAGCTTTCATGTTCAAAGCCATTGCCCAACTGGTTGAGTAACAGCACTACTTCTGGCTTTTTCTGTGCATGTGATAGTGTGGAATCGAACTCAGGGCTTCATACATACTAGGCGAGCACTCTACTACTGAGCCCCAGGAATGACAAGTGTAGAAATATATATATATATATAGATAGATAGATATAGATTGTTACATACACATATATATAAGTATATATGTAGGTATGTATATATGTATGTATGTATGTATGTACATAAAAACAAGACAGAGATGTCTGTATATTATTTAATTATATATACAATATTACTACCAATTATTGATAAATTAACCCTTAATTTATTTAAGTATTATGGTTGAATACATAACAAAGTATTAATTGTAAATTAGTCAATGTACTGTATTTATTTTGTATAATTTTATAATGTAATCATACACTACTAATGTAATTGTTACTTTACAACATTCCATTCATATGGATGTATATTGGAATGCTTTTCTTTGGATCTCCCGCCCTTGATAGTTGGCAGTCCTGGGATTCACACGCCGGGCCTAGGTTGCTGGTTTTGGGTATGGCTTCCCTGATAGCCCACCAAAGTTCAACAGTGCAAGGTCATGTACACTTTACGTTCCCTGATATTTAGACCCAGGATGGTTGTAAAGGAAAAAATGTAAAACCGCCTTCTGGAACTTCCCAGTTTTATCCTTCTCCCTTTTTTTCCTGGCACTATTTTTTTCTTTCTTTTTTTTCGGTTTGGGGCCAGAATTCTGGGTCTGGGTGCTGTCCCCCAACTCTTCAGCTCAAGGCTATCTCTCTATCACTTGAGCCATAACACTACTTCCTGCTTTTTTCTGCTTATGTTGTGCTGAGGAATGGAACCCAGGGTCTTATGCATGCAAGGCAAGCAATCTATAACTGAGCCACCTTCCCAGCGCTTCTCCGTTTTTGTTTTTTTTTTTGCCAGTCCCAAGATTTGAACTCGGGTCCTAGGATCTCAGGATGGACTGGGGGTCCAGATGCTGCACCCCAGCCTAGGATGATCGAAGCTGAGGCAGAGTTGCCATGAACTGAGTTCAAGCCCTAATCCTGGCCAAAAGAAATTAAGGGCCTTGCTTGGAATTTTGATCATTTTTCTGGCAGGTCTGGGATTTGAATTCAGGGTCTAGGTAACTCTGTGGCACTGTGGGGCAGAGGAAGCTCACCGTCATTGAAGACAAGAATTTCAGCCCAGTTTCCAGGGACCAAATTCAGCCCCAGCACTGATAAAAATAATATTCATATATGAGATCTATATACATATGACATTTATTAACCTTATGTTTTATTTTAGTTCATTACATATATACCATTTATTATATTTATTACATATTATCACATGGATATATTTGCATGTGGATTATACATCATACTAAGACCCAGGACTTTCACAGAGAAGGAAAAAGTATGTGTCAAAATTGGCTTCTGACTCCACATATAAAATTGTGGCCATGCTGGGATTTGAACTCACAGCCCACAATGCCGAACTTATGAACGGGTCAGTTGTATAACAAAAGCCTTTGGCAAACTGAGCTACCAGCCAGTTCTGAGAACCTGGGAACAAGCTACAATTGTGACTGATATATATAGATATGGATGTAGATGTAGGTATAGATATAGATGGTTAGATAAATAGATAGATGTGTAGTTTGCAATACATATAAGAGAGAGACAATGTGAGGATATTAAATTATATATATTGTGAATTATTATTAAATTATGCCTCCATTTAATGAAGTATAATGGTTGAATATTTATTAAAGCATTAATGTAAAAGTAGTCAGTATTCTTTAATTGGGATAATCATACCATGGTGCTAGAATGGAAGACATAATCCACTACTTTTTTATATATCAATATGAATGGAATGTTGTAAAGTAACAATTACATTAGTAGTGTATGACTACATTATAAAATTTTACACAATAATTATAGTACAATGACTAATTTGCAATTAATATTTGTTATGTATTCAACCATAATACTTAAATAAAGTAAGGGATAATTTATCAATAATTGGTAGTAATGTATATATAATTAAATAATATACATGAACTAACTGCAAATTTAACTGTTATTTTTATAACATTCCATTAAGCATTCACATGAATAAGAAAGCTTTTCTCAAGATCTCCCTCCATGTGTAGGTGGGAGTCCTGGCATTTGAACTCAAGGCCTGGGTAGTTTACTTCGAAATGCAAACCATTAGAATGACACTGTGAAGATTTCATTTTGTCACAATGAACAAAAAAGAACAAGAAGAAAAGAAAGCCAGGGGTCAGAGGTTCCTGCCTATAATCCTAGTTCTTCAGGAGTCTGAGCGGTAGAGAATGCCAGTTTGAATTCAGCCAGGACAGGAAAGTCTACAGCACTCTTACTTCTGAGGGATCACAGGAATAAAAGATCACCATGAATGGGGTTGTGACTAAAGGTCAGAGGACTACCCTTGAGCAAAATGAGCTCAGAGACAGTGCTTAGGCTCAAAATACAACCCCAGGACCTGCCAAAAAAAAACCAAAACACAAGTAACTCCATGTCTCCCCTTGTATGTATGCATGCATTTCTATCTGTGAATGTCCAGAGTCCCTATGATGAAAGGCACCCAGCTAGGAAATGTGCTTTAAATAGAATGATTTCATAGCACAGAGAGTGTTTACAAGACAGTGCATGTTCTGGGGCTGTCCTCACTGTTCTCAGAGGAGCCTGAGGTTTTCTCCACACCCCAGGCTGCTGGAGAAAATCTGCTTCATTGTTGGAACAGGCAGACAAAAAGCCTCACTCCTGTACAGCTGTGTAACAAAAAACTCCATCTAGGACAATTAGTGAGGAGGAGTGTGGGCAGGCTCTGAAGGCTAGGAGAAAAATTCCTCTTTGTACCCCAAGCTATCACTCTCCCCAGTGTTTGTTTTGACAGGAAGCCTTCATTTGTGCTACCTCCCGTGGCAGGCCAACTTCCCTGTACTTATCCTGTCTTTGTTATACGATGATCCAGTGTTGAAATAACCTACTACAATTAATTCAACGGTCCTTCTGGCAGACAATAAGGGAGCTGAACCTAATACAATGATTCATTATTGGCAACAGTGCCTTCCTAGATTTCTGGAAGCTTGCTAAATCCAAGCATATGTCTAATATCACAATGCTTCCTGTTATTTAGGGCTGTTGAAGCTCATCAGGTTTTGAAACATTTTACCTCTTCTAAATGGGCCCTGGGTGGCTAGGTTTTGGGGTTAAACACGGGGCCTGGATGCTGACCATGAGCTCAGAATTTTACCATTTGGTATCACAGCTTCAATTCTGGTATCTGTGTGTGTGTGTGTGTGTGCGTGCGCGCGCACACACGTGCGCGTGTGTGTGTGCATGTGTGTGTGTGCATACACTTGTCCTGGAGTTTGAACTCAGGACCTGAACATTGTACCTGAGTTTCTCCTGTGCAAGGATAGCACTCTACCACTTGAGCCACACAGCTACTTCAGGCTTTTTTCTAGTGATGTTTTACTAAGGAATCAAACCCAGGGATTCATACCTGCAAAACACTCTACCCCTAAGTCACAGTCCCAGCACTGCACTTCAGGTTTCTTTCTTTCTTTTCTTGAAAGTTGGAGGAATTGAAGTCTAGGCCTGGGAGCTATCCTTGAGCTCTTCAGTTAAAGCCAAGCACCCTACCACTTGAGCTACAGCACCCCTGCAGGATTTTGGTAGTTCAATGGAGAGAAGCCTCTCAAGGAATTTCCTCCCAGTCTGGCTTTGGACTGTGATCCTCAGCTCTCAGGCTCTTGAGTGGCTAGGATGACAGGTGCAAGTCACCAGCGCCCAGCTTCTACTTCAAATTTCTAAGTGGTGAATAGGAGACAATAGACTTATGGGACCTTTTGTGTCTGGGAGAGTTTGGAACGGAAATCATCATATCTAAGCTTCCTGAGTAGGAAGGATGACAAACCTGAGCTACAGATACCTAGACTGCAACACTCTGTTGCAAGGCGGTTGTTGGCTCCACGTGGTAAGGTGCTAGCCATGAACCCAACAGAGAATGGTCAGTGGCTAAGCCCTAAGTTCTAGGTTAATGACTGAGAAAAATAAACCAAAACAATTATCTGCAGGAGACAACTCACTAGAGTTAGGTACATACATAATTTTGACCCTGACATGGGGACATATCTGAGCCTCAAGTTTCTCATCTACACAATCATCTTACTTGTGGAGCTCTTATAAGAAAAAGATGAAAAAATGCACCCTGTGAAGGACTCAGCACACAACACCTCGTGAAGGACTCATCACATAGCTGTATCCCACACACTGTCATTAGAATTAGGGTGTTTTCATCAGTATTATCATTCTTGCAGAAACACATCCCAAGCCACACAAAGTTCACATCTAGTGCTTTAGAGGGATGGCTTTTTTGGGGGGAGGTGGAGTGAGACACGGGGATTGCACTGAAAGGTTGGGGGTACTGTCCTAAGATAGTTTGCTCAAGGTTAGACCTCTACCACTTTGAGCCACAGCTCAGAGTTTCAGAGACTTCCTGCCAGAGCGGGTTTTAAACCCACCAGTGTCAGATCTTAGCCTCCAAGTATATTGGATGCCAGGGATGAGCAAGCCAGCAGCATCTGGTTCTGTGGAGCTGGTTTGCAACAGTTTACCTCTGGCTAAGTCAGGTTAGATGGCAGCTGTCAGCACCAGACTCAAGGCTTGCTCTGTGATGAGGTATTTGGAGTGCTATCCTTATATAGTTGCAGTCAGAACATTCCATCTTTTTTTGGTACCATTCCTGGGTCTTGAGTAAGAGACTAGACACAGTCCCTAAGCTTTCATACTCAAAGCTAGTGCTCAGCTGCTTGAGCAACAGCACAACTTCTGGATTTCTGTGTGCACATGGTAGTGAGGAACCCAGGGCTTTGTACATACTAGGCGAGCACTCTACAACTGAGCCCCAGGAGTGACAAGTGTATAAACAGATAAATGTGTAGATTTGTAGATAATCAGACAGACAGACAGACAGACAGACAGACAAGATAGATAGATAGATAGATAGATAGATAGATAGATAGATAGATAGATAGATAGATAGATAGATAGATAGATAGATAGATAGATAGATAGATAGATAGATGTAGTTGCATAAAACAAGAGAAAGATGTCTGTATACTATGAAATTACATATACCATATTACTCACCATTATTGGCAATGAAATTATTCCTTCCTTTTCAGAGTATCATGATTGAATACATAATAAAGTACTAATTGAAAACTAGTCAATGTAGTATAATTGTTGTGTATAATTTTATAATATAATCATGCACTACTAATTTAATTGTTACAATTATACCATTCCATTTGTATGGATTTATATGGGAATGAGTTTCTTAGAATCTCGCCATTCATTAGAGGCAATCCCGGGATTCGACCTCCATACCTAAGTTGCCAGTTTTGGCTATGGCTTCCTTAATAGCCCAACAAACATCAGCAATGTTAGGTTATATTTACTTTCTGGGCCTTGTCATTTGCACTCAGGAAGGCCACAATACAAAGGAAAATAAAAGTAAAACCACCTTCTTGAACTTCTCAGTTTTATGCTTCTACTTTTTATTTTTTTCCCAGGCCCAAGAATTGAACTCGGGTCCTGGGATATAAGGGTCGGCTGTGGCAAAGATGCCAAGACCTGAGTGCAAGCTCTGTGCTCAGCTAACAATAATAATAATAATAATAATAATAATAATAATAATAATAATAATAATAATAATAAGGCCCTGGTTTGGAATGTGCACCATTTTTCTGGAAGCCTTGTATTTGAAATCAGGGCCTGGATAACTCTGTGACACTGCGGGTGAAGGGGAAAGGATCACTGTCCTTGACTACAAGAAATTCAGATCGGTTCCCAGGGCTTGAATTGAAGCCCCAGCTCTGGAAAAAGTAATATTAATATATAAGATCTATTTACATACATAGGTATAATGCATATGTTGTTTATTACTCTTATATATTTAATATTATTACATATATATGTTTCTTTTATTACAACATATCACATAGGATATATTTGCATATGGATTATACATCATATTGAGACCCAGGACTTTCACAGAGAAGGAAAAAAATGTGCCAAGATTGGCTTCTGACTCCAGGAATAAATTTTTGGCCATGCTGGGATTTCAAATCACGGCCTACAATTGCCAATCCAAAAATGGGGTCACAATCTTAGCACACCAGCCTCCGGCAAACTGAGCTGCCAGGAAGTTCTGAGTACCTGTGATCAATCCACAGGTGTTCCCAATAGTATATACATGCATAGAGAAACAGGGAATGTGCAGATATTAAATTGTATATATATACCAATTATTAGTTATTAAATTATGCCTCCATATAATACTTAGGAAAGCATTAATTAAAAATTAGTCAATATCTTTCCATTAGGGGAATCATACCATGGAGCTAGAATGGAAGATATAAATCCAATAATTTTTGTTTGACATTCTAAAATAGAATCATGAATTAACTGAACATTTATTTATTACTTGTATAACATTCCTAGCATTCACAGGAATAGGAATGAGTTTGTCAGAATCTCCTTCCATTTGTGGGTGGCAGTCCTGGCATTCGAACTCCAGGCCTGGGTAGTTTACTTCGGATGCAAACCATTGGATCGACACCATGAAGATTTCAGATTGTTACAATTACAAAAAAGAACAACAAGAAGAAATGAAACCCAGGAGCCAGGGACTCTTGCCTGTAATCCTAGCTCCTCAGGAGGCTGAGATGTAGAGAATGCCAATTTGAATTGAGCCAGGGCAGGAAAGTCTGTGACACTCTAATTTCTAAGAGATCACAGGAAAGGAAAACATGAATGGGGCTGTGGCTCAAGGGCAGAGCACTACACTTGAGGAAAAGGAGCTCAGGGACAGGGCCTAAGCTCATAGTACAAACCCAGAACTGTCCCCTCCCCCCAAAAAAGGAGGCAATCACTCCATGTTTCTGTGTATGGATGATGATGGATGGATGATGGATATTCAGCAGGTTGCCCATGCCCAGCCCCCCAAACTGGGCAAGCAGGGAAAAGCCCTCAGAGAGAACTAAGTCTGAGCCAGCAGCTTGAACAAAGCATCCTTCTCTGCCATTTAATAACTGAAGTCTTATGTTCTGGCTGAGGTGGCCCATCGGGTCACATAGCAGTCACTGCCTCCAAGGAGACCACAGTTCCTAGATTATAGTTGTCGAAGGTTCTGGCTCCATATTCTCTATCCCTCTGTAGGATGTGAGCCTAGACCTCTGGGGCCTGGTGGCTATCACTAATTAATCATTCCTCATTGCTAAGTCATAGGCTGGTCCCAAATCTTGGCAAAGATAGGAAATAATAAGCTATTTCTATGCCAAAATAGGTATGCCAATAAATCCCACTCTCATAGAGGTGGGATTTGGGCTGCGAATGTGGCTTAGTGGTAGAGTGCTTACCTAGTATGCACTAAGTCCTGGGTTCAATTCCTCAGTACCACCGAAAGAGAAAAAGCCAAAAGTGGCACTGTGGCTTAATTGATAGAGTGCTAGCCTTGAGTAAATAAGCTCAGGGACATGCACAGAACCTGAGTTCAAGCCCCAAGACTGTCAAAAAAATGAGCCTGGTGAGACATATTTTTCTGGGACTCAAAGGAGGGCCGAGGATATAGGTAAGCAGTAGGATAGAGGGCTGGTGCTGGTGGCTCACCCCTGTAAGCTACTCAGGAGGCTGAGATCTGAGGAACCCCATTGCAAGCAGGAGAGTCTATATAAGACAGTATTCTCCAATTAAAAACCCAAGAAGCCAGAAATAGAGCTGTGGTTCAAGTAGTAGAAGGCTAGACTTGATTATAAAACCTCAGGGATAGGATAGCATCCAGGCCATGAATTCAAACCCCAGTACTGGTACTCACACACACACACACACACACACACACACACACACACACACACACACACACACACACACACACACACACACACACACACACCATGAGAGAGCATTTGCCAGTCAGCCTGCACAAGTTCCATATCTAGCAACTCAATATTTAAAAAGAGGGAGAAGGGAAGGAAAGTCTTGCTCCAGGAGGTGATATAACCAGGGCCAAAATTCCACAGGACTTTTAAGATGTGGATACAGGACAGAAAGCCTCAGGCAGAAGTTACAGCATGGGCAAAGGTCCTGAGGTATGCTGTAGAGCAGGTGGTATGCGTGGAATGAAGGTTCTGTGACTACTGAAAAGTCTGGCAGGACGTTCAATGCTGGGTCAACGTTTGTACTTGAGTCACAGGGCAGAGGGTAGGGTCCCAGAATTAGGCCCAGGGGAAAGATCAACTTGACTTTTCACCATGGACCCTAGCCATTTCTTGTGGCTGGAAGCCTATTTTTTACAGCTCCTGTCCCTTAGACCTCCTTTGCATGGAGGAGTCAGGGCAAACACAGGGAAGGACCATTGCTTAAGCAAACCTTCTAGCCCAATGCCAGCAGTGGCTCAACCCCTGTAAATCCTAGCTACTCAGGAAACTGAAATCAGAGATCATGGGTCAAGCCAGCTCAGGGGAGGAAAGTTAGTGAAACTCTTCTTGCTGATTAACTACCAAAAGCCAGAAGTGGAGCTGTGGGTCAGTGGCAGAGTGCTAACTTTGAGGGAAAAAGTTCAGACCAGAGCCCGGACTCTGAGTTCAAGCCCCAGTACTGGCAAGAAAAAAATAAAGAAAAGCTTTCAGGAGCTCCTAGTACACTGTAGTGAAAGGCCAGATCAGCTGGGCACTGGTGGCTTATTCCTGTCTTCCTAGCTCCTCAGGAGGCTGAGATGTGAGAATTGCGGTTCCAAGCCAGCCCGGGGAGGAAGTCTTGGAGCCTCTGACCTCCAAGCAACCTCCAGAAAACCAGAAGGGCTCTGTAGTTCAAGTGGTAAGCTGAAGAGCTGGGGGACAGCGTCCAGGCCCAGAGTTCAAGCCCCATGACCAACCCTTGGCCTGCTTGGACCTCGCTCTGTGGCTCTAGGCAGAGTACTTTCCAGTGGTCCCCTGAGGGTCTCCCAATGTCTAGGTGTCGTACAAGTCTTGTAGTCTGTTTGGAGGCCATTGCCTACAGAGCCGGCCACACTACCAGAGAAGGGTAGAGTCTGAGGCATGGAGAACATCAGAATGGCATGTCATGGGTGCAATATGAATCTGAGCAGTAGTAAATCGACGTCTCAGACCATGGTTCTGGGCCAGGAGGGGCAAGAGCTGCAACATGTCACACGAAGTAATGCCTGCTCTTGGCCTAGATTGGAACAGATCTGCTCTGGCATCAGCACTCAGGGTGAGCAAGAGTCAGCTTAGCCATGGTCACTTCCCCCAATTGAACTCTAGAGGATTATGGTAAGGGCCCACATGTCCCCCATCTGGCCACCAGGGAGCAGGAGTCTTCCTCCATAGGGATTTTCCCTGCGAATTTTGTTTACTCTTGCTTCCCTGGGGCCACCATCATACTTCAAAGCCACACTGGACAGGAAAGTCCTTGACACTTACCTACAATTAACTCTCAAAAAGCAAGTGGGGCTGTGGCTCAAGTGGCAGAGCACTTGCCTTGAGCAAGAAAACTCAGGGATAGAGCCTAGGTCCTGAGTTCTCACACACACACACACACACACACACACATACACACACACACACACACACACACACACACACTCACCACATGCATGCAAAATCAGAGATTTCGACACTGCTATCTTTGGATATTCTCTACCTTTTCCCCACTAAGCCTGATGGCTGTTGGCCTAGGTGTTTGATGCATCCAACACCATCTGGCATCTTTAATTTTGGGGAACAGGATGGCTAGAAGGTCAGTCTTCCCCCATCCCAGCTCCTTGATTGGGTCATGGTCTATCCAGGCCCTTTTTGGCTGCTTTTACAGACTTGCCAAGATGCCTTCAAAAGGCATCACATGCTGGGCAATGGTGGCTCATACCTGTCATCTGAGATACTCAGGAAGCTGAGATCTGGAGGATCATGGTGCCAAGAGAGCGTGGGAAGGAAAGTGTGTGAGACTCTTATCCTCGATGAATCATCAGAAAACAAGAAGAGTCCCTGTGGCTCAAGTGATAAAGTGCCAACCTTGAGAAAAAGAGCTCAGGGACAACACTCAGGGACAACAACAACAAGGAGAGGCATTGCATGTTGCCAATCCCAATTGGCATGGGCCAAATATAATTGGAATTTTCAAGTGCTCCAAGACAAAGCAGTACCTCCTTTAGTACCATGCTCCTCCATCTTTTCTCACACTCTGGCCTTGGCTTTGCTTTGGGTCAGCATGGCTTTGGCTTGATGGGAGGGCTCCAAGGAGGAAGATCCCAGAACAATTGCCCCAGCTCCTTCCCCCTGCTCACCCTGCTGCTTTTGCCCTTTGCCATAGACCTTCTTCCTGGAATCTATGCATGAGGTCATCACCGCCACCATTGTGGCCGGGCAGTCAGAGGTGGAAGTTGGTCTGGGACTAGGAGCTTCTTCCCTGTGTGTGGGCTAAGGACAAAGCTGACCTTTATTTCATCCTGAGCATTGAAGTGATAGAGAGACAGTGTAGACTCCACATTAAATCAGGTAATATTGAAGTCTAGAGGACCACTTGTGTGGGGTAGGCTGTGTGGCTCAGGGGACTATTCTTCTTGGTACTCCTCTCTCGGGACTCCCTCTCCCTCTCTCATCCCTAAATGGTAGAAGCAACTAAGGGGGTCAAAGAGGGGGCAGGGGAGTATTTCTTTGTGAACTATACTTGTGCTTCATATTCATCCTAGCCTCTACTTCCTATTTATCTGAGGAATGGCCATATGGGTTTGGGAGGGGAGAGAATCATCCTAGCTGAGAATGTGGCTCAGTGGTAGAGTGGTCGCCTAGCATGCCTGACACCCTGGGTTCAATTCCACACAGAAAAAGCTGGAAGGGGAGGTGGGGCTCAATGGGTAGAGTGCCAGCTTTGATCAATAAGAGCTCAGGGAGAGTAGCCAGGCCGTGAGTTCAAGCCCCAGGACTGGAAGAACAAATCTTTGTTGTAGGCTTTTCTTCCCCTTGAAAACAATTTATTGTTTGGGATAAGCATAACATGGGTCTCTTCCCTGGCCACCAATGGGCCATTAGATGTCCCTTGAATTTGGGCTGCTTCCCGGTAGCCTCTGCCCTACCTGACCTGAAGTTTACCCTTCCCATCTCACAGCAGATGGAGGCCTGAGAGAAGGCCACCAGGCCACCCACTTCTGGTGGCTGCCTTAGCTTTTGAGAGTCAGTATTTCACATAGAGAGTCATCATCCACATCAGTCTACAAAAGAACGGGAGGGAGTGCTCCTAGACCAAGTCCACAAGCTCTAGGCTGCTCTGGGTGTGGGTTATCTGTTGTAGAACGTGCTCTGTGTGGGAGTCATCTACGAGGTAGTGAACCCCGACCACTACTCTGGCAGTGTCCAAGTTGTCTTAAAGTTGCAATTCTTCAAAACCTTTGTGCTCCTCACTCATTTTGCCCACCCTGGAGCCTGAGGCATTTGGAGCAGTGGGGGGGAGGGCTCAGCTGGCATCTGGAGCCCGCTGTCCACTCCTTCCCCTGCGAGGAGTAACAGCAGCTCCTGAAGCTCTCTCTTCTTCTCCATCTTCACACATGCTTGGCTTTCTCTTGACACAGCTCATCCAGGACAAACATTTGCTCCTTATATGCCACAAGGGACTCCTTGACATTTGTGGATGTGTTACAACAACTGGCTGCATCGATTGTGGAGCTCATCCGTTGGACTATGGATGTCCACTTCATCATACAAGTCGTGGACGAGGCCCAAGCCTGCTGTGGTGGCAGCTCACGGGGCGGGGGTGCCTGTGCTCCAGCTCTGTCTGACACTGAGCTGCCGGCTTGGCCATGCAACTGCACTGGGATCACTGCTACTGCAGCAGGAGTTTCCCCCTGTGGATCTCAGCCTCTGAGAGCACTTGCAGAGCCACATCCTTGTAGGTCTGGGGCATGTATCCATCCTCTGCAATGCTCACTTTGTGAAGGAGTCACCTCCTCAAATTTTGCTTCTCCAGGGCTCACAACTTCCCCTCCCAGGTGAAAGCCAGGCTCAGCTAGGCCTTCAGGTGCTCCTCATTTGGTCTGGTCACTTCTAGGGACTTGAAAGTATCCTTCCAGTTTGGGGGCACCACCTGCTCCCCCCACTTGGTCAGTCCTGCACTTGCTTCAGCTGCTCTAGCAGCTGGGTCTGCCTCTTCAAGTGCTGCTGCAAGGCCTCCTTCTTAGAGTTCAGCTGCTCATTGGAGGCAATGTGTTGCTCACAGGTGGCACTGAGCTCCAGAATGCTGGTGAGCAATTCCTTCTCATAGCTCACCTTGTAGAGAGCATCCCACAGCAGGGCCAGTTCTATCTATGGGTCACACACACATGTGCATTGTGGGGTCTCAGGGATCTACTGCCAATCCTTGGCCTTCTCATCCAGTCTCCATAGTTGCTCCCACTGCTCCACATTCTGGAGACCGAGCCTCTAGTTTTCCTGGACCTGGATGTGAAGTTGTTCCTCCAGGTTTTCCAACTCCATCTGCATGCAGTAGGCCTGGGCCTGCAACTGCCACTTGGCCTGAGATGGTCCTGCGGTGGGCCAAGGCTCTGCCAGCGTCCTTCTCAGTTCCTCCAGTTCATTCTCTAGGGCCAGCACCTGCCTCGCCCTTTGCTCCTTCTCCTATGTCAGTTGGTTCACCTGCTTGGTCAGCCACTGAGCCTCCTCCTTCCATGTGGACCTCTCAATGCTCAGGCTTTCCATCAAGGTGTCTCTTTCCAGAATTGCTGAGGTCACCATCCAGCTCAGGTTTTCCAGTAGTCTCTTTACCTCATGCCCCACCAGCACTTGTTGAAACTTGCAGATTCTGTTTTTCCTGTTGCTCTTCTTTGACCAGATCGCTTCCAGCTTCTCCTGCAACTCTGTGTTCACTTGCTCCAGGTCATTGAAGCTTCTGGTCTTTTCCTCGAGCTGAAGTGTCACATCATTCAGCTGTTCGAAGAACATTTCGGTCTCCTTCTGTGCAGCAGCAACTGCCATCTCCAGCTCCAACACGTTACACCCTGTGACCTGGAGGTGGCAGGTGAGAGCTTCTTGCTCCATTTCTCTGTCATTGGCCTCCTGTTTCACTAGCCCGGTGCAAATTGTAAATTGCTTTCTGCCGAAACCAACCTCTGTATGGGTGGCTTGTGGATGTCTAGCTCTGTTTTTGGTGCTTCGTGCACCTGGGCTATCTTCTCCCTCTCTTTCTCCCATCGATCCTGCAGGTCTGTCTTTTCCAGCTTCAGTGGTTGGATCTTGGCACAGCGTACCTGGTTTCTTCTTTTGCTGTGGTCCAGGGCAGGCACCATGTGTCGGTACCACCTCTAAAGATCCTTGGTGCTATAGGGACCCTTGACACTCTGGACCCTGGTGACTGTGACTGTGTCCAAAGGTAAGGGAGGCCCAAGGTCAGCATCATCTTTGGCTGGACCTTCTGGTGAATCACCTTCCCCACTGGTGTTTGTCTTGAAGACCCCTCCTTTTTTTGTTCTTTGTTTTCTTGAATGTTGCAGGTCTGATGGGAGAATTCTTCTGCCGGTGTTCTGGCAGTAGTATTTTGCCCACAGCTCTCACGAAGTCTTGTTGTTTCAGACATCTGAGTTCTGGGATGGGAAAGATGGGCTGCCCAGGTTCCCAGGGCCTGGGAAATCCTCTATTCTCCCACTCACTGACTAGGACGTCAATTTCGACTCTACTCCAAAGTGGACTAAAGCTCTTGTTCACCACACAGTCACCTCTACCTTCCTCAACTGCTGGTGGTGGTGTCAACCAACAGAGGGAATCCTGGTGCTAGATATCATGGAATGTGGGCATGGCCACAATTGTTGTATCCCCTTGCTCAGAAAGAACAATGAAAGCATGGGGGTGTGGTGGGAATCTGTGATGCAGGCAAATGGGTGGAGTCAAAATGACAGAGGCTCCCCCAGCCCTTTTCCCAGTGAACTCTGTCCAATTCAGTTGAGGACAAGAGGGTGATTTGGGGACAAGAGGGTGGCTGCACAGATTGTTGTGTATGTCTGTTTGTTGCCAGTCCCAGATCTTGAACTCAGGATCTGTGCAGTCTGTGAACTGCTTTTGATCAAGGCTAGCCCTCTACCACTGGAGCCACATGGCTCTACTTCTGGCTTTGTTGGCACTGAAGTTGGACAGGGGTCTCAAGGACTTTCCTGCCTAAAGTGACTTTGACCATGATCCTCCTATCACAACCTTGTAAGCATCAATGAGGACTGCTGAGAGCCACTGGTGCCTGCCTAATCATTGGTCATTCTGTTCTTGGACAGACCAGTGAGTTCCCTATCCTTGGGATTAAATGGTGGGAGCAGAAGCCCACAGTTGTAATCCTGGTCCTGCCACCTGCAAATGGAAAGACATCCTTAGAAACTCATTCCTATCTATATGAATACCAGTGGAATGTGATGTACGTTATAACTGAATGGACAGTTCTTAAATAATTCTAGGATAAATTTATACACAATTATATTAGAGAACACTGATAGATTTTAATCAATATTTTATGAAGCATTTAAACAATCACATTCATTAACTGGAGGCATAATGAAACACCTAAGAATTGGGTGTCACATAGTATAAAGGTGCCATTTTTTCTGCCAAGACTGGGATCGGAACTCATGGTCTGGGTAACTTTGTTGCACTGTGTGGAAAGGGGAAGCTAGCCTTCTTGTAGTCAAGAAATTCATGTCTGTTCCTTAGGTCTGAAATAGATCCCCAGCACTAGAATACATCATATTTGTGTACATTTTAAATATATAATTTATATTTACATTCATAGGTTAACTCCATATTGTGTTCAGTGTAGTTATTCATTTTATTTTTTGTTTGATTCATGTATTTGTGGGGCACATGGGCAGAAAAGATGTCGGTGAGAGGAAGTTGAGTGGTCACAGCCCGAGTTGTTTACCTTAAAATCTGATTGGATAAAGCTTAGGCGCATGATAGGGTGTGACCTTTTCAGTGGTTGGTTGGTTCCTTTCCCTCCCCTTCCATGCCATGCAGTGTTTCCCTTTAAAAGATGCTTTCTGAGTGGTAATATATGAGTTCTTGCATGACTTGACTCCCAGCTTTGTCTGAATGTCTCCTGGGCTAAGGGGGGAGGGTAACCAGTGAGCAAGTGCACTTATGTTTCCTTGGACCCCATCCATCTTTATTAGGGTGGACAAAGATCCAACATGTATTGACTATTTAATTGACTAATATGGCACATAGAACATTGATTACATTGATTAAATAGGATATAGGTCTGCATATGTATTCCACTTATACCTGACACCCCGGACTTTCACAGAAAAGGAAAACGTGTCACCATCAGTTTCTTACTCCATGATTCATTGTTTGGGCATGCTGGCATCTGAACTCATGGCCTACAGGGACAAATTCATGAAAGGGTGTGTGTCAGCATGCCATCCTGGGGCAAATTGAGCTGATAGGCAGTTCCCAAGATCTGAGATCGAGAACAAGGGGTTGACAAAACAAGTACAGATTGACTTGCAGATTGTAGTATGCTAATACATATATATATATGTATATATATATATATATACATATATTTATGGAGTGCCAGAGATGTATATCCATTGTTCATTTATATAGACTACATTCCTACAAATTCTTGGGTATTTATTATGCCTCCAGGTAATTTATGTTATTATTTTCATCTTTAATAAACTATTAAGTAAATCAGTGTCCTGAAATTATTGTATCCTTGTGAGAAATAATTTTCTTTTAATGCTTCATAAGATATTAAATAAAATCAATCAACCGACTGAAATCATGATGTCTAATTGTATACAAATATCATTCATGAGCATCTCATTCAACTGTGACATTGATAATATTCCATTGTTATTCCTGTGGATAGGAATGAGCCTATTAGTATCTCCCACCATCCAGTGGCATGACTAGTATTCGAAATGTAGGCCCATGTTGCTGGGAGGGACTATGGCTTCTCCAATAGCCTGCAATTAAAAAAACATATTTAGCTTCCTAGTTTGCAATTCATGCCATTTTTTTTTAACAGGCCTGGGATTTGAACTCAAGGTCTGCATAAATATGCAACATCGTGAGGGAAGGGAATCTGACCGTGCTTGAAGACAAGAAAGGCAGGCCTGTTCCCTAGGCCTGAATTCAAGCCTCAGGCATGGAAAACATACTCCTTATATCCATTTTAAAGAGAGGATTTATACTTCCATACAGATATTCCATATTTTGTTGGGTGTGGTTATTCATTTTATTTCTTGTTTTATTCATTTATTTTCCATTTATTTTATTGACTCTGATGACCCCTCTAACATTTATTACATTGTTTACATCTTATATCACAGCATCCAGATTTGTCTATACGTTCTCCATCATGCCTGACACCGAGGACTTTCCCAGAAAAGGAAAACATGTGTCATACTTGGATTTTTACTCCAAGATTAAATTTTTGGCAATGCTGGGATATGATCTCAGGGATTAGCAAGCCCAATTCATGAATGGATGAGTGTGAGCACGGCAGCCTCTAATCAATGAAGCTGTCAGGTGCTTAGAACCAGTCTCAGGTTTGGCCAAAACAGTGATACATGGATAGGCAGAGGGTGGTATACAAATAAATATGTATTGGTAAACAGCACCACAGCCATCTATCTATGATTGAAGAACACTTACTATGTTCCTACCAACTCTTAGGCATTTATTATACTACCATTGAAGGAATATTATTCTTTCCATGAATAATAATCTATTAATTAAGATCAATCAGCATCCTAGGATTATTGCTTCCAATTTTAGACTAGACAAAAGCATGAACTACTCTCAACTGGTATTCCTATGCATAGGAATGAGTCTTTTGTGGTCTCCTGCCATTAGTAGGTGTCAGGACTGGGATTTGAACCCAGGGCCTATGTTGACAAGTTGGCCTTTGGATTCCCTGATAGCACGCCAGCATTCAGATATGGCAGGTCAGGTTCACTTTGTAGCCATGTCATTCAGACCCAGGATGGTCACCCTGCAAATAAAAAAAGGTAAAACACCCAGCCTTCTGCAGCTCGCCACTTTTTATGCTATGTTACTTATTTTTCTTTATGCACGCCCTCTGGACCTAGGATCCCTGGATTGTCTATGGGTCCGAGGGTGTACCCCACCCTAGGGCAATTGAAGCTGAGGCAGAGTTGCCACTACCTGAGCTCAAGCCCCATGTAGGCAAAATAAAGAATAAATAAAAAATAATCATTTAAATTAAAAAAGAAACAAAGCTCCCTGGTTTGGAATTTCTACCAGTTTTCTTTCCTAGCCTGGGATTTGAACTCAGGGTCTTGGTAAATATGTAGCAATGTGAGGGGTAAAACAAAGGAGGAGACAACAATGCTCAAAAGGAAATGTACTCATTACCATGCTCATTTAACTGTAATCTGTCTGTACAACATTTTTACAACAAAAAAATGAAGAAAAGTAGTGATCAAAAGAAGCATTTTGGGGGTAAGAGAAAGATGTCTGAATAGATGTACAAAATGTTACACTGCTTTTTAAAAAATGTTCAGTATGTCACTTAATAAACATAACTGCTTCCATTAAAAAAATTGTCACTATCTTGGAAGTTGAGCCAGTATTTCCATCATTGCTGGGATTTGATCTCACCAGCCAGGTAACTCTTTTGCACCATGAGTGAAGACATAGCTTACTGTCCTTGAGGAAAAGAAATTCAGGCTAGAGTTACAAGGGTCTGAATGAAGGCCCTGCAATGGAAAAAATATTTCTATATATGGGTAATATATGATATATATTTACATATGTGTGTGTATTACATATTATGATTTTTATTATTGATTTTTGTATTTATTTTATTTTTCACTTGATTCATTTATTGTATACATTGTATTTAGTATTATTATACACATAATATTTAGTACATGTTGTGCATCTATTATAAATTTATACACAACAATTTAGGTCATTGACTCGTTTTTCATTAATATTTTAAGTGTTGAAACATGATACATAAATAATGGAAGCATTTGTCACAGTCTTCATATGTTTAGAGTCTCTCCCAAGTATGAGCTTTGTGTTCTTTATCTTTGGAACCTTGCTATAGGAATTTTTTTAGATGACTTTTACTCAGAAGCCTTTTCTTGGGGATAGGCAAGTTGAGGGATAAAATTGTAAGAGTGGGGCTAGAAATGTGGCTTAGTGGTAGAGAGCTGGCTCAGGATGCATGAATGCTAGGGTTTGAGTCCTCAGTGCAATGTAATCAGAGTGGCTCAAGTAGCACAGCCTTAGGCTTGAGAAAAAGAAGCTCAGAAACCGTACCCAGGGCCTAAGATCAAGCGCCTGGACTGTCAAAAACAATAGGCCAGATGCCTGTGGCTCACAACTGGAACCATAACTTCTCAGGAGACTGAGATCTAAAGACCACAGTTCAAAGACAGCCTAGGCAAAGAAAACCTATTAGGCTCTTATCTCCAATGAACCACAAAAAGACCACATTTGGTGCTTTGGGGCAAGTGGTAGAGAGTTTGCCTTGAGCTGAAGGCCTCAGGGACAGTGCCCAGCCTTGAGTTTGAGACACAAAAGTGGAAAAAGTGAGGGTTAAGCGAAGTACTTTTTTTGTTTGCTAATTAGGATAACATTCTATGGAAAATGAATGCTCATGTACACCAGAATTGGAGTCAGAGCTCAAGGTTCAAGTGTAGCCCATCCATATACACAGCCTTTCAGACTCTAGCATTATAACCTTGTGTCCTATAGGGTTCTGAAAGGTCCATTGTTGAAAGGCTTAATATGCTGCCCAAGCCCTTTGTGATAAGCAGTTGACTTGTAATGCCAATGTAATTACAGTTCTGAACCTAGCAGAGCACCAGTAGCTAACACCTGTCACCCTAACTCAGGAGGCTGAAGTCTGAGGATCACAGGGTGAAGCCAGCCAGGGTAGGAAAGTCTGAAACTCTGAATTACACTTCTGAAAGGTAAGATGTTCAAGAGCTTCCTGTGTTTCCATTGGTGATGAGACGTTACTCATACGCTAAAGGTTCTTAGAGTTCTTGAGCTATAGAAGCAGGAAAGAAACATTATTGACCCATCCTGGGTTCAAATGAAGTTCTCAGCATCCAAGCACTAGTCCTGTTTGCAGGAAGTACTCCAATGTAACAATATTTTAATGCAGAAATCAGTTACAAAAGCCAGGCTAGGTGAAGAGAAAAAGGCATGCAGGGTTAGGAGGCAGAATGTACACACTCAACATTCCAGGCATGGCCAGCAATGAGGGGAAACATGAAACATTTGTCAGAGTTACACAAGGATCAGGCTTTTCTCAGCCTCTTCAAACAATGACTAACCTTCCTCCCTCAGGTGAAGGGAGCCTCAGGCTATCTTTAAGTTGACAATAGAGAGCCATTTTATTGGGAGAGAGGGCAGGAACAGAGTAGAAAACCTTGCTCTTTGGTCTTAGGGAGTGGGTCTTTGACTCTCCATCTGTCAGATATGAAGGCCCTTTTTCTACCTCTGCCAGTCCATTCTCCTTCCTTCATTCTCCACTACATTAATGCAAATTCCCCATCCAAGGAGAGGCAAGGCCTTTTCTCTTCTGTCTCCAAGCACCTCAGTTAGAACTTGGCTCTGCCCTCTTGACTCTGGGGCCCTTGCCTACCTGAGAAGTGGAAAGAGACAGTCTTCCTGTTCTCTGGTTGTGTGAAGGCCATGTTGGTGTCCTGGCACACTGCAGAAGGCCTAATCACTGGGAAGTCTTCCTTACTTTCCTCCTGACATCCAACTCCATATTCATCTATCATATTTCTTTCTTTCTATCTATCTATCTATCTATCTATCTATCTATCTATCTATCTATCTATCTATCTATCTATCTATCTATCTATCTATCTATCTATCTATCTATCTATCTATCTATCTATCTATCTATCTATCTATCTATCTATCTATCTATCTATCTATCTATCTAATCTATCTATCTATCTATCTATCTATCTATCTATCTATCTATCTATCTATCTATCTATCTATCTATCTATCTATCTATCTATCTATCTATCTATCTATCTATCTATCTATCTATCTATCTTTCTATCTATCTATCTATCTATCTATCTATCTATCTATCTATCTATCTATCTATCGATCTATCTATCGATCTATCTATCGATCTATCTATCGATCTATCTATCGATCTATCGATCGATCTATCGATCTATCGATCGATCTATCTATCTACCTATCTATCTATCTATCTATCTATCTATCTATCTATCTATCTATCTATCTATCTATCTATCTATCTATCTATCTATCTATCTATCTATCTATCTATCTATCTATCTATCTACTTACCTACCTACCTACCTAAGTAGCTATTTCTTTGCCAGTTCTTGGGTTGAACGCAAGGCCTGGCACTGTCTCTAGCAAGCTACCACTAGAGCCACAACACCAATTCTGGTTTTTTCTTGAATGTGCTACTGAGGAATTGAACGCAGGGCTTCTTGCATGCTAGGCAAGCATTCTCCCACTAATCCACATTCCCAGCACCTTCATATTTTTCTTAATGTTAGTTTTTACATAAGTATGCTACCATTTTAATTCCCCAAGTTTAATTTTCGGAATACCGGTTACTTCTAAGAAACCTGATCTTCTCTTCCCCTGCCTGGTTTGTGATTCATCCTGCGTTGGCCTCAAAATAAAATGTAAATAAAGGCTGTTGAGGGTGACCTGCTTTAAGTGGATGGCTGCACAGATTGTTGTGTATGTCTGTTTGTTGCCAATCCTGGACCTTGAACTCAGGATCTGGGCACAGTCTGTGAGCTGCTTTTACTTAAGGATAGCCCTCTAACTCTGGAGCCTTACGGCTATACTTCTGGCATTGTTGGCCTTGAAGTTGGACAGGGATCTCAAGGACTCTCCTCCCTAGGGTGACTTCAACCATGATCCTCCTATCACAGTCTTTTAAGTATCAAGGAGGACTGCTGAGAGCCACTGGTGCCTGCCTAATCATTGGTCTTGCTGATGTTCTTGGACAGACAAGTGAGTTCCCAATCCTCGGTTTGAAGTGGTGGGAGCTGAAGCCCACAGTTCAAATCCTGGTCCTGCCACCTCCAAATGGCAGGAGGTCCTAAGAAACTCATTCCTATGCATATGAATACCAAATGAATTTGATGTATATCTTGATTGAATGGGCAGTTCATGAATGATTCTAGGACAAAATTTTCCACAATTATATTATAGTACAATGATGGATTTTAATTAAAACTTTATGAAGCATTTAAACAATCACATTCATTAACTGGAGACATAATACCTAAGAATTGGGCATCACATAATAAAGAGATGCCATTTTTTCTGCCAGGACATTTTTTTAGTTAATTGTTGTATTGCATTTTCTGAATGTAGATTGGTATATGAAAGTAAGATATATTAAAGCTGACCAGAAAATCAATTATTCAGTTTTTATCAGAAATGTTTATAGAGAAATTTAGACATAAATCGAAATTATATATATTTCAAGAAAATGCTTGGTTAGTCCTCTTCTCAAATTCCCCATTCCCTTCATGAGAATAATACACATTGTAAGGTAATGCTTAGAATGTTTGGGTGAAACAGGTTGGCTTTAAACCAGTGAGTTACTCTATGCTGCATTTGTTTACTTTATATCCAGAAAAGCTAAACTCTTACTTTATCGTTTACCTTAGGCTTTATACTCAGATTTAATCTCTGATGGGTGACAAATGAAGATATAAACATTTTTTAACAGTGGCTAAATTTAGGCTTAGGAGTCTCGGTACAACGATACTCATGCAGATAGGCCTTATAAGTCATGGGACCCTGATATCAAAATGATAACCAATTCTTAGTGGTATCATACTTATGAGATTTTGTGTATTATATACAGTGGTTATTTGAATGTTTTTGGAATCAACATAATTTCATGGGTTAGGAACTGAAGTGAGACATTTTACTCAGAACAAAATTTAAGGAGGCATCCAAAATTAGTTACCAAGATATACATCATGTAACACAATGGTTTGAAAATGCAAACTAAAGGAAATAATTTATGAAAAACATCAACATGTACAATAAATACAGAATCACTATGACAGATTTTTCTTTTACCCCAGTTGCAATATGGCTTACATGATGACTTTTCTGGTGATATGTTTAGTTAGGTCTTGATATTTAGTTAGAGAATTTATGTTCTTTCATATATTCATTTGTCAGATCAAAGAGGAAATGAATTCCATGCCAGAGTCAACATCCATAATAATGTTACAGATTTATCCTGCTACTTTGCCAAAGTTTCAAATCCGCTTAAAAATTTGGTTCCTTTTTTGGATCTAAATGAATAGGTAGGCAATTTTGTCAGTACTAGAAATATTTTAACCTCCATTTGTTAAACTATTATTTTCCAGAAACTCCTTCTCTCTTTTCATGAGATTTTTAATTTCATTTATGTCATGTGTTGATGTTTTCCCTTAGATAAGCCACATTCAGTCTTCTACAAAGTGTAATTTGGAGTAGTTTAAAATTATGGACACATGTACACTGCTCAGATTCTAATATTTGCATATTTTTTCTTGTTATACCAGTAGGCATTAGTTCTCAGTATAGATGCTATTGGACTTATTCATTAAATTTCTGATTTTTTTAACGTACGTTATGATTCTGTTATTTTATTCTTTTAAATATGTGCATATCTCACATCGCATACAATCACATTTGTTTTAAACAATTTGATCTCTTCAAGGGATTTCCTATATTAGGTTAATCTAGAATTTAATTACAAATTAACACAACTGTATTTATGAGACACAGTTATCTTTACGGCTCTACTCCAAGTTAATATGTATTTGAGGTTTTTGTGCTTAAAAAATTGGGCAAAACATGTTTTTGTTCCTGGGGTTCTACTATGTTGGTTGTTTTTCCAGTTGTAGTGACTTCAACATATGTGCGCATTTTATTTCAATTGTTTTGTGTCAATGATTTGTTTCATATAACAGAAACTGCGAAAAGAATCAGTGATTTAGAACTTTTCCAAATAGAATTTTAAGAGAGACACTTGAAATTTTGTGACATCTGGGAATGGGCAGGTCTTCATAAAGGAGGTGGTAGCAGAATAACAGACTTGTTTGATGTGATTTTAATTCTTCCTCCTATTGCCTCACTATTTTCAATGGTATTACTTCGAAGTCTTTAGTGGAAAGAACGTATTTTTGTCTGCATAAACTAAGAATTTTTGGTTTAGTTGGGACATTACACATTCATATTTCATTTTAACTCGAAAATCTTCTTTCCTTCATTTAAAATCACAGATGTGAATTTATAATGCTAAAGTAGCAAC
Source organism: Dipodomys merriami (assembly GCF_024711535.1). Classification (NCBI taxonomy): domain Eukaryota; kingdom Metazoa; phylum Chordata; class Mammalia; order Rodentia; family Heteromyidae; genus Dipodomys; species Dipodomys merriami. The sequence goes on along the minus strand of NW_027202272.1, from coordinate 47,397 downwards.
TACTAATTTACACGAAATGGTCCAAATTATTTTCACTTCACATTATATGTAATATAGAGTGTAATAATAATAATGAGTAATACAGTATGTAACAATTGACTTTGGGGAAAGTAAATTACAGTGGATTTTTGTGAGATACTGAGTAATAATAAAACTTATATTTGATTCTATTAAAAATTCCAAGTTACATCTAAAAATAACATAGTTATAAACTAATGCTGAAAATATAATATTGTTTATTAGAAAAAGCCAGAAGTTTCCATAAGTTTGCTTTTTTAAAAAATTTATTTTATTTTATTTGTGAACATACTGTACAGAGGGGTTAAAATTACATGGGCAGGATAATGCGTACATTTCTTACCAAGCATTGCAGCCTCCTCCTTTGTTTATCCTTCACATCTCTTCCCAGCCTCCCCCCACCCCCCCAGTCCCAATCCTTCTGTACCCCCCACCCCTCGCCAACGCACAGACATTGTAAAGCTCGTTATGGACATGACAACTTGTACTTCTCACATTGTTGCAACAGGTCCACCTGTATCCTTAAACGACTTGTTTTTCGCCATCTCCTCCACAAGTTATACTGACATCAAATATAGTGAAAGCAGGGGTTATACTGTGGGGGAGGGACATACAAAGCAACAAAGAAATAATCTTATAAATGCGTTAGAGACACATGCATGAAAGAAAAAAAAACATTAAAATAAATATCTAGGGGTTCATTTTCCTAAAATCACCATTATCTGACCTTTTCCACTAGACTCATACATACACTACATATTGCAAATAAGGGAAACCATGGGGCCTATGTTTCTTTGGGCCTGGCTTACTTCACTTAATATAATTTTTTCCCAAGTCTTTCCATTTCCTAACAAATGGGGCAATGTCTTTCTTTCTGATGGTGGCATAGAATTCCATTGTGTGTATATATATACCACATTTTTTTGATCCATTCATCTACTGAAGGGCATCTGGATTGGTGCCATATCTTAGCTATGGTAAATAATGCGGCAATAAACATACTTGTGATGGTAGCTTTAGTGTGCTATTGTTTGATCAAGCATTATTACCTCCTCCCTTGTTTCCCCTTTCCATCCCATCCCATCTCCCTTTATGCCCCCCACAAACCACGCCCCCCCTGCCATGTACATGTCATTGTTGCAATGAGTCCACCTGTATCCCAAGTTGTTTTTCTGTTCCCCTCACCAAATTATACCAACATCAATACAGTGAAAATAGAGGTTAAAGCATAGGGGAGGGACAGACAAAGCAACAATGAAATCATCTTGTAAATATTCTAGAAACAATAGTAAGAAACAAAAACCATTTGAGTCCTTATCTTGGTGTTCATTTCACCTAACATGAACTTGTCTGACAGTTTGTGTTTGTCTCCGACATATACTAGTTATTGCAATAAAGGAAACCATGGAACCTATGTTTCTTTGGGCATGGATTACTTCACTTAATATAATTTTTCCATGGCTTTCCATTTCCTAACAAACGGTACAATGCCTGCCATTTTTCTCTGATGAAGGCATAGAATTCCTTTGTGTATATATACCATATTTTTTTGATCCATTCATCTACTTAGGGGCATCTGGCTTGGTTCTATATCTGAGCTATGTTAAATAATGCTGCAAAAAAATAGTTATGCTGGTAGATTTAGTATGGTCCTTTTTGTGATTATTTGGATAAAAGCTCAAAAGTGGGATTGCTGTATCATAGGGGAACTCTATGTGGAATCTTTTGAGCTCCAAACTACTTTCCAACGTGGTTATACAAGATTATAGTACCACCAACATCCCGTCCAGCTTCTGTTATATTACATTATAGCCATTCTAACTGGGGTAAGGTAGTATTTCAGTGTAGTTTAGATTTGCATTTCTTTTATTGCTAGGGAGTTTGAGCACTTCTTCATGTGTCTATTGGCCATCCTTCTTTGCTCTTCAGAGAGGTTTCTTTTTAGTCTTTAGCCCACTTATTTATTGGGCAGTTGTTTCTTTGAGGATTTGTTGGAGGATTTAATTTTTTTGAGTTCTAGGTATATTTTAGATATGAGACCCTTGTCTGTTTTATGGCTAGTGAAGATCTTCTCCCAATCCATGTGCTTTCTATTGATTTTGCTAGTTTTGTCCTTTGCCATGCAGAAAATCTTCAATTTCATACAATTACATTTGTCCAACCTTTCTTTGATTTGTTGTGTTTCTGGTATCTATTAAGAAAATTTTGGCCTGTGCCAAGGAGACATAGGTTATATCCTAGTTTGTCATGCAATGTTTTCAGGGTGTCTGCTTTGACTCCGAGGTCTTTCATCCATTTGGGGTTGATTCTTGTGCAGTGTGATATATATGGATCTAGCTTTAGTTTTCTACAAGTGATTAACCAATTTTGTCAGCACCATGTACTGAAGAGGCTGTCTTTCTTCCATTCTATTTTTTTAGCTCCCTTATCGAAGATTAGGTGGCTATAGGTCTGTTGGTTCATTTCTGGCTTTTCAATTCTATTCCATTATTCCTGAGGTCTGTTCTTGTGCCAATACCTAGCTCTTTTGATTACTATGCTTTGTAGTACAGTTTGAAATTTGGTATTAATATTCCTGCAGCACTGTTCTTTCTGTTAAGGATCATTTTTGCTATCTGGGGTCTTTTATTGTTCCACATGAATTATTAGATTGCCTCTTCTATTTTCTTGAGGAATGAGTTTGTAAGATTGATAAGTATTGAACTGAATTGTTAGATAGCCTAGGGAAGTATTGTCATTTTCGCGATGTTGTTTCTTCCAATCCACGAGCATGGGAAGTTTTTCCACTTTGTAAGTTCCGTTTTGATTTCCTTTTTCAGGCTTTTAAAGTTTTCATCATAAAGATCATTCACTTCTTTGATTAATTCCTAGGTATTTTATTTTTTGTGGGGCTATAATGAATGGAGTTGCTTTCTTGATTTCAGCCATGCTTTTCTCATTGTTGGCATACAGAAAAGCCATTGATTTTTGAGAGTTAATTTTTCCCCTACTATTTGCCAACGTTCTGAATCAGCATGAATAATTTGAGAGTTGAGTCGGTGGGATTATTTAAATACAACATCATGTCATCTGCAAATAGGGAGAGTTTTATATCATCTTTCCCTGTTTGGATCCCTTTTATGTTTGCATCCTGTCTTATTGCTGTAGCTAGGCATTCTAAGAGTAAATTGAAGAGAAGTGGAGAGATTGGACATCCTTGTCTTGTTCCTGAGTTAAGAGGAAATAGCATTATTTTTTCACCATTAAGTATAATGATGTCTGTAGGTTTGTCTTATACAGGTTTTATTGTATTGAGGAATGTTCTCTGGATTCATAGGTTTTCCAGAGCCTTCATCATAAAGGGGTGTTGGATCTTGTCAAAGGCTTTTTCTGCATCTATTGAGATAACCATGTTCTTATTCTTGCTCTTGTTGATGTGATGAATTATATTAATTGATTTGCAAATATAGAACCAGATTGGCATCCTGGAAATAAATCCTGTATGATTATTTGGAGGAATTGTCAAAGGCGATTGGCCAAAATTTTGTTGAGAAGTTTTTCATCAATCTTCATCAAAGAAATGGGTCTATAATTCTTTCTTTGTTGAGTCCCCGCTTGCTTTTGGGATGATGGCTTCATAGAATGAATTTGGTAGTGAACTTTCCCTTTCAATTTCATTGAAGAGTTGGAGGAGTATTGGTGTGAGCTCTGCTTTGAAGGCCTTTTGAAGGCCTTTGAAGTTCTGCTGTAAATCCATCTGATCCTGGGCTTTTCTTAGATGGGAGGTCTCTTATTGCTGTTTCTATTGCTATGCTTGATACGGGTATATTAAGTTGATTTAACTCATCTTGGTTGAGTTTTGTCATGGAAACTCAACGGCATGGAAACGGCTAGGAAAAGGTCCATTTCTGCCAGGTTCTTAAACTTATTAGCATAAATGTTTGAGAAGTATTCCCTTATAATGTTCTGAATCTTGGTTGCTTCTCATTCCCATTCTCATCTCTGAGTTTGTTTATTTGGTATGTTCTCTTCTTTTTGAAACGATTTGCTAAGAGAATGTCAATTTTGTTATTTTTTTCGAAGAACCAACTCTTTGTTTTGTTGATTCTTTTTATGGTGATTTTGGGTTCTAATTCATTTAATTCTGATGTAACTTTAATTATTTCTTTCCATTTACTTGATTGGGGTTTATCTTGCTGCTCTTTTTCAAGGAGGTTCAGATGTCATATTAAATTGTTGGTTTCAGATCTCTCTAATTTGTTGTTGTAGGACCTCAGAGCTATAAACTTGCCTCTGAGTACTGCCTTTGCTGTGTCCCAGAGAAGCTAGTAATTTGTGTGTTCATTATTTTTGAATATCATGAACATTTGCATTTCCTTTCTGATCTCTTCCGTGACCCAACAGTTGTTCTGCCTCCATGTTGTACAGGACTTTCTTAGTTGGCTTTCGGTGTTGAGTTCTAATATTATTCCCTTGGATGCTGTTTCTTGGCTCTTACTGTGCTCTTGATGGTTTTCAATGTGTAGGATAACTGTAATGTCTCTTATAGGGCTGGATTGGTGGAGATATACTTTTTTAATTTTTCTTTGCTATGGGCAGTTTTTATTTGACCTTCAGTTATGAAGGAGAGTTTAGCTGGGTTCGGTATTCTTGATTGATAATTGTTTGTCTTTACCGCATGGTATCTCCCATTCCAGGCTCTTCTTGCTTTAATCGTCTCTGCTAAAAATCTGGGGTGATTCTAATTGGTTTGTGTTTATAGGTGATTGTTCTTTTCTCCTTGAGAAATTTCAGGATCCTTTCCTTGGTCTGAATTGATCCTGTGCAGATTATAATGTGACTGGCGGGATATCCTGCTCTGGTCTGGTCGATGTGGGGTTCTATAAGCTTCTTATATATGAATAGGCCTACCTTTTTGCATGTTTGGGAAGTTATTTGCTAGCATTCTGTTAAATAAATTTCCTAGACGATTAACTTCTTTCTCTAGGTCCTCCTCTACACCCATTATCCTCAGATTATGATTTCTGATGTTGTCTTCCAAGTGTTGAATAGATCTACCATATTTCTTGATTTGTCTTGGATATTTGTATGTTCTTTCTCTATAATATCTAGGCTGTCTGCAATCCCGAGATTCAATCTTCTGCATGGCCTAACCTACTGTCAAGATTTTCTACTTTTTTATTCATTTTCCTTATAATTGGTCAGCTTGGATGGCTTCAAATTCTTTGTTGGAGCTTTGTTTTAGATTTTGTATGAACTTTACTTCCTTAATTTGATGTCCAGTGTTTATTCTCAAATCACTTAGTTGACTGGTTATGGTTTCCCTGGACACCCATTCTTTCTGTCGCGCTACATTCAGCATTCCATTTGTGGTCTACCTGAATTGTTTCAGCTGTCTATTTATGGATTCCATGAATTCCTCTATTGATATTTATCTATTCTCATCCTGCTCTCTCAATCCCTGTATTACTCTTTGATTATCTTCGTCACGTTCATGCAATTCCTGTAATTCTCTAGACTGTGCTCAGCCTACTCACGCATTTCCTGTATTTCTCTTTTACCCTTCTCAACAAACTTATGCAATTCCTGCATTAATCTTTAAGTAGCTTCTTAAATTAAATCTCCCAACAACAAATCCTCAAAGAAACAACTGTCCAATTAATAAGTGGGCTAATAACTTAAAGAGAAACTTCTCTGAAAAAGAAAGAAGCATGGCCAATAGACACATGAAGAAATGCTCAACCTCACTCTCCATAAAAGAAATGCAAATCAAAACAACATTGAGATACCACCTCACCCTAGTAAGAATGGCAAAAATCAAGAACTCTAATAACAACAGATGCTGGAGGGAATGTGGACAGAAGGGAACCTGACTGCATTGTTGGTGGGACTGTAAACTTGTTCAACCACTTTGGAAAGTAGTATGGAGGTTCCTCAAAAGACTCCACATAGAGCTCTCCTATGACCCAGCAGTCCCAGGTTTGGGCATTTACCCAAATGTTTACAAACAAAACCACACTAAAGCTACCAGCACAACTATGTTTATTGCAGCATTAGTCACCATAGCCAAGATATGGAACCAACCCAGATGAATGGATCAAGAAAATGTGGTATATATAAACAATGGAATTCTATGCCTCCATCAGAAAGAATGACATTGCCCCATTTGTCAGGAAATGAAAAGACTTGGAAAAAATTATATTAAGTGAAATAAGCCAAGCCCAAAGTAACATAGGTCCCATGATTTCCCTTATTTGCAATATCTAGTATATGTATGAGTCAAGCAGAAAAGTTCAGATAAGGTGATGTTACGAAAATGAACCCTAAGATATGTATTTTAAATGTTTTTTCTTTCATGCATTTGTTTCTAACACAATTAAAGATTATTTCTTTTTTGCTTTGTATGTCCCTCCCCCACAGAATAACCCCTGATTTCACTCTATTTGATGTCAGTATAATTTGTGGAGGGGAAGGGGAAAAAATCATTTGAATAAGGATACAGGCGGACCTGTTGCAACAATGAGAAGTGCAAGTTTTCATGTCGAAAACGAACATTACAACTTGGGTGAGGAGGATTGTGTGTGGGGGTTCGGGGGGAGGGGAGGATGGGAAGGGATGGGAAGGGTAAACAAAGGAGGATGCTACAATGCTTGATAAGAAATGTACTCACTATCTTGCCCATGTAATTGTAACCCCACTGTACAGTATTTTCACAAAAAATATTAAAAGCCTTAAAAAAATCTTTAAGTAGCTTCCTAATGCTGACAAGATTCCCGTATTAATCCTTGGTTTGACTCCTCTCGCTCCTTAGCATGCTCACACTGAGTCCTTTTCAAGTTTTCAATCATTCCATTCACCATGTTTACCAGTAGAGTTTGCACAGTTTTTTGGGAACTCCTCTGGATTATTCATTAACTATTCTGTCACCTGATTATCATTAGTGGGAGGTCAGATACCTGGACTTGCCTTTTTCTTGTGCTTTTCGGCTTTTTCTGCCCATTTGGTATGAAAGAAACACAAATTTTGTACTAGAACACTATTTTAAGGCAAGCATCAACCAGAGTTCTCTAGTTGCATAATTAAAATGGCTGCAGATACAATCTAGTTCAACAGATACAATCTATTCAACATCAAACAACTATGTATTAATGGGCTACAAGCAGCAAAAAAGGATTTGGCAAACCAGAAATTATTAGCTTTAGGAAGAAATGTGGGGACAAATAGGACTAGAGGGATATGGAGAGGTAAAAGGAGAGTAAATTTAACCACGTCCTAATCTCAGAGAGGGAAATGGATTAGACAGACTGATAGGAGAGAATTAAAAATAAACAAGTAAATTGGAAAAACAAAATTTATATTTAAGAAGTGAAACACTTAAAAATTATGTAAGTTTAAAGAAATGATATCGAGAGAAGAACAGGATAGGATGAGAGGAGAGAAGGGATAGAAAGGAAACATGAAAATTAAAAAAATTAAATTAGTTATTTGATAATTATGTAGGTAAAGTGATAATACTGCTCTTAAAGAAGTTAAGCCTAAGAAGTTGTGAATTGAGTAATAAATTTCTGGATTAAGTATGTACACAATGGGTGATAAGGTCTAATAATAGATGACAGGTATATGTCTGGGGATAGCAAAACAGCAATTAAGTCATGAAAAAAAAAAGAAAGAGAAAAAATGAAAACAATAAAAAGGACCAAAAGGTCAAAAGAGATTAAACACCCACACAAATACATACACACACATACACCAAAAATAAAAATTATGAGAAAAAAAGATCAACAGAAAAATAAAAATTATGAGAAAAAAAGATCAACAGAAAACACTTTAAAAATAAAAGTTTAAGAAAAGTTTCAAAAAAGAGTTCCTTGATTTTTTGTTTTTGTGTGTGTGTGGGGGGGGGGGTGAATGGGAAGACCTGTATCTCCCCTGTGTCCATAACCAGTTTCTTGGTGGAGTCTCTGGTCTGCTTGTGATATTTGGTTTTCCTATGGCTTGATTGGTTTCTTTTCTGTTTGGGCAGGCAGAAACTGCTCTGTGTTTGGCATGATTTTGTGATCCTTCTCCCAGGCTAGTTCAGTCGGAGGGAGATCAGTTTTGACTATCACAAAAGTGGGAGATGGCTGTTTCCTCTAGTATGGAGATGCTGTGATGAGGCTAGGTTCTGGGTAGGGTTGAGGCCTTTCAGCAAACAATAGCATTTCCCTGATGAGCTAGCTCCTGAGACACTCACAGAGCCCAGCTTGGATCCTTTCTTGGGGTTTATGTTTGCTGAATTTCAATTGTTTGTCTAGGCCACTGTAGGGAGTGACAGCCTCTGGCTGACATCATAGAACTATTGTGACATATTGTGTCATCATAAACCTATTGTGACCTCATCACCAACTAATTATACCATCAAAATATTATTATAACTTGATATTGTGATGTCATATTGGTATTGAAATATCACTGTCCCTTTGGGTTTTTCAAACCTATTATGACTATATAACATTTTTCAAAACTCGTGGCCTTTGAGACTATTAACTTGTGAACTTGTATACTTATGATGCATAAAACACAAGACAATCCATTGAGGCACATTGAAGATAACTTTATTTACACTAGAAATGGGCTTGCATTTACCTTGTTCTGGGATGTACACTCTGTGACAGGCCAGCCCAACCACCAAATCTCAGACGTCCAATGGGCAGCCCCGCACATAGTTAATTGGTTTGCAAACTACCAATCCCCCAAATTATCATCTCCACGCTCCAAACTTCAATAGGTAAGCCTTTTTCCTTTTCCCTTTCCCCCTCCTTCTTTATAGATCTTTCCTTCATTTCACTTTTTTCCTTCCATCACTCCCTTCTTCTCTTTAGGCCTCTCCACTATCCATAGGCCTCCAATTCTCTGGCCTGGTGGCCCATTGGCATCCTTCCCCTCCTGCTCTCCCTCAAATAACTCTTCTCCCACTTCATTTCCTCCTGATGTCTCACCACTTCCTTCCTTCCCTGGATTTTCTTCAATTCCATTGCTCTGACCATGCAGCATATATATAGGTTGAACCCCTCCATCACTCAAGTGATTCACCTGCCTAACAGTTTTGAACCATCACTTCACAAATTGCTGTTCCCCAATCACTTCTTCACAGCTCATCATGTGAGGATGACATCCTACCCCCTCCAACAGCATGCCCTGCCCACTTGGGTGGCATGCCCCATGCACTCCAGTGGGCTAGGTCATGGGACCACATTGATTAGTGGGCCCTGCTCATTATTAGGACCATGCTGCTTTATACATCAACCACAAATTTTCATGTCCAATCAATTCCTTGATTCCTTTTTACCAAATCCTAAAAATTCCCTTCTCTCCTCCCAATGAACAGGCTTAAAATGTAAATTTAATAGAAAATAAGTAAATTATAGAAACACACAGATTAGCACTAATTAACACTTAGTAAGTCTTATTCTTAAGGGATCCTCTGTCTCTGAACAGTCCATCTTGCAGCCTTCTCTGTATATTCGTCCACTAACTATTCCACTTGAGACTGATGGATCCAATGCTGTTTATCTGCTAATTTAATAGCTGACAGTGAAGATAGCACCACCAAGTAAGGTCCTTGCCACTTCGGCTCCAATTTAGGACCAAGATGCATTTTTACCCACACCAGCAGTCCAGGCAAGAAAGAGTGGGTGGAGTTTCTTTTTTTTTCTTTTTTCAACTCCATTTCTTAGTTTATTTCACTTACCTGGAGTCTAGTTTTTTAATTTATTTCTGAAGTGACACTTGCTATAGAATAAACTAAATTACTCTCCCCAAAGAAATTTTCCTTCCAACTGGATTTAATTTCTTAATTGATATTTGAAATTTTTATTTTCATCCTGTTTATTTTTTAAACACATTTTATTATTGTTATCGCTAAGTAGTTGTACAAAGAAGTTCGCATTCTACAAAACAGTACACGAATATAAGTTGTCTGACAACATTGTCACCCATCCCTTGTAATCTTTCCCTTCTTGCACCGTTTTTGTAAAAATTGAGATAGGTGATTACATATATTTCGCAGTATTTTGGAATTGTGATACTTAGTTAAAGTCACAAACACATTTTAACCTTGACAAGGCACATTATTGTTTTCATGGTCTAAAGTTTGTTAATTCTATGAGCTTTGACAATCAAAATTATTTTTCTCACCTCAGGTGATGTTTACACTTTTTTCCTTTTGCTTAATGTAGGCTATTCCCTCTTTCCCTGTTTCCCTCTCATTCCTCCTTTCCCATCACTGTGTTTGGGTTGCTTAGTTATTTTTCTTCTATGTCCAGTGCAGCTCATGGGCCCTTTTGTTGTATGTTGTTCCATTTACCACTTATTGTGTTCTTCCTCCTGGCTTCCCTCCATTGCGTGCATCTTTCTACCATATACATGGTCAAGAACATGGAGTCATTAATGGTGATACAAAAAAATGAGTGGCTGTCCTATGTTTCTCGAGTCCTGTTTACTTTGTCATTCCTTCTTGCATTTTGGCATCCACGTATCAGGTAGACCTTGTGCTGTTTGTGTCGTTGTTCTTGGCTTACCTCACTCAAATAATTTGGTCTAGTTCTATCCATTTCCCAGCAAATACCATCATTTTGTCCTTTCTAATGACTTCATGGTATTGCGTTGTATATAAGTCCGACAATTTTTGGATCTGCTTATCACTTACGGCTCATCTGGGTTGTTTCCAAATATGGGCTATTGTGAACAGTGCTGCAATAATCATAGATGTGTGTGTGTCTTTGTATACTGGTTCCTGTTGTTCAGAGTAGATGCTTAGGGTAGTACGGTCAGTTCATAGGAGAAGTCGATATTTAGCTTTCGTAGGTACCTTCAGACTGCTTTCCAAAGTGGTTGTATTAGTATACATTCCCACTAGCGATGCAGTAATGTTTCTTTCTTTGTATCCCTTCCAGCATTTGTCATTGGCTGAATTTAGGGCCATTCTAACTGGGGTAAGGTGCTATCTCAGAGTTGTTTTTATTTGCATTTCCTTTACAAACAAGGATAATGAACATTTCCTCAAGGCTTCTTTGCCTTTTTTATCTCTTCTTCTGAGAAGTCTCTCTTTAGCTCCCTTGACCATTTCAAGATTGGTTTGTTAGGTTTGTGAAGGGTTAGTTTCTTGAGTTCACCATATGTAATGGATATTAGACCCTTGTCTGATATATTGCTGGTAAATATTTTTTCCCATTTCTTCCCATTTCCTGGTAATCTCTATGATTCCCTTTTTTAGGCTTTTATAGTTTTCATGAAATAGACCCTTTACATCTTTGGTTAGGTTAATTCCTAGATACTTTTTTTTTGGTTATTGCGAATGCAGTTGTTTCCTTGATTTCCCTTTCTACTGGTACATTGTTGACATACAGAAAGGCGACTGATTTTTGTGGGTTAATTTTGTATCCTGCTACTTTTCCAAATTGGTTTATAAGCTCTAAGAGTTTGGGGATGGAGCTTTAGGGATAGTTATTTTATAAAATGTTGCCATCTACAAAAAGAGATAGTTGATCTTCTTCCTGTCCTATGTGGATCCCTTTAATGTCTTTTTCTTGCCTTATTGCTCTGGCTAAGAATTCCAGAACTATATTGAAGAGGAGTGGAGAGAGTGGGCATCCTTGCCTTGTTCTTGTTTTTAGGGGAATTGGTTGTAGTTTTCCAATTAAGTATAATATTGGTCTTTGATCAGCCAGGTAAGGCTTTTATTATCTTATGAAATGTTCCTTCTATTCATATTTTTAGAGCTTTTAATGTGAATGAGTGTTGAATTTTATCAAAAGCCTTTTATGCATCAATGGAGATAATCATGTGGTTCTTGACCTTGGATCTGTTGATGTGATGAATTACTTTTATTGAATTATATATGTTAAACCATCCCTGCATCTCTGGGATGAAGCCTACTTGGTCATAATGTATTATTTTTTTGATATATTTCTGGATTCTGTTGGCTACAATTTTATTGAGCATCTGTCTTAATCAAAGAGGTTGGTGTGTAGTTCTTATTTTGTTGGGTCTTTGCCTGGTTTGGGGATGAATGTGATTTTGGCTTCTTAGAATGAGTTTGGGATTGCTCCCTCTGTTTCTATTTCTCTGAAGAGCTTGAGGGTTGTGGGTATTAGTTCCTTTTTAAAGGCCTTTTACAATTCTGTAGTGAATCCATCAGATCCTGGGCTTTTCTTATTGGAAGATTTCTGATTATTTCTACTATCTCATTGTATGTTATAGAAATGTTTAATTGATTTATTTCTTCTTAGTTCTGTTTAGACAATTTGTATTTCTTTGTTTCTCAGGCAGGAAAATGATTTAATTTACTGAAGTGCTGCCCACACCATGCATGGTGGAGACACATGGCTGAAAAGGGAGGGGGGCGACCCATCTCTGGGCCAGGGACAGGAAGAGATGTGGCCAGGTGGGGAAAAGGTGTGGCCACACTGGTTCTGAATGTGACTTCATGGTCTGGGACCCTCCTAATGTCAGATGGGACTCTGGTGACCAGAGGTGGCCCAGGATGTGACCTAGCAGGAGGGGAAGGTAACTGCTTCTAGGTCTGCCAGTTACCTATGTAACAAATATTGGGTGGAAACTTAGCCAAGAAGTGGGAGGTGTCCCTGTTCAAACCTTACATTCCAGCCTTTTGATAATTATGAAAAAGGTCGAAGATTCTCTCCAGCTACTTCCTCTTTGCAAGGGGTGTCAACAGTAGGTGTAAAAGGCTGAGATGTGATCCCCTCTGGGAGAAGGCAGAATCAACAGCTGTCACTTGGGCAATGAGTCCTTAGATGAAGTCTGGAGGAGACAAGTTTCTTGGACGAAGTATGGCTACGTTTCATGAGGCATTGAGGGACTGAAAAAAATACTAGAGAGAAAATAAATGGCAAGAGGAAGGACTTGGGGCTGGAAATGTTGGTAGAAATTTCCCTAGTTACTTATGACACCTGGCGACTAGGTAGAGAAGAAGTCAAGTGACAAAGGCAAGAAGATAAATTCCTGTCCATTCGAAAGTGAGAGAGATATGGACATTAGATGGGCAGTCTTCTTTCTTCTCTTGACCTCCTGGCTCTGGTTTGTCTTGAAAGGGGAGGCACAAAATGGCTGATGTGATATCATCTCCTCTTACTCCTCTTCATGTTCCCTTGTTCCCCAGACTGGCTGAGTCTAGGTGCTCATTGCTGGGATGGTTTGTCCCAGTTGGTATACAAGGAGGTTTGATCTCAAGGCCTGGGCACTGTCCCTGAGCCCTTCTGCTGAAGGCTAGCACCCTACCATTTTGAGTTATAGAAACACTTGCAGTGTTTTCTGGTTAGAGATAAGAGGCTCGAGCCATGCTTCCACACTGGCTCTTTGCAGGTTAGTTGCGAGATGAATTTTTAGGGATTTTTCAGCACAGGCTGGCTTTGAATTGCAATCTTTACCACAAAAGGCCTTTGGTATTTCCCATTATAGCAACAAGGAGATCAAATGGAATAAGTAGAGCTTACCTGGTCCTTATGAAGAACTGACCAACAAATATTCTGCAATGACAAAATTGTTAGATGGGAAAATCTTAGCATACATATACTAATATGCTTGCTTTGCATGCATGAGGCCTTGGGTTCGATTCCTCAGCACCACATAAGCAAAAGGAAAAAAGCCAGAAGTGGCCCTGTGGTTCAAGTGGTAGAGCACTAGCCTTGAGCTTAAGAGTTGAGGGACAGCGCCCAGGCCCAGAGTTCAGGCCCCACAACCAGACCCCCCCCCAAAAAAAGAGTCATGTAGTCAGTTCTAGATTACACAATACAAAACCAAAAGGGCAAAACTCAAAACCTAAAATTTTTGACAACAATGTTTAGACATCTTTGGTAACAAAGTACATCAGATGGTTGGGCCTCAGTTACCAAAGTCTGTGAAAAGAGCAACTTGTGAACAGGACAAATTTGAATAGATGGATGGAGAAGAAATAAGCTTGGTGGAAGGGTCAGGATTGGAGGGGGCCAAACGCTTAACCCACCATTTGGCCAAGATGGCGAACTCAAGATGGCAAATTTCTTAAAAAATGCAAAGAAAGCCTGAACAAAAAAATCAAGCCTAGTTTGGCTAGCCTTTTAGAGGGAATCTAGAGGGGATTCCTTGAACCTAGCCTATGTCACACTCTTCAGGGCACAATAAAAATAATTGTAGAAAAGAAAGGGAGAGATATAGAAAGTTGGACATGAATAGCAGAGAGCAAAGAGAGCCTGATAGTAAGCAGACTTCTGACCATGTACCGTTGCAGAGGCAAAAATTGTCTAAATCAGACAACAACATAAAAATATTAGGTGCTCTGCTATCCAAGGAGCACAAGAGGCATTTCAGAGGGGTTTCATAGTTCAGGCATGACTCGCAACACCCCATTAAATGTGTAGGATAGTCAGTCTGGTGAGTGAAGGAGAGATGAAGAGGCAGAAGCAGTGTCCTGACTTCTCCCATAGCCCACTAGAGATTAATGGTGATGCCCCCAAAACCAAGTATCCTCGGCTTCGGAAGTGACCAGCCTTTTGGCTAAAAGGCCATAGGAGTTCTCTGGTGTGTTGTCATATCTGAACAGAGATTGAGCAACATAGAACCATAGAGAGTTGTTTCACTCACCAGAGTAGAGAAGTGGTGTGGACATGGATGGGAAGGCCAGCAATGGTATTGGTGAAAAGTCTCGCGTGGTGTCTCAAGGCAGTTTGGTTCACAGAAAAGGGGTGGTTAGGAAATTCTAACATTTCCAAATCAAAAACCATATACAAGTCATGGCCCCATATGTAAGATATATTAAAAAGGTAGGTTTCATTCGGTAGCCTATGAAGAGAATGCCACACACTATTAAGGTAGGAAAAGACGTTTATTTACCGAACTGCTGCCCCCACCATACATGGTGGAGAAGCATGGCTGAAAAGGAAAGGGGGGATAGCAATTTCTATTTCTGTATATCCATCTCTGCTAGGTTTTCCTTCCTTTGTGAGTAGAGTCTGGAGTTATTTCTTTATGATTTTTTGAGTGTCCTGGATGTTTGTTGTAATTTTCCCTGTGGTATCTCTGATATTATTGATATGGGTCTCCTCTCTTATTTTGTTAGTTACTCATGCCAGTGGTTCATCAGGTTTATTGATTTTTTTCTTAAAAACAGCTTTTTAAAATTAATTTTATTTATAATTTTCTCAGTCTCTATCTCATTAATTTCAGCTTTTATTTCGATTATCTCTTTCTGCCGAGCAACTTTCGGTTCAATTTTTTCTTGTTTCTCTAGCAGTTTTGGTTGCTTCATAAGATTGCTTTCTTGGTCTCTGTTTTCTTGATATGTGCACTGAGAACAATAAATTTGCCCCTTAGGACTGCTTTTGCTGGGTCACATAGGTTTCTCTGTGATATTTCTTCATTTTCATTGAATTGTAGGAACTTTTTAATTTCTTCTTTAATTTCTTCTGTAACCCATGTATTGTTCAACTGAGTGTTGTTTAATTTCCATGCGTTTAAGTTTTTCCTACTTTATGCCTTGTTATTGAGAACTAGCTTGATTCCACTATGGTCAGATTGAATACAGGGTATTATGTCGATCCTCTTGTATTTGCTTAAATTCCTTGTGATCTATTGAAGAAAAAGTTAGGGGTTTGGCTAGAGTAAGAACCTGCTGGTGTAAATGTCTGTAATTCTAGCTACTCAGGTGGCTCAGATCTGTGTATTCAGGTTCAAAGCCAGCCCAGGCAGGAAAGTTCATGAGGCTTTTTCTGGGGTTGTTCAGCACCAAAATCTGCCTCATGTCTGGGTTTGTTCACCAACTTTGCCACCATGGGCTGGGCTGGGCTGCTTATGCAAGCCGGTATGGAGAGGCCCTCCACCCCACCAGGAGTCAGGTGTTAACCAGTGATGTTGCCTCAGGCTTGGCTGGGCTGCTTATGTGGGCCAGTATGGAGAGGCACAAAGCGACATGGGTCTAGATTTGTTCACTGTAACTGTCCCTGTCCAACTATCGCTGAAGCCCTGGGCTGGTCTGGGCTGTTCCTGTGAGCTAGAGCCAAGAATCATTGTGCCCAGAGTCTGAGTGCTTTGCCACTACTGCCAGCTGCTGCTGCTGCTCCAGGGTAGGCTAGGTTGTTTATACCAGCAGGGCAGAGGTGCCACGCTGTGTGCATAGGGTCGTTTGCCACTGCAGACAGCTGCTGCTGCTCCAGACTGGGTGGTGCTGCTTGCACCAGCCAGGAAGAGGCGCCATGCCAGGGAAGTTGAGGGGAGTCTTCATGCCAGCTCTGCCTTCTGAGATTTGTTTGTATCCTCTGGGTTGGCACCAGCTCGTGAGAGTCTTCTGGGAGTCTTGGAATGCTTATGGGTACGTGGTCCTCCGAGGGTCCAGAGCCAGGCCACTTAAGCAGCCTGGCAAGAAGCTCCACCACTTAAGCTGCTCAGCATTCAGCCCTATCACCAACAAGGGGTGGCTGAAGGTTATTTCCACTTGACTGTCTGTGTAGGTTTTTCCCTTTTCTTTTTTCACTTACTGTACCTCTCTGAGTAATCTCCTTTTTTTGTGGGTCACTTGGAGAAACTGAGCATTGAAATTCAAACTGTATTTGGTTGGGGAGAGCTGTGGTGTTTACCTACTGTTCCATCACCATCTTGGCCTCTCCCCTTCAGGTGGAGTTTTTCTTAGGTGGATGGTGGGCCTTAGTTACCAAAGGATAGGTACATAAAAGAATATGTTGTAAAGCCTGCAGATTGTAGTTAGACATTTCTGTTAATATAGCCTTCCCAAATTTAGGAACCAAAGGGGTTGGTCTACCCTAAAGTATTTCAAAGGGATTAAATCCTTTAACATAAGGGCTACATCTTGCTCAAAGGAGAGCAAAGTGGAGGAGGCCCACCTAGCCATGGACAGTCTCTGTATTTAATTTAGTCTCTGTATTTAATTTAATTTAATTTAACTAAATTAAATTATTTCAAATGCCTTGAACTCTGAGTTCTATAAATGGATTGTAATTTCCAATTTATTCCTAGAACGTTAGTTAATAATTGAGAACTTAGACAATGAATGCAGGGCCATCTTGGTACACCCCAAATAAGGGTAAGCCAAATCAAGAAATTATTACATGCCTCACCTCAGCCTGAAAAACTGTCCACTATTACTAACAGATACGAAGACCCATACTTTCCAGGCTTAACCTCTGTGAAGTCGACTTTCCCAAATTCACCATCTGAGGTTCCTCACATAAGAATTCTTTCCATATGTTCCAGCTTTTCAGCATTTACCTGTTTGGAAATTACACACACACATTACAAAGGATTGTCAGCCTGAGGCCCCACTGATTTTTGAACAGTTTTAGGCAGTTGCCTGGAGCAATTTACCAGGGTGCAAATATCTACACGTAAACTGAAAGAAAGCTTGAGAGTGTTTACATTTTTCACAAGTCCAGTGTCAACATTTGCCCACATATTACCACTGTTTTTGTTTCTTCCCTTAATCTTAACGAGTAGTAACTCTAGAGACCCCACTGGTTTTAGAGTGGTCTCCCAAGCTACCTGATCAGCTCAGATGTTTCCCTGTATCTTAAGGTCTCTAGGTTCTTTACTCCTGTATAGTACTCTGAATCTTGGAGACTTCTTCCATGTTATTCTCCTTTTCTCTCAAACTTGCTTTCATGATCCCACTCTCCTTCTCAATGACCTCCTTAACCTACAAGTGTTTTCGCAGGGTCACAGGAGAGTTCGTTTGACTCACCAACTGCTGCTCCTTCTCACAACACCTTTGCTTGCTCTACAGCTCCTCACTTAAGTTCACAAAGATGCTATTGAGAGGTATTTTTTTCCATCTCTTCCTGTTCCATTGGGACAAGATGTTTCTGCATTACATTTATGGTGAAGATCTCAGCAGTCTTTTTGGCCTTTTACTCTATTAGTTTCCCTTTCTAGTTTTCGACTTCAGTGTATTTTTGCGACAGATCTTTCAACTGTTTGTTTAGCTCTTCTGTTTTTCTTCCTAATGCTCTTTCCTTTTGCCCGGCATTGTCTATCAGAGCATGTGGTCCTATAACTCTTTCTGAAGAGTATCAATCTCTTTCTTGAGCCTGATATTTTCCTGTCCACTTTTCTTGGCCTCATCTTCTATGACACAACACTTCCCCGTCTTCTCTGCTAGCTACTTTTTCCCTCTTTCTCTGTTGCTTTGAATTTCTGGTGACAGTCTTCAAGGCTTATAATAGATATTTACTTCACCCTAATACATTCTTATATTAGGTCTGGCTCCATTTTCATGGCCAAAATTTCTTAATGCAGCATCAGGATCTCTTTTTGGCCTCACTTGATGTTAGCAAGGATGGCAGCATTGCTGTCTTGTGCTTCTGTCGACCTCTGACCTGTGGTCTCCTAATTTGCCTCATGCTCACCCAGGCTAATGTACCTGAATTTCATTTTATTCTAAGTGTTTTCTAGGTTCCTTTTGAGGATTTTCTTCTCATTTTGACTCTCACAAGTTTATATCTTCAAATCTTTTCTTCAGGTCAAACTATTCTCCCTGTTTTCACCAGTGTCCAGTGCTTTTAAACTCTTGGTGGGTTTGGACTGGCACATATTGGAGATTCAGTCTTTTATAAGCCTGTGTTTTGAGATAGAAGTGTGTGAATTTTTCTTTGCCTCATTTCTTAAGTTCAGAGGGCTGATTTTTAAATTGAACACAATTGGCATTCAGAGCCTCAAGCTCCTTTTCATATCTCCTGTTCTTATCTCCTCCAGAGATATGAACACATTTTCCAAGTGGTTAATGTGAATACATAAGCTGTCATTTTCTATCTTTCTCCTCCTTGGACATTGCTTTTCCCAATGTACATTTTGCTTGCAATAAGGACACTGATCTAGTCCTAGAGGTTCCCTACTGCAATTTGCAAATGAATTGTACTGTCTTTGCCAAGGGTTTCTTGATCCCTATTCTGGTACTTCTATCAAAACTCAACCCCCCTTCTTAGAGTCTTTTTTTCCAGGGTATCTCTGTTATCAAACACCTCCTGGCCAACCACTTCCAACTTAAAATACACCTTTCTTTCAAAACCTTCTAACTTTTGAAGCTTTCTTCTAATATCTGGGGCTGACTGGGTAACAAAGGCCATATTTAAGGCTCATTGATTCTCCAGGGCTTCAAGATCTATAGGCCTATAAGTCTTATAGAATTCTTAGAGAAATTTCAGAAGAGCATTTGGGTACTCACTGAGGAACTGTACCATCTCACTCACCATAGATTGATGACTTGGCTTTCTAGCCACTGTGGTATCCCTGCCAATCGAACCTGTCAATAATAGGTAAGCACTTCCATACCGCAATCACTGTTAGTCTCTGCTTGGGTAAGTATGTGGAAAGACTTGCTCCAAATGGTCTGGTTCATTAGTCGGGATAATGTCTGGTCCAAGGACCACCTTCAAGTCACCGAGCAGGATACACTCCCTTTTCTACCAGGTGAAAAGCACCTGTAAAATTTGCTGACACTCATCCAACATGTGCTTGTGTGTGAAAATTACTGTCTCTAATGAAGTAATGAGCCCCTCTTTTTTTCTGAAAATGATGCAGTTTTCTGTTTCCAGTTATACAGGTCACTAGTTGTAAAGGGAACATATATTAAAAAGGGGGCCTGCCCACCATCTCCTCCATGCTCCTATCTCAAGGGTAATAAGGGTAACTTACCACATTGTACCACCTCAGACTGGTACAAGTAACCACTTTTGGTATGTGAGGACTTAATATTAGAGGTGCTGATGGCAAAGAACAGGAGAGAGAGTACATCAATGAATCTTCCTCTGAGGGACTCTATAACCCTGGGGGAGAATATTTTTTGGATATGGCAAGTTTTAAGGCCTTGTTCCCCCATCCTGAGAAAAAGAGTAAGCAGAAGTGCATACAGGATACAGATAGAACTATCAGCATACACACACAGACCAACAGTCACAGACACTTAAATTACATGTCCCACACCACTCAATGTTGAACTCTACAGGAAGTCCCAGATGACAGAGAGAATGTCCCAGATTGCCTATTGAGAAGACCACAGATGACCTCTGGTGGATGTCACATATGTCCTCTGTAGGAGGCTCGAGATAACCTCTCATAGAGGTTCAAAATGGCCCCCGAAGATAGTGTCCTCTCAAGGAAGCTGAGATTACCTCTCAAGTAGCTCCCTGATGGCCACTCAAGGAGGATACATAAAAACTCCAGAGGAGGTTCCAGATATCTCTCTTGAGAAAGGCACAGATGACCTCCAGAGAAGGCCCTATATGGCTTCTCAAGGAAGTCCCACATGATGTCCGAAGATGGTCATACATTTCTCATCAAGGTACCCCGAGATGACCTCCCAAAGAAGTTCCAGATGACCTCAAGAGGTGGTCCTAGATTGCCTCTTAAGGAAGCCCCAATGACTATTTTTGAAGAGGTCTCAGGAGGCCTCCTGAGGAAGCACCAGATGACCTCTGGATAAAGCCCAATATGGCCCCTGGAGAAGGCCCCAAATGACCTCCAGGTTAGGTCTCAGATGGCTTCTCAAGGAAGTCGCAGATGTACTCTTGATAATGTTCCAGATGGCTTCCCAAAGAAACCCTACATGACCTCTCAAGGAGTTCCCAGATGGCTTCCCAAGGATGCCATAAATGACCTCCAGAAGGGGTCCCCAAAACCGGCTGGCAAGCTTGCACAGACGCACCCCTAGTGGAGTCTAAATGACTTTTATCCATGATGGTCCTCCGGAGACAAAAACTCGAGGTAGACTCTCAACCCTGAGGGTTGACACTCTCACCTATGGGGATTTTTCCCTGGGCCTGATGCCATCCAAATGGATGATCTCGATGAGGTCTCTGAAAATTAGGAAGTCTATAGTTGAAGAGAATCCATTGAGACACATATAATAAATGTTCTCCAGACCACCAACCACCAAAATTATGATATCCAAAGCTCCAAACATCAATGGGCAAGCCTTTTTTTCCCTTTCCCTTTGTCTCTCCTTCGCTACAGAACTATACTTCCTTCGAGGTCTTTCCATTTTTCCCTTCTAACAGTTCCTTCTTCTCTTTAGGCCTCTCCACTCTCCAAACGCCTGAACTGCTTTGCCTGGATCGTCAGTTGTCATCCTTCACCTCCTACCCCCTCTCAACTTCCTCTTCTCCCAGGTCTTTCCCCTTCTGCTATCACACCACTTCCTTTCTTCCAGGACTTTCCCCTTTTTCTCTTTCCTTCTATTGCTCTGAACAACTAGCCTGTAAAATATCTGTACCCATCCTACACTCCATCTGCCTAACAGTTTTCAACTGTCACATCTGAAACTGCCCAAAGCCCAATCACTTCTTAACAGCTCAATAGACGGGGATTAATGCACCAGCCCCTCCCACAGAATGCCCCACATTCTTTGGTGGCATACTTTGTCCTCTCCAGCTGTCCAGGTGATGGTGCCTGGCTGATTATCGGACCCTATAGATTATTGTGGCCCTGATGGTTATTACAGTATCCTCCTTGTAAATTAGTTGCAATTGAAATTGGAAATTTGATTGTGATATTACAAACTCATTATGACATCACAAACCCATTTTGACATCATCATAACACGACATCACAAACCCATTGTGACAATGTTGTCATTGTGACATCATGATTCCTTTGTGACATCTCAAATCTATTATGATCAATTAGCTCCTTTGAAAAATCACATGACTTTTTCAACATCATAGTCACTTTGTGTACCCATATCCTTGTTGTTAACCAATGACAATTGAGATCAGACATGCCATTTTAACATCAAAAAGTGTTTGTGACATCCTCAACAGTGTGACATCACATTTTCATTATGAGAGCATCACCAAACTCAATGACATAATCGCATTATGACAACAATTCTCATAGTGATATCAAAGACACATTGTGAATGCCTGTTCTGTGATTTCATTGTATTTCAAATGTGGCATGAGAGTTGATATCAAAAACGCATGTTTGTGCCTACACAATCATTTTGACATCATAAACACTTTGTGATAGCACAGGGCCATTGTGATATCACTAACACAATGTGACATCACAAAACTCTCCTGTCCTTATAACTTTTGTGACATGCTAACATTGTGATATCTTAGACCTTTTTGCCCTCAAAATTTGTTTTCAACCTCATATTTCATGTATGACATGAGATACCAGAAATCCACTAACATTATGACCATGTGTCATCACACTGACAGATATCATGTTCATCGTGTCACATGACATCACAAAAGGTTTTGATGTCACAATTAGTTGGTGATGCCATACAGGTAAGGGGTCACAGTAGGTCTATGATGTCACAATTTGTTAGTGATATCCAAAATGGCATTAAGGATCTCATTTGTCATGAAATCACAGAGAATATGAGTTCACAAATGGACTGTGGTATCTTCAAAGGCATGTGTTTTCACAAGTGTGATGAAGTCCTAGGAGGAATATGATATCACAGTGTGACACAATGTGCATGATATCTGTCAGTATGATGTCACAATTGTCATGATGTCACAGTGGATTTCTGATATCACATATCATAACAAATATTATAAGGTTGAAAACAGATTACAAGCTCATAAAGGGCCTAAGTCAAAACAATTGCAGCACGTCACAAGACTTATGAGGACAGGGCAGGTTTGTGATGTCACAGGGTGTTAATGATATCACCATAGCACTGTGATGTCACAAAGTGGTTGTGATGCCATATATTTATGAGATAATAATGGTTTTTTCATATCAACCCACATGCCAAATTTGAAATAGAATGAACTAAGATAATAGGCATTTACAATGTGTCTATAACCTCACAATGACAATATAATGTCATAACGCTATGAGGTTATTATAAATTGGTGACATTGCAAGGACATAATGGAGTCATAATGAATATTTGTTGTCTTATTTGTGATGGGGTAACAAATGGTGATGTTACAATGGCATGTATGAATTCCATTGTCATGTGTTCACAATGAGGATACGGGCATACAAAGGGACTGTGATGTCACAAATGCCATGTGTGTTTTCAAAGGTACTTAACGGTCATGATAGCTTTATGATAAACTGTTGTGATGAGGTCACCAAGGGTTTTTGATGACATAATAATTTTGTAATATCTCAAACACAGGTCCAATTTCAATTGCTAGTATTTCACAATGTGCATACAAGTTCACAGAAGGATCTTGAAGTCCTAATGGACATGAATTTTTTTAAAGTTATGGGGTCATATTAGGTTTGTGAATACACAATGGGTCAGATAGCATCATGGCAATATCAACTCACTACATCATGTCAAAATATTGTGTTGTTGTCACAATTGGTGATGAGGTCACAAAAGATTGGTGATGTCACAATGTGTTGGGCATGTCACAATGACATGATGGTTCCCAATTGTCTTTAACTTACAATAAGTATAGGATTTCACTAAGGGATTGTGGTTTCTCCAAAAGTATGTGTTGTCACAAATATATTGAAATCCTAAAAGGTTTGTGAGGTTAAAATTTGACACAATGGTTATGAAATCTGGCAGTGTGATCTCACCATAGTCATGATGTCACTGGGAATTTGTGATATCAAGTGTCATATGTGAAATCTAATGAGGTTGACAACAGATTATGAGGACAAAAAAGCCAAAGGTATTAGAGTTGCAGTATGTCACAAAAGTTATGATGACAGAATGGGTTTGTGATGTCACAGTGTGTTGGAGATATCCCAATGGAAATGTGATGTACAAAGGGATTTTAATGTCACAATGGTTAGGAGTTCTTGATTTGCTTATGATATCAACCTACAGGCCACATTTTAAATAGAATGAAATACGAGAAAAGGCATTAATAATGTGTCTATGATGTCACATGACAAGGTGAAGTTATAAATATATCATATCATTTTAATTTTGTGATTTCACAATGAACAGATGGTGTCAAAATGACAATGTGATGTCACAATTGTGATAAACTCACAAACTGTTTTTGATGTTAAAATGTCATGTCTGATTCTTAATTGTCAATATTTCACAGTGGGGATTTGAGTACACAAAGGGAATGCGATGCCACAAAGCTATGTATTTTTTTCAAAATGCATAAGAGGTCATAATAGATTTGGGATATAACAATGTGATACTGGTATTAAAAATATCAATGTGCTGTCACAATGGGTTTGTGATGTCACAGTGGTGATGAGGTCACAATGGGTTAGTTATGTCACGAGTTTGTAATATCACAATTATTTGTCCAATTTCAATTGCTCCTAGTTCACCGTGAGGACAGTGTAATAACCATCAGTGCCCGTATAATCCACGGGAACAGATAGTCATCATGGCCTCTTGGTTTGG
Source organism: Dipodomys merriami (assembly GCF_024711535.1). Taxonomy (NCBI): domain Eukaryota; kingdom Metazoa; phylum Chordata; class Mammalia; order Rodentia; family Heteromyidae; genus Dipodomys; species Dipodomys merriami. The sequence continues at coordinate 23,072 of NW_027202272.1, read as the reverse complement.
ACCACCAGAGAGAGAGGTGTATGATGCTGTTGAAGGAGATAGGATGTCAAGCCCCACATGGTGAGCTGCCAAGAAGTGATTGGGCATGGCCATTTGGGAAGTGATGATTGAAAACTGTTATGTAGGAAAAATATTGCAGTAGGGGAAGGGTACGGCCTAAATATAGGCTGCATGTTCAGAGCAACAGAAGGGGACAGAAAAAGGGGAAAGACCTGGAAGGAAAGAAGTGATGAGACTGCAGGAGGATAAAGAGCTTGGAGGAAAGGAAATTGAGGGAGAGCAGGAGCTGAAGGATGGCACCTGGACACCTGGATAGGGCACGGCAGGCCTGTCAAGAGTAGAACAGCCTGAAGAGAAGAAGGGAATGGTGGAAGGAAAAAAAATAAGACCTGAAATGTCAGACAGGTCTGTAGTGAAGGAGGATGAGGAGATAAGAAAAAGCCTTGTCCTTTGAAATGTGGAGCTTTGGATATCATTATTATTGGGGTTGGTTGTTTGAAGACCAGTTAACAAATGGCTGTGCTGCTCTGTGGAGTTCTGAGGGTTCATGTTTGAGGCTGCATGGTTGAGGCTGGGCATCCAGCCCAGGTCAAGGTAGTAGCTTGTTATAAAATGTATAAGGACAAGACAGATTTGTGATGTTACATTGCATTAATGATATCACAATGTCAATATGAGGTCACAAAGGGATTGTAATGTCACAATGGTGATGTGGTCACAATGGGTTTCTGAAATCAACCTATATGCCACATTTGAGATAGAATGAAATCACAGAATAGGCAGTCACATTGTCTCTAGGACCTCACAATGAATATGTGATGTCATAATGCTATGGTGTCATTGTCATTTAGGGATATCACAATGGGCTCATGGTATGCTATCAACAATGTGATCTCACTCTGGAGATGATGTCACAAAACGTTTGTAATGGTACAATGGCATGTCTGATGTCAGTTGCTAAGAGGTGCTAAGAGGTCACAACAGATTTGGGATATCACAAGGTGATCGTGATATCACTGTGGAAATGTGATGTCACAATGGGTTTGTGATGTCACAGTGGTGATAAAGTCACACTTGGATAGTGATGTCACAATGAATTTGTAATATCACCATTATATATCTAATTTCATTCTACTAGATCACAATGAAGATACGCATTTACATAAGGAGCAAGAAGTCAGAAAAGCCATGGATTTTGTAAAATATTATGCGGACATAAGAGATTGGTGAAAATGCAATGGGACAGAGATATCCCACTGGCAATGTGATGTTACCATTACATGGGATAGTATTGTTTTGAAGTCACAAATAGTTGGTAATGCCATACAGCTGATGAGGTCACATAGATTTGTGATTTCACAATGGGATGTTGATGTCACAATCTCATGCCAGGTCTCTAACAATAAATACATAAGTTCACAAGGCATAATGTATCCAAAGGCATATGTTGGCACAAGTGGAATGAGTATTAACAGGTTTGTGATGTCACAATGTGAATCAGTGGTCATGACATCTATTAGTGTGATGTCACAGTGGTCGTGATGTCACAGTGGATTTCTGATATCACATGTCATACCTGAAGTATTATGAGTTAAACAATTTATGAGCTTAAAGAGGCCAGAGTTCACACTGGCAGCATGTCAAAACATTTATGAAGATAGGAGAGACAGTGGGTTAGTGATATCATACTGGCAATGTAGAGTCATCGAGGTATTGTGATGCCATAATGGTTATGTGTTCACAATCTATTTCTGATATCAACACACCTGTCACATTTGAAATAGAATGAAATCACAGAATAGACATTCCAATGTATCTGTGACATCACAATGGCCATGTGATGTCATAATTCTATGATGTCATTGTTGTTTTATGATGTTACAATGGGATGATGTTGTCTTAATGACAATGTGATGTTACAGTGGTGATGATGTCACAAAGGTTTTGAGATGTTAAAATGGCATGTCTGATCTCAATTGTCATTAGCTCAAAATGAGGATTTGGGTAAACAAAGGTCCTGTGATGACACAATGGCCATGCTTTCTTTCAAAGCTTCTGAGGTCATAATAGGATTGGGATGTCACAATGTGAGCATGGTGACACAATGGCAATGTGATATCACAATGAGTTTGTGATGTCACCACGGTGATGAGGTCACAATGGGTTAGTGATATCTCATCAAGTAATATAACAATGACATATACAATTTCAATTTCTTCTAATTCACTATGAGGATACTGTAATAACCAGTGAGGCCAGAATTCTCTGTGGGAGCTGATAATCATTATAAATTCTTGGCCTGGCCCACCGGAGAGTGTGGGGAATACCGCCAAAGGTGGAGGTGTCAAGCCTCACATGGTGAGCTGTCAAGAAGTAATTGAACATTGGGCAGTTTGGGAAGTGACGGTTGAAAACTGTTAGGCAGAAGACACATTGGAGTGAGGAGGGGTACAACCTATATATGAAGTGCATTTTCAGAACATTGGAAGGGGACATAAAAATGAAAGCTACCCAGATGGAAGAAAGTGGTGAGACAGCAGGAAGGGAAAAACTTGAGAGGAGAGGAAGTTGAGGGAGAGCAGAAGGTTGGCAAGTGTTCACTGGGGCAGAGTAGGGCAGGCCTGTGGAGACTGGAGAGGCCAGAAGGAAGTGGTGGAAGGGAAATAGGGAAAGACCAGGAAGGAAGGACAAGTCTGTTGTGAAGGAGGGAGGAATGGAAAAGTAAAAAGCCTTGCCCATTGAGGTTTGGAGTTTTGGAGATCATAATTTTTTGACTGGTGGTTTGCGGACCAATAAAGAAAGGGTGGGGCTGCCCATTGAAGGTCTGAGGTTTGGTGGTCAAGGCTGCTCTTGGACCTGTGTATCCGGTCCAGCATAAGGTAATCACAGTCCGCTTTCTAGTGTAAACTGGATTATTATACTAAATGTGACTTGCTGGTTTGTCTATTTGCCTTAGAAGTTATAAGTACACGAGTTCACAGAAAGAGCTTGAAGTCTCAAAGGCCATGAATTTTCTAAGATGTGATGTGGCCATATGTTTGTAAAAACACAATGGGACAGTGATATCACAATGGCAATACCACAATATCATGTCAAAATAATGCTTTGATACCACAATTAGTTGTTGATGCCATTCTCGTGATGAGGTCACAATAAGTTTGTGATGTCAGAAAGGGTTCATGATGTCAGAGTGGCATGGCAGATCTCAATTGTCATTAATTGGCAATGAATATATGATTTCAAAAAGGGACTGTAATGTTTCCAAAGGCATGTGTTGTCACAAATGTGATGCCGTTCTAACAGGTTTGTGATGTCACAATGTGACACAATACTCATGATATATAGCAGTATGATGTCACAGGGGATTTCTGATATCACATGTCATAACAGAAATAGATTTAAAACAGATTATGAGCTAAAAAAGGGCTTAACATATGACAAAGGCAGCATGTCACAAAACTTATAAGGACTGGTTTGTGATGGCACAGCAGATTAATGACGTCACAAAAGATTGTGATATCACAATGGTTATATGGTCAAAATGGGTTACTGATATAGAATGAATTCACAGAATAGGCCTTCACACTGCTATGACTATGATGTAACAATGTCATTGTGATTTATCATGCTATGATGTCATTGTTGTTTGGTGATGTCACAACGAGACGAAGGTGTCATAATGACAATTTGATGTCACTGCTTATTTATGATGTTACAATGGTTATGAGGTCACATTATGTTTCTGATATGAACACACATGTCAAATTTGAAAAAAAAATGAAAAGGCCGGGCACCAGTGGCTCATGACTAATCCAAGATACTCAAGAGGCTGAGATCTAAGGATTGCACTTCAAAGCCACTTTAGGCAGGAAAGTCCATGAGACTATCTCCAATAAAAACCATTAGAAAACCAGAAGTGGTGCTGTGACTGAAGCGATAGATTGCTTGCCTTGAGCTGAAGAGCAGAGACAAAACCCAAGCTCAGAGATCAAGCTCGACAACCGACAAAAAAAATAAAAAACAGGCCTTCACAATCTCTCTATAACATCACAATGACAATATGATCTCATAATGCTATCTTGTCATAGTTTTGTGATGTCAAAAGTAGTTAATCCTGTCATAATGAGAATGTTATGTGACACTGGTGATGTCTCAAAGAGTTCATGATGTTACAATGGCATGTCTTATATCAATTGTCAGTTCATAATCAGGGTATAGTTACACAAAGGGACTGTGATGTCACAAAGGCCATGTGTTTTTTCAAATGTGCTGAGAGGTCCAAATAGGTTTGGGATGTCACAATGTGATAGTGATATCAAATGGCAATGAAAGCTTACAATGGGTTTGTAATGTTATATTGGTGATGAAATCAACGTTTTGTGAAGTCACATCTCATACTCACATGTCCAATTTCAGTTGCTACTATTTCGCAATGAGGATATGAGTTCACAGAAGAAGACTGAAGTATAAAAGGCCATGAATTTTCTAAAATGCTATGAAGACATACTAGGTTTTTGAAAAAACATTGGAACAGTGATATCGCTATGGCAATGGGATGTTGCAATATGATGACTTAATAAAGTTTTGTTACCACAATTGGTGATGCCATACTGGTGATGAGTTTACAAGAGGTGTGTGATGTCACAATGGGTTGGTGACATCAAAATGACACATGTGATCTCAATTGTCAACTCACAATGAGTATATGGGCTCACAAAGGGACTGTAATGTCTCCAAAATCATGCATTGTCTCAAAAATGATGAAATCCTAACAGGTGTGTGTTGTCAGAATATGACAAAATGCTCATAACATCTATCAGTGTGATGTCACCATGATCTAGATGTCACACTGGATTCAGGTATCACATTTCATACCTGGATTGGGTATGAGAGGATTGGAATTTCACAGTGGGTTAGTGATATCACTATGGAAATATGGGGTCAAAAAGGGATTGTGCTACCACAATGGCTATTATATCACAATGTGTTTCTACTATAATAGGTTTGTGCTGTCACAATTGGTTTGAAATGTCACAATGACATGCCGATTCTCAAATGTCTTTAATTCAAAATGAAGATATGAGTTCACAAAAGGACTGTGTTGTCTCCAAAGTCATGTGTTGAGGCAAATATGATGAAGTCCTAACACATTTGTGAGTTCACAATGTGACACCATGGTCTTGATGTCTATCAATGTGATGTCACAATGTTCATATTGTCAGAGTCAATTTCTGATATCAGATGTCATGCCTGAATTATGAATTTGAAAACAGAATATAAGCTTACTAAAGGCCTAAAACATCCTAATGGCAGCATATCACACGTTATGACTAACAGTTCATGGTCTTTGGAGCTTCAGATTCTTTCTTTGAAATTGTATCCTCATTTTGAACTAGTAGAAATTGAAATTGGACATGTCATTGTAATACTACAAACTCATAGTGACATCACAAACTCATTGTGACCTCATCATCACTGTGACATCAAAAACCCATTGTGATATCACATTACTGTTGTGCCTTCACAATCACATTGTGACATCACAAAGCAATTGTGAACTCTTAGCACCTTTAAAATACACATGACCTCTGTGTCATCACAGACCCTTTGTGTACCCATATCCTCATAGTGAACTAATGAAAATTGTGATCACACATAGCATTGTAGCATCACAAATACTTTGTACAATAATTATGACTGTGAAATCACATTGTCATCATGACACCATCATCTCATTGTGACAACACAAAACCGCAATGACACAATACCATTTTTTCTCTTTTTTTCTTCTGTACGTTTTTTTATTGTAAGTGTACTGTACAGAGGGATTACAGTTACATGAGTAAGGTAATGAGTACATATCCTATCGAACATTGCTGCCTTGACATCACCTTGTCACTTTAATGTCATAGACCCATTGTGAATGCCTATACTTTGATTTCATTCTATTTCAAATGTGCCATGTGGGTTGATATCAGGAAATCATTATGAACTCATAACCTTTGTCACATCAAAATGTCTTTGTCACAGCACTTTGCATTTGTTATATCATTAATCCACTGTGACATCAAATACCTCTCCTGTCCTCATAACTTTTGTGAAATGCCATTGTGATATCTTAGGCCCTTTGTAAGTTGAAAATCTGTGTTCGACTTCATATTTCAAATATGACATGAGATATCTAAAATCCAATGTAACATCATGATATCACACCCCTGGACATCATAACCATTGTGTCACTTTGTGACATCTCAGACCTGTTAGTTCTTCACTTTCTTGACTGCATTTATTTTGGTGACATCAGAATCCCTCCCCAAACTCATACTCATGGTGAGTTAATGAAAATTAAGATCCCACATGCCATTGTGACATCAACCCCTTGGGACATCTCAAATCTATTGTGACCTCCTCATCAGTATGGCATCACCAATTGTGACATCAAAACATTATTATAACATGATGTTGAGACATCACATTGTCATTGTGAAATCACTGTTCCATTGGGTTTTCACATAGTATGAGCACATACTATGAAGCTCCTTCTATCACCCGGTATCCTCATATTGAATTATGAGTAATTGAAATTGGATGTATCATTCTGATATTACAAACTGTGACATTACTAAACCATTTTGACCTCATCACCATTGTGACATCAAAAACCCAATGGGACATCTCATTTTCATTGTGACATTATGGATCACATTTTTCCCTTTGAAACCTGTTATGACCTCTTACCACCTTTGAAAACACACATGGCCTCTGTGACATCACAGAACATTTTTGTATCCATATCCTCATGGGGAACTGACAACTGACATCAGACATACCATTTAAACATTAAAAAATCCTTTCTGACGTTATCATAATTGTGACATCATGTTGCCATTATGACACCATCAGCTCATTTTGACATGTAAAACTACAATGACTTCATAGCATTGTAACATCTCATTGTCATTCTGATATCATAGACATGTTGTGTTTGCCTATTATGTTATTTGATTCTATTTCTAATGTGGCATGTCGGTTGATATCAGAAGCCCATTGTGAGTTCATGACCATTGTGATATCATGGTGCCTTAGTAGCATCATATTGCTATTGTGATGTCACATTGCCAAATTGATGTCACAAAGGGATTCTGATGTGACAATGGTTATGACATCACAATGAGTTTCTGATATCAACCCACATGCCACATTTTAAATACAATGAAATCACAGATTTGGCATTCATAATGTGAATATGATGTCACAATTACATAATGGCAAATGCTATAATGTCATTCTCATTTTGTGTTGTCACCATAAGCTAAAGATGTGATAACAAAAATATGGTGTCACAATGGTTATGACATCACACAGGGTTTATAATGTTACAATGGATATGAGGTCACAATGTGTTTCTGATATCAACTATTATGACACATTTGAAATAGAATGAAATCACAGGATATATATTCACAATATGTCTATGACAGCAAAATGGCAATGTGATGTCTTAAAGTTATGATATCACTGTAGATTGGTGATGTCACAATGAGCTGATGATATCATAATGACAGTTTGATGATGTCACAAAGGATTTGTGATGTCACAATGGCATGTCAGATCTTAACTGCCATTAGTTTATAATGAGGATATGAGAATGAAGTCACGATGACATACACAAATGAACTGTGATGACACAAAGGCCATGTTATTTTTGTCAAAAGTGCTAAGGTTCCTAACAGGTTTCATTTGTCAAAGTGTTAATGATATAAAAATGTGTAAGTGATGTCAAACGAGTTTGTAATATCACACCTTATTTCAAATTTCAATTGCTACAAGTTCACAATGATACAAATTCAGAAAAGGAGCTTGATGTCCCAAAGGAGCTTGATGTCCCAAAGGCTTGATGAGGTCGTAATAGGTTTGTGAAAGCATGATGGTACAGTAATATCACAATTGTAATATGATGTCAAATTATAATGTCATAAGAGTGTTGTTATAATCACAATTAGTTGGTGATGCCATAATAGTGATGAGTTCAAAATAGTTTTGTGATGTTGCAATAGATTGGTGATGTGACAATGGCATTCGACTCCTCAATTGTCAATAGCTCACAGTGAGTATATGAGTTTAGAATGGGATTGTGAGGATTCCAAAGGCATTTGTTGGCATAAATGTGATGAAGTCGAATAGATATGTGATGTGACAATGTGACACAATGGTCATTACATCTAGCAGTGTGATGTCACAATACTTAAGATGTCACAGTACATTATTAATATTTTATGTCATACCTGAAATAATATGAGGTCAAAAATAGAATGAGCTCTCAATGGTCCTAACATAACACAGTGGCAACATGTCAAAACTTATGAAGACAGGACATGTTTGAGGTGTCACAGTTGTTTAGAGATATCACAATGGCAACATTTTGTCTCAAAGGGATTGTGATGTCACAATGGTTATGAAGTCAAAATGTGTTTGTGATATGAACCCACATGCCACATTTGAAATATAATGAAATAACATAATAGGCATTCATAATGTAAATATGATGTCACAATGAAAATATGATGTCATAATGGCATGATATCATTATAGATTTGGGATATCATAATGACCTGATGTTGTCATAATGACAATGTGATGTCACAGTATGATTATATTGTAAATGTTTGTGATATCACAATGGCATATCTGATCTCAATTGACATTTCACAATGAAGATATGGATACAAAAAGGGACTGTGGTGTCACAAAGGCCATGTGTTTTTTCAAAGGTGCTAAAGAAGTCATAATTGGTTTGGGAGGTCTCAGGGTGATAGTAATGTCACAACAGCAATGTGATATAACAATGGCTTTGTGATGTCACATTGGTGAGGAGGTCACAATGGACAGGACAGCTTTGTGATGTCACAACAGGTTAATGATATCACAATGGCACTATGATATCACAAAAGGATTTTCAAGTCACAATGGCTTTGAGGTCACAATGGATTTCTGATATCCACCAATATTGCTTGCTTGAACTAGAATGAAATCACAAAATAGGCATTCACAATATGTCTATAATTTCACTATGATGTATGCTGTCATAATTTTATGATATTTAAGCTTGGTGATGTCAAAATGGCATGTCTAATTTTATTGGTCATTAGATTACCATGAGGATCCCAAAGGGTGTTATGTGCTGAGTCCTTCAAAAGGCGCATTGTGCTGAGTCCATTACACAGATTTCTTTGTGATATTTTTTTAAAGTATGCTGTGTGCTGTCACCCAAAAGGGTGCTATGTTCTGAGTCCTTGTGAGGTAGGTATCCCTGAAAATCACACACACACACACACACACACACACACACACACACACACACACACACACACACACACACACTAACAGAGGGTAACTGTGCACCTGCTTAGTGTGTGAGGTGGATAGAGAAGAGTCTCTCCCAGCCTTTGGGCAGAGGGAGGGGTTCGATTCCATGGGCAGCTGCTGGGTTTGGGAGGAAGTCCTGAGCTGAGGTGAGGCTGCTTCTTCCATGGCCTGTTAGCCTTAGGGCAGTCAGGGCACCAAAAGGTCAGGGATGGGGGGTGTGGTCGAGTGGGGAGGGGGCATGACTGAGGAGAGGAAAGGATGTGGCCGAGGGGACACATATCTGCTGCAGCCAGGGGCACATGGGGGCTGGCTCACTTGTGCAGCGTGGGTGTGGCAGCCCAGGAGAAAAGTGGGGGTCAGAGAGAGACAGCAGAGAGAAGAGCAGGAACAAGCACCAGGGAAGGCGACATCAATGGCTGGCTTCTGCTGCTGTAGGATCACAGGTCTGTGCCAGGAGCACAGAGCACACAAAGCCAGCACAGCAATCACATCCCTCCCACAGGCCCTGGGAGGCTCAGAGGCCAAGGAGGCACTGAGTCTGAGATTCCAGTGCCATGAGCATAGCTGGGCCTAAGGTGGGCTCAGCCCTGCCACCTGCCAGTCCCTGTCCTGGCCCCCTTTCCTGCTGTCCCCGTGGCATCACGTTTCAAACATGGGCTGCTGGCTCGGACCGGCAGGGCCTCTGAGTCATCCAGTGATGTGCCCCAGGCCAGCTTGTGGCCCTGACAACGTCCTGGACCCCATCCTCTGCTCTGGGCCTGAGCATCTGCCATGATGCTGCCATTGCTTCCTGCTACACCCAGAATGGCAGGCTACAGCATCTGCCAGCAGCACACATGAGTGGCTGTCCCATAGGCCCGCACCTTGTGACCTCTCCCTTCCCCACCCCACCCAGACCCGCGACTCCCACTTCCCTTCTCACATCCCAACCTTGCCTCACCTGTGCCAGGGGCCAGCCCTGGTTATGCCACAAATACTCCCCAGGAGTGGGGGGGGAGTGGGTGTCATCCCAAGGATCCCACCCCCATCCCTAGTGTCAGTGTTCCAGGAAATGGGGAGATGGAGGGTTGGGTGAGAAGGGGGCATCACCAAACCCCTGGCCTGGAGCAGTGGGAACCACATAGCCCCACATCTTCACACTTCCTCTCCTAGGTTGGAATTTTGTGGCTTTATAAAGAGGTGGGGAGCAGCAACTCAACACCTGCCTTCTCAGGTCTTTTCCTTTTTTCTGGGGGTGGGGGGTATTGGATGCCGAAGATAGGGGCCATTTGCTGTGTGAGTTCTTGTCCTCTGTTCTCAGTCACCCTCTCACCTGAGGAGGGTATCAGAAAATCCCACTAGGTAGGTGACAGCGCTGGGGGTCAGATGAAAGGTGAATATCTGGGAGGAACACACTCTCTCTGACACATATACACCTGGCCTGTACCCCCCACCCCAGCTGTCAATAGTACTCACAGTTTGGTCACATTTCCCAGCTCTTCCAGCATCTGCTGGTGCTCCTGGTCCATCTGTTCTCCTTGTCCCTCCAAGAATCCACCCAGTCTCCCAGAAGCATCTAGGCTGGAAGTAGGGAGTGTGTCCATGTGTGTAGCCTTTAAAACCCCATCCATTTCCTCAACACCATGCCCACCCCAGGTTAGACATTCCCTTGGGGACCCCATGACCCCCTGCTTGTTTTCAGTCCTTGCTCTGAGGAGCCAGCTGTCTGGGGATTCCTTCACCCAGTGTCCTGGCTTAGGGTTTTGGTGAATGGGGATATAAGGCTAGTTGTTCCCAAGGGGAAGAGTTTGGCGCTGGAGAAGGCGAGAGGCAGGGTGGTGCTGTGTCATTACAGTGGTGCTCCCTTTGGGTGGGAACCCTTGTTTCTGAAAAGGGAATGGGGAATGGGAACATGCATGATCTAGCTGTACATTGCCCCAGATGAGTAACCAACAAACTTAAGAGAGGCACTACTCTGAGTCTGAGTGTGTGTCTGTGTGTGTGTGTGTGTGTCTGTGTGTGTGTGTGTGCATGAGAGAGAGAGAGAGAGAGAGAGAGAGAGAGAGAGAGAGAGAGAGAGAGAGAGAGAGAGAGAGAGAGAGAGAGAGAGAGAGAGAGAGAGAGAGAGAGATCATCTTTCTCCTTGTACAGCCTGACTGTGCTCAGGTGAGTGATCATTTGGCAAATTGTAGGTGCTGCATGGAAGACACTTCTGTCACTGTTCTGGATTTGTGTGTGTGTGTGTGTGTGTGTGTGTGTGTGTGTGTGTGTGTGTGTGTGTGTGTGTGTGTGTCACCATGTCTAAAAACAGCAAAAGCATTTTATTTCTCTGTGTGTATGTACTTGTTGTTGTTCTTTTTTCATCAGTACCAAGTATGAACCCAGCCACAATTTTTGTTTTCTCCTTCACAGTTTCATGGGTCCGTTATGGAAGATTTCAGTAGACATTCCTTTCCTCCTCTTTCCACCTCACTTTTCCCCCTTTCCTGTAGCCCACAATAGCTGCTGGGCCTGCGTGGCCCTCCCCTAGGAGACCTGTGTGAACTCGAGTGGACACCTGTCCTTCTATCCCAGGCCAGAAGCTTGGTGAGGCAAGTGTGTCCACAGCCACATTCTTCCAGACAGACACTTTGCTCTCAGTGTATAGTTGGAGCTAATTTAAGGGTTGGGAATGTGTCTGCCAAGCATAATTAGGGAAGGAGATGGGGGAAAGAGTAGGGCAGGGGCTGTGAAGCTATGAGGTTTTGGGGGCTGGAGTACAGTGTGACATGGCACATGTTTCACCATGACCGAGGATGAGAGGGGAACCTTACCTAGGGCGATTATGGTCTCTGTGGGCATCCAAGCCCAGGGCTCCGGGGCCCCACTGGTGGTATGGATTCTCTCCCGGGGCAGTGCACCAGTGGTCAATCCTCCCTGGATTCCTGCAGACTCCAATCTGTGTCCTGTCTGGGACGTTTCATGCTGGACAGTGGTAGGTAAGTCCATTCCCCCTGCTGGAGCCCGCTTGGTATCAGGATATGGCAGTTAGATAGGGATTGATGAATGCCAGTTTCTGTAACCTGCTGTAGGCTGTCTGGAAGCAAAAGGGGACCACTGATTTTGGAACCCTTTAAGTTTGATTGGGACAATTTAAATGCTACATTTTCCAGGTTTTTTTTATTTAAGCTGGCAATTTCCACGAATGCCTTGGATGGACGTTTTTAGCTGCCAAAAATGTCATTCAAAGTGTCACAGGCAGAGGTCCCAAGCCAGATTATTTTCTTGCTTTGAACCTTGTGCCTTGACTAAGCTTTTCTCTGGCAGCTGCTGAATCTCCTCCAGTTCTCTCTAGGGTGACCACCTAAGTCGGGGACGTCCTGGGGAGCAGAGATTGTGACCTTGCCATCCCCAGCCTGCCAGCTGTGAGTAGAGACGATTCCCAGCAACTGCACTGGATTATCGGAGATTCAGAGACCCCAGGCTGCCTCAAAGATCCTTTGTCTGCAACATGAATCTTGGGGGCGGATGTGGTAGACCATCCTGGCTGGTCCCAGGGGGAGGAGAGGAGGCCTCTTGAGCCAGTCATTCAGCTCATGGCAAACTTGTTCATACCTGAGTGGGGAATTGAGTGCCACAGAGCTGGTCAGCCGCTGGACAGAGATCTTTGAGAAGATAGGCATCCTAGAGGCCCTGGAATACAGTGAGTACATCATAGCTCACATCCTATGAGTCAAAACAGTTAAGTGTGGTGCCACCAGGAGGGCATGAAGAGGGAGGAGAGAGAACTGTGGGAGAGCTACATCAGGCTTCATCAGAGGAATAATTACAGGGGATAGTTACCTGAATCAGATGGGACTTTTCTGTAGTATTGTCATAGACAGATGCTCATTTATTTATCCAACAAACATATACAGTGTGCACCATGCTCTGGGAGGTCTTAGACAATGAAAGGTTCCAGGCTGTTTCCACAGAACATCAAGAAACCTTGGTTTGAGCTGGATGCTGGTGCTTCAGGCCTGTCATCCTACTTACTTAGGAAGCTGAGATCCAAGGATGGAGACTTTTGGCCCAAGCAGGAAAGCCTGTAAGACTCTTGTCTTCAATTAACTACCAAAAACAAAACAACAGAAGTGGATGTATGCCTCAAGCCATAGACTGCTAGCCTTGAGTAAAAAGGCTCAGGGATAGCACCTAGGCTCCGAGTTCAAGGCACATGACTGACACAAAGAAATGAAAGACAGAGACAGAAACAGAGAGAGAGACATAGACAGAGACAGAGAGAGACAGAGAGAGAGGAGGGAAGGACAGAGGGAGAAAAAGAGGAAAGGAAGGAAGAAGGGATAACATGCAAGACTTGGTTTGGTGTCCCTGGATCAAGGGAGCCAACCATTCACAAGCTCTGTAGGGACAGTTTCAGAGATCAAAGCCAGTATGTTGGATCAAGCGACTGACCCTTCAGCAAGTTCATGACATCCAGGAGCTGTGTGCTCAACCGAGTGCAGAGCAGCCTCAGTAGACCCTAGGGATCAGGGTGGGTTACCAGATTTAAATCATCCCTGGCCCCAACGAGTTTATTTTCTGGTCAGATAAGAAGAAAGTGTCCAAGGGCTAGGGAGGTATTGGGGTGAGGGTGTGTAAAGGGCGGGGGCAAGTGATAATTAGGAAGATGAAGAGGGAGGATGATCCCAGGTCAGGTGTGTCAGGATATTTTAGCTATGATCTCACCTGACAAACCAGACTACCAGTGATCGAGCCTTTGATCCAGCCACAATGCTGTTAAAATTCCTGGCACCTTGGTTTCACCGTTGACGACCTGGCTGTCGTTCACTGCAGGATGCCTGTGCAGTACAACCTTGGGGGCTGGGGCTTTCTAGTGCTCAATCGGGCTTCAGCTGAAGATGACACCCCTGGTGTTCATTCCTCCATGAGAGTCAGAGGTAAGCATGCCACTGGCACAGGACAGCCTGGGAATGAGGGCGGGAGTTGGGACCCATGTTGCTCTGAGACTTCATATAGAAGGTGCTAGGGCCCTGTGACTGCCATTCTCAGTGGCAGAAGGGGGTCTCTTTGGTGGCTCAGTCTTTAATCTAGATGGCAGATTTGGGATTCAGAGAGGGCAGGCTGAAGGTGGGGCAGGGCTGGGTAGAGACTGGTGGGAAAACCAGAGGCACTAGGATCTGAGCAGGGTTGCTTTTTTGATAATACTCAAACAGAGGAACATTCCTGGGATAGAACAGCCCTTTTCACCTTCCCAAGAGAGAGGGAGCTAGAGCTCCCCAGTCTCAGTCCCTTGACCAAGAAACCCTTTGGTTCCCATATCATGTGTTTGGATTACTAGATCTCATTTTACTGTCCAGTGTTGAGGCAGGACTCTGAGAGATCCTGAGTCTTTGATAATGTCCGGGGATCCTCAGTATGAGATCATACTTGAACGTCCTAATTTGTTGCATAGTCAGTCCCATCTAAGACTGCCATGGTGTAGGACAAATTATCTAGAGAATCATAGCAGGGTGGGATCTTTTCTGAGAGTCTTGATTATTACGTGTGAGCTTTGAGCACCCGTGTGCTCACCTGCTTCCCTTTCTTGAGTGGATCTTTGCTAGGAAATGCTTAAAATTAGGGGTTGTCTTGTCTTTTATGCTCCAAGATAGGACTCTAACATTTGAACCAGAGCTTTACTTCTAGCTTTTTTGGGTTTAATTGGAGATAAAGAGTTCTCATGGACTTGTTGCCAAGGGTGGCATCCAACTGCAGTCCTCAGATCTTAGTCTCCTAAGGAGATAAGATGACAATCATGGAAAAGTATCTTTAGCCAGGTGCCAGTAGCTTATGACTGTCATCCTCGGTACTCAGGAGGTGAGATCTGAAGATCACAGTTCAAAGCCAGCCTGGGTAGGAAAGACCCTGAGACTCTTCTTCTTCTTTTTTTTTTTTTTTTTTTTTTTTTTGTCATTCGTGGGGCTTGAACTCTGGGCCTGGGCACTGTTCCTCAGCTCTTCAGCTCAAGGCGAGCGCTCTACCACTTGAGCTACAGCGCCACTTCCGGTTTTCTGGTGGTTTATTGGAGATAGGAGTCTCACGGTCTCTCCTGCCCGGGCTGTCTTTGAACCGTGATCCTCAGATCTCAGCCTCCCGGCCCTGAGACTCTTATATCCAACAAACCACCACAAAACCAGAAGGGGTGCTGTGGCTCAAGCCTTGAGCTGAAGAGCTCAGGGAAAGCACCCAGGCCCAGAGTTCAAACCCTACAACCAAAAAAAGAAAGAAAGTAAACCATCTTTGCCTGCAAAAATGTGGAGGTGTGTGTGGGGGTGCTGTGGTTGAGAGACCAGGTGTTGGCCTCACTGTACAGACATTTCTAAGAACTCCCCAAGTTTTCCCCAGTTTGAAGCCACAGTAGGATGGGCAGTCCCTTACCAAGTACTCAAGAGGATGAGGCCTTTGGCAGGCAGTGAGTGGGTGAATGGGTGCAGAGGTCGGATTGTTGTGCCTGTATTTTCTCCATTGAAGGATGGATTTGGATGCTGAGTGTCAAAGTTTGAAGTCAAGGGCTGCAAGAAGTTCGTGGCCTGACAAATTGGGTTTCCTCTGGGTATATGAATGTGGCTAAAGCAGGGTGCTGCTGGTGGCTCACAACTGGCATCCTAGCTACTCATAAAGCTGAGATGTAAAGACCAAAGTTCAAGGCCAGCTTGGTGATACTTCATATCCAATGAACCACCAGAAAACAGGAACTGGCGCTGTGGCTCAAGTGGTAGAGTGATCATCTTCAGCTGAAGAGCTGAAAGTCAGTGCCCTGACCCAGAGTTCAAACCCCATGACCAGCAATAAACAAAGAGGTGGCTGAGTTTTCAACATAGCAGTGTGTATGGTAGGAAATTCCATGCTAGGTTATGAGATATTCCAGATATGTTAGAGGCTCAATCTTGTGTCGACAGTTGGAATGAGTACGATAGTGCCATCTTCTCACAGGTCAGATATGACCCAAATGGAGGGAGTTCGAGGTTCTGTTCACAGGAACCGCTGAGGCCTAGGAATGTCCATGTGTGTGCGTGCGTGTGTGTGTGTGTGTGTGTGTCTGTGTCTGTGTGTGTGTGTGTGTGTGTGTGTGTGTGTGTGTGTCTGTTTATGTGTCTGTGTGTCTGTGTGTGTGAAATTTTCCCTCATCTTTCTCTGTCCCCTTCTTAGGTGCCTATCCTCCTCTTTCTGACTTCAGATTGTGCCCTTCCTCCACACCGACCTTGCCTTTAGCTCCCTATCAGGGTCTACAATGAGTCGTAAATTGCCAGTGGCCTGTTTTCCATATTTTCTCTGGGGCACAAGTCTGGCTGTCCAAATATTTGGCCGCCTCCAGCAGATTCTGGTACAGCAGTGCCAGCTGGCATAGGGTCTCCCATGCCTCAGAGGGAGGGCCTCAGTCATACGATGTCCTGTCCTTTTCCTCAGCTGGGCCTATGACATCCCTCTCAACAGGCTGGCAGTGGACTGGGGAGTGGGGGGTGCTGGTGGCTCTGGCTAACTCAAGCTTGACATCTGACTGAAGGCCACCCGAGCAAGGAGGATCCAGGGCTACATGGGAGGTGAGACTAAGGTGGCTTGGAAATATTGGTCAGTTTCTAGGAAATGTAAATGTACTTTATCATAGGAAAGTCTATCTTCTGGCCCTACCTGGGCCTTCTAGACAATTCCGGATGCCCAGAATACAGAGGCACAGACTTTAGATTCCAGGGCCAGGGAACTGGGGGATGAGAGACTGGTATGACCAAAAACTCAATGTTCTGGGATATTAGTCTTGACCTGGCTATGCCCCTCCCTCCTTGTGTACATTCACTTCTTAACCCAGTGTTGGCCACACACTGGCCACATGTGTCAGTACTGTGGAAGTGACGGAAGTGGAGGTGAGATCTAGGATGACCAAAATCTGGATTTATGGCCTGCGGGGCTGGCAAAGGGTGTATTAAAAAATCTTTGAGCTGTAACTCAGGACCTAGGCACTGTCCCTGAACTTCCTTTGCTCAAAGCTAACATTCTACCACTTGAAACACAGCTGAACTTTCATCTTTTTAGTTGTTTAGTGGACATAAGGGTCTCATGGACTTTCCTGCCTGGGCTGGCATCAAGCTGCCATCCTAAGAGCTCAGCCTCTTGAGTAGCTAGGATTGCTGGCACCTGCTAATGATGTTAGTGTGTGTGTGTGTGTGTGTGTGTGTGTGTGTGTGTGTGTGTGTGTGTGTGTGTGTGTGTGTGTGTGTGTGTGTGTTTACCAGGACAAGAACTCAGAGCCTAGATGTTATCCTTTAGCTTGTTTACACTAGGTTTGTGCTGTACCACTTGAACTACAGTAGCTCAACTTCCCAGCTTTTTGGTGAGTCATTGGAGATAAGATTCTGCCCAGCCTAGCTTTGAATCTTGATTGATCCTCAGGTCTCAGCCTTGAGTAGCTAGGATGACAGGCTTGAGCCACTTTCACCCAGCTGATAATGGCCTTTCTCCACAGTGGACTTAGAGCTTCTGAAATCTTCTTTATTTTTTCTGTGCCTGTACTGGGGCTTGAACTCAGGGTCTGGGCTCTGGTCTCTTAAAATTTTCCCTCAAGGCTGGTACTCTACCACTTGAGCCACAGCTCCATTTCTGGCTTTTGGTGGTTCATTGGCAAGAAGAGTCTCACTAACTTTCTTCCCCTGAGCTGGCTTTGAACCACGAGCTCTGATTTCAGTCTCTTGAGTAGCTAGGATTTACAGAGGATGAGCCACTGGTGGCATTGGGTAGAAGCTTTTCTTAAGCAAGTGTTCTTCCCTGCGTTTGCCCTGACTCCTCCATGCAAAGGAGGCCTTAGGGTCAGGAGCTGTGAAAAATAGGCGTTCAGCCACAGGAAATGGCTGGGGTCCATTGCGAAAAGTCAAGCTAATCTTCCCCTGGGCCCCATTCTGGACCCTACCCTCTGCCCTACCTGTGACTCAAGTACAAATCTTGACCCAGCCTTGAGTGTTCAGCCAGACTTTTCTGAAGACACAGAACCTTCATTCCCCCCATACCACCTGCTCTACACCACACCTCAGGACCTTTGCCCATGCTGTGTACCTTCTGCCTGAGGCACTTTGTCCTGTTCCACATCTTAGAATTCCAGTGGAATTTTGGCACTAGTTATATCACCTCCTGGAGCAAGTCCTTCCTTCCATTCTCCCTCTTTCTAAAATAATATTGGGTTCCTAGAGATGGAACTTGGTATGCTGACTGGCAAATGCTCTATATTGGTGTGTGTGTGTGTGTGTGTGTGTGTGTGTGTGTGTGTGTGTGTGTGTGTGTGTGTGTGTGTGTGTGTGTGTTTGTGTGCCAGTCCTTGGGTTGAAATTCATGGCCTGGATGTTATTCCTGAGTTTTTATGTTCAAGGCTAGAACTCTACTACTTGGAACACAGCTCTACTTCTGGCTTTTGGGTGTTTCATTGGAGAAAAGATTCTCATACAGACTTTCCTGCATGCACTGTCTTGCAAATTATGATCCTCAGATTTCAGCCTCCAGAGTAGCAAAGAGTATAGGGGTGAGCCACCAGCACCTGCCATCTCCCTCTTCCCTATAACCTTGGCCCTCCTCTGAGTCCCAGAAGAGTATGTCTCACCAAGCTCACATATTTTGCTAATCATGGACTTGAACTAAGGGTCTGGGCATGTTCCTGAGTTGCTTTTCCTCAAGGGTACATTCTATCACTTAAGCCACAGTGCCACTTTTGGTTTTTTCTGTTTATGTAGTACTGAGGAATCGAACCTCCGGCTTCATGCTCTCTAGGTAAGCACTCTATCACAAAGCCACATTCGCAGCCCAAGGCTCACTTCTAACAGGATCTAGGAGGGTGGGATTTCAGCACAGAAATCGATGGCCATTTTATATCTTTGCCAGGATTTGGGACCAGCCTGAGACTCGGCAATGAGGAATGATGAATGTGTGATAGCCACCAGGCCCCAGAGATCTAAGCTCACATCCTACAGAGGGATAGGAAATATGGAGCCAGAACCTTCCACAACTCCTACAGCCTAGGAACTGTGGCCTCCCTGGAGGTAGTGGCTGGCTGTTAGATGTCCCAATAAGATACCTCAGCCAGAATGTAATGCACCTATTGCATACACCAGCCCAGGCAAGCTTTCGGGGTTTCACTTATTAAATGGCAGAGAAGGATGCTTTGTTCATGCTACTGACTCATACTTAGTACTCTCTGAGTGCTTTTCCCAGCTTGCCCAGGTTGGGGGTCTGGGTAAGGGCAACCTGCTGAAAGCCCATTGTTCATACATCATCCAAAACTATACATAGAGACATGGAGTTACTGAATTCTTTTATTTCATTGGCAGGTCCGAGGTTGAAATATGAGACTAGGCCCTATTCCTGATCTCCTTTTGCTCAAGGGTAGACCTCTGCCCTTGAGGCACAGGCCCAACCCATGGGCATATTTTCCTGTGATCTCTTAGAAATAAGAGTGTCTAGGACTTTCCTGCCCTGGCTGAATTCAAATTGGCATTCTCTACACCTCAGCCTCCTGAGGAGCTAGCATTAAATACAGGAGCCACTGACACCTGGCTTTCTTTTCTTCTTGTTGTTCTTTTTTAAAATCATGACAATCTGAAATCTTCACAGTGTTATTCCAATTGTTTACATTTGAAATAAATCATCTAGGCCTGGAGTTAGAATGCCAGGACTGCCACTCACAAATGGAGGGAGATCCTGACAAACTCATTCCTATTTATGTGAATGCTAATGGAATGTTATCAAAGTAATCAAAGTAATAATTAAATTTGCAGTTAATTCATGATTCTATTTTAGAATGCCACAGAAAAATTATTGAACTTAAATCTTCCATTCTAGCACCATGGTATGATTCCTCAAATGGAAGGATATTGACTAATTTTTAATTAATGCTTTTATAAGTATTCAGCCATTATATTTCATTAAATGGAGACATAACTTAAACTAATAATTGATAACTATATATATATATAATTTAATGATATACTCACATTCTCTCTCTAAGTGTGTGTGTATATGTATATATACACAGCTATCAGTATATATATTGGGCACTATTGTGGCTTGATCACAGGTCCTCAGCATTTCCTGGCAGCTCAGTTTGCCAGAGGATGGTGAGCTAAGACTGTGACCTCATTTATGGATTGGGCATTCTAGGCCATAAGTTGAAATCCCAGCATGGCCAAAAATTTATTCATGGAATAAGAAGCCACTTTTGACACATTTTTTTTCCTGAAAAATATCCTGGGTCTCAGTATGATATATAATCTATATGCAAATATATCCTGTGTGATAGGATGTAATAAATGAAATGTTATGTGTGTAATAATACTACATAAATAAGTGTAATAAACGTCATACTCACTAAACCCATGCATGTAAATAAATCTCATATATGAATATTATTTTTTTTTCAGTTCTGGGGCTTCTATTCAGGCCCTGGGAACTGGTCTAAAATTTCTTGTCTTCAAGGATGGTGAGCTTCCCCTTCAACCACAGTGCCACAGAGTTACCCAGACCCTGAGTTCAAATCCCAGGCCTGCCAGAAAATGGTGCAAATTCCAAGCCAGGGCAATTTTCCTTTGGCCATGCACATGGCTTGAACTCAGGTTTTGGCATCTCTGCCACACTTGACCCTTGGATCCTAGGACCCAAGTTCAAATCTCTGGGTTGGCAAAAAATAGAAAGAAGAAGGATAAAACAGAGAAGATCGATAACGTGGTTTTACATTTTTTCCCCTTTGCATTCTGACAATCCTGGACCTAAATGAAAAGGCCCAGAAAGTGTACATGACCTTGCATGCTGATGTTTGCCTGGCTATTAGGGAAGCCATAACCAAAACTTCAACTTAGGCCTGGAGGTCGAATCCTGAGACTGCCACTAATGATTGTTGGGAGATTCTAAGAAATGCATGCCAATATACATCCATTCAAATGGAATGTTATAAAAGTAACAATTAAATTAGTAGTTAGTGTATGAGTATACTATAAAATTATACACAATAATTATACTACTTTGACTAATTTTCAATTAATACCTTGTTATATATTCAACCATGGTTCTTAAAACTTGAAGGAATAATTTATTTGTTAATAATTACTAGTAATATATGTAATTTCATAATATACAGACAACTTCCTCTTGTTTTATACATATGTATACATATATATATATACATATATATATCAATCTACATATTTATCTGTTTATACACTTGTCATTCCTGGGGCTCAGTTGTATAGTGATGGCTTGTACATACAAAGCCCTGGATTCGATTCTTCACTACCACATGCACATAAAAATCCGGAAGTTGTGCTGTCACTCAAGCAGTCGAGCACTAGCTTTGAGCATAAAAACATAAGGATTGTGTCTAGACTCTTACTCAAGACCCAGGACTGGCACCAAAGATTGAATGTTGTGACTGCAACTCTATAAGTATAGGACTTCAAATACCTCATCACAGAGCAAGCCATGAGTCTGGTGCTGACAGCTGCCATCTAACCTGACTTAGCCAGAGGTATGCCACTGCAACCCAGCTCCACAGAACCACATGCTGCTGGCTCGCTCACCCCTGTCATCCAAGATATTCGGGGGCTGAGATCTGACATTGATGGGTTTAAAACGCAGCCCTGGCAGGATGTCTGTGAAACTCTGTGCTGTGGCTCAAGCAAAAGTTCTTAGGACACTACCCCCAACATTTTAGTGCAATCCCTATGGTTGACTCCACCCCAAAAAAAACCCCCACTGATCTCAATCATTAGTTGTGAACTTTGTGCAGTTTGTGATGTGTTTCTGAAAGAATGGTGATACTGATGAAAGCACCCTAATACTAATGACAGCTTGTGGGATACTGCTATGTGATGAGTTCTTCCTGAGGTGCTGGGTCCTTCGTGTGGTGCTGTGTGCTGAGTCCTGCTCAGGATGCTATGTGCTGAGTCCTTCACAGGGTGCAGTGTTCTGAGTCCTGCATTGGGTGCTGGGTGCTGGGTGCTGAATACTGTAAAGAGTGTAATGTGTTTTGTCCTTCAAAGGGTGCATTCTTTCATCTTGCCCTTGTAATAGCTCCACAACTTGGATGATTAGGCAGACAAGAATATTGAGACTCAGATATGTCCCCATGGCAGGGACAAAATTATGTATTACTGAAGACTAGTGAGTTGTCTACTGCAGACAATTGTTTTGTTTTGTTTTTTTTTTTCTCAGTCATGATCCTTGAACTCAGAGTCTAGGCGCTGATCCTTACCTCTTGGACTCATGGCCAGCACTCCACCACATGGAGCCAAGGACCCCCTTGCAGCAGAGTGCCACAGCCTAGGGTTGCATAGCCAAGGTCTGTCATCCTGGCTTCTCAGGAAACTGAGATCAGAGTATCTGGGTTCCAAACTATCCCAGACACAAAAGGTCCCATGAGACTATTATCTCCAATTCATCACTAAGAAACGTGAAGTGGAAGCTGGGTGCTTGTGGCTCATGCTGGTCATCCTAGCTACTCAGTAGGATGAGATCTGAGGATCATGGTTCAAAGCTAGCCTGGGCAGGAAAGTCCGTGAGACACTTAGCTCCAATGAACCACCAGAAAACCGGTGGCTCAAGTGGTAGAGCACAAGATTAGAGCTGAATTGCTCAGGGACAGCACCCAGAACCAGACTTCAATTCATACAACTGACAACAACAAAAAGACATAAGCAAACTAACAAACCTGAAGTAGAGGGCTGAGAATGTGCCTTAGG